>NC_036444.1:9254710-9937567 GCF_002775205.1 Xiphophorus maculatus
ACTTTCAGAGCTGGGGTATCAGCAGCTTTTGACACTAAGCGGGGCTGACCCATCATTTTGGAGGGGGGACCCAAGAGGAGGAGATGTCCTCACACCAACAGAGTTGACTCTGCATGGTATAAAAAATATTTTTTCCTGACCACTGCAGTTTCAATTGGACTATTTTCAATGTTGCTTTACAATCAAAAAGTTCTTGGGTTACCGCATAATTCGAACCACAAAATTTTTTTACACTGCCCATCAAACACAAAGAGAAAGCAGTGGAAGTAAAGTATTTTAACCACCAATGTACAATGTACAGCATATACTTTTAAATGTAACTATAATTTTGGCTTTGTGACAACATGAGAAAGATTATCTGAACATGTCCTTGGCTACATGGACAAGGACACAGTCTTCTAATAATGAAGTCGGTGGAACTCTGTTAGGATTGCTCGCTGACAGGCAATAATTGAGAGGTTTTTGTAATCTTTTCAAGGCAACAAAAAACATTAACCTATTGCTAAAATTTTGTTTAGCACTTGAATTGTTTCCAGTAGCAGTACCGACCAAAATGGAAGGACAGAAACATACGTATGTCCCCTTTAAACTGTATTCAAAATCTCAATGTGTTTTTAATCACAATTTATCTCTATAATTTCTGGAAACATAAAGTACAAAAATGTTATGCAGTATACGTAGATTAAGTACATATGAAATTATTTGCTTATAGATACTAAATGGAAGTAGAAAGGTGCAAAACATGTAGGTATAAATTGGAGGTAGAAGGACCCAAAGCCATTATTACTACTTAAATTTCTACTATCGCTGATATTAAAATTAAGGTGTTTTTGCACATATCCAGCACATTTTTATAAAACTGTATTAAACTTGTACACAGCAATCACACATAAGATTTTCTATCCCACTTCCGATCTGCAACCACATTCAACCACAGAAAGATATCATTTTTTAAATATTATTATATTTTTATTTGTTTGCTCTTGACAGTCAGGTGCCGTGCATCCAATTTTTTTCCTCTCTCTCGAACCCTTCTTCGTCTCTCCATTTCAGACCCATACCATATTTGCTTAACCCAGCCAGTGTGACAGCACTCAATGCTAAAGCACTCCCAAGGCAGATGATCAAAGTCAGCAGTCAATTCACATTACAATGCATTGATTTGATGTTTCCTAACCTCCCAGGCCTTTCACTAATGCTGCCAAGGGCCTCCAGGATATTTCAGCGAGTAGTTCCTTTCCCAGCTTTTCTTCCTCCTCTCTCCTCCTCCCTCCACTTCTGTTTGTCTGGGAAACTAAAATGTGTTCAGCTGAAATGTTGTTCCTGGTCATGGATACCAGATATTTAAAAAAAAATCTGGAACTTATAAACAACAGGCACTTAGATCTTTAAAATAACAATCACCTAAAAATAACATCCTTTTCCTTTACCTCAGTCTTGAGTATTGTTAAAGAGTAAATCACTCCCTTGTTCTCCCATACCACACTTCGTTTGTTCCTCATCACTTATTCATTTGCAATTCTTTACCGAGTGCTCTTTCTATGCTTTAGTGACTACCATTTCCCTTTCAGGGGATGTTCAGCGGGCGTCCATGTTTTATTCAATTATGAGAATTTAATATGGTGGAAAGGTGTGCATAGACGTTACTCACACATGCATCATTTCCACACATATTAATTTTCTCTTACTGTTGTTTCTCCTGTTCCAGGCAATAGAGCCTGCACCCCACATTGATACATGCTGTCTTCTTTTAGTCATTAGCATTTTTACCTATTAAAAAACAATCACCAATTATAAATGTATGATAAATCAGCCCATTACTGTTGGGCCTTTGGAGGCACATGGGTAACTTTGTTTACTTGATATTTTTGTTTCTTCTTCTCTCAGCGGTTGTCAAAATGTGTAGGCGTCATTGCCATGACACACTGACACACTGACCTACAAGCACTAAGGAGAATGATGTTCAGCTTTATAAACACAAGCATGCACAACATGCAGCAAAAATAGAAGAGGCGCATGTAGAGCGCAAATGAGAAGATGAGAGGGAAATCAGAAGTATTGATTTGTCTGCAAGAGGCATTGCTTTAAACAACATTAGTCATTATAACTGTGTGCAGGAAGCGTGCTCTTTAATTACTCGTCAGAGGCCAGACAAACTCAGCGCTGCGTGAAGAGAGCCTATTGATTACCGCCTGGCAGATAGGACACACTTAGCTTCTAGTGCCGTGTAACAGACCACAGGGATGAGCAGAAAGACATAAATGCCGCTGACCTCTCTTTCAATCTACTTGGCGACAACAGAGCAACTGTTAAAACTGGTCATCAGCAGCAGGGCAGAATTTGGACTTCATCCAATGCTTGTATGTGACATCTGAACTGCAGCTGTTGTGACATACAGTACAGTGTCAATGAAAAACCTGCATTCTCTTGCATAAGCATTAATTGTGCACTTTGAAGAGTCCTGTTGACTGCACTCACCAGTTTTTCAAGTCATCACTTTTCTTTTGCATTTATTTCTCCTTTATTCAGTCAGTATTGTTAGTTTGTCCCATTGTTATCCTTCATGTTTTTATACCGGGTTTGCTCCGTTTCTTTATGGACTATGTCTAAAAGTCGTGTAGATGAAGGAATGAAGACCAAATTTAAAATTGTGCATCCAATGCTTGTCAAGTTGTTTTGTTCTATTACGCTTCATCATCAAAGAAAAATCAAAACTCATTCTAAAAAGGTAAAAAAATAAATAAATAAATGAAAAACTATTGCGAAATGTAAGATGATGGTGAATGCATGTACACTTTTCACTACAACTATATCACACTTAGAAGTCCAGAGTCTGCTATGAACTGTGCTGCAATATCTAATCAAGAATTGTCAAAGAGGATGGTATTAAGCTTGAAATGAAATGTTTTCAGCTGCTAAAATTAGAACAATAAAAGTACTAATAAAAATGTTCGTGAGGCTACTGTTCTCCTTTGATTGGTGATAATTTCCTACGTGTTTTGTTATAATTATGTATAATTGTGATAGTTCAGTAAACAACTGCTGTACTTGTTGCGTAATCTGTGTTTCTCTGCTTACACTCGATTGCGCAGGTGCATGTACAAGGAAAAGCATACTTAAAATAAAGCGTGTGTTGCTTCAGACTACAAGCTGCTTTGCAAGTAAAGATTATGTTCATAGAACAAGAAGGATATTTAAAGAATATGAAGATTCAGAGGAAACATAGGAGCACATATCTAGGAATGTGAACTGGGATACTTGACACACTTCTTTGCCAGAAATAAAATATTCTGCTTAAGCATCTATTAAATGATCCACATGGCTACAAAATATCAGAAAAGCTTTTGAGCAAAGATCAGTCTGTCTTTGTAGTTTGGTGTTTTTAGTCTTTGCTGTTAGCCTGCTTTGAGTTCTGGGTTTTAAAGTGTTATTTTGGTATTTTAGAAGAAGGTCTAAAGTCCAGAGCTGGAGGACGAATTCCCCCACATGGCTACACAGAACACAGACAACACATTTATGGAGGTTAATTTCTAATATTTAGTGAGCTGATACTTCAGTTCCAGTGTTATCCACTGCATGGCTGGCCCAGCTTCTGCGGAAACCCCTCGTTAAAAATGCATTCGGATTACAAAAGAAGTGGGTAAACCACACTGCAAGGCATGCCAGGCGGAATGGTAGGCCCGCATGTGCTGCTCACAACCCTGGTTAGTGAAAGGCCTGTACTATGCGCCTTTCCACTGCTTCCCTTGCACTTACATAATTTAGACAAGCAAAGGGATGGGGATGATAGAGACTGAAAAATATAAGGGGGGGAAGGCGGTGAGCGATGGGGTTGGCTGAGCTACAGGGAGCTCACGTCCAATTGCGTTTGGCCATGTGGAGAGACAAATACGGCTGCATGAGCGGAGCTCGTGCCACAGCGGGATTTGATGACTACATGCTGAGACATCCCTACGACATGCTGATAGACAGAGCGGGACACCGCCCCTCCCCTGCATTTACAATGCTGAGTGGAATAAACAGCGGATGCAACAGGAACAAGGCGAAAAGTCTGAGCGCATTAGAGGTGCACTGATCCAAGACCATGGCATGGTTATTTATTAATCAGCTGAGCTTAGCTAACTGCCTGTTTAGATGAACTCATGGTACACTTCAGCAAGGCAGCAAAACTGTTGGCTTAATGCAACATAAGATACAAAATGCATTCACTCAAGACGCTTGTGAGGAATATTTCTTATTTTCACATTCACTAGACTCCCAGTTAGGCAGACCTGTTTAATTGCTTTTTTGCTGCAAAAGATGAATTAGCCAATCACAGTGCAGGAACTCGATATCTTTATGCATCTCAACTGACCATCAGGATGAGGGAGAAAGAGGATTCAAGTGAATTTGAAGGTGGTGTGTTTTTTTGGATCCGACTTCTGTGATCTACTGGGATTTTCACACACAACCATCACTCTGGTTTACAGAGAATGCTTCAAGGAAAATAATGTTTCCATTGAATGGTAGTCTTGACTGGAAGGCATCATTGATGCTACAGGTCAGACTAGAAAGGGAAGACTGATTTGCTACAATAAAAAGGAACCAGTAAATCAAATAGGTCTGCATGATATTAAGAAAACTAATAAATTGCTCAATTATTAAACATAGTGAAAATTAACCCACATTCCTTATTCTTGCTTTTCATTTCCACCATCGCAATAAAACCCATTACTCTCGTTGAGCTATACTTTGTTGCTAGAATCCATTAATTTTGGGCATAACATATAGCAAATCTGCATCATAGTGAACAAATGTGTTTTAAAACTGTATTTCAATTCTTTGGAACTAAAACACTTAAACCTACTTAACATTACATCTAAGCAGCCCTTGGGAATTGGGATGGAAAAATTATGTATTGTGAGTTTCTGAGTTAAATAAAAAGTTGTGTATTACTAAAAAAAAAAGGTATGTGTATTATTATCTTTGAGCTCATAGAACATCAGACCTTGAAGTAGATTGGCTATAGCAGCAGAAGACCACATCATGCACCACTCCTGATAACTAAGAACAGGGAAGTTTGGCAGCAATTTGCAAATGCTCAACAAAATGCAAATGCGCAACAAAATAAGACAAAAACAGATTGGATAGCAACTGTCTGATCTGATGAGCCACATTCAGATGGTAGGGTCAGAATTTTGGCATAAACAAGATGAAAGCGTGAATCCATCCTCCCTACTATCAACAGTTCAGACTGCTTCTTGTACTGTAGGGGGACATTTTCTCTGTACAAACTGAGCAAAAAACAGCGTCTTTGTGTATTGTTCTTGATAATGTACATAGCTTTATGAGCAGTGTCATAAAGCTATGTACATGGTCTCCAGATCCCAATACTGGAGAGCACCTCTTGGTGAAATAGATGAATGTACATCCAACAAATATACTGCAACTGTAAGATGCTAAAATGTAAGTAAAGAGAAAACTGAGAAATGTTTCCGACAGCTTGTTAAATCTGTGCCACAAGATGTCGAAAGACAAAATGGGGTCCAATTAGTTACTGTACATAAAACAGTGGCCGATGATTGTAGGTTATTATCTGTGGCGTTTGCAAAAAAAATAATAGCCCACTATTACAAAAGCTGTGCTCTGTTAATCCATTTGTGCTTATTTAGCTGCAGAAACAAAACATTGCTATGTGATCCAAAGCAAACACAGAGTGTACAACAAACAAAGCATGTTTGCCCATTTGCAAATTATTCATCTCCTCGGGTGAAGTGAGTAAAAGTGTAGCGATGTTGTCAGTAAAATACACTCCAACAAAGACAAAATATATTTTAAAAAAATAAAATAAAAAAATCACCCCTTTCATGTTGTACTTTTGGAGTTCACTGGCACCACAACACTGCGCACTGACAATGTTTTTTGCCAATTTCAACACCTCACAGTCGGGGTGTCAGCTCATTGAAATGGTGTTGAGAAACACCGCCTTTTAACTGAGAAGAGACATCGCTTGTATAAAGAAAAAGAAGAGAGGAGAAAAACAGAATGGGATGCAATTCTCCAGAGTGTCCTACCCTCCCTTCCCCCCCCAATGTCTCTTCCACTGTTTTTTAGGCGAGTCGAGTAATACACAGGAAAGCACTGGCACACAACACAAAAACATCTCAGCCCAGAGTTCGGGCTTCGTAGACTAATGGGAGCCTTGCACATCACCACGGGGGGAAAATGAGTGTTGGGATCTCAACAGTATTGGCTTGCACTGTTGATGCAAGCTTTGTGGGCAGAAGTGGTTTTGCTAACTTCTTCATTCCTTCAGGAGCTCTGTTCCAGAGGTGTTGTGAAGGTGCCACAAGGATTCTGGAAACATTTGGGGATCAAGCAGGGAAGTGGAGAGGCAGGGCCTTGGTCATTACCAGACACTTCCTTTCATCATTTCCCAGACTAGCTCGCACATTCTCCCAGACTTCTGCAGCACTGAGCTCAGAGAGCTAAAGCCCCTTGGACAGTTCATTTAGGATAATGTAGTGATGAGAGATGGGGAGAGGGAGGTGGGGAAGCCTTGGGTCTCTGTGCACACGTGTGTGTGTGTAGGGGTGTTCATGTGTGTTGTGTGTGCCTAAATCATCCCTGATAAGTGTATCTTTCTCAAAATGTCTTTTCTGCATTTCAAACACGATGCAAAACACGTCAGCGAAGACAAGAGTGATTATTTTCATAACCTGCTGAAACATAAAAAGGCAATCTAAAGTGCAGTCATATCATTATTTTATGAATTCAAATGAACAACACAAGAAGGATGTTTCAAAGAAAATTTCACCAAAAAAAGATGGAACAGAAATTATCTAGGGGCTTTTTTCCCTTTCTTCAGACTTCAGAAAAGAGAAATTTATTTCTGCCTTCATCTCTAAATTGGATGCAATTTATTGCCTCTGCAAAGCTCATTTTTCACTGGCTTGCAGGATCCATGGGCCATGGCAGGCAATGCGTATCTGCCCGCCTCTTCCCTGGCCTCGGGTGCTAATATGTGGAAACTGGCCCGGGGATATGGAGCCCAACCAATGGAAGAGGAGGCAGAGGGACGGAGTAGAGAATCAATCCGTAATCGCTGAGGACTAGGCAGTAGGAAGGGTGAAGAGGAAGTGGAAAAAGGAAAAAAAAAAAAATTGGAAAGAAAAAAGACAGAAGGCAGTGTGTTTACCAGGCAGACATTTGGGTGCTGTCAGCTGACTGCAAGAGCGCCGGGGCATCAGAGAAAGAAAACCGAGTTATATAACCAGGCTGTTAAAGCAGAGAGAAAGAGACCGAGAGAGGGTGAAAGAGACAGACATACAGACAGAGAACAAGACATGGACCAGGGAACAAAACCACTGCAGTTTAAAGTGACAGGGGCAACATGATCACAAAAAAAAGGCAGGTGAGGGTCCAAAGCAAAGCTCCCAAGTTACTTTTAAATACTTAAAATCAATAGAGGTGTAATCATTAGTAATCAAGTTATTACTTCCATCCCACTGCATCACTTAAGCAATAACTGTCACAAAAGTAGCACTGTTTAAACTTGTCCTGTCTTTGTTTTAGGGGCTATCTTCCATCTCTGAGTGTTGGTCATTTAGTAAAAACTTGGTACAAAATTCATGCTAAGGTTGCCACAAAAGCATTTAGATTCTTCCAAAATTGTGGTTTTCACAAATGGAATAAAATATCTCATGAATCCCAAAATGCTTTTTAGATTCATGAGATCTAAAAGAACAGAATAATTGTGTAAGCAATTATTCTTGATAATTGCTTGTACAATTATCCAAATTTTTATTTAAAAAATCTAAAATGATTCAAACATAAATTTGATCAGTATTTAGGGTTTTGACATAGAGATAATAAACTGCAGAAATTAGAAAAACTGTAAAAGACCACTTTAGCTAAAAAGCTGATGCAACATACTAGATCAGTTTTATTTAAAAACAGTTTGAATCCTCTTTGACATTTCTGCTTCACATACAATTTAAAAATCTTATGGGACTTATCATTTTCTGCCAACACACCAAAATGAAGAACTACTTCTTAGTTTGTTCTGTGATGTTTCTTGACTACAAAACACAGAAGTTTATTGCTAAAAAAGACAATGTAAAATGTTTCAAAGAGACCCATTTTACAAGCAGTAAAATTCAACGGCTTAACTACATTGAAAAAAAAGACAAATTCCAACTCTTCTTTGGAGCTTACACCTGCATTTCATTTTACACCTCATTGAGACTGTTTGCTTAACTGATCATAATTAGATCAATTTATTTTATAGTTTAAGAAATATTAATGAGAAGAATCTGTAGAACTGGACACCACACATGCTTGCACCCCACCCGCACCTACACTTTAAGTACAGTTGGCTCAAGGTGCATTCTGTCCTGTGACCTTGCTGTTACACTTGTGCAGAGCAATGAATAACTATCACATTTCTTTGGCTGACAGCTGACACCAAGAACCCAGGTGATATACGAGACATGACAAGTGATTCTAATTAAATGTAGAGCTTGTGGATGTAAAGTGGCAGGAAGGGAACAAATCCTGTCCAGCCAGCGAGCAGCAAAGCGGCGTGCCTTGCTCCAAACGAGATGAGCCGGGCTGTCAGGGCTGCCTCAGCTGTCCTGTAAACCTGGGCCCCCGCTCCCTGGGGGAATGGCAGGTTTCAGCTGCAGGGGGGAAAGGCACTCTGCAAGCCTCCCTGCTATGCCACAATAACAAACAAATGTCACACAAACAGGCCGATCTGATGCAAAACAAAAGGCACGTGGACCGGGAGCATTTGTCACATAACTATGTACTAACAAGGTACAAAGCATGGAAGGGTCGGGGTGGGGGCATGTTGGTTCTGATCGCTGAGCCCAGATGAAGTCTACACATATGCATCAGCATCAGTGTGACTCAGTAACTAAATAGAAAAACAACCTTAAATCAAAAAGAATCAATAGACGCAGTAAACAAGACAACTTTGTTGACGCTGCATCCCCGTTGTATTTTCACAACTGCAGCCATCCAGCTCAGGTTGAAAATAAAGAACAAGGCATGGGAAGAGATTTTTTACTCCCCTCCTTTCTACAAAGCAAAGGACCCTATGGTACACAAAGCAAACACGAGTGTCAGTAAGTGACACAGAACTGCACTTTACGGAAGACACTCAAAGAGTCCTCAGCTTCCTGATCACAGCCCCAGAGACAGGCCTCACCAAATCAGTTAACCTTCGACCCATCTGAAACAACTGGGGTCCCGAGAGTCACGGTGGGCCAGCTGAAAGACAAATGCACATTGCACTCGATTTGACTGACAGGAGGAGTCATGTTGGATGGCACCTTTCTCCTCCAGAAAAGTGAAGGAGCAACAATCTATCATAAGAAATTGCACCATATACAAGCAAGTGGGGCTCACAAAACAGTCTTATCTGAGTCCTATGAAGTTAGAATTCATTTTGAAAAACTTAAAATAATATTGAAAATCATAAAACATGTCTATTTTGACAATAAAGATTGAAAAAATTCAATTTTTGTAGTCTCCTCAAGCAGTGCTATAGCAATTGGAGTGTAAAACATGATCCTCAACTAATTGAGATTTGAACTATTGTGAAATCAGTCAAATTCTGCCTCAAAAATTATCAGCAAACTGTATATGTCTGATCACAATTTTCCCCAATGTATACACTGTGTGGAAGAAGGTTGAGGAGCCATGAGAAAAACTCACCTGAAAATTATTTAAATTGCAGAAAGAAAGGCTTAAAGTGGAGATTTGAAATAAATTTAATCCTGCTTTGTGGTTAAGGTGCTAACCATAACTTACCACCAACCAAATATCAGTTAACACCTCTAACCACTATCTCTACATGCCAGCCAACTGTTTCAAAACATCACAGAAGTTGGTTATTACTTTGACTCAAATGCTGGGTTTAAGTTGTGTGGAGAATTATCCTTCTCCATGATAGGTTCTTGATGTATGAGGTTGAAAAAGAGTCAGTAAGTTGAATTCATGAATTCCATTTATTAATACCAAAATACAGCCAGTCAATTCTAACATGCTACTTTTAGGAGCTAAGAGACAAAATGGCATCAAACAAAAGTTTTCCATTCTCTCTGTTAGCCTCTATGTAAGCTACGCCCTAAAGAGGGCGATCCTAGTGTGTCATATCCTGTAATCTTAGCTTTGAGGGCATCTCCTAACATGTAATTTCCTTTAGTTTTAGCTTTGCAACTAGCTAAAAGAGATAAAAAGAAAACACAGAATTATTTATTCTCAACAGTTGTTGGGACAATGAGTTGGTTGTTTTAAAGATTGATCAAAAAATAGAAGTTGCTCGACTTGAGAAAAGAGGATAAAATCTAATTGATCTTCATAGACTGTCATTTTTAACAATACAACAGTCAAATTAAATTTCATTGAGTATGACCAAATTAATTTCCAAATACTCAATATTGCTATACAGGTGAATGTTTCAGAAACTCTGAAGCAATTAGGAGCTGCAACAATTATGGTTACATAACATCGTCAAATTATTTTGTGGATTGAACATAACAACCAGTCTCTGTCAGAAATCACTCAACTTCTAAAATATTCTAAAATCTTTTTTTTTTCTTGTTGCTCTGGTGCTCTCCATGTTCATGAAACACCCTCTTCCCCTTTCCTGTACCCAGTGCGTCCCCTCTAAGACACAACCCCCCCCCGCACCCCCTTCTATCTGCCCTTCCCTTTAGTCAATTAAAGTCACATCTAGGGATTAAAAAAGTAGGTCAGTGGAACATTGCTGGAGGAAGCAAAAAATGCAACAAACCACGTCATAAGTCACTAAGTTGACCTTGTAAAACACTCCAAACTGGTGGCTCCTTGTGATCTCATCACAAGCTCCAACAGTGCTGGAGCTAAAATCCTGCAGACCAAGCAATCCCTCCCCCTCACCTTGATGTCTCTGCAGCTGGAAGAACACCCCACCTGGAGGGCAGCCTAGGGAGTGAGGCTTTGGTGGCGGACACTTGGTACCCTCGACAGAGTGCTTTGTCTCCAGATCCCTAAACAGATCTTCTTCAAATGCAGGATTATAGCAATGCTGTGGGCAATGAGAGCCCCAGAGCTCCACTGGTAGGGGAGGATGCCAAAAGCCACCATGCAAGGCAAAAGCCCCACATGATGCTATACTTTTCTGTCCTTTTCAAACATACTGCGATGCAGATTAACAAAATGCACACATGCTGATTGTAAAAATGCAACTTTAAGGTTTATGTATTACATCTTAATGGATAAATAGATACTAACGTGAGATGGAGTGTTGTTAAAGCATGGCCAAAACATCAAAACAATAACACTGAGTAAGAGGGGAAATGAGCAGGAAAAAAGATCACATGTATTTTGCACATCCTGTACTTAGCGTGTCCTTTCTTAAATGTGACTCACAATTTGTGAACCCTATAGAGCTTGTTATGACAACATAACAGGAAAACCATTGCATAAAAAGGATCTCTGTTAGCATACATCCAAGCTCACCAGCTGTGAATGTCTTTACAAATCATGTGTTTCTGTCTGAGATTCCCACAAAGACAAGATGACAAATCTAGCTGTTTGCCAACACTAACTGAAATGCCAATTGAAGTCAAAATAAAAGAATGCTGCAAATTGTTCATCTGCAGTCTTGCATACAATGAGGAAACAAAAAAAAAGACTAAATTAAAAGGCTAAGGAAAGAAAGCAACTGAAACACAATGACAGCCTTCCTTTCAATAATTTAATTTAATTATTGAAAAGCAACTATTAATCTGCTATGGTGCAAGACATTTATCTATCAGCCCAAGTGTGATGTACAGCAGATGGAGACAGCATAGAGAAGTGATGTCTAGTAATAGAGGGCAAACATTCCAGTGAAGCTCTAACACATGGCCCGAGAAAATGACCTGATATCCAACAAATGCATTTCTGCTTAAATAGGCCTGAAATAAATGATTACACATCAAACATGATCAAAAAGAACTTTCATAATTGATGGCCAAGGTTTAGCACCTTGCAGCAGTGCTTTACAGAAATTTTGCTTAGTAATTTATTTTGTTTTAAATTCAGCTTTTTCTTTACAATTCTACATTTGGTACAATTAGCTGGAAATGAACTCTCTACAAATTTAACATTTTGCAATTCAACTAAATCTGACAGCTAACATATAATAAATTAAAACCTTCCTTTTAACATCAAGCTTCTACAGTAACAAATCTAGTGCCCTCTGGGCTACCTGACTTGATCTGATAAACGTTCCTTATAGACAACATCAACCATTATAGATGTTGCTGTTTTATATAAAGTAATTTTGTAGCTGTATCCTGCTCAGCAGAGTTGATTTAAGGTGTGGGCAGAGAAGGAAAGTCACACCAATCTGAGGGATTTGTTGTGGCATGTCAATTAGTCCCCAGCGACCACTAAAGCAATTCAGTGGAGAAAATCAAATATTTCCTTTTTTGCACAAGTCAAGATGATAAAACAAGTCGTGTACTGTACTTCTACATCCATTTAAAGTAACTCTTAACTATTTTTGATTTAAATGTATTAAAATATTGAGCTGATTTTTTTTCAAACCTCTGAGTAAAGCACTTTTTTTTACTACTTAATTTTAAAAATGAAAATTATTTTTTGGTACACAGGCCATTGTTTACAAAAAATATTGATCTAGTTTGACCAAAACCATATCTCTTAAAAACTCTCCTCTTCTTATTTTGCAGATGCTTTGTGAAATAAAATGAAAAGCCGTCGAGAACATTGATGTCTACTTGGGGAAAAAAAAAAAAAAAAGAGTCAAGCCTGCCAGATCAACAGCACATCAATCCACAGCCCTGGCAGAAATGTTGACTCGAGTCCACGTCACCCATCCTCCTTCATAATGAGCGTGTTATCACATCCTCATTTCAATTAGAGCAGGACACAGATCTAGACAGCAGCATGCTGAAGTGTCTGCACCTCGGGATCCCCCACCGTTATCAGATGAGGAGACGACTGAGACGAACCTGATTGGTTCTAAGACTAATTGCTGCAGGTCATGGTTGAAACTAAATTGCAAATCAATTTGTTGCACCTATCACTCGGAGAAATCACACAGTATGTTGATCTCTGGAATTTTGATTAAATCAGTTATATTGAGAAGGACCTAGAACTCATTTGTTCCCATAGCTTGGCCTATGTGAAGGCTTAAAAAAGCCTGCAAAGAGTCCTTCAGTTAAGGGTTTTAAACAAGTTTGCAAAAGGGATTGATGAATTTGTCTTGTGATAAAGACACAAAGGCATTTTTCAAGATGTTAAGATGTAAGAAATTCAGAGCCGCTCAGTTACGAGACACAGGATCAGTTTTTTAGATATCAAAGCTTCATTGACATAAACATTCACACGTTGTATAAAAATTGAATAAACATAGCAATATTGTTGAATATTTTGACCCTTTGAAGAAATGGCTGTGACAGGGTGAAATTCCAAAGACTTGTCAGTGCGAGAATGAAAGTCTAAGAAAAGCAAGGGATGAAATCTGCATTCCCAAAAGAGCCTGCTGCTCTAATCTTTGCATTGTGAAGGCAAAAGACGAGTGAGTCAGATTTACGTCACCATTTGTTTGCTTTCTTCTTTTTTCCACCCACAAATGCAGCTTCCTGCTCCCTTTTTTTCAGATTTGCCTTAAGCAGATGAATCTTTTTACAGTTTAGTTCCTCATTTAAATGAAGTGGGTGGGATGTGGGGAGGGTGTTTTAATCACTTATATAAATATTTGCATTCACATGGGCTGACCCCAGTAACAGTCTATTACGCTTTCTCTTTCACCCGCTGGCCTCCACCTCTCATCCAGACACGCTTATTTACCTCTTATGGTCTCCCATTCAACATGACTCCAAGCAGCCAGAAGACATTTGCATAGCCACAGAGCAGACGACAACAAAGCTTTGTTCTATGCTTTGTTCTGAGAGGACAAATAAAGCCTGCAATGTAAGACTATAACAGAGGATGGAGGGAGGATTGTTGGACCACTGGGGAGAACTTTAGGGACTGTGTTTCAACCTTCTGCGATTTGACAGCAAGTAATCAGATAATCAAAGCAGAAGGGAAAGTGCTGACCAGCCAAATGGGTAATACCTGGCTTTTCAATGTAGTAATGTCTGTTTATGAGTGTAACTCTTAGGTCTCAGGTCTTCATTTAGTTATTGTACCAACTGCGCTTTGTGTTAATATTAATACATTATCTATGCTGCCATGTGACACATTTTTTTAGTTGATAAAATACATTAAATATATTACATCAGGGTAAATATCAAAATTAAGGCTTATATACATATGTATGTATGTATGTATGTATCAGTCTGAGGTCCCAAAGTTTTAGATTTTTTTCTCCTGCTGCAAAGTCATATGGTGGAGAAAGCATTACTGAAAAAAAATCTGCTTTGTTTCAGATAAATGAATAGTGCTGAAACTTATTTTCTAACTGCTGAATTGCGATTGGCTATTTTAGCGCTTTTGAACCTAAGCTCTGCTTTTAAGCTTGCATATAAAGTAATTTGCTTTTACAGCTTTTATGCATCGGCATTAAGTGTTACATAGTTGTACATGATTATCCCCCAAAAATGATTGTTCTGAAGCTGGAGCGCTGCCTACTGATGGGGTGCCTCGAGGCTCCATTCTGGGATCTGTTCTTTTTTCTTTATGTGCATTACTTTTATTTGTTATCCCTACCAGATTTAGATTTAAAATTACTTTCACTTATGTTATGTTTATAATTGAATATATAAAAAAAACATTTTAAATTATAACATAACACATTTTATCAAGAGAGGTAGATGATAAGATATTAAGATGATGTTCAAGCGGTATCATTTTATAAAACAATCAGCATTTTGTAAATTGTTTATTCTATTTGTACAAAAAAAAGATATTTTATTGCCATTACAGCTGACAAGCTTTTTTAATATCTATAAAAAGGCATCCAGTGATGAGTCATGCTTTGTGAAGACCTCCAAGTGTTTCAATGAAAAGTATCCCTGCAAATGCCTTAATCTTTTTCTGCCTCCACAGATTCAAGTTGAAACTCTGCCTTACCCGCTCCAAAACATTTATATGACTTCTATTATGGAGAAAAAAAATATTTATCAAGTTAAAAAAAAAATTGGAATGTTATTTCAATAGTCAAAGTAAGCCTTCTTCCAGTTCCAAATTTTAATATGGACAGTAACTTATTTTGTTTCCTAAGGAGTTGGACAAAAAAATATATTTAATGTTAACCACAATGTTAACATATTTATGGTAAAGAAAAAACAAAACAAAAACACAAATAGAAAAAAAAAACGCCGAACTAGCCCTTCACAAAAAGTCAGTGGGTGCCAAAAAGAGGACTGGTCATCATTATCATCTTTGTATGTGTCTGACTACAATGTGTGAGTGATTTACTACGAAGACGATAGTGATCTGGGGTGGATCTCAGAAGAGACAGGGCTCCTGCATGTTTAATTGTTCAGAGGAACAGAGCCTCATCACAATTATAGAGCATTCAGGAAGCCTCCAAACTCATTTAGCTCTCCTCATCTGGGAAAAGGAATCCACTAAACACAAATTCCTCTTCTGCCGCCTGCGGCAAAAAGCCTTCTCTTTCTTTTTCTTTTTTTAAAAAAGATTAATAAGATACGAGATTTAAGAATATCCACAAGACACAGTTAAAATTGTTGAAAAAAAATCTACAATTTTCATAATGTACAAAGAGGTGTAAAGGGAAGATAAAATCCTGACAATGCCTTCACTGTCCATTTTACTACATTACTTAAACCTCAAGTCCTCACTGAAAAAGCAGGAAGCTTTTATGTTCTGCAAAAAACACACTTTCCTGACTTCCTATTATCTACTACTCTGTGGTAACCCTAAAAGAATGCCTAATTCACTAATATGCATGGTTTAGTTGTATAAATAATCAGGTTAGTTGTGCAATTAGGGTCCCCTTCATGTTTTTGTTCCATACAAACAGAAACACTTTTCTGTCATATTGAATAAAAAGCACAAATAAGCTGATCATCTGCACCAACTTTTAATGTCATAACATGATACGGTAAAACAGAATGTTGAGACCGGAATAGCTATGGTGCTGTGAGTAGACTGCCCATATGAGATATTCTTTTAGATTTTATTATCTTTTATGATACTGAGAATATTACTATTGTGATGGATGACCTTAGGCACCAACTGTGAGTGCTTTTTGACCACATGCATTCTGCTTTGTGGTTCTCAGAGTTAAAGTGTAACCAGACTGCTTTTAACTACGGATCCCAGAATTAAAGTTCCTAGAAACTTCTATTTTACTAATTTACTACGTGTGCCAGAACCATGGAGTTCATGTAAATTTTGCATACAGGCGCTGAGAGCTTCGCTTCTCATCCGGTAAGAGTGTTAACTGACCTTCTGTTCAACCACCAAGTATTAGATGTTTGTACTAAACCTGTAATCTATGCATTTTGACATATTTACACTTAATAAATTATAAAAGGTGTAACTGGAACAAATAAATTAAGTCTTACACAGACGTCCTTGTTTAGGTGTTTGGAAAAAGAGCGAAAAACAGAACTCAGGAAGGATTTACTAGCCAATCTTCTAAAGCTGCAATTTCTGATCACATCCCAGCCGTTAATCTCTGAAATGCATTGAATAAGTCTTAGTTCAGGGAAGTGCACAACAATAATACACATATTTTATTAACTAAAAGTTTAATGATGTGTCCAAAAGGAGCATGAACCACTGCATCTACAATGCTTCTGCTTCTTTCAAAATGAAAGTGAGTGAGTAATGTGAATTTGTTCTCATATTCACATTCAAATAAACAAAAAAAATAAAACTACTCTGGTTCCTACTCTGGCACCTGGATAATGTTCCTACTGTGGCAAATGCACCCCTTCTCTTTCTATTGTTTACACACTTTCAAAAGGCCACATCTTATTATTTAAAGCATTCCACAGTGAAGCTTTCATTAGGGTCATTAGGGCAAATAAATATTTGAAGTAAAGCAAGCAACCTTTTCCTTTACTCTTGACAATGTACATTTCTAATACATGACTATAAGTTTTAAAATGTTATATGCGCTCACTGATACGTACTGTGAATATTTTACTGTATGTCACACAAATAAACCATGCTATTTCTGAATATTCTCTTACACTGACGGTAAAAGCTGTTATGGTTTGGCTTTAGCTGAGAGATAAATTAAGGGAACGTCTCCAACATACTCCTGTAGAGGGCATTGTAACGCATGAGAGGAACAGTGACCCTGCAATGTGCCATGTGAAGACACTGAAGAAAAAAAGAAAAACAGACAGGGCACAACTGTCACCACAATGCGAGCCTCCCCCCTGTGTAATCACATCACCCTGATGACTGCTCTTTAGTCATCATGGTCACATGAGACAAGGGAAAAAGACGTGACATAATTTCCTCCATTTGAGCACAACTGTTCCACATCTGACAGCCATCCAGACAGATTTCCAGCCCCTGCTGTGGAGATTGTAAACAGGCCGTTCAGCTTGTGCTGCTAACTGAAACAAGATGTGGGGGCCTGGGCCAAGTCTGTGGTCAACCTGGGGCCTTGTGATTGCACTGGACTCGGAACAGGTCTCGGTCCCTTGCTGAATGTCTGCCTAAACCATAACACCTGTTCTGAGATCAGAGAAGGAGCACAGAAAAGGATCTGGATGTGGAAGGCAGATTGTGCCAAGCCTGAGTGCTGAGCTGACAACTCAGGTTGCATAATGGTGCCTAATTTAACACTGGCTTTAGTGAGAGGTTGGTCTCACAGGAAATTGGGAGTAAATCACAAATGGCATTCTCTTTGTGTTTTCTCAATGAGCTCTTTCAGAAAGATGTCCCTCTGAAGGAGCCATGAGCTGCTTACCGGTATTAAGGTTCAGTAAGGTTTAAGAAGTTACAATTCCTAAACCTAAAAACAAACAAGATTTTTCTCTGGCAAAATGGAGCCTCCCTCACTGGCTGCCTGAAATGTTATGATTTGAAGTACACTTATGACAGATTTTATTAACTGGAAGTATTTCTGATCTGGTCTTGAAAAACACTGACAGCAGTCACAAGAAAAATCAAGTTCTATGTACATGTACATTTGCCTCTTCTTCCAATCAAAAAACATAGCCAGTGGTGTCCAGTTAATGGCAAATGCTCCAAATATTATTAAGGTAAAGCTGTTTTAGAACTACAGTTAGTCCATTAGGTAGGCCACTGCAGGCTCACTACAAAGCAGACAGCTTCTGATATTAAGCAGCTAATATAATTTTATTACACTTGTGGTACTCTGTAAAGATCAGAGCAGTAAAAAGGGATAATATGCCCTTGAAAAACCACTAAATATAAACAGTATGTATTATAGATGTTATTAGAAATATTCTAATAATTTTTTTGTGATTATTTAAACAGTAGCATGAATAATTGTTACACAACAATAACTAATTTTGTTTTAAATGTATCATGATATTGTGCGATTGTAGTCAATTTAATCACATACCTACCCATGCCTACACAGAAGTAAGCCTGTTCGATCTAATTCATCTCAAACCAAATCTTTTGTAAATGACCACTTAGGACTGCTCCTTTATCTGGAGCCCTGGTCTCAGTCATCGGTTCGATCAGCATCATTTAGCACATAAACATGCTGCCGGTGACAGGTATCAGAGCCGCCTCCCTAATCATACACACACCCCACCGCTGTGGCTTGTCCTCATCCATCTCCCACTCCTCAGAGGCAGCGCAGCCTCCCAATCAGTATGGATAATACCCTGTGGACCAACTACCAGCGTCTACATAAGACGGAGAAATGCTGGAGCTAAAAAGAAAAGACAGCTCAGGCACATTTAGCATTGGTGTGTTGACACTAATGGACACGGCGGCTACACCCTCATGTTTGAGAATAAGGATATTATGCAAACACCCGGCCATCCCTTGGCTTTCCTCCTGAAAGCATAAGGTGGCAGGGGAACAATTGGTTTCATGGCTGCTGTGGGGTATCATTTGGTAAGGTCTCGCCGTCTCTGCCTCGATTCTCTGAGCGGAAGCTGGTGGAGTTTTAGAGGAAGGGGTATTATCTCAGACTCTTGCCAGCCCACTGCACTCTTTGGGATAATGTTCTTATTGGGCGTGATCCTCAGACTGCAGAAGTCATGCTGTCTTTACTCAGAAAAAGCAAAGGGGGGTTGGCTGGAGATGTGTGCCTGGCTTCCTCCCAACAGTTTTTTAAAAAAGGAAAAAAGTTGTCATGTAGTTATAGTTGATTAAAGCCATATTTCCTCAGGGAATTAAAATAAAGGAAACACAAATGAGGATCATTTTTGCTATGTATGTTCTAAGTAATATGAAAAATATTAAACATTTTCATGTTATACTATGGAAATGTATCTAAGAAAAAAAAGCTTTAAATTAAAATGTTCACTTCAAAGGCAGTAAAACATTGTTTCCAGTAAATGCTGTCAGTAATAGTGTGTTATTCTCAATGTTTTAATATATTTTTTAACTTTTATTTCAGGACTGCAATGGCGATTTTGGACATAAATTTGTGCTGCCATTTTTTTTTCTTACTCACTGAAAGTACTGAAGGCTCAGAGAAACCAACAGGGCTATTAAGGCCATTGACTTTGCTTGTTCTCCCAAATAAAGAATCAGAATCATGACCTCAGTGTTTAACCATGTCTCTTTCCTCCCCACATCTAGTAACAGAGCAACTGCTGTCATGAACAATACCTTTGTGTTTAGTGTTTAGTAATTCTTGGATAGGTTGATTGATAAGGCTGTAACTGCCTAATTCTACATGCTGGCTTTGATTTGCTTTGGTTTTCATAGAAAACCCTCCTGCCTTCTATGATTCTGAGTTTATCTGTGGCTCTTTACTGGATGGAGCCCATGATGTAACTACTGCTGCCAATAATATGTTTTCTTTCTGTCTGTCTTTTTTTCCGTCCTAGGAAGCAGTTCTGTCTCAGTGCTTCTGTGTTTGGATGTATGTATTTCCTGGACAAACCTTACTTTAACTTTGGACACACTTAATCTGAATTGGTTTTAATGTAACTAGATATAGTTCAACGATATAGATTAATCTTATAAAGAGACTTGACAGGACATTTGCTATAAAGTGATAAATAATATACAATTCAAATCTTTGCTGAATATTTTATGATAAAACATAAGTGAATCAGCAGAGGCTTAAGTAGAATGTAACTGGATTCATTTGCTTATTTCCTGAAGACGCTACACCTCTCATTCAAAAAGCTTCTTCAAGAAACATAATATGTCCCTGATGACTTGATGATTGAGAATCTACACCAGCAGTTTAGTTCTTGTTATGCCAAACCCACTTAGATTACAAAAGCTACAGCATTTTATCCATTCATTTGACTGCAAACTTTGAAGAAAACTTTTCTCTTGTAACTATAAGGTACGTCAATATTTGACTTAAACTCTGGTAGGGTATTTAGATAAATCCATGGTATACATAGCTTCACAAGTTCAATAACTGCACGGATATAAAGAAAAGACGAGCAAACCTCAGCAGACTCACACAGATTCTCTTTAAGTTCTCATAATTAAATGCAGCTATGCGTTAGCACCACCCCTGCAGCTTTACATCAGAGAATCTTTTGAAGAATAACTAAACAATCTACAAGGCTTCAGGTGACAGCTCAGCACACTGGCAGCCCCTCTGCATCTGATAAGGTCTGTCTCGTTGCCCACAGCTCACTATCATATGGATCAATTTCAATCTGGAGATGTGATATAGAGAGTTGACAATACCGCCCCGAAGCTGTAAACAGACAATGTCATGTCTGAAAAGCAACTGATGAGGAATATCTCAGCTCAAAATGTGCATTGATTTCATTCTCTCCAAAAATCTGAGGTGTTGATTTTGTCAGCAGTGGAACTCATTATTAATAAATACAGTAAACAACAGTCCGCTTTGGAAATCATGGTAATATTCCTAATGCTAACATTTGAGTAAAAGCTATTACATTTCAGCCAATTTTCTTCTGTGTAGTTTCTCTACACTAATCTACACGACAGGAGTGAAATTTCATAGGAAAATGTGCTCTTTATTAACCAGCAGACAGTCTGGCGTTGCTTGCCAGACAGAGGTGATTGTGTTATCAGTGAGGCCGGCTGTGTGACTCTCCGCTGGGCTCCCGCGGTTTTAGGATCGTCCCTTACCTCTCCTCTACCCCAAGCGCCCCTTCTCCTCTGCACTCTAATTGCCTCTATTACTGTATCTGCAGTCAGATAAAATGCTAATTTCACAGCACATTAATTTCTCCGGGCTGAACAATAAGCAACACAAAGCCCAAGCTGCCTTGTCTTTGCCTGGGCAAGCACGTCTGCGACGCTGGGCTCCTTCCCAGCGGTGGAGGAGTGAGAGCACCATTATGCACAGGTCAATGAAATGAAGGAAAAATCCATCGATTCTACATTTGAAAAGAAAACACAGGAGAAGGGCTGGAGCAGGGTGATTTATCAGTCTGAGACGGAGTCTGGCAGTCAGGCCCGAAAAAAGCAGGGGATAATCCTCCATCCTCATTGGCCTGCTTCAGCCGGGCCATGATACAGTAACATCTGTCAATGAATACATACAGCCTTCCTACCTATGCCTTTTCTATATGCGGGTATTTTGGAAATTAGGCCAGAAATTATTCCTATAACCTCATGAAAACAAAATGAAAGTTTATACATAACAAAAAAATGTCTCAAATTCCATTCAATTAGAATGGAGCTAATTTCCTAATTTTATCACCATCATTCTCCCCTCCTGGAGTTCATCGATCATCCCTGCTTCTCTTGTACTGATGCACCCGTCTGTGTACATCAACCTAATGTTCTCATATTATATGCATGGCTTGATTCCTCCCTGCAGCATCCCCAACCGGCTCTGGATTAGCACGTCCACACCCCACTTCACAAATCAAAATCTAATTGCTCCCATCCTCTAATGGCTACACAACACACTTCATTTATTTAACCACCATTTTTTATAAGCCATTATCAAATTCTGTTTAATTCTATTCAGCCCCTCTGGGATGTGTGCAGACCAGTGACAGGGAGTGCAAATCTATAGACAAAAACAGCATCACCTTAACACATGATAATACATATTGTCATTTTACAAGAAAACTTCAAAGCATTCATTGACATTTTATTTGTTAGACTAATAAAAACATATTTGCATAGAAATAGGGTCGTAAGTTATTCGCTATCTATTGCAATAATATTGGTAAATATTGTGATGGAGATAAGTGTTACATATGCTGATTATCTTCTGTCCTGTTTTTCTAATCTGTACTTTCCCCTCTGTGTGACCTTTAGCAGGGTTGACAATGTCATATGGGTATAGTGTAAAATTTTGCTACTGTGAGACTCTGTTCTACTAGTTAGTGTGAGTAATGCATCTTCAAAACTCATAGAATTTACAGGCTAACAGTTATTGCACATCAAACAGTTCCTTGCAAACTGAATACTGCACAAACTTGTGGTGACAATATATTTACAATATATTGGGAAGCCCTAATCTGAGCAATTCCATTGCAACTCTGGCTGTATGTTAAGGACTGTTGTCCTGTTGGAAGATATCGTTTTGCTGGAATATCAAGTCTCTTGTAGATTAAAGCTCCATCCATCTTCTAATCAACTCTAACCAGTTTGAGGAAAACAGGATTTCTTAAGGCTTTCTTACAACTCTGGCTTTAGTTTCACAATTATACCGTGAAGGTCAGATTTTTGGGTGGTACAACTAATAGTTGTCCTATTTACAGATTTTGTTTTGAAGTTTTGCAGTTCTTCCAGGGTTATACTGCTTCTCTCATTAATGTTGTGAATACCAAACAGGCCAGTTTAGGTGGTTGGCCATGTCTGGTTAGGTTTGCAGTCGTCCCATGTTCTTTCTTTTTTTACTTTCTATCTTCAGATGAATAACTGAACAGTGCTTCGTGTTGTATAGAAGGCTTGGGATATATCTCATAGCTTAACTTTGCTTTCTACTTCTTCACAACTTTCCCACTGTTTACTCATGACTGGACAACTCCAAGATTGCTGTCTTAATGTACAAAAGTTAACAGAAAATTAGAAATAACTTTCTAAGGGTAAAATTTAAGTTTGGTGGACTTTCACAACCTGTCTCTCATGACATTTTGTGACAGCCACTGCAAAACAGGCTCACACCCCTTTCTCATCACAGAATGCAGACATGTAGACAAGAGAAAAACAGGTGAACCAAACCAAATAACCAAAATAAACTTGTGTAAAGCAGTTTTTTTTTCTTCCCACAGCAGAAGATGTGCACAGCAGGAGCCAAACTCCGGGCAGTCAGTCAAACGACACTGCTTCACTTCTCTAGGCACTCAAATGATCGTATCCATGTCTGTGTCTGGTACCTTAAGTTATGCAATTGAAGACGAAAATAACCTCAATGTTTGTTTTGACAGTGTCTTACCAAATCTACATGTTTTACTCTGTATGATATGGTCACTTTTATCGAGAACAATTCAACTTACCCTATGGTGGTGTAACTTTATTTTCAAGGAGTGTGCAAATAATCTGCCTAATTTAGCTGAAAATTGGACTGTATTTTTTTATTTTATTTTACAAATAAATGAATAGCATGGTTTGACAGATTTTTCTTTTAAAACTAATAAGGATAAAATAGGAATACTTAAACCAACCTGTTAAGTACACATAGGCCGATTATCAATTATTCATATATATAAAAAAAATAAATAAATAAAAAACATATTTTCAAAACTGTGTCTATGTATCACATCAAATAACACAATTTCTTTTTCTTTCCTGTGTTAAATGGAGACATTTCATTGTTAACTTCAGGATGTCATAAAGTGACAATCTCATACCATACCTATGAGCAAAGTAGTAATTTATTGCTGCATCACTAACACCTAGATGTAAACAACACTGTAAAGAACCCAAGAGAGTCTTTAAAACCTTGAAGAATTAAGGTCAAAATCAGTTACTGCGAAATAAAATCCAGCTTTGGTGTTTGGAATTAAAAGCAACAGTTTGTAATACCTTGTTACTATTATCATCATGCTTCTTATGCAATAAGAATCACTGAGTGTCTAGAGTAAACCTGCAGTGTTTTAAGTACAAACAGTCTTTCTTAACCATTAGAAAACATTCACTGGAATGGAACTAAATGTGTATTAAAGTTCAGTCAGGTAGTAAAAGCATTGAGTGCAGCAAGCCCTGTTACGTCATACCCTGTAGCCTTATTTAACCCCGTTTCTGAGGGCAGCTCTGACCAAGCCTGTGTTGTTCCTCATGTTTCCATTCAAACACTCCAAGTGCTGAGGAAGTGTTGACAGACTGAGCACGCCCGCACTGGCTGGCTGGCAGGGGACTGGGTGGGGTGGAGAATCTGTTATGGGGAAGAGGAATTAGTAGTTTGAGGCCAAAGGCTGCATGAGGCACAATTCCTGTTCACTCTACATTACCTCTCGGATCAAGCAACCTTAAAGCTGACGGCCCAAAAATTACAAAACCTATAGGTCACAAGCAGTGGACTATGAACTGCTTGGTGTTTTAGAGTGATGGAGGTGGGATGCCATTATGCCTTCTTCCCCTCCCCTAATTAAACCATTACTGCAGGGTGTGCAGACTTGGAGGGGATTACATAATGCACTCCAACGTTGTAGAATGGGCCAGTCCCAGTGGACAGCAGGCACTGAGAGGAGAAATAGGAGAGGAAAGAGGCATTTGAGATTAAGTCTCTTTCATCTTCAACCAGACTCATATTTCCTTAAGTTAAGTAGTAGATGGAGACTATACGATTACTCTTTCCCTCTCCGTCTCCCTCTTTTCATTCTTTCTTTTACACACTTTCCTCATGTGTACACATATTCGTGGTTTTTCTCCTTGTTTTTTTTCTTCTTTTCTCCTTCAGTGGAGGACTCAGAGTGTGCATTCGAAGGCAATGTGAAGAACTCATGCTCTCAATCCCCAGTGCTAAATAAAGGAATTTCTAAGAATCGCAGCTCAGAAAGAAGACACTTAGCTATGTGCGCTCCCATTTTACAGAGGAATCAAAGATAGTGGATGGGCTAGAGTTCTCACTGCTTAGCAGATGCTTCAGTTTGGTGTGAAATTTCTCAGATATTACAAGGCATGTTGCAGTGTTGCATAGACAAAGATAATTTTTTCTACCTTATAAATTAAATTCATGAGGAAGTAAAAGACAATGATAGAAATACACAAACATTTCTGTCACTCTGGGCTGGTGACCAGGCTGGCAATTTTTAGCTTGCTTAGCCATGACCAGAAACACAAAACGTTAAAGAGCCATTTGTAAATATAACTATGACAAAGCTTTATAAAAAATGGAGTGTAGAAATCTGCCACAAAATTCTGATTGGTACATATTTATGGATACGCATAATTTACATATATGTAAGGGGAAATGATTTAATGATGTTGAAAACAAAGTCTCAAACAAGACCTAGAAAAATGTTGCTACTAGTGGTACAAACATGCTCCTATTTAAGAAGGTATGTTCCTAATTTGCACAGCACAAATTACACAGTTTGTCAAGCATTTTCCATTCTTGTGTCACGCAAAACATGGCATGAGTCACAGAGGTTGTTATCCTTAAGACAGGGCTTTTGCAAGTACATGGAAGATTTCTTTGCACTGCGAGACATCTTCTTTTATGCACTTGTAAACAGTGAGACACAATCTGACAGGAACTCATAAAACAAACAGAAATGCTCTGACAGGTCACACGTGCACAGATTGATAGATGTGTTATTCTAATTCTCACATGTGATGGAACTGTTTCAGCCAAATGCACGATGCGGGAGAGTAAATCATTGTGATTGCTCACAAACAGCTGGATTCAGCCGAGATACGCTCAGGTTGGGAAGCTATCACTCAAGCCCAGAGAATTAGAGCACTCGAATCCGCCCTCTCCATGTCAAGTGGATGGGGGATATGATGACATGAAAAATCTCTATGCTCTGGCTACAATCATACAAGCCTTCCGATGATTAAAGCATTGCGGCAATCAGGAAAATTCCTGCCAAGGTGTTTTGGGGAGAAAAGGAGCGATTACCACCAGGGCAGGGCCTTCTCCACTCGGTGGTGTTTGCTGAAATAAATCTTGCATCTCCAGTGATGCCAGACAGAAGACGCTGTCTCTGCCAGCTGTCTGCCATGCCGCTCTGCTTCATCCTACCCGCTGCTTTCTGCCATGACTGCTGTCCGACGCTCAGCACTCAGCCTCTTGTTTTCATAACAGTTCCGGCACGGACGGCTGGCACAGCTGTTCCGCGAGTCCCCACGGCCTTTTAAAAAAGGCAATAAATCAATCTAGGCACTCAATACAGGCGGGAAATTGACCAATTAGAGTGGCCCAAGATGCTTATGTTCAGGCGGACGATTTTACAAATTGGCTATCTATTTATACCAACACAGGCACTCCGCAAGAAAAACTCACTGGCTGCATTCAGAGCATTTTTTTTCTCAAGCAATACACACCACAATGTAAAATTCTGAGGCCCTGCTGCTTAATCACACATCACTCATTCAAAACAGTGTTTGCATAACTACTATGTTCTTTTAACTCCCACTGTTTCTGTTAACAGCTCAAAGAAAAGAAGTGATCAAGCATCAACAGTGTAATTATGGGCCAGAGAGGCTGAGCCGGCACTAACTGTTGTACCTTTTACATACAGTCTGTTATTTAACACTGGATTCAATGGCAGCTGCTAAAGACTTACGGTAAAACATTTGAAATAATGGTGCACCTTCATCAGATAGTCTTCTGAGTTCCCTGGCTGAACTTGTTCAAGCATCTACAAGTAGAGTAGGTACATTGGTAGAATTTCATCATCTTTTTAGGCAAAAAAAATACTTAAAACATCAGACTTTTTTAACCAATCTTCTGATAATTTAGAACATAATTTTCCCAAAAAATGTTTGGATTATTGAAAGCATCTTTTTTTACCCCTCCAGGGGGTCTTTTGTGGGCTCTAGTGTCCCTTATATGACAGTGGGCTGACAAGAAACGGGGAAGGAGAGGGGGGAAGACATGCGGCAAATATCGTCAGGTCCGGGAGTCAAACCCGCGACGGCCGCGTCGAGGACTCAAGGCCTCCAAATATGGGTCGCGCTAACCACTACGCCACCACGGCACGCCCCATTGAAAGCATCTTTTTGTTAAAATTAATCAGCACCATTTTGATCATGCTAAATAAATTTGCTGTGGAAAATCAGAAACTGTTGAAGAAGAAGAGGGAAACGTAGAGACTTTTATCAGAATGACGACTCTGCCCCCCCACTCCAAAAAAAAACTTAATTCGACAATCAAATTCTGTTTCATGATGGCAGAGTTTCATTAAAGAAATGGACATTCAATAAACCACTCTTGTTCGATATAAAAAAAAAACATACCAGCCAATCAGGTATCACAAAAAACATTTAATGGAAATCAGATTTCTGAAAATGGTCATCAGTCGGAGACATTCAAATGATCAGACAGGATCCAACAAGACAGTGATTTTTCTTAAGATGTACCCATTCTTTACACCAAACCCATATTATAACCACATCTTCTTTGCAGTTTGGGTTTTAGCATCATGACACTACAAAACTCATTAAGCTATTAGGTGTTTATTAATGCTTCCAGATTTTTGTACAATGGGGTGGTTAACACAATTATTTAATATTAAAAAAATAATAAGTAATCAAAATCTAAGATCCTCCTCCTGGCACTGATTGGTTGTTACTGACAAAGTAGTGTATTTGCGCACATGACCATAGGACCACAGGACAAATGCAGAGGTGCTCAATTGTTTTCACAAATTATACTGTCACAAATAATCTTAACAAACATGTAAAAACTATATTTTTTTATAAGTGTTATATACTGCACCTTTAATACCACACCTCCATCTTCGAATAAGGAAGTTAGCTTAATGGTGAGCTACAGGCACACTGGGATCTGTTAGCAACCTGCCAGTGTGCTGTAGCACATTATCTGCTTTGGCTAAAAATCATTTATTCAACTCCTTTTCATTGAGCAGACTGAACATTACCCTGAAGGCAGCAATGCATGATTATCAATCTCTGGGTAACAATCAAATAACAGGGCTCTCTGCACCTGCACGGCTGTATCTCCATATGCCACTCTTGTTACAGGTAACAGCCAAAGTAAGCATTAATCCGCACAACCAGCTCATGCAACGCCCAAGCTAAATCATGCACAAGATCCAGAAACAAGCCACAATGGTGGGTTTTGTGGAGCTGCCGGCTAAATGTGGTAAAGCCTAATTAGTGCTAGTATGTAACAGAGTCCACGGACTGTGTTCTGAGGGATGCCACGAGCAAAAGCAGCGGTCCCTTATGTTATGCTAAGTAGAACTCCAGAGCATCATTATCATTCACAGTCTACTTGCCTGCAGACTCATTTATGCTTACATGTCACTTTGCTTCCATATAGTCTAATCAGCTGATTAACACACACGAATGCAGATCCACAGACACAATGAGCACTTTAAAGGTTACTGTCCCTATCGTGAGGGCTCAAAGAAGATCACCCTGCCGCACGGGGTTATGCTAATTAAAATAAACAGGAAATGAAAATTAATAGTAATGCATTGCTTTCTATTCTTCTTTTTAGCAAAGGAAGATTGCTTGTCGCTTTTCATCAAAATAAAGGGACATAAACCCAACTACAAACCCTTTACATATAAATGTCATCACATTAGAACTAATGCATTCGTATTGAGCCCTGTTTACTCTTACACCTCTAAATAAAATCCAGTGGAATGAGTTGCCTCAAGTAGCAATATTTTTAAATAGAGTCCAACTGTGTTTAGTTTAATCACATTATAAACACTGTTGTTTTGTCAAGGTTTCAGAGGGTCACAATAGAAAACATGAGTAGGCAACCGAGGAGCACAACAGACAGGCGCTTAGAAGATGTTGGGTTATAAATGGAACTGTCAATTGATTAAAAAATTTAACCAAAATAATTATATGCTTACGTTGTAGTTTATTATGATCGGTCATTACGTTTAACTTTGTAAGCTTGAAACGTACATATGCACATTTTTATGAGGGGGGTGTAAAAGTGAGACTGGCCACTGAGCTCACCACTTTGACTATCTCTGCTCATTTTTTCACTACTGTTTGCAACTCTGTACTGTTGAACACAGTACAACACCATGTAATGAGCTTGACACAGGGAAGGCAATGTCGCTCCCTCTTTGTTCATTACATATGGAACTTTCGCAATCAGGCGACAATCACTTGACGTCATCCAGCCAAGCAATTAGCAAAATTTGTGCCTGTGAAATTTTTAGCTTATACACATAGACATGTACACCCCGGCTAGCGATGCAACACAAGAAAGTTGAAAGATATTCAACTTTTGTTGTTGTCGCTGCTGTCACTATCGTGCCCCATGTGCTAGGTTCACTACAAGTGATGAAAAACTTTCACTTAACACGTTTCTTTGCTCCCAGTGTGTCGTGCCCATAAATGCTGCTGTGAACTACAGGTAACCCCCGCCTGAGAGAGGCTTTTAGGTCAAAACAGATAATTTGTTAATCTGCATTAAGTCATATTAGTGTGTTAAAAAGATTAATTGCATGTGCTAATGTTAACAGCCCTGATTATAAAGCAATATCTCATGCTTTGAACAAAGTCGTGGACCCCACAAACATAAATAAACTCTCAAGCATTACTATTTCCACAAGACATGTGGGGAACAACAAATGTGGGTGGAAGTGCTAAATAAGACCAATATTGCACTTTTTAGCCTTTTAGGCCTTTTCCATGCAAAGCACAACGTGAGATAGTAAATTCACACAATAAACACTACACCTAAAGCCTGATGATAGCATTAGACTGTGGGAATGCTTTTTTTAAACAGGAAAGGAAAGTTGGTCAGACACAATAAGAAGAGGCATGGAGACACTACAAGGCAGTTCTAAAAACAGCTTGTAAGAGGTTGCAAAAAAACAAAACTGGATGCTCATCCACCAGCAGGACATCAGCATGACACAAGCATCTGTGAGTGGGCTTGAAAATGGATGTTTACAGACCCATTTCATCCATCCATCCATCCATTTTCTGTACACCCTTGTCCCTAGTGGGGTCAGGAGGGGTGCTGGTGCCTAACCCCCCAGGCAAAACCCCCTCCATGCAATTTGGTACAATGGTTTTGCAAAAAATATAATGCAAAAGCATTTTTTTTTATAAATTGAAAAATTTACCTTTCACTTCATTTATGAAGTGAAAGGTATGTGATTCACTGAGATTTATATTAGCAAACACTTTTAAAAACCATTTATACTTTCCTTACACTTCACAATTATTTTCAACTTTGTATTGGTTTATGATATGAACCCAGACTAAAAAACACATTAACCGTTGTTTTTGTAAGATAAAATGTGAACAAATTGAAAGGTTTGCTAATTTGCAAACACCATATACCAGTCAATAACTTCAAAGGAAAAAAAGTTTACTTTTTAAGCATTTTTTCAACAAAAAGCAAAAGTTCTTGTTACATTTTCAGCTCATATTGAAGCAGCACTACCAGAAATATTTAAATTATATAACAGGGTTCAAACACTTCCATTTGGATGCTATCAATTACCCTCTTTATTCCTCAATTCCATTCTTTTAAATATTAATATGATTCCATAATGAGGTTGAGTGGTCGGAATCACTCACTGTCCCTCAAGGCAGCTACGCAGTGGACGAGAGCACAGACCTCGCTTGATGAATAAAACCATCCCATTAAGCTACAATTCACCCCTCGCACATGGCTCTGTGGAAGTTTTGTCTTGCTCTTTGTCACAGGGAGCGAAATAAAAGGGACTCAAATTCAGTCTGCAGGTGCCTCTACTAATAACTACATTCCTCACCTGGTGTCTTAAAGCTGCATGCTGCTAGGCTGGGTATAATAAATTGCAATAGGTTTATGTGTGTGTGCATGGGCACATGTCATGTGCTAGTGTGTGTGTTTTCCTTTCTGTCTGTGGTAATGGTTCTCAGCTGTATGGTATATGTAAAAAAAATGAAACAAACAATTATGCAAAGTATATTTCTTATTTCTTCTTTGATGAGCTTAATAAACAGTTTTTCATGCCCACAAATGAACTGCGTGATCAATTCTACGGGGTCACCAGTTTACAGGCAAAGGAGGACCTCTCAATTACTGCCTGATGAGGCCTGAAAAGAGACAGCCCTCGCTGGAGTGCGCAGAATGAGAAATGAGACGCCTAAGATCACTGAAATTGTTACATTTCAAAAAGCAATTTTCTTAAATTGCTGAACAAGTTACTAAAATCAGACATGCAATTAAGATCTGATTTTGGAGAGAGGGAATTAAAGGGAGCAGCTCCACTCAGCTCTGTCTGGGGGTACAGGCGACCGTTGCTCATCTCCACAGCGCAGCGTTTATACGCGGGACCCCATATCATGCAACTCGCACGATCTAATTAGCTCTCAACAAATGGATGAACACTCGTTTTGAAATACAGCTATGTAAAAAAAAGAAGGCAGGAGATAACTAGGGCTGCTGTTATTGTCGCTTTTATCGACAGTCGCCCCCCCGCCCCCGACTCATTTTTTGAAAATGAGAATCAGCCGGTCTGAATCATCACTACATAGACAGTCAGCTAATACGCTATGAAATGAACACCACTTTATCACAGGCGAGCAAATGAATCATGCAGCAAACAGAGCTTTTGACAAGAGCTCATATTATTTCACACATAATACTATAATACTAGCTGCTTGATGCTCCTTGTAACAGCGTATTAGGCACTGATCCCTTCTTGGAGCTGCACTGACCTTTCACTGAGCAACTTAATATAACATCCTTCAAACAAATTAAGCAACAGCAGATTTTGCTTCTTGCAAATTCAATAATCACAAGGAACATGTCCAAATAAAATGAGATTACATGCACAAACACACTGCATGAGGGGTATGCACACTTTGTCATACAGGCAGGCAAATTCATTCAGCGACACATGTGCACGCCGACACACACACACAAACACATACGCAGACACAAGAGGAATCCAGTGAACCGTGAAACATCTTCATCCATCTCTGTTCCCATGGCAACAAGTGAAATCATATTCCTTTTACAACTTTGTTCTCTGTTCAAAAATGTAACCATCTGCTAAAAACATATAGTCGCGCAGAAAAGTTATGTGATGAATATTTTAGAGGGCTTTGCTAGCGGCTACAGGCATTATGGTCCCTGGCCAACGTCTTCCTTCCAGGCAGAAAACAGCCACATCCTCCCCCCACTGTGGATGATGCTGAGGGGGACGTTTTATTCAGGAGAGTCCTGGCTGCTCACACTCCTTGTACCACTATATTTTCTATAACAGGAACATAACATAAAAGGACAGTAGATTTATAGCTTAGTTGTCTTTCTTTCCCTCCTTTTTGAGGAAAAATGGTTCTTGCAGTTTCTGTTTTGCTTTAGGTTTTTATTTTCGCTTGCTTTTTTGTTGCTCGTGTTTCAGATATTTTCCTGAAATGACTAAAATAAAAAAAACAAAATGAAGCATTAATGTGCACATCTCAAAGCGAAAGACTTTTCATATTATTGCACAGTTCTGTAAAACAAAGTAACAGCTTCTAAATACTGCAACATATGTGGATGCAATCTTATTTAAAGAAAAAAAACTGTGGAAATAATGAAATTATTTTTAAGAATTATTTTAAAATAAGTAAATAAAAATTTAAACGGCACCATGAAATGTAAAAAAAAAAAGTAGTTGTCCACTTTTTTGTTTGGTTTTAAGTTAATTAATGTGTTCATAGTGAACTTCTTTTAAATACTCTAAATATTAAGAGCCTAATCATCAAGAGCCAACACTAAGCTGTGGATTCCCTGATTGCTTGACCTCAGTATTGTTGTGTGTGTGATGTTTTAAGTCCTAAAGATAATAAAATATTAAGTGTACTTAATGTTACTGTAGTAGAAATATGGTTAACACATTTTTCTTCTAAGAAATGAAAAAAACTGGAATACAGCATAAATGACAAATGTTTGCCCTAAAAGTATGTGCTCATATGGCAGACATTAAGAATTACCAAAGAAGAAACTAAACACTACGTCAGCCCTGATGTCATGACTTCACTTCTCAAATATCACATCAAAATATTGCTACAGCGTTGCCTGGTTACCTGTCCACAAAGAATACAGGTCCATTTAGATTTCAGTTTGGAAAAGAAGTAGCAGTCCCTCTGATTTTCTTGTTAGTTTCCTTTAAATTTGTCTCTTGAGTTACATTGAGTTTACATTTCTTCTCTTGTTTGGTTGTGTGCTACATAATGGACTCTGGCCTGAGCCAACGATGGATGTACATGACAGGGGCCAAAACAGACTTTGGTCTGGGAATCCAGCTGTGACTGAAATTATCAGTTGCCAGACAGTAAAGCACAATCACACACAGCTGCTTAAACATATGTTAATGCTAGATAATGTGACACAGAGCTCTCATTTGCCCACATGTCACTATCCACTTAAAGTCACTTTTCAAATTAGACAAGCAAATATTTATATCATTTCATTCCTTTCATTTGTTGTTGGCAAGTGGCTGAATGATGTGAAGCAGCCTGGCTACCTCAGTGGATGAGCAGACAAGCCAACCAGGTAATGCGTCTAGTTTACCTGGTTTGTTATTGTTATGGCTTTTAATGCGTCTATACGTTTCTGCTGAAACAAACTGTAGAAGTTGATTGCAATTAGTTTGTCAGGTTCAGTGACAGAAAGCAAATCCTAACACATGATAAGCTTAAAATATGCAATTAGGATCCAGCTGTTGTGTATTTCAGTTCATTCTAAAGGATTTTTCTTCTTGCTGTTTGTTTTTTAAGATGAGGTATAAGCACCCCCCCCCCTCCCCCCATCAAAACATATATGTAATGCTGGTCCACTTTGGGTTTGTATCTATAATCATCGCAATTTATTTATCCCCAACAAGTCACCTCTTTGTGTTCCTTTTTAAATATAATCAAGTGAATTTACTGCAGCTAAGAACACAAAAAACCCCTTCAGACAAAGCATGGGCCTGTGCTCATTTCAGTCTGGACCAGTGCCAAGAGCTTCTTCACAAGGGTTGAAACCCCATTGTGTAGCAGTGGGTTCAGTTAGTGCAATACATAACAGGTGGACAGATAAATGAAAAGGAACAAGTGAACAGGTTTATTACCCACAACAGCATCCAATCCATAAAAGTCATCTTTAATAGCCAAGCTGGTCATTTAATAATTTATCCGCAATGAGGCCAGTTTAGAACAGCTGACGCACCCTGTTAAAAAGTTGCCCATTTTGTTTTAGGAAAGCTACATCATACAACAAAGATACATTATTCACTCAATGGTCCGTCTCCTTTGCCTGTCAAGATTAACATTTTACAAAGAGTTAATTATCCACATAAATCTAGATTATAATATATGTACAAGTGTACTAACAGCAACACTTTGCAAAGCATATGCAGGAAGTCTGAGGTGTTCTGCTGACCTTGTGTCGAACATTACTCTGGAGGGCTGAAACTCTTACACACCAGATGGGGTAGGGCCACGCTAACCGTTTTCAGAAAGAGGTGAGTCATGCTTAAGCAACTCTGCTTAAGCAGAGTTAAGCAGAGCTGCTTAACTCTGCCTAAGCAGAGTGGTTCAATACCACAGCTAAAAAAAATCCTCCACCTATTTCATCCTACATCCTACAGAATACACTTACAGTATCTTTCTTCCTGGCACTTTGGTGCTGTCTAGGAACAACATCAGTATGACTGACCACTTAGAGGAAGCAGCAGATTTCCAGGAGCGATACTTGCTGTGTAACAAATATTACTCTGAACTTATTTTTCTGTATTTCTGAAATGGGGCACATCCTACAGAAAAGTGAGTAACTGAAAAAGTTTGAAACAGAGACACTTGTTGAGATTGACTTATCAGCTCAAACTTATGTGTTGAAAACGTATTTGTACATATTAGAACAAGAAAATCTATCAAATTTAATTAATATTTTATGTAGTAGACTATCACATCATTTGTGCATAATTCTGAAATTAAATTGACCTAGATGTTATTAAATGTTCTTTTAAATACAAGAGTTTGTATTTAAAAGCTCACCCTAACTAATCCTCCTTTAAAAAGCCTTAACAAGTATCCTAACTATCAAACATAGGATTATTTAAATCAAAACTTTTATTGTTGTTGTTGTTAGAATGTCCTAGCCAAAATCCGGACCTAAATCCAAATATGGATGTGTGTGCAAATTCGGTAGATGCTGCAGCTGTCAGCAAAGAAAGATGGTTACGCAAATACCTGACCTGGGCTGGTAATTAGAAAGCAAATTTCACTTGATAGATTTCACTTAAAATATTTTAGTTCACTTCACTATTATGCAGTACTTTGTGTTGGTCTACCACATAAAGCCCCAAAGAAATACACATTAGCTCATATTTGTGATGTAACAAATATGAGCTAATGAGAAAGCTCAGAGGTGTAAATACTGCTGCACAGCACTGCATATTGTAGAGAGCAAAATAGTTTGGGGATGTTCAACAGTTTAAAAAAGCCATGTTAGTGACAGACAGCAGTGTTAAGACTGACATCTGCTGGGAGAGGAGAAACAGTAGTCACATGTACCTGAGGAGAGTCAATGACTAACACAAACACAAAAATTTCTTCCAATGAAAAATGGTTAACATGCACACTTCCTTGACATAAATCCATTTAAAACTTAGAGAAGTCTACATAATGGCATCTCTGGATTGGGGGACATTATAAGTTGTAGTGGGCACAGAATTTTTGGCTTAAACACAAACACTGCATCTTTCCTCCCCTCATCGACTGCATCCTGAGGCTTAGAGAAAACTTAAAAGTAAATCTTACCCCTCCCCTCTCCCCAGCTCTGGAGGGCGGAGGTGGTGGTGGTAATGTTAGGGGTAGGGGAGAGAGAGGATAAATCATTTGGCACTTGAGGCCCCATGAGGAGACCAACTTTGCCTGTAAAATAATCACAAATACAAGCGAAAGTGTTCCATTTTGAACAGCATGCCTCCTAATGTAAAAGTGGCAGGTGGCATATTTCAAGTAGGCTTTGATTGATCCCCAGCTGTTTGTAAAATTGTCTGGCGTCACAGAATTCAGGTCAGAGCGATAAGCATTGTGGGCACTCCCTCTGCGAGTGCTGTTCACATGTTCGTGTTCATGTTTGGGCGTCTGTGTGGCACAACGAGCAGCCACGGCGACAGAGGAACTGGCTGCAAACCGGCTCTGTGGACAGAGGGAACAAAATGATTCATGCTTAAAGTTGCTAACCTACACAACTTTTAGGTGAAAACCTCAATGGTTTTCATTTGTCATTTCCGTTAAAATGAAAAAAAAAATTTTTTTTACTTTGTTAAAGTTAGTCTGCTTGTAAAAGGTAAAATATTGCACTCAATTTCTATTCAAAAGCGCATGTTCTTTTAGACAACCTCAGATTTAAAAAAGCATTAAGGGACTTTTAAAAACTAAGAAACATAAGCAATATTAGAAAAGCATTTTTCATCTGTTATTTATTTATGCATTTTTAATTTTTATTTATCTTTATTTTTTATTAAAACACTATTTTAAAATGTACTTTTATGTGTTTTTTGTATTCTATTTCACATAAATGTATTTTATCTATTGATTTATTTAAATTTATTCTCACCGTCAAGGAAATGTATTTTCCAACAAGCAAAAGAAAGGAGGAAAAAAAAAATACAGCCACTAGAGCAGTTACACAGTTCTAATTGGACTCTTAATCTAGCAAAAGAGATGTTCAATAGTGAATTAGTGGTTTTTCTTGTACTCCTTTCCAAGAGAAATATATGCAAATCTCAGTGACAAAGGACGCGGTTCTTTTCCCTCTGCGTAGCAGAGAAGCAGTGGCCAGCGTAAAGCCCCCCACATTCCAGTGAGGCCTCTTGGATCAAAACCCGTAATGAATACATGAGGATGTCCTTTGGTAAAAAGATTTCTTTCTTCTACAAGCCAGAGTCTTGATCACGACTTTCAGTGTGTTTTTTTTTTTTTTAAGCCCCAACCAGGGTATGACTTTAGAGGTGTAGAAACAGACAACTCTAGCTCCTTTTATTCCTGTTTAAAAAGAAAAAAAAAAAACAGGAAAGATGACAAGTCAACATGCTTGTCACGGAGGCTGACAGGTGTCTTGACTTGAAAAGAAGGAAGTGTATATTTCTAGAAGGTACAAGATGCAAACTTTACATCCAAAACCCTCCAATAATTTACCTTGTAAAGTTGACATTTGTTTTTCTCTTGCAAACGCTACTGCAGTTATAGCTATTGATAAACATGCACCGCCTGATATTTAATGACACACCATCAAAACACACTGTTGTAGGCATTTGAAATCCATCTATTTTCATTTTGAGGGTCTGCCTGGCACAGTCTAAATGTGGTTAACTACCAGAGGCAGAGTTAATCCTTTTATCTAGATCCCTGCTGCAGGGGATCCCAAACACACTCTGATTAAAAAAGGAAACGTGGGCAATGAACAGTTTAAGAATCATGGGCCCTAAACAGATAAAGGCGGAACATCTTGTTGCTATGGCAGTGCATATGGAATGACTGGCGACAATTCTCACCCCCCGTCTAATATATTCACATTATTTATGAAATATTTTATAAGTAGCATTGCAAATGCTAAATATAAATCCAAGGAGATGCTTGGCGCCTTTTTCCTGCTGGAGTTGGGGAATGCCAGAGCCTGGGTTAGACAGTTTGTGGAAATGTTGGGTTTCATGCCACAGTTTTTCTATTCCTGGATACAAACAAGCAAAACAAACAAAAATGAAAGTAATAGAAGATGATTTACTCAATCCAAATGAAGATATTAATACCAGCAATTAAAAAAGTTAAAAAAAATGCTGATATACATTCAGCATATATATATATATATATATATATATATATATATATATATATATGACTAAGGAAAAAAAACATACTGTAATTTTAACATTTCAATATCTTTTGCTTGGTTGATAACCAAGCAAAAGATACTTCATGTATACGTCTTATACTGTACATGAAGTAAAACAAAATTATTCAACACAATAAGGAATTAAAATAAAAATATAAATCAACCATTATCTTTCAAAAGTAAGAGAAAATTATTCCAGTTTAAAGTATGCTTAAAGACACACCAAGAACAGGACATGTCCCCACCTTCCCTTACTATGCCACAGAGCAGAACAACAGCACTGCTATTTCTCCTGTCAATACTCTCCCAGCATCCATTTTCACCTGGCTGACACCTTTTACTGGTCAAGGGATGAATAAATCACACTTAGTGTACTCCCCTGGTACCTTGACTAAAAAAAGGATATCAACATGAAGGAGGACTGCAGCGTTTCGCTGTCATCGCCGCCCCTGAGGTGCCCTGAAAAATTACCACTGATAAAATATCATTTTTCAAAAAGCCCTTATTGCTCTTTTAATCTATCCGCCACAATGGATGGCTTCTGGGATGTGTTTCTTTTCATCTGAACACAAACAATCTTTCAAAGGGCTTAATAACAGTTACACAAATGAGAGTCATTAATTACCTGCTAATGGAATAATAGATGCGCCATCGAGGGTGCAGCCATTCCACAAGAAAGGTGTGGGGCTCGAAAAAATACATAAAAATAATAATAATTATCTGGGACTCCACACGTCTTTGAGCTTCATTAGTGCTCCGGCACCAGCACCTTCATGCAAATACATGCACAAAAACATGCTGATCATATTCCCTCTGATTCTGGTTATCTGTTTACATAATGATAGAAAAATTCACAAGAGGGAATCACTACAGCTACAGAAAACAGCCAAGGTAAAGGAAAAATGCAAAAAGTAAAAAAAAGGGGCACACTCCGAATCTTATTTCTAAATAATGTTTCAGGCTTGTTTTTGTGTTTTCTCCATATTAATTTATTTTGTTCAAAAACTTGCCACAGCATGTAATTGCCTCTTAAATACATTCCAAGCATTAATCTAAATAAATTACTGCACTTGAGCTGGTAAAAAAAAAGAAAGAGGGAATTCTTTTTCTTTTTCTTTTTGCAAGAGCAACAAACTGCGACCGATGGCAAAGACTTCCTCTCCCCCTTTCATTATCAAATCAGATTTGACTGATGTGACACAGTCGCAGTGGAAAATCGCATTCGTCTTCCAGCAGGTTCGAAAAACTAACACACGGTTATTTTTCACCCTAACCTTACTGATAAAACTAACAAATAGAGATGGATTTAGTGGGGGAGAAAAGAAGTAGTTAATGAATGATGAATTAGAGGCGAGAGGAAACATCATAAATTCTGACAAGGCGCTGTTGTCTGCTGGATGATAAACAGCACCGCTGGATGGAATCTGTCTCTCTGTGTGTATCTCTCAGACGCCGGCTGCCACTTTATCTCCTCCATCGTGCTAGATTACACCTCCAGGGTTCAGGTGGGAATCAATCATTGCTATTATTACCTGAATGCACGAGATGCATCTATCACTACTAAGGTTACCATAACCTCAATATTAACAGAGGAAAAGCCCCCTCTAATAAACAGCAGAAAGGATGGGCTGGCTGGTGGGATTTCATCTTCCTTTCACTTTTAATAAGGCACTCAGAGGAATAAAGATTACAGGCCATATTTAGCATGCAGAACAAATCAGGCTCTTCCAGGCTCTTCCTCTCCTCCACTTCTCATTCTGGTTAGTCATTAAGACTGAAGAGAAAGAGGAAAGGGGGAGGTGGGGATGTTCTAGCACTGGAGAGGCGTTCCCTGATTCAACTGTCTTTATGCTCTAGAACGGCCTGCAGCTGCCATTAATAAGATTCTTTCGAGGCCTGAAAACTTCAGTTAGAGGCGAGTTGGACCACTGACTCTCTCGGGTCGAAGCTGTACAACCAGCCAACGGATCCGGCCGAGACAGAGCGGAAGAAGTCCTGGGGACACAGCGCACCCCCGTTAATGTTCATCCGCTCTTATAAGCCACCATTACACAATGATGTCTCTGTAAAACAAGATGCAGAAAGAAAGTGAGCATCGGAGCAAAAGAAACGCTAAGCTTCTTTTTGAGGATTAATGGAATTTAGTCAAGTAGGAGTCTGCGAGTGCATCAGAGCAGCTAACGCGGGGTCACGGCACTGCCGAGTGTTTTCACGCACACCCCGCTGACATGAATCATTCATTGCCATTCAAATGAATATCATCAGCTGAATGAAATATCATTAAGCACAGCTAAAGTTGTCCCATAATAATATACCTCCAATTAAACTATGATCAGAGCGGCAGGCTTGATAATAGATTCATACCAATTAAGTTAGAAATATATTCAAAGGACTTTTCACTTTGAAACCGGTCTTGTTATTCCTCTTGACATTCAACAACACGACTCATTACAGTGGCTCCAAAACTGGAAATGGAGAGACCATGTAAATATTTAAAACCCTCACAAATATATAAATATTCATTCCAGAATGATTTGATGCACTAAATAAATAATCCAGTGTTAAATAAATGACACCCTAAATAAAACTTAAAAAAAAAAAAAAAAAGGATCTGGGGAAATGAAGATGAGATGAATCAGAGGGGAGGATTCTGGCAAGAAATGAGCGAGGGGAAAATGTCAGCTATCACTCCACCCCTCTTGAATACCTAATGGCAGCCATGCAAATGACGTGGGCTAATTAAAGCCCGGCAGTCAATTAAAGAAGTTTTAGCTTAAACTTTGAGAAGGGTGCTAAAATTGAGCTTCTTCTATTTTTCGTTCTTATATTTTCTTATGTAAAGTTTAGGAGAAAGTATGACTGCAAGAAGAGTCTAACACAGTTTTTTTTCTATCTTATCATGATGTAGTAAAACAAAGAACTTCCAAAATGTTCAATCTGTACATGCATGAACCAACACCATGTACTGTACACTGATGCTTTTATTTTCAGTTTTGTAAAATCAGCTAAGCAAGCTTTATTTTAAACTGTGATTAAGGTGTTGAAATTAAGCATCCTCTGATCTTATTTTTGTTCTTTCATTAGATAGGTGAAGAAAGATGCACAGAACGCAACTATAAACGAACAAATTCAACTGCTGTACATTTTTCACTGCGATAATAACTGGAGATTCGGCAATTAATCGGGTGAAGATCATCAACAAGTCAGTCGTCAGTCTTCCCTTTTTCGGTTTTAATGGTAGTCAGCCGGTCGAATATCAAAAAAGATTTTTTTTTTAAAAATCATAGAACTTTATTCAAAACTTTATTAATATTACAAATATAATTTTCAGCCTATAAACACATAAACCAATAGCATAAAGTTTAAAGAATTTTTCAGGGCTAAATAAAACTGATACCCAGGGTTAGGATATATGCAAATGTTGTAATTTCTTCATTTTCTGTTGGATTAATTTCTCCACCAAAAAGCTCCAAGAGATTTCTTTTTATTTTTGATAGTCCTTAGCAAAGTAGAAAATGGACTCAGTCACAAAATAAGCAGATAAAACCGAACCCCCCCCCCCCCCCCCCCTCGCAAAAAAAACATAAATTGGTATTGGCACAAATCAGTTCCTCTCTTGTACTTGCATTTAAATAGTTATGAATTACTTCCAAAAAGCTCTGCTAATGAGTTAAATGTGGAGAAATAAGTACTACTGCAAGGGCTGTTTTTTTATTTTTATTTTTAATATCACATTGTCTGTTCTGTGAAGTCACTGCTTGCAAAAATACTGCTTTAGCCCAAACACTGACCTCCACTGATAGATGTTTGGTCCTACAGGTCTCTGTTCTCTTCCCACAGTGGAGAGGACGTAATCTGAGGTATTGGCTGGCCTACTCTGCTTCCAATTTGACTGCCTCTTCCAGCCTTCCGGCTCTCCGGAGAGCTGGGCCCTTTATGCAGCCGGTGTCTGTCCTATCGCACACTGAGCTGCAGGAACAGTGCTTTTGTGATGGCTGTGATTAGTCTTTTGTGTTCCCAGGTAGAATTAAGATGAAATTCTACAGGCAGTCATTGTGTTCCTATCTTCAGGACATTAAAAAAAATATGTTGGGTTTTGAAGAGGTGAAATGAAGCCCTCGGGGCCCTCACAAAGCGCGATCTGTGGGGAAATACATGGTGGAAACACAATGGGAACAATCTTGTCCTTCAGTTTCCCTTTTGTGCTCCGCTGAACCTCGAGTCAGAGTTGCCCATTTACTGTAGCTTCTTTTTAACAGAGCCATATTGTTTCACTTGAGTCTGCCTTCCCCTCTTTTACTTGCATCTGAGAAAGACTCAGAAGCTGATGAGATGACAGTCGTGACTTTGCCAGAGTCTAAGAGACCCTCAGGGTTTATTACCCACATTCCACCAAGTGTTGGGTATGCAAATAAAGTTTGGGATGCCGGCTTTCAGATGTGATAATTACGGGTTTATTTGTAAGCTGTCACTTCCCTTAATGCTCAGGGACATCAGAATAAGTTCAAATGTAGCCATCAGAGAGGATCACATTTGTTGGTGTAGCACAGATTCAAAGAGCAAGTGATTCTCATGACGCCAAAGGTCTGTCAATAACCACTCATTTAGACAGCAGTGTGCTTTGGAGATCTGCGCTGCATGCAGTCTCGCTCAAGATGTCTGCAAGAAAATATTTACATTTTCTCATTTGCTTAGATATTCAAACATCAAGGCTTTTTTTCTATCAAAGGGTAACACAAAACAAACAGAAAATAGATTTCTATTGCCATGTTATCCCATGAAACAGAATGTAGCTCTGTTCAGTAGTGCCATGTACAGTTTTTATGCCCTAATTAAACTTTGTGTTATTATTATGGGATATCGGTGGATCAATGAATACTAACTAACTGTTTGATGATGTTCTAAATTGTTTTATATGGTATTTATCAAAATGGAACAGTAATTTTGCAAATCTAATTCTGTGTGAGCACAAATTAATTGTGGGGTTCCTTGAGGCTTTTTTTCTTCTATTTAATATCTTTAATGCTCCCATTTTTCTTAGATTATGGAGTGGCCTAACACTTTTACAAACTATGGATTTCTGTGTCATTGTATGACCACAGTTCAATGTAGTCTATCTGTGGCAATAGAGTATGCCATTGACTGAATTAATGAATCACAATGTCCTCCAGTATACAGGAGAAAAGACAGAAGTAATTTGTTTTTGACCCAAAAAGAACATTAGACATAAGCTTTTAAGAATAGTCGGGGATGCTAAAGGCTACTGAGAATACAACAAGCTAGGTGTTGTTAGGGATCCCGAGCCTAATGTTAAAAACCGGTCTGCCATTATAAAAGATATCAGAATAAAGGGTTTTCCTTTTAAAACATAACACAGCACAACTTGGAAATGCTTAGGCTAGATTATTTCTAAGAAGTCTTAGCTAGTCCTAACAGTACAATATGGGACCAATACATAAAATAAAGCTCCTCTCACTGCTGTTTGCTGTCATACTGCCATTTGCAGAAATACTTTGCACCCAGCCAGAAACAACCAATCAGAACCAGGACGAATGTTTCAGCACTGTCAATCGTGCTCGTGTATGCGCTGCACATACCCTTGAATATTTTTATTAGTTCATTTCTGTCATCAATTTTTACATTAAAGGTTTTTAAATGTTTTGTTTTAATTTATTTACTTTTGTGACTGTTTTAACCAAAAACAAAAAATAGCTTTTCATAATTAGATGTGGTCTGGATCTAGTTACTGTGTTACCCTTTAACAGCAGTTAAAGTGTAATACAGTTACCCTTTAACAGCTATAGGTTAGATCAGCCAGTCTCTTTAGAGGATGACATGACTGCACGGTCAGAGAAAGACATCAGAGAATGACAACCAAGTGCTCCACAACAGACTGCATACCTATTGTCTTGCGTGAAATGATGCCTAATGGGGTAGGAAAGAGGATGAAGCTGCTAAAACAGCTTCAGTTTTAGCAGCAGAGAGGCTGGGCAGAGCTCTACCTGACAAACAGCACCGCTGTCAGGGCTGCATCACATCACAGGAACTCCCTGATGGAAGGAAATAGCTGGGCTTGGAGAGCACTATCTCGCTTGAAGCTCAATTCTCAAACATTGCTGTGTCGGTCTCTAGGAGAGAGTTCTCGGTCATTGTATAAGTGCACATTAAGGTCTGATAAAAACCATGGAATCTAGCCATCCATCTTGATTTGCCAGTGCTATTGAGCTGGGAGTCTGAGTACTGAATACTTGCCACTCAGTGGAAGAATGCTGGAAATTTTGAAAATATATAGAAGAACCTACATTTGGTCTACAGAATTCACACATTAATTACAAAAACAGAACAACTTTTCAAGTTCATGCTTATTAATGTTATGTCATAAAAATGAAAGCGAGGGTGAAAAACGTCTGTTTCTTTGTTTTCAAAGAACTCAAAAGTGAGTTGCTCATCACCAGTTACTTCAAGCAATCATATTTTCTAGAGATGTGGCATGGACCTTTGAACAAGAAGTTTGAGACCGCTGATATATACATTAAATATTATGTTATGTATTTTTGCAACTTATATACATGGTTTGTTGCTACAAAATAAGCATTTAAAATAGCTGTTTACTGCAGAAAAAAATAACCTATATATTATATTTTTTTTGTTTCAAATGATTCAGCCTAGACTTGCATAAAATTACTGATTTAGGCTTTTATTAGAAGCTCTCCAACTACATTGAAATATGTCTATTCCCATAGAACAGTTATTGCTGGCCTGCAGATAAAGGCCCAAAAGCACATTTGCATTAGCCCTCTGGTGGTTGCTCTCAGGAATTCAGACGCTAAACTATAAACCATGCGCATCATTCTCCGTGTGTTCAATTCACACTAAATAAAATGTAATGATAAAAATCACTGCAATGACAAACTGAGGTTAAATAGTGTGTTAGACTGATAAACAAAGCAGGTTCCCAGAGTCTGGATCTGTCTGTCGGTTGGTCTCACTGTCTCTGCAGTACACACTACAATACACAAAAACACAGACAGCAACATAGACAAAACTCAGACACGTGCACACGCACACACGCTGAGTCTATGGCTCTCTAGGGGCAGCTTTGCAGTGGTGCTAGGCTGCCTCAGAGCACATTCTATCACTAGCGCATGATAGCATCTGATGACTTCTGCGATGTAATTGAAGTGTAGATTACTATCTCTCATTCGCTTGCCAGATCAAAATAACAAAAAAGGAGGATGGAGAGAGCGATGCAGAACAACTCTGAGCAGGTGACGGGACTTTGTGAAACAGGCTTTTTCCAGATGAGGAGAAACTCCACAATCCTCTTCATAACGACATTACGCCATTTTAACTTGCATCTAAGACAATTACTGTAAGACAGGTTAGTACATGTCCGCTCTGTAACAGAGTCAGGGAGAAGTCTGGGTGTTGAGTAGCTGAAAAATATTAGAACTCATAGAAGACTATTTAGAGTTAAACCTGGACTGGTGCTTTAAATACAGAAAAAAGACAAACAGAAACTATTTTCTGTTGATACTAATATTGCAAATAAAAAGGTTAAAAGATAAAAGAAAATTGTGGGAAAAAAAATCTTCTAAAATGGTAACCCAGCAGATGAAAAGAGAAGAATCTTAAATCCCAACTCACTTAAAAAAAAGAGGGGATCAATCGAAGGAAATCTAAGGGGAGAGATGGAAAAGGTTAAGAAGATGAGAGACTGGGAAAAAGAAAAAAAGGAAGAGGAAAAGAGCATGTGTGGAAGCAAGTGAGAAAAAAAGAAAAGAAAAAAGCAGCAGAGAGACTGACAAGAGAGAGAGCACACAAAATGAGAAAATGATGGGGTTCACACCAAGCGAGGCCACCATATTTGTCGTTGCGCAGAAGAACCCCTCATTACAGCACCTCGTGGGCACTCGCCATGGCCTTTGAAGTGCTTTGAGGTACATCATCCCATGAAACGAGCATAGTTAATCCACTTGTTAATCAAGTGTGCGCACGAGCTTATGTCTGAAGTGGCTCTTTCTCCTTGGGAGGACTCGAAGCGTTCAAAGGGGAGTGTGCTCGGTTGGAAAAAGACAGAGAATTGCAAACTTCTGACAAACAGAAGGAAGCTGACATAACATATATTGGCTTTTTGTTTCTTGCTTGCAGCACGTTTACACCCAAATAAAAACATATTAAAAAAATAACAATTTAGGATTCTTACAGTACTAAAAAATGTCATTTTAATCTTAAGCTGGCATCACAAGTTAAAAAGTTAGTACGTTGCTGTTGGGATATGAAGTTTTCGGAGAAATAGGTTTTATAGGTCCCATATTTGAAAAAACAGTACATTAAACTTGACATCCTGTTGTATCTATGTTTAAAACACCTAATTAGGATTTTAAATGAGCATGTAGTTCCTGAGATTGGCCTCATTAGTTAAGTTAGTTAAGTTGACTGATAAAACCTCATCATTCAGCTGTCTGGCAACAAATGCAATGGGGAAAGCCATGCTACTTAAAAATCATTTAGAGTGCTCGTTAAAAAAGGAACAATGAAGGAGTGAAAATAATTACTTAAAATTTATGAGAATAGCAAGACTGGCTAACTGTAAGCTAGATGCTAAAGTATCTCATTTGAGCTGTGTTAATTTTGAAAAAAAAAAAAATTACTTTTAGCCTTTTATGTGAAATGGAATTTAGTTTTATACATAATTTAGCTATCTGCAGTCATCATTTTAGTCGACTAAATTGTAACGCATTTGATTTGATGAAAATATGAAGATAAACATTTTCCATCATTAGGGAAATTAATTTATTTCCCCCTTGGCAAGGTACGTTTGTTTGCAACTTTGTTAAGATTTTCTTTGTCAAAAATCAACAGAAATAACCGGAAATAGGTTGTGTATTGTACGTATAATTAGATCTGATTGTATATCTATGTTTTCTCTCTCCTATAATACAACCAAGATTTTTTTTCCTGTTGCCTATACAAAACTCAGTCATTTTCATTACGATTCAACATGAGATTTTAGTTTGTTTTTGAATTAAGCTTACTATCAGCAGTAAACTAGAAGATTATTTCCTAGTTTTGTAATTAATCTAGACTCCATTAGATCATCTCTGGTCAAAACTGTAAATTATTTAATCTGATTAACATCAAATTTAATTATAAAATATTTGACGTTTTATTTATTTTGGTCAAGACCATCTGTGTAACAAATATAAATGAGACGATGTTGTATTCTACAGCCATCTTAGTGTATGCTTATTACGTTTACTTTGAAGTGAATGAGAAAAACATCAGTACGGATGCCAAAATAACAATATATAATAAAAAAAAAAAATATATATATATATACATATATATATATATATATATATATATATATATATATATATATACATATATATATATATATATATATATATCTGACAATAACCCAACCTCACTTTTGTATTTTTATTTATTAGTTGATCATCATAGAGGATGAACAAATATAGTTTAAAACACACTTAGACATTTGTTAAATGCTTGTTTTATTTGTAATAACACAAAAACTGGGTTTACCATATGACAAATATTAAAAACACAGTTTATGGACTATTCAGACCAAGATGGGATTTGTCTACAGTGATTACAGATTTATTAAATCACTGTCTACAATTTATTTATTAAACTTTTATGATTTTTGAAAAAGCAAACAAGCAAACCAAAAAAGATTCTTAATTTTTCCAATTACAGTAAATAAAATCTTGTCTTTTGTGTTTCTTGTGAACTCAATATTATGTCTTCTTCTGAGAGCTACATCTATTGTTTTTATGTTCTATATGCAGCGTTTTACTCAGATTTTTCTTGAGCTGTCTATTCAAAGTCAAACTGGTGTATAAAAAAAAAGGTTAGACTAAAGGAATTTAAGTTCCTTAGGTTCATCAAGGAAAACAGAACTATTAAGCGGTCACCAGGGAAAAGCTGAAGACAAAAACTGATGCTTCTCTGCCTTTCTCATCCCCCCCACAACCATTCATGATGCAAGGCGACTGCCCCATCTCCTCACACAACAGACCTGATAAAACTGACTGACTACCTTGCTTGCAGTCGGTGAGTGACAGCGTGCGGGTCACTCTAAGGTGCAGTGACGGAGGCCTGGAAATGCCTCCTCCTTTTGAACCAATAATTTTCCTTTTCACTTCAATTAATGACCCATAAATAACTCAGTAAAGGTGTCAACAAAGAGCACAATTTATCATGCCTTTTGGTTCATGTGACAAAGAAAAGCTCATCTGCAGCTTCTAGCGCACCCAAACAAAGACAACGGGTGAAAAAAAAAAAAAGGGAGAGAAAGATTTATTCCTGGACAAACACTCCGACCTAGAATTCATCTAGCAGAGGGACTCTCACAGGTGCAGTGATTTGACAAATATACAGGGAACAGTGGAGCCTGTACCTTTGTTAGATGTCCACAGTCAGACTAGCAATAAATTTGGTTAAGAGTGGGGGGACAACACTCTCGCTAAGCTCCCAGGAGGCTGCCAGGGAGTCGATGTTAAAGACACTTCTTTCTGTCTACGTCTACTTCGGGGCTGTGGATCACAGAAGGCAGGAAGGTCTGGCTTTAAATAAAAGGGGAAAAAAGAACAAAAGTGAATACAAATGAATGAGAGAATCTGTTGAAAATACCAGGCTGGTCTCAGCAGCAGGAAGAATTGCTTTATCAGGGTGTCCCATAAATGTCACTTTGAGTCAACAATGAGGAAAAAGAAGAATACAGCGCTGACTTAGAAGCCCTCCTTCGAACAGAATGGCTCCAGGAATCGTGCACTGAGCAGGTTGCATGGCACTTTAGTGAAGTGCTATGGTGAAAAGATGCAAACTCCCTGAATAATATATGACAGCCTGGGTTCTGAATCCGACATTAAAAGCGATGATGTGAGAACAGCCTCGGCTCTGCTTCATCTTGGATCCACAAATCAAAACCTGAGGCTTTAAAGTGAACATTAAGTGGTCCGTCTTCATGGTTGATAGTATGAAGGTTTTGGGGGGGGGATCATTAAATAACAACAAGCGGAGGCTTTTGAATTCGCCCGCAAAGCAAGCGCTTTCTCTCCCCACCAGCGAAGCCGGAACTAGCTTAAACCAATTAATGATTCCTGTTAACCCACTCATCTACAGGGAGGATTGTCTTTCTAAATAATACAGCAAACCTCCGCCCCCCCAGCCCACACACACACACACACACACACACACACCCACACACACACAAAGGCAAGCCTGTATATTCTGACAAAGAGTAGCAGATTGTCAGTTAAATTTGAAGCTCTCCTCACACCAAAAACACACACTTCAGCTCATATGCTCACTGCACAATGCAGAGAATGGAGCGAGTCTTTGTCTGGCTGCGAATCCCCAATCCAAACGCCTCCACGCTCCAGACACTTTGATGGTGTCTGATACACACTTTACAAAAATAAAACACAGAGTATAGAAAATAATGCTTACAGGCAAGGGAGGAGAAGTAAAAAAAAAAACCCAACCCTAATTCATTACAGAGGATAGGATATTAAGGGTTGTTATCGCAGTGAAACATAGCATTTGAACAATTTTCCAAACCACCCCCAGTGATATAAATGTCCGGCTACCATAATCAGTCTGGGTTACAGACAGGACCAGAAAGCTGCGATAAATGACATTTCCCAAAATCACGCTGACATTTTCTCTTATCAAGCAGCAGGCACTGGCGTGGCGAGAGGAGGCTTGTCTGTCAGAGGCAGACAGGCCTCAGCACCTTATCACTCAGGCTCTCTGGAACTAATGCTGAGAATGAGGTTGAAGTTTGGAGACGCGAGTAGAGGGGGCACGGACTGACATTGAACCAGAATCTGGACCTCGCATCCAGAATCAGACGGTAACCATCATACCAAGCGTTCAGTTCAAAAAAACCAGAGACTCTCCTTTGGTGTAAGTGGGTGGAGAGCACTGCCTCTGCGACTCTGCTTTGGTTGCAGCTGACTTTAAAGCAGCGGATGGAGATAAGGTTGATGGTACAGAACTCTTCCCATCCGTTCCCCCACCCCTCGCCTCTGCTCCTGCTCCTCTTGCAGTCAGCCTCCCTCGGAAGCAGACACAGAGCGGAAAATTAAATATTTAAGGTTGATAATGACACTCTTCATTAACATGTGATTCAGAATAAAAAGTGGAATACATAAATAAAGAAATAATAGAATGCCTATCAGCGGACATGTTGAATGAGGCTCGGTGATGATAAAAGGGAAGCGAGCGTAGGAAGGATTTCTTGGTTGGTGAGAAAATGATGGAAGCAGAGGGGAAGAGATCAGAAAGAAATGTCAGTCTTGTGTGCATTACTGATTGCTATGCCTTTCTTCAGAGGACTTCATATAAATCAGTTTCTTCTGCATTTTTTTTTTCAAATTCAGTGTGACCCAGCTTGTTGCGCGTTCCTCTTCTTTGCATAGTAAAGTGGTTCTTTTCCTTCTTTTTCAAGGTGCGGATTGTGTAGATTTTCAACTGTCAAGACTTAGCTGGACTACCAGCTCAGATAAAACAGCTGCATCAGCTTCAGACCAACATCAAACTACCACTCTCACGTAGTCACGTATAATAGAACACAATCTGGGAGAGAAACCAGAGATGTTCACTCGACGATGTCACCGAAGTGTTTGGGGATGCTATCGCCCATCTGAGCTGAATGTGTTTGCGCGGTAGCTCACTCAAGGGACAAGTTCTGTTTTCTGGGGGATGATGATTTGGTTGGAGATGGCTGTCTGTGGCAGCATTGTGGCAGGAAGACAATGAAAGTGGGGGAGAGAGCCTTTATCCCTGGCAGCACATGTCTGAGTCAGAGCACTGGATCCTGCTAAGCCTCAGTGACTCACAGCGCTGCTCACAGTGCGGATCATCAGCTGTGTTTCTCTGATGTGAAGAAGCCTTTCAAAGTCAAAGTCTTTACTTCAGGAATTCACACTTAAAATCTGCATCAAATCAAGGAACATACAAATAAAAACAAATGCTTTATGAGAAGAGCGCACAGATAAAATCTAATGCCATGTTGAGTACTTCCAGTTTGTCATCCAGATGGATGATATATGGGAATTGAAGGGGGAGGGAGAATCTTCCCTGCCAAACAGCAACATCTTACCACTTGTTCTCCATTAAATTTAGGTCCAGACTTTGATTAGGCCATTCTAACACATGAATAATATGTGTTGCTCTAAAACTGTTTTTTTTTTTTTTGTAGCTGGGAACATATTTAGTACGGCTGTCTTGCTTGAAGTTTAATCCCCACCCCCAATCTCAAGTCTGCTACAGCTTCTAACAGGCTTTCATCCAGGAATGAAAAGTATTTCGCTTCTTCCATCTCCCCTTCAATTTTGATTAGCCTCACTGTTCCTATTAAAGAAAGTCACAGCATGATACTGACGCTGCCATGTTTCACAGGTGAGATGGTGTGTTCAGGGTGTAATACCTAATTCATACCTCTTATTCTGTGCTAGTCTGCTTTAACGCAGTTTCCGTTCCTCAACGATTTTGAGTAGATTATGAATAAACTGGGGCATTATCGCCCCCTGAGGCAGTAGTTAAAATTGTATATCCTGACTGAAACATTAAATTGCAAATGAGCTTAAAATAGAGTAAATAGAGTGAATGCTTTTCAGGGAGGTCCAGGGAGTAAAGAATAAACTTAAAATTTCTAACACTTAGAATTTTTGTAAAAGCATTTAAAATCATCTGAATTACTTCAGAAATTCTGGGATCAAATTTGTCCAAATTAATACCAATGTTTACGAGAAGGGAGCACATGTAACATCTATGTAGAGTAGTTCCATGGATGTTGTCCAGATGGATGCAATTTGGGAGAAAAAAAAAACTGCTGCTGCACAACATATACAGCTTGCAGTTAATTGTAAGCAGAGAGAGGTGATGGATGGGTTAACAGGGCATAAATTATATAACAGCAGGTAAACGCAATGCACTCATTAAATTTCAATGCTTTTATTTTCCCTAGGAGAGGAAAAGGTAATTGATGTCTCGCTTCTACGTCTGTTTGTTTTAACCTGACTGAATCAGCATGGTAATTCACACTCAGCTGTCACATTGGCACTAAATACAAGGCAGTGGTGTTTTTCTTGACTCCATAAAAAAGGTAGCTATGGCCCAAAAAATTACAATGCCTGGCAAAAGACTTCATATCTCTTGAATAGTTTTTTTTTTTTACATATTGTCATTTTAACTATAAACCTCAATGTATTTTGTATGGATTGTGAGTGACAAAACAACACAAATTATCCGATAACTGTCTAGAGTTTAAATAAAACATTGTATCACATGACTGTGCTATGACATAAACTATATTATTATTAGCTCTGGTTGTATGTTAAGTGTTGTTGCCTTACGGGTAGAGTAAGTAAGGGCAGGTAAACCTTCTACCCGGTCTCAAGTCTTGGAAACTAATGAATTTTTCTCCAGGAATGCCCTGTATTTAGCTCCATGTATCTTTACCTAATGTCGTACCAGAGTCCATGTGCCTGCTGAGTAATAAAAAAGAAGCATTCACACAGCATGTTGGTGCCATCATCACCATGTTTCATCCCCAAGATGCTGAAGATTTTGATTTTGATCACACTTACCATTAAGCAAGGAGGCCAAAAAGCTTACTTTATGATGTTGCGTTACATATTCGCATTGTCTCCTGGCTTAGCAAATTGGGGGAAAAAAATCTACTAGCTTTCTCTTAACAGTGTCCCCTTTCAAGAGGCTTGAATACTTTTGCAAGCATTGTATAACAAGTCTTACCTTAAATTTAATGAGGAAAAAATCTGTGATGATTGTGATCATCAAAATCTATTATCTGATCTTTGTTACACATTGCAGTAAGAACTGATTGTCTTATCAAAGGTTTGGTTAAAGACGGGAGTGATTCTAATTTAAACGCACAAGCAAACTCATGTTAATGTTGCTATGTTGCTCTACATCAGTCTGAACATACAGGAAGCAGAATAGAGCCACTACTGTCACCGAGCATTTCTGAAGTGTTTCCCCAGTGCACCCACTGATATGGGAAAGATAGCTTTTATGTGTTTTTGCTAAAGCCACTTTGAATAGTTTGCAGAGGGAAACTAAGTCAAATAACTTCGTATCCAAGGATAAATTCAAGGTTACTGTGAACTCACTGCTAACTGTATCTTGAAAACTAATTGTTTCCTCTGAGGAAGTTAGGTTACCCTTTGTCAGTCAGCTTCTGTTTACTATAACCAGAAAAATACAAACATATTATTTTGTAAAATCTGGTGAATGATAGAGAGTTTTTAAACCAATATTTAAGTGGACATGAGGCAAATATGTAATTTTTGTAAAACATTCAAGATTCTACAAACAGACTTGAATAACAAAAGACATTTTTAAAACTATTTACCAAAACAAGTCATCCTGAGATTAAGCCAAAAGTTATCTTCTTAGTGTTTTAGAAACATGCTTATCACAGATTGATTGAAATTGCAGAGTCAGCTGTAAAAAAATCAACAGTTTAAATTCAGCAACACTTAAACTATCAAAGTAAAAGTAACATTTCAACAGTAAGGGCTAAGCCAAAACTGGTGAAAATTTCCACTCTCATATTGTTCTAGTTGTGGGATCTTTTTATTTAGGTAATTTACATTTCCCTTGCAGTATTTTGTAGCTTCATCATCTGTGTTTCCCATTTGTGTATTATTGCTAGGTTTTCTACTTTCGTTTTTATTGCCAAGGAAGAAGCAAGGTTTTTTTTTATTTTTATTTATTTTTTTATAAAACAAAGAACATATGCATAACCCAATTCCAAGAATCCATTAAGCACCCATGTTCATCCAAAGCATCTGAAGTTGCAAGATCTTCCAAAAACAATCTCGATTACTATTAACATTTGAAATCCTGAAATTCCAGAAAGTTCACCTTTACAAACCGATTGCTAAGAATTAATCCAAGCTGATATTATGATAAATGAAAAAAAGTGAACTGATGTGTTATGTAAATAGACAAAGGTACAGTATGTTTATTTTTAAACACCAATCTAACTTATTTTAATCACCAAACCTTAAAAACTTTGAATTTTCAATGCAGAGATTGATGAAAATCTAACGTTTTAAAAAAGTGAAAAAACCCGAACAAACGAACTATTTTTCAATGGAGTGAAAATCTCGATCACGTAATGACAAAGATTTAGCAACAACCTAGTAGTTTAGTCTTGCATTTTGATTCAGAATATGACTCTGATGATTGTGGAAACCAAAGCAGTAATGGTGATGTTACCATGGTTGACTTCAAAAGTTACATTTAGCTACGTACCAAGCAGGAAATAAAGTTGGTACTTATGTCATTTGTCCTTAATTTGTTCTCAAGAGTTTTTTTGCCACCAAATTATCCAATTTGGTTTTATTTTTCAAAATGTGACTCAAACGTTTTTCTGCAGTTGTACAGAACATAAATAAAGCTCTTAAAGAGCACATTTGACGTAATTTGTATTTCTCCATTCTGTGAACTATTACCTCATATGTTGTGTATCTGTGATGTACATAGAGTACAACAACATAGCTTAACAAACAAAAAAATAATAACAGCATTTTATTTTAGAAAGGATGAACTTTGTAAAAGGACAAATTTTCATGCACTGTAAAAAAATATTTTTCATTTCACGTCAAAAGCTATATGCTACTTGTCTGGCACACCTCCTGAACTTTTTTTTTATTGACTATTTTTAAGTTTCTCCAATTACTAAGCCCATCATCTCAGACAGACCAAATATGACAGCACAAAGGATCTTGTTGTGCCATCGGGAATGCATGCCCTGCCTTTTCTCTTTACAATCTTCATAAAAGTTTGTTTCAAAAGTCTATTAAGTCTCTTGCAGACAGGGATACTCCAAACCCCCAGCTGCTTGGGACATTGCTCCTATTTATTGCCCTGACATTCTTTGATCATTATGTAGTGTGTCGGGCCTCAGGGCACAGTCATCCGCTTGCCTGTCCACTCTCTTAAGTTTCTAAGTAAAATGGCACTATTGAAGAGATTTGGAAAAGAGAAAAGATGCTGAAATGAGGGTGAAGTCTTGAACAAATATAACCATGTCTGTAAAATCAGATAATGGGAAAAAAAATTGTTATAATATTGTATGCTAGGAGTGAGAGGGAAAAAAAAGTACTGATGCTTAACATTTGACATCCATCTTTCAGGGAAGATATGTGATGGCCAGCACAGTAGTTGTGATCAATATCTAATCAAGGGAAATAAATTGATGCTGTTTGTCTTCCGTCTTTGAGAAAATGTGTAAGAATTCTGACAGCTCAGAGGAAGCATTAATCAAGTGGTAAAATAATGATTTGGGGAGGAGGAATGAAAAAGCAAGTTGCAGTCTGCTCTGATATTCACTGCGACCCAGCGCTGTTGACATCTTGTCTCACATCCTGTTACTTCAGGAGCTGCATGAGGGATCATCTCCCCCTCCTTGTCAAAAAAAGCAAAGCAATGACTTAGATATCTAAGGGGAAGGTATCAGTCCCTTGTGCATACTGTGAATAACACATTGTAACATGCATGGATGTCATACACTTGTGTCTGACCTTCCTCTATCTGACAGTAAAGAATTCTCCACCATTTATTCTCAGCCCCTGTCTCTGCAATTACCATGTTCCAATCTCGCCTCGTCCCCACAGCCATCCGCAATACCCAGAAGGATCGGCAGTCTTTCTTCTAGAGCGGCAATTACCACCCCTATCTCCCTGAAACAAAAACTTTGGTGTTGGATATTAGTAAATGTCAAACTCAGGTTATATTTCACTTAAGTCCAAAGGCGCTACAGTGCGCTCTCAGGAAGCACTATTTTCAAAGCCTCTGCATTATGCATGAAGTGAGCGGTCCATTATTATTTTCTAGAGAAGGTAACAGAGTGCGACTTTCTAATGGCATTGTAAAACACGAGACTCAACAAACTGACATTTACAACAAAAGAAAAGCAATATTTAGAAAGCTGTCTTATCTGAGGAAATATAGCAGCTTAATTAAACAAGGGAGGTGACTGACTTGAGCGTGTGACTTTTTTTTTTTTCCCAGCAAGTCTTTATTAAGTATCAGTTTGAGACCTGAGTCGAATAGTTCCTCCCTCAGTGATATGCATGAACTGTGGCCGCTTATCACAATCCTGCAGGACAGACTAATCACATTCCAGTCTTTCACCTGCATGCCTGACATGCTTTGCTAGAGCTCATGATGAACCTTCTCAGGCAGGCATGACACCGCTCTGTCGATGATGGTGCCAGACTCTCATCTGCAGAATTTACCACAGCCACAGCTGGTTCTACTGCTGTCTCCCGCCACACTTCTCTATCGGCACTAATAAAAGAAAAAAAAAAAGAAAAGAAAAAAATTTTCCATACCATTACTTTGGTTGTCAGTCCGTGGTCTAAAAGCTCAACACTAGTTCACATCAATATAAGGAAATAAAAATAAAAAAAACATAAGTTAAATGTTATCAGAATATGTCCTGATTCGGACATTACTGAACAAAATCCCCAAATTTCAAACAAATAAGAAAAACTGTATTTTCCTATTTTTTAGTGTCTCTGTTGTTCAATACGTCCGCTACATTTTTCAAAGCAGAACAGAGTTTTTATGGTTCTCATCATGACGATATGTGTATTAGATTGTTTGGCCAAAATCCTGAGGATGCTTTTGTTCTGTTTTGTTTGTAATGAAACACGCGTAACTTGATGGAAAGTGGGAAAAAGTAGTGATGTAACGCCGTCCTAGGCTGAATGCTCCGCGCCCTATTGCTGCATCTGCTACTGCCACGACCTTCCATGACACTTCTTTTCCACCCTTTTTATTGCTCTTTTAGTAAGTACTGACAAAGCTGAAAGAGAGCATCACAATTTTTATTTTATTCAAGTTTTTTTTCGCAGTTGGCACATGCAGCGTCTGCCTCCTTCATGAGATCAGTCCATGCAGTAAAATTTTAATCGTTCTCGGTTCCTTCTCCAAAAGGAATTGTTGATGAAGTGTTAGGAAAAGGAAGAAAGCAGTGTAAACAAAAAATCTTTGGAGTGGATCTGGCAAACAGTGCACTGACATCTGTTTTCTACTAGTTAAGCAACTTTATACTGTGTTTGGGCCTGGTAAGTTAGAAGTTGCTGTAGCTATAGAAACAAAACAAGATAGATTCATTGTCAGTGCTGGTGTTTAACAGCTGGAATTAACAGACTTCCATTGTACCATTTGACTGAGATTTAAGTAAAGAAAAAAATAAAACAATAATATCCTGTTTTGGCAGCAGTAAGCTTGTTTAACCTTTGCCCCACTCTTGTAATTTGTCAAAAGGAAAACGAACAATACCTCAGCAGCTGACCCCCTAGTTTGGGACAGAGTTGATGAACCTGAAAACAGTAAAAAGGTTTCAGCCATGGAAAGGGCACTCCAAAGTCAAAAGTAGACAGATGGTGGTGCTACGGTGTGAGAGTCATCCTTTTATGTGAAACTATGCAAAAGAAACAGAACGGAAGCTCGCTTTCTCCACTTTGGATCATGAAGGGACAATCTTTCTGTTGAGAATTAGGCAACTCATCTGAACAAAGAACAAAGGTTTCCCATTACCTGGCCTGAGAGACGAGCTTCTCTCCCACTAGTGAAAGCACATTCAATTACACGGGACGGAAACAGCTCCAGGGTGTTGGATGAGTGAAGACGGCCAGACAAGACAGAAATTAAGCTTGTTACAGGCTGATTTCAAACTCCACTTAATTCAGCCTCCCTTTACAAACCTGTTCACTGCCTCACATTCCTCGTCTTATTTTTTTTACCCCCTCTTCTCAACATGGATATGGGATTTACATATTGCAGGTAAACTGGGGAATAAAGAATGCAGATCCAATTAAACCCCCAGGGAGCTAATTAGTTGCAATTAAGTTTCTGCTTCACTTGTTGTGTGGGATTATTTGGTAAACACCTACAGAATGTTGAAAGAAACTTGGCCTTTTCCTTGAACTTGAGAAGCGCTCTATTCATCTAGTGGAAATTTAGCCTTTGTGAAGATGTTTTTGTGCTATTAATTAATCTGCGAAGATCTTGCAGTGAGTTATTCACATCAAAGTGTGAACAGAGGCAGTGCAGGAACCAGAGCAGACTCCATGGCTTTTTGACAAATTAAAAAGGTAACCTGAGTGCAAAATTAAAGGGTTAGTGTTGCTTTCAAAGAGGGTGAAAAGGTCACGTAACCAAGGGCTGCTTTGAACAAATTGTACCTTGACTTCATTAACCCTGACACGTTTCCACATATTTTGTCACTAACCACATCCCAGATAAAAGACAAACACAAGGCAAATAAAACAGGAGCTTTTGTATGTGGCGTGTTGCTCAGTTGAACTGTTGGCAACAAGCAAAGAGAGATGTCACATAACATTAAACAACAACCGTAAAGCCCTTTCACCTGTCTGTGCAGAGTAGCCTAGAGCCAGTCATAGGTGTTCAGTGGCTTTGTGCTGTCATCACACATCAACCTTCATTTGGGCTCTGCTTGGTTCCAAATGACACATCCTCTTCTGAGTTTTAACCAAGTTTTCAAGCAGTGACATATGCATCCGAGATAAAGGCATGGACAAATGTTAGCGATGGGTAAAATCTAAAAAATCAGGAAGTCAACAAGTCCAAAAAGCAGAAGAACATCAACTTATTGTAATGTCAAAAAATTGATAACTTGAAAAATTGACTCAACGCTGACTCCAAAACCTCAAATCTTAAAATTTCCAGCTCAACTTGATATGGTTCTTCCTATGTTACAAATTCATTTCCAACAAGAAAAAAAAACTACAACTAGTCTTTACAAAATAAAATCTGAAGTGAGTCTTTTGGGGTACAGTTGCATATACAGTATATAGTGCCTTTTGAAACTCTTGCATTAAAAGTTTAAACATCACTTTATCACACATCAGACAAATGGAACTTTGTGTTACTTATCCTTATTCCAGGTGGTGAATTTGGTGTTTAGAAAGGAGCTCTGTGAGCTACATGCTTAAGATGACATTGGCATTCAGTGCACTACAAAATGCAAAATGTTTCATATTATGGCAGAGAGGGAAATGGCACCTGCTGGGCAAACACGCCGCATATTGTAATGTAGCTTAGCAGCACTTGCCCAGCTCCTTGCACTACAAAGCAGTCCATCAAAGTGAGATCTGAGAGAGAGGGAGGAGAAGATCATGACTTTTCACACCTTGTCAGACTGACTCACTTCTGCAAGTTCCCCGACCGCTCTGTGGTTTTCCTCCAAACCGTAGGAACATCGTGAAGGCGAGCAAGGAAAAGTAGATAAATAAATAAGTTCTGCGGCATAGGTAAGGTTGAATGGGCTATTATTTTAAAGTCTTCAGAGAAAAATTAAAAAATTGCATACCTTATATTTGTTGTTGAAGAATACACCAAAAATGTTATAGACTTGTTTATCTTGTTTACAAAGAAAAAAAAGGAAAATTATTTTTTTGACACGTTTCTCTTGTATTTAACAAGATTAGAACTGTACACAACGCTCCATAATACAATTGCTCCATTACATTTTATGGACTGATTGAAAATAACATGGATGTGTATGGATTTTGAATGTATTTTAAGTGTTTTTTGTTTATTTTATTTTCTAGTATTTATATGTAAATGAGTAAATTTAGATAAACAAATCCATCCATCCATTTGCTCATCTGCCACAACAAACATGAATTTGACTGAGATTCCATACCTAATCATGTGGTTTAATACAAGGTTAGTCCAACCTTTCCTGCTATTATAGTTCAAGTCCTTCTGTAAAAGTGTTCAATGTTGCTCACAAATATGAAAACAAAATTGTTCTATGCGGCTGAGGTCAGGAACTCGGGGAATTATTCAGATTTTGAATAATTAGAAATATGCTAATTTAAAAAAGGTAGCCACAAAAGTAAAACAGATCTGCTAATAAGTGTAAATTGAATCATTTAAAAGGTGGTAAAACTGATTCCATTTTTCATAATGAACAAAGTGGGTATTGTTTTCAATGCAGTATGCCATCGCTGTACTGCATGTTTTAGGATTCAAACACTCACTAAAGCTTATTGTCACAAAGCCGCAACAACAACGTTCAACAACAATACCAGAATTCCAGATGCTGCAATCTGTAGCACAAAACAGAACTGGACTTACTTTCATTTGTACAATACCTCTATTTCTATTCACAGGCAAACTTAACATTTGAATTGTCTGATATAGTTCTAAAATCCTTCTTGATTAGTTGAAACATTAAACTCTACAAAAAACTCAAACAGCATGGTAAACATTCTCCCCTGCAGTCAGATTACTACCTATACTCTAGCAGCCCTGCTGAGCGGGGCCCTCCGTAATGTCAAAGGAAATGCTTCGCCACATGCCAGAAGCACTTGTCTCCATTAACACTGCACCGAGGGAGACTCGCTCGGACTGACAGGCGGCAACAATACAGAAAACTCTTCCAACTGTGAGAAGAGAGACACAAAATGAAGAAAAGTGAGAAAAATGAGTTGGGAACTTCCATTGTCCTAAGCCTTTCCCTCCACATAGACGCACAGCTGAGCCAGTGCAGCTGGCCGACTGACAAATGGGAAAAAATAGTCCAATTTGAGCTGGTCGTTAGCAGTCGGAGCGCAGCATTCCAGATAAATGAGCGGGTGCCTCAGGTATGGCAGAAGATCTTCCTGAAGCACTCCTGGGAGACTGGACCATACCATGGCAACCCTTTAGCCATGCTTTCGATCCGACAGGGCCGACACCACAGCAGAGGTGACCTTGCGGTGCTGCGTGTGACGGGCTTCTTATTTTTGCACTCTCAATCACAGCCCCCTTCTGCTCCCTTGGCCTCCCCCTCTGTTCTTTATAATCCCCACTTAAAGAGACAGTGTTGCTGCTATTATATTAATAATTTCTCACTACTTTTCCTACAAGGATGACGGCAAAGATCGAGACCCAGTGAGAAAGAGGCAGCGGTGTAACATCTTTGTGAGATTCAGACTGAAGAGTAAATAGAGACCTATCTGATTAAGAGCACCAAAGACATTCTGAGTAAAGTCAATAACACTTACAGGTACACTTCAATAAATTAGAACATCATTGAATAGTTCATAGATTCCAGTAATCCTGTTATATAGATTCATTACACAGTGTCAAAGATTTATTTCTATAGGTTTTGAAGATTATGGCTTATAGCTAATACAAATCCAAGATTAATTCAAAATTCCAGTTTCAGAAAATTTGAATATTACATAGGACCAACAGGAAAAGTATTTTTTAACACAGAAATGTTATTTTACAACTAGCTTATGACCTCCAGAATTATTAGAGGACCAATGGTTTGACAATTGTTCATCAAGACAGTCATTGTTGTTCCCTCTCAAGAGGAGGGTAAGCCAAAAAAGTTAATAATTATAAAACAAACTGTTCCATGTGTATTAGTGGAAGGTTAAGCAGAAGGAAAATTATGAATTTGGGGGCAATTACATGTAGTTTATACAACAGCTGAAATCATTGCTTCAAAAAGTACCACAAGCAGTTATGAAGGATGTGGGCCACTACTGTTAGATTCCCTGTGTTTGAACTCTGCTGGACCAGAGAAAATGTTTTAAAATTACATAACAGACTGCAGGCTTCCATTCCACACTGCATTGAGTGCATAAATTCAACAGGACATGGACATACTTTACTGTAAACTTATATTTCTGTACTGTAACTTTCTTGGGAAATTATAATTTTTTTCATCAGCTATAAGCCATAATTAAAAAAAAAATGAAAAGAAAGAAACATAAAACTATTGCTCTGTGTATTAAATCTAATATGCAAGTTTTACTTTTTAAGTTGAACTATTGCAATGAGTAATTTTTTGTTAAAACAGTTTCTGTGCTGATGTTTTGTACTTTGACTGTCTCCTTATTGTTAAAACCAAACTCAGTCTTGTTCAGTCTGCTTATGTGTCAGAAGGAGTCTGCAAACGTCGCCACGTGCCAGAATGCACTACTGTGCCTAAGTATGTGTGTTTCAGTGGCAGCTGCCAGAGCTCAGCCACTTTTTTTCTGCACACCCACTGTGGCCTGTGGGACCATAATCTTTGTCAATGCTACGCTGGTTACATTTTCCCAGAGCCCAGAAAGGAGTGGGCCAAATAAATACAGACATGGCTGATTTTGCTTGTTTTGCACTCTATTTTCAGAACATGCAAGTAAAAGCCTGATCCATAAGCAGTGTTTATACATTACAAGATTAGAAATGAAACCAATTTAGAAAGTGGCTAAATGCCCTCAAAAACACTTAAACTGCTGTACAAACATGCATTTTCCATTTACTGCTAAAATATTTTTAAAATATTTAAATAAATTTATATATCATGATAAATTTTCACTTTTGTTGCTCATTTTTGGCTCTACAACTATGTGAACAATTATCGAAACGACTGTGTGCTTTTCATCAACCTCTTAACACTTTGCACAACCACTTCCTGACAAGCACTTCATTGAATAAATCAAGGCTATTGATTAGCAGACAAGCAAATGGCTGTGCGAGTGAATTCTGGGGTTTGTTTCTTGAGTGCCCAACTCATTTCAACAAGAGCTCTTTCATGTGAGAATTGCGTATGCTTCCAGCCTTGAACCCCACCCACCCTCACCAAACAGAAAATCCCCCAGCTATTCCTCCCACAGAAATTACTGAATTGTGATGAGGGGAACTGAATCAATTATTGCCTAAGGTCAAAACCTGTTTAAGAAAAAACAAATCTCAGCGTAATCGTCAATTATGTGTTCTGATGAATAAAATCTCAAACTGTGCACCAAACAATGTGTGACACACTTTGTTAAGGGCGCTCATTATTTGTTTTGACGACCAAGTCTGAATGGAATTACATAAATAAATAATAATTACTACCAAACCTACTGATCATGTTCTTATTTTAAAACTACTCTCCAGTTACTGGACCAGCAGGCAAAGCTGTGTAAAGCCCCTTGCATTTATTTATTCATTTAATGCAGTAACAGTCTCAAATTTAGTTGTTTTCTACAGTTTGCTAACAATAGGTTTTAGGAGATGTTTTTTCAACCCACTTTATCATCCTCCTCACCATTTGTCGTGGCAAGATCTACTTGGGTCCCTGTCCAATCTCGTTTGTCACGGTTCCAGTTGTTTCAAACTGTTCAATTATTGTTTTCACTCTAAAAATGTCCAAGTTTCTTGTAGCAATGTAGTCCAGTCTGACACAATTTAAGAAAGGAAGCTCAGAATCAAGGCATGCTCTGGGACATTTCAGTCCGCTCCCTGACACACTCAGTATTTAAATCCCAGTCTGCTGAGCAGGTGTCCCTGGTCATTTCATCTAGTCCCTTCCCAAACATCAAATGAGCCACTGCTTTGCTGGATGAAGATCATTATAAATGAGGATGTGGAGTTGTGAAGGGGAAACAGGAGAGAACATATAACCATGAACATCAGGTTCCCTCTCTGTGTATCCCTCTCCTCCCTTTTTTCGTTGCATAGAAAGCCAAGGACCAGAAGCAGAGAGTAAAAAGCATCTGGATCATGACCTTTCCTGAGGCGCGCTGAGACAAATTAAATCCAGACATCTGATGAGAAGAGACTGAAGAGACCTTCCGAGCTGCTTCAAGAGCAGCCTCGACGGTCCCACACTTCCAAGTCACTGCACATATAACAGGTTGCCCAGCTATTTACCTAACAAGCTCAGTCCCTGGAAAAAAAAAACGGCTTCAACATTCTCAAAACCATTTTGTTCATAAAAGTAAAAAGAAGGAATAAAGTCTTAGAATTTGTTAAACTTCACAAAAAACAACACTTTCTGCAAGTGTCACATGACAAAGTGAAAAAAGCCTTTTCACATGAGAAACAAATCTTCCAAATAGCTACGTTGAGTATAAAACTAAGTGTTTCCATGTCCAAGTTGATGAACAGCCCTGAGGAAACAATATTTAGAAAGAGGGGATTTTAGTCAAACTGAAGTTGGACACACAGCACGTCTTCTAATGTGGGAAAGGGTATCAATAACGGTGCAGACTCCCCAATGGATGCACATATATAAAAGCAATAGAAAACTTGAGATGTCAACAGAGAAATAAGGTCTATTTTCATACTTTTCATGCATCCATCACTGCTCATGACAGAAATAACACAAAACAATTCAGTGCTTTTTATATCTAATTACTTTGCAATTCTTAAAGAGAAATCTAAATTTTATAAAATCAATATCAGTAGCTCTAAGCTTTATAAGATAGGGAGATCAGGAATTGGTAACAAAATTCTGACTGGTACAGTTGAGTACACATAAACAAACATGAAGATGAGATGTAGGTAATTCTGAAGCTGATCCCACTTCGACAGAATATTCATCACACAATGTATCATGACCCTTCTCATGATCGTCATAACAATTAGAATCCGATTGAACTAAATAAAGCCTTTTCTTCCAGGTTCAGCTAAAGAAAGTCATCTTTTTGAAAATTATTCTGGGTGCAGCATTTAACAATATTTGATGAGGAAAACCAAGAGGTACTGAGGTAAGCCTGGTGTACATGTAATTAGCCACAGATAAAGATATGCAGAAAACAGCCTGGTTTAATCTCCAGTTTAATCTGCAACCCTTAGTATAGTACGACTAAAGTAAAAGAGACTAATCTTAAAATTAGTTAGGATGATGAAACACTGAGGGAAAGTTTCAAATTTATGTTATTATGATGGGATGGAATTAAAAATTGTGCTTTTCAATGCTCTTTGTTCTATTACGAATATCTTCTAATGCTATATCTTATAGAAATGTTGATGTTTTAGATAAAATGGTTAAAGATGTAGTTGAAGAGAAGAAGAACTGCTGTACACCCATTCATTATTTTCATAATCATGTTAACAATACAAGTTTGTCCCACTAAACTGGGATATCCTTAAAAAGTAAATTACAACATTTCAATTTAACATTTCAACTACATCTCATAAAGAGAAGTAGTTGATGCAGTCTTTCCAATATTTGTCCCTGTTAATTTGAATAGTTATGACTTACAACTAAGGATTATTCCAAATTCAGCTTCTTAGAGAATAAGGATATTTGTCTATTGCACAAGACCAATAAAAAAGTATTTTTAATATAGAAATATTAAAGTTTGTTCATGCACCCTACTGTACATATATGCACCTATTATTTTGATTCAATGCATCTGTTCTTTCTCCAGATTCTTGTTTTCCAAAGCATTTCAAATGAAGAGAGAACTTTGAACATTTAGCAAGAATTCAGCCTTTTTTATTTTTGTTGATGTCAGTTAATAAACCTCTGATGCACTTAGTTCACAAGTGGCTTAACACAAACACAGTTATGCGTGTACTTTCTGCCCACAGTCCATGTTTTGGAAATCTCACCCAAACTCTTAATGCTGCTGTTGTTTCTGTTCTTTGTGCACGTTAAAAACACACACACACACACACGCACACACACTTTTTCCCTCCACTAAACTTTTCATTAATATTTCAAGATAGCACTATTAGCATGTTTCTTTCGCTTCTGTACTAAAACCACTTAAATTCCTTACCTGTTAGAAGAAATCATCAAAATTAATAGAATGTGTTTTAATTAATTAAACAATTAAAATACATTATGATGTCATTTTATAGTGGAGTTGATGAAAAGTCCTAACTTCTTGTGACATAATTGTGCAACATAGTGGTGTCAACAGTATTTTCTGCAACTTACATAAGTAATTGAAGACGAACCTTGACAATTTGATTTGCAGAATTTTCTGTGACATTAAATTAGGTTCTATTTAATTGGATCACGTTTTGGGGATACAAATAATTAGTACTTTTTCTTACCTTAAGTTGAAGATGGGAAGAGGAAGGTAACATAAAAAAGAGACAGAGAGAGAGAGAAAAAGACAATAATGTTACTCATGGCTGCTGCAGTTGTAGGTCATCTCTCTTAAATAAGGTAGGACTAAGGAAGGAGTGTCATTCCAAATAACAAAATAAAAAACAACAAAATAGGATGAGCCCTTCAGGAAAAACAAGAAAAGTTTGAAACATGTGCTTTTATGTAATTGGTCTGAGTCCTACAGAGGGATATGTTAAACAAACTAAAAAAACAAAACAGCTGATCTCCTAGGACAAAAAAACAACATTAAAACGCCCATCAATTCATTCTAACTTCCAAAACCATAAATCTTTACAGACCATTACAGACGTTTGTGAGCACACTGGAGTTAAATGCAACTCTATTATCCATAGTACAGATAATACAGTTTAAGAGCAGTTATTACACTAAAGAATGGTTTGTAAAGTTGCAGGGGAGAGGACTTCTCTGCATGGCTGAATACTGATGCGTCTGACTGATTGCCACGTCTGTTGGATCTAATTTGAAAGGTGGACAGTGATGAATGTCTTCCCTCCACTTACTGGCCGTCTGATGTATTATGCATCCCCATCTGATCAGAGAGGCTGATGAGGCGCGCGGGGACGAGGGGGCGTCCATGTCCGACGCACCCTGACATTGGTTATATAAATGAATGCACCTCCACGCCTTTCATTTCCCAGCTGACAAGTCAAGGGAGGAGCTAACAGAGGGGAGGTGTCATTAATGGGAGGTGACTGGCTTCAGCTGGGGTTGTCTGTGCATTTTGATAGGCAGCACGTTTTGACAAAGTCTCTTAACGCAGTGGCTGAGCTCCACTCCCCTGTCAGCTTGGAGTCTAATTGTCGGGGACAGAAACGCGGGCAGCAGCCAGAGGATTGCACTATGGGCTGCCCGGCTTCTGCTGTGATCATCTGTCTGTGTGTGTCCCGCCCCTGCATGGGAAAAGGTGTGCTTACATCACTCATCTGGAAGACAGATGAGGTGGATAAACAGTTCCTTTTTGTTGCAGCCTTTCAGTGACAGAGAAGCCACGCTTTCAGACAATTGCTCGGATCCATTTCTAGTGGTTATTTTGCCACTGATATCATGCTGCCAGATGTATAACTGAAGGAGTGAAATTGTTCTTTGAGCTCAAGGGGGAAAAGAGCCTGAGAGCTGAACCGTGTTTTGCTCTCTCCCCAGGAAAAACAGCGCTGATAATTGTGCCTCTGCTGAGGGAGCGAAGCAGACTCATTCTTTGTTTAAGTGTCCACCAGGAGAGCACTTTCTGACACAACCATTGCTCCTGAGTGCCCATCAAGTCCACATTTTAATGTGCAGGAGCAATATTAACCACAGCAGCAAATAAAAAAGCCCCCCAGCCCTCCTACCTCCAACCCAGGTGGGCAGAAGGTAGCCCCTAACCAGTTTATAGCTGCTGTAATTGAGCCATTTTTACATGAGCAGCTGCTTTTTTTCAGTTAGATCTGGAGGAACTCTCTCACTCCCTTCCTCAGGTCACTCTTTAAAATAAGTCAGACTTTATTTGTAACACTTTGCATACACACGTATGTACCAAAACCTGCTCTGTAAATCATGAACTTCAAAAAGTACAAAACAATATTAACTAAATTAACAAGTAAACAAACCAACAGAAATACAAGTATTAAAATATGTCCACTAAAACCTAAAATTACATATTACAAATATGATATAATACGATTAATAACAGAATTTCTAAACACCGCATAAATAATGTATGATGGTAAAAAGAATACATCTAAAACTATTAGCCCCCATGGCAAGTACACAAAATATGCAAATAGTAGCTATTTGATCGATTAAAGCAAGTCTTAATAGCTTAAGGCAATTATAAATGGTTTCTTCAAATTGATCAAAAAATGACCTTTTAAATGACAACTAAAGTTTCTAGATTATCAAGCACTTTCATAACAAGAATCTTTAGTACATAGTAAAATATTATTTTGTTCTTACGACCTTCCACCAATGTGATTTGTAGCCAGTGTTTCTGAGGAATCTACGTTTCCAGTGCCAGAGGAAGCAACACAGCCCAAGACATCACTGAGCCACCACTGTGTTTTACTACAGACTGGGTGTCTGTGTTGCCCTGTGTCTTTGGAGGCTGCTGGAGACAGGCAACAATCTCTTGCAGCGGTGTAAAGACACATGGCGTATAGGCAATGAGCAGATATTCAGATTCCCATTACCCCCATCCCTTAGTACAAAGTTGCAAAAAACATCTAACGTTTGGGAAAGACACAAATAAAAAGGGCTGGAGCTGTGAAAACTTCCCCTATAACTATAAAACAGGATGTATAATTACTTCTTGTGGTCAATAAAACAGTCCAAGTTCAAAGACTTGACAGTGATAACGAGCTGAGAACATGTATGTGATTCCACATTCACTATCTTTTTGATTTTTGTTTTACTTTCAACCATTATGTGAATTTTCAATAAAGTCAATGCATTCATTTGGATAAATCCGGATGCTGATTATGCAGCAAGTGGATGTTTACCAGCCGGAGACCTAGGAAGCCATCTTTAATTCATTAGAAAAACACACTTTGTGGAAAGATTTTCAGCAGAGGCTTTACATTACTCAGGATACTTTATCACATGATCAGTATGCAGAGTAGCTATGTGTTCTAGTGATGCATAATGGGTGAAAAAGTCCAGGGTGTTACACTATCCTCCACCGATGAGCTATTAATTAGTGCTAAAGGAGGTGAACGACGTGTCCAAAAGCTCAGGATTTTTCATTAGTCATTCTGCGGCTAGTCATAGAGGGGCACAATTAGTCCTACCGCTTTGCCAGCAGCACTTTCTACTCTGCAAAGACATCTGTAGACCACTGTTGTTGCAATCTGACAAGATGAAAATAATGTCCACATTGTCTGTGCACAATGTTGATGTCAGCTTTCCATCCTATAAGCATCAATTTCTGTCACACAGTAATTTTTATTTAAAGGCACGTACCATTGTGCAATATCTGTTCAAAATAATTAAAATATAGGAGTTGATTTTATGATGGAGACTCAACATATGATCCAATTAGTATTGTATTAAACAGCCAAATCACAGCTGTAGCTTGCACACCTTTGAGTGTTCTTTCATCTTTGAGGGTGAACGTTGTAGAGATTGTTCATGTCATTAATATCTCTTGAAAACTTTGAACGAGTTGGAATATTAAGTAGATGACTGACAGACTGTACAAATAATTTCTGAGGGTTTATTTCAAGCCTGCTGGGATTTTTTTTAGTACAGACTGGATTCTTAACAATAGCTAAGGTTGAAAAAGACAATTTCTTACTACAAAAATTAGAAAAGGTCTTGTGATCTATTATTTCAAGACTTACATGGTTTGGTTATCATCTGTATAAAGCTATACAAACAGTGATGTTCACTATAATGTTTATAAAAAGTTAATTCATTTTAGTAAGCCTAAAACACATTATCTACACTATGCACAGATTGTTTAAGTTTTATTTTCTGTTATTTCAATGATTTTCTGCTTACAGCTACTGAAAACATGGCAATTAAGATTAGAATATTATATTAGACCAATAATAAAATTACAGAAATGTAGGTATAATAAAAGTATGTTTAATAATTTAATAATGTATTATATTTAATAAATAAATTATGAAATATAAATTTATCAATTTATATTTCAAAAGGTAATTTTAATCTGACAAGGTTGATTGGAATGCATATTCTGATTTATTGAACATGACATGGAGATTTCTCACAGCTGAAGGGAGCAAAAGAGTGGAGCAAACTTTGGAAGTTTAGAAGTGGAGCAAACTTTGGAAGCACACATGTTTTAAATAAACACCCATTTATTGCAAAAATGTTTCTCAAAACTTTTTTGAAATAACTAAAAGTGACATTTATGAGGCCCAGCTGTTCAGTTAAACTTGGATATTAGAACTGAACTTCCTCTGGCCTCTTCTGCTGTCTCTGCCTGATGAATAGAAGCCTTCTAGACTGTGTTCTCCTCTGTTTAAAATGAGAACTGGAAAGTTCAGTGGATCTCAAGCAGCAACATAAAAGGAAACACCATTTATGTTGATAACAGAACTGACTTGTAAAATATCAAAGTGGAAGTATTATCTGGACTTTACTTGCTTAATAGTGCAGTGTGGTTTCTCCCCAACTTGCTGGCAGAAAGAAAACTACAATTTTTTTTCCTTGAAAAAAGGCTTTCAAAAATATTGTTGCATGTGAAAACAGGAACATTCATATTGTGGAGATTTCAATTGTTGTCACATAGAGCATGTAAAGGAGTACCACAGTAACTGTTAATGAGGTTTAAAAGCTCCAGTTAGAATGCTACGAGCCGCATGTATGTTTGACACCAAAAATCTCAGAGTAACAAGGAATAACTAGAAACAAGAAATAAGCCTAACTAGAAACACTAACAAGGACTGAACTAAAGTAAAACAGAAACAAGACTGATCTAATCAAAGAAAGAGACCAAGGAATACAGAAAAATAAAACTAAAATGGATTAATCAAAACTCCAAAACAACCCAAGATCCTAACAGCATAACCAGAATTATATTCAAGGTATCTGGATTTATTTTTGCTTTTATGGCTGTAAAAATGCATTGGGTGCAATGCATTTCTCTACCAGTGCATCTAAAAATATATTTAATATATTAAAAAAGTTCCTTTTTCTGAGACAACTTCAATTTTCAGTCTGTGGCAGCTATTTGGTGTTACTGTGTGTTTTGAACTGCACAATAACAACTTACAAGGGCAAAACAAAAACAGCATGCAAAATCACATCCATGCTCACAGGGTGATAAGAGGGTTAAAAGGAAGTTGATCATGTGACACATTTTTTTGTGTTTATGTCGTTGAATTGTGGAGTTTTGTTTTTTTAATCATGGTTATAACAGCCTAAGAATCTGATATAAGTCGATTCATAGTTGTACCTGAGCCACTTAGATGCCAGGTTGAATGTTGTTTTTAGCGGATTTCTCTTTAGTCAAAAACACTTATATTTTTGACATGTTTTTATGAGACTAGTACTGGATTAAAAATAAATTACATTCTGCAAAATTCCTTTGAAATAATATGTTTCATTGTGATTCTCTTTCAACATCACAACATATGAGCTAATATCCACAAGTGTAACGCATTGAGTCACGTTTCAACAGACGGAGGCCTTGATAGTAAACTTCAGAAGGGTGCACTCTGGACAAGTGTGGCAGTAGACAAGAGCAGAGAAAGGGAAAAAAGGAGTCCTGCAGGGAATGTGACATGCTGAGCTTATTCTTTCATGCTCATGTGCACACACAAGCAGATTCACTCATAAACAGCCTTCCCGTCACTGATAGCCCAACAGCCTGCTCTTATTTATTTTCTTCCTGTCGTGATACGCTGATAAGTGGCAACGAGACCAAACGGTGAAAAGTAAGAAAACAACAGCAATACAGTCATTTAAACGGAGTCTATTTTGAGTCGGGGACAGGTTCTCTTCCCGTTACTGAATTAATCAAATCCAAAGGACATCATCTTCAAACTCGACATCCCCCTAAAGGCGAGCAGCTCATTCTGTATGCAGCGGAGGAAGCTTCACAACATCCTAAAAATACAACGCTCCTGGAAGAGAGGTGCTCTACCAGGCTGAGGAGCTAACAGGCCCATGGGAATAGGCATTGTGATTAGATGCAAAAACTCAGCTTTCATAAACAGCATTAGACTTGTTAGACATCCCACCCCTCCCACAGATGCAAGACCTAGCTGATTTGCAAAGCAGGAAGAAGGTATCATTGTTTTATTTGCATTTTGGGATCTGAGGCTCTTTACCCCCACATGTTAAATACAAGTGGGCAAAAGCTGCTCTTGTCAGACAGATGTTTGGACTGAAAGCTCAACACGAATTAATCAGCTGGTCCCTGTGTCTGGTAACAAGAGGACAGGTTTATTTTTTTTCCCCTTGCCTTTTCCCAGCTACCTTTTTGAACTAATCAATTTGCTCCAGGTTGTTGCTGTGAGTCTGTTGTCAAGATTTCAATACAGAAGCTTAATTTATTAATTGAACAAGGCACTTTCATTATGCTGTGTCATGAAGTAAATCAATGTTAGCTAGATTTGTAAAAGAAAACACAAAATTACAGCTTAATATTTTAAAATCGACATTCATGAAGCATTCAAGGTTTAGTTTTTTTCTGTTATAAGATAATTATTCTTCACATCAGCCAAGAGGTATGTTTATTCGAAGTTGCATGTCACATATTTATATCCTGATTTTTCTTTTTACATTGACTTACTATTTGCTTGCTTTTCTCAACTAAACCAAAAGTCTTTTCACTGTTAGGTTCAGAATGAAGGTGACACGATTACAAATGATTTAGATGAACGTGCATTTCTATACCAAAAAGGTAATGAGAGCAGACAATTTTGCGACCCATCACTCAATGTCAGCGCCGCTTATCAACAAATTTGTCTTTCTGCCAGGTTGTCACTCTGTGTCTGGACTCCCCTATTACTCCTCTGCATAAATTCAAGGGAGCATTATTTGGGAAACAAACGCACAGTGAATATTTAACAACAAAGAAGATGAGTTTGGTAGTGTTGATGTTGGAGAAAAAATAAACAATAGAAATGTGTATTGTTGCGCTAAGATTCAGGTTTATTTTATCTTCAATATCCTGATGGATGATCTAAGTGCAATAAAATAAATTGACATTGGGAACTTTGAAATATGAATTCTGCAGCTTCCATTTTTTGATCGTTTTGTCATGAAGACGGTTGTGACTTAGGTTTCTTCTAGATCCAGGAAGATTCAACATGACAAATGGCAAAGAATTAGAGATACACCGAGAATGCTGAACGCAATTGGACAATTTTTAATTTAATCAGCACCAGGTTGCGGAAAACAGAAAACTCAGATCTTTTTTTCGTCAGTGGATGCATCATCTTGAAGACTCAAACTTGTACATTTTTTGTGTCAATGACTTCTTTATTTATTTATAGATAAGTCGGTATTTGAAGAATTCATGTTTGACTTCTTGAGTTCAAACATGAAGTAAGCCTCATGTTCCTCTACTGTTGCGTTAAAAAAGAAAGATATACTTATTTCTGGGCATTAGCTGTAACCAGTCCCACCCAAATCCTGGAAGGGTTTGTTCCATCCCTTAGTTATGCGTCTTATCTTAATGTTTTATAAAGGAACACCAAAGAGACATTTTAATAATGTTAAAAACTAATGTTGAAGGTGTGGCTTATTTTTGTTGCACTGAGAAATAGGCAATTGACTACTATTGATGACTTGATATGTACCTGAGTGGCAATCTCTGTTTTTTCTAATCAGAGTTCGAACCATATTTAAGAGTTACCAGGTGATACCGGTGGAGCTAACCTCTAGATTATTTGATGCTGAAGCTGCTACTGAGGGAATAAGATTCAAAGTTAACAGTTTTTTTTTTCAGTATCCGGGGTGTTTCAAATAAAATCAGAGGAAACAGACATAGGAAGCGATTTTAAAAGAAACAGCATCTTCTATAACACCTGTGATTCATTCAGTCGGTGAAAGACGAATAACATGAAGGTTGAAGAGATTGCAGCAAAGTTGCTGTTTTGTTTTTGTTTGTTTTTTTTTTACTTTCGAGCCTTCAAATTCATCTAGAAAAAATTATTTGAATTTACTAAAAATTTCCACTAGAAAGTGGAAATCTGCAACAATCTGAACATTTCTACAAAAAATCTAATGTAATACTAATGTGAAATTGACAGAATTTTCCAAATTCTTTTAATCCAATAGCCTTTCACTTTGAAGCCAGAATGCAATGGCGGTCCAGGTTAATGGAATTGTTTTTCAAATGGCCTTAAATTGTGACAATATTTGTAAAAGTGCAACTTTTAGGTTATGCTTCGCTATTCCTCCCTACACTCCAGTGTTTACATTTATGTAATCTGATGCAAACATATTTAAAGAAGCCACAAAGTGCACATTTGCACCAGCTTATCATTAAAGCATATAGGTTTCCAATATAATTCTTTCATGATAATGTGTATGAAGAAATTAATGTTTCGGATTTATGGATGGTTTAATTGTTCCTCAGAGGCAGTTGTTTACAGTAAATTAAAATCTGCTTGCTTAAAATGATTGAATATTTTTCACATAGACCTACCTGAAAGTCTGGATATGCAATTCTGCTTTTTCATAGTCGGAACAAATTTACCGATGCAGGTGTATGAACATATCTGGATGTGCGCCAGACCTTGCCATTGACAACTCAGTCCTTTTTGTGTATTTTTTTGCATCATGATGCTTCTGTGGGACTTGTGGACGAAGCCATTTCATGAACATTCTTGTAAAATGTATATAAGGTAATAACGAGCAGGATCTCCTCTCTACACCATGAATGAGTCGCTGCTGCCGTGGGGAGCTGGTGACATGATTGTGATTGGACGAGACACAGGGAATCCAGATCAAAGCAATCTCGAGTGTTTTGGCCCCCAGCGCAGTGTAGAGCGGGCCCACACACACACTATCACAATACAGTACCCAGACAAGTATATGCACACAGTGAACACTGAAATATATCCATCCTCTCTACCTTTTCACTCTCACACATGTACATTCAGTGCTTTATGGATTCTACATCACAAATGCAGGCTGTCTCTCCTAAAACATTTCGACATATATAACTGAATATTTAATTCATTCATTGGTTCTAGGGTGTTGATTGGAATGCAAAAGCTGAGGTCATGCATCTTTTTTGAAGTGGAACATATTTCAACTCTAGGTTTGTGACATTAGCTACTGTTTTTTTTCCCTCACCTTTAGTTCCACGTAAAGCAACTTAATATCACATCAACTTCAAATTTAGTCTGCCTGTAAACAAATGGGCTACTTTCCTTTCATGTAATATATTCTCACAAAAAATTAGAGGTGCACCAATTGCAGTTTTCTGGTCAATCTCAGATTACCGATTTTTACAAAGCCTGGCCTGATGATTCCAATTTTGGCCGATACCTTTTTTTTTTTTTGTCTGAATGTTGCTAAATATAGCAAGACAGTCACTGATTTGGTAACAGTGTGGTGAATATTGTTAACTGCAAATGTGCAGACATGACCTGGTGGGCCGGTCTATCACTCAAACCTCTCTCATGGGAGAGCAGAAGAGGACAGTGGCTGGTTTTTAGACTTTTGCTGAGTTTGATAAGATTGAGGAATAATATTGGCTACATACAGTATGTAAGTATCGATCGATCACTGATCTCCCAAAATTAAGGAAATTGGTGACAATAAATTGCCTGGCCGATAAATTGGTGCACCGCAACAAAAAGATTTTCATTTTCTAATTTTGCTATTTTGGAATTTGCTTATTCCATTGACTGGGGACTGTTGCAGAGTGGCCGGTTAGCAGAATCAAAACACGAGGAATGCGCCGTGCCTGGTAATAGAGCCTGGGTAACTAACCGTTAACTGTCAAATGTTTAGAACTGACAAGCAGAAAACAACTACAATACTGTTTTTTTAGTTAAAGTACATCCCTTCCTCAACAATATGGGCTATATTAAGAGTAGGCCAAGAGCATTTGAATCATGCAGCAGGACAATAATTGAAAGCTAGCAGATCCACCTTGTTTTCACTGGCTGCTCAACAACTACGTAATCGCACGCATTTGCTTAAGAGTTGTGAGCACTTCAAACACACTAACCTTATGTGTTTGTTCTATTTATGTCTGCTCATCTTCCATGTCATGTGTTATGCATTTTCACCAGTGGAAAAATTCATAATATGTCCCATAATTTGGTACTGAACACATTTAGACCCTTAGTTTTTTGACCGTCTGCTTTCACATGGAAAGCACACGTAAAATGTATATAACTGAATTCTCCCCTGAGATTTGCTCCAGATTCAAGAGAGGACCCAAGGGACACCATTCCCAATGTGCCCTTTGCTTTTAACTTTTGAAGGACTTTGTTAATACTGAGAAAACATAGGAGATTGCCATGCTTTATAAGTCAAATATTAGAAAAGTCCAGACAATGAGGATGACCTTCAGCGAGCAAAGCTTTGTCGAAATCTATAGCATCATTGTCTTCTCACCAGTCTTATGTTTTAAATTTCCATGAGTTTGATGGGCACAACCAAGCTTTCTAAAACACACAAATATGGTGATTCTAAGTTTGGTTTTCGATCAAATTTTCAGAGCAAACTTGAAATTTGAATCAATAAATGAATAAAGGTACGCTCTCCAAACATGCTTTCTATCTCGGCTTTCTATTTCCATTATTTTTTGCATAGTAAGGTTTTAAACAATCTTTAAATGTAAATATTGTTTTAATTTAAACAACAGTGAACAATGCACAGTTAACAGGGAGGCTTGCTTCAAGTTAGGAAAGTGAAAAAAGTAACAAATCAATCAGTTAAACAGTATTCTATAAAGAACTATATTAATATCGGCCGCAACCACTGCCAGATGGTTTGATAGTTGTCTTCAAAGATACCTAATAAGGAGGGGCTTGGATTTTATTGTAAGGAAACATCTAAAGACTTGTGCCATTATATTCTATTTCACATGCTAACCAAACTTACCAGAATTATGGGCACAGTATGCCCGTTTCTGACCAGTGTCTGTTTATTTACACAGTCTTACATACAGTCTGTTTACAAAAAATGACTTTAGGAATATTAATGCAAATGTGACATGGGTCATGGACAGGTCAGCTTTAAAAGTAGAATGAAGAAATTCTGATGTAAAATTATGATTGTCCACAAAATTGCATGGTTAGTCCAGTTGAAATTTAAAGTACCACCATTTATCAAAACTTCTCTGTCATGACCATAGAATAAAATGAAATCCATCACCAGACAAGAATAGATAAAAGTAAACAACATATGTCTGCGAAATTACAAATAAACCCTCTGTTTAGTAACTAAAAGTGACTGAAGCCGCATTTGTTACAAAGACTTTGCTTTATTGTTTTACTAATCCTTTAAAATATTGGAAGTCCAAACCCCAATCATAAATAATCCAACCCTCTACTTCACTGCATGTTAAAAAGGTATAACTCTGGATCAGTTACTACTGCTTCTTCATTTTATTGATTACTAACCTGACCACCAGAACCACTGACATAGAGGTCAGCAGCTTTTGCCTGTAATCTCAGATGACTCTTCTGACTTCAAAGTTTAAATGATCCTAGATGACAGTCTGCAGGCTGCAAATTTACCATGTTCCTCCTGTTCGCTTAAAATACAATTTACAACATTAAGAGTAACTATTTTAAGACTATATTTAGCCCTGTGGGTTATGATGTCATTGTGGCAAACTGCCACAGAACATAAACAATGAATTATAGTTTTAAACTGAGGGCATGGGTAACGTCACCAAATGTAAGTGTGTGCTTGTATGAATGTAAACAGTCTTTGTCTCGCCTGCAAAGGCAGTCATTTGTTGTGTATACACTCATGCGAATGCACGCCCACTTTTCCTCTCCAACTAATTACACACACAGAAAGTCTCTTCCCCTTATTAGCTTAGCTACGCGTGTGTGTGGCTACCAAGGGCTGGGACAAATCCTGAAGCTGAATGAGAGGATGCAGCGCCTTCAATGTGACCTTGCTGGTGACATCAGAGCAGAGAGTGTGCTTTTTGCAGGCAGGAATAGACACTTTCGAATTGACACACACTCACTGGGAGAGACAGTGTGGTTACAAAACTCTGTCTTATTTCATACTTTCCAGTGGTAGCAGTTTAAATTGACATTTTCTCTTCCTGCCATCCCTCCAAATGGAAGCCGCCATTAAATTGCTTTCATATGGTTAATCCAAATTAAGCATGCCCAAAAAATAAGATATTCCATTTCATTTGGATAGCTGATGACTTCAACAAATCTTTTTTCCTTCTCCATTTGCTCGCAATAACCAAGACACTTCTGAAAGAATAAATTCAAATTCTGGAAAAGCCCCAGTTTTAGGGAAAAACTGTTTGCGCAAGACAATTCTCTGTATTTGCCATGAATGCTGAACAAGGCAGCATTCAAGTGTTTTAGTGGCTTAGGGAAAGTACTTTTCAGATGGAAAAAGTTGCTTAATTGAACCAGATAGACTATTGTGTAACATTTGCATTCTTTCTCTGAAACCAACAGAGAGAATTGTGTGAAGCAGCAGAAAAAACGACTGAATTATCTTTGTGTTGTAATTCGGGCAGCTCTTTATGCCTGCTGATTTATCTCAGCAGTGGTCGGCTACATTTCCTCCTTCACAATCAGTGATGAAGGGGGACTTAGTGCTGCGTTCATTAAAACAAATTTTCATCCTAGTCCAATTGCTTTGCGCCTTGTTTGAGATTAAAAGTGGTATAGATCCTTGAAAAAATTTTTTATAGCCTTTTACTGTATTTCTAATCCCGTTGAGTAATTCAAATTTGAACCATTACGTTTAGGCACTATCACACAGAACTATAAAGCTGTCTAGGTTTCTTTGTTGTCAGAGTTTGATGATTTTGCTCGGTGCTCTACGCATGTCGCAAGTATGCTGAATGCTTGGAAAAACAGCAAACCAGATGCAGAAGTAACCTAAGACAAGACACAAATATTTGGAGTGCCAGTCTTTGTTCCAAGACACAAAATTACTAGTTTACTTTTGATTTAGCTGTACAAGCAGGCAAACGACCCTTTTTCTTCCCTGTAGTAACAGAACAGTTTTACAATGAATGGCTGTAAAAGTGTACGAGACGGACGGACAGTTTTGCATATTCTGTTATAGACTTTAATACAAAATCAGTCCACTGTGCTTTTGTACTAAAAGATGCTAAGTTGACAGGAAAAGTAAAAATATTACTGGGTAATTATATGTTACGAGAAACATCGCCAGTGAAATGCTATTTAAACCCACAACTAGTCTTAAAAACAACTAATCAAAAAATACAGTTAAAATGAATATCAATCATTTGCACTTCTGTTTAATCCAAATTAAGTCAGCAGCTCCATAAGGCCCCCAGGGTTTCAGGGGCCCATAAATGCTAATATTTTAACACAGACCACAGATAAATGTAACATTTGTTTATTGGAATTATCAATGCTGCTAAATTTGATTTAATGGTTTCAGCATACTTAAATTAAAAGATTTTAAATTATTTAACATTTAAATTTAAGATGTTGAGCTGGCAAGTTTACTTTGTAAAAGTTCAAAGAACAATACTCGTAGTTAGATTGTTTTGTTACCATAGCTACACATGGCATGGCATCTTTGAGTTTGAGCTCTGCTTGTTCACAAATACAAAGTAGTAACCTGCATTTATAACTTATTGCTTTTTAGGTTGGCCAAGTAAATTACTCCCCCTCTCCCAGATTAAATGTAACACAAAATCTGTTAGAGGTGCTGATGTTTTTAGCAGCAAGAGGGGCCCCTAAGTCAAATTCTGCTCCAGGCCTCATACAGCATTGGACTGGCCCTGCAGGATGAGCTAAATGTGTTGCGTATCTCTGCACTGCGCAGAGATACGCAACACACGGGAGATTTAATTCAATGCTGCTAATGTGGCTTTAGTAGCTCTTCAATTTCTGTCTGTTGAGTTTTTAATACGCGTCACAGAAACTGTTTTGGCTGCTCAAGTTTGTTGCTCGAGTTCTTCCGATCTCCACGCAGCCGCGCGCATCAACTCTGGCTGACTAAGTAGACAAAGCGTTTGATATGGTTTGTCCACATCGTGTAACCAGAAAAATTATACTAAAAATAATGATAAAATAATATAAAACCAGCGTGAAGCATAACTACGAGAAGAGCGCGAAAGCTCCTCACCGGGCTGAACCTGCATGATGAGGTTAGCGCTGGTTCGTTAACCACTAACGCACCGACCAACCCGGAACACAGACATAAACTTTACAGGGAAAACAGACACAGAGCCACATGCTGGCCAGCGTGTTGAGATGTAAAGGCCGCATAAGGTTTTGTTCACAAATATAAATCATTCTCACCGCTCGCTCAACGCACACCGCTGAAAGCGCGACTGCAAGTTATTCCTGCAGTTCACGTAGAGCTGTGCAACCAGAGCTAACACGGTTCGTTGTAAACTCTTACCTTGATATAGAGTTCTCCAAAGAAACATAATATTTCCTCACAGGGGCTTGATGTAAATATAACTACAAGTCAGCCTGTGTCCAGTTTGAGTGAAAGGAGGCGGGCGGGGTCCGCGCTGAGGTAGCTTCAGAGATAAAGCAGCAGCAGCGCGGGAGGCAACGCGCAGAGGCGCGAGCTGTGAGATTGGTCCACTAGCAGCGATTCGCTCCTATCTACAGAAACGCCATGTTCATTGTCTGGACACGAATATAGTTCATGACCAGACACGGAGCATGTGGGGGAATAGTCACAGCTCACTGTGACTATATTGCTGGGTAGGTTATATTTAATTTATTTAGCTTTTTTTTTTTTTTTTTAGCATGGAAGTCCCACTGAATAAACGGCACTGAGCTAGCTGCTAACAACATTAGCGCTCTGAGGACAACCACGCTATAATAATATATCGTATCTTACATACGAATGTTTGGCTTTCTAAGTAACTGTCCAATAAAACATCTTAAAATACAATTTAAACGATGCGATCCTTACCCGTTAGAAAGTGGGCGCTGCAAACTGGCATTGTTAGTTTCCGCACCTCCTGTTTTTGGCTGTAGATTGTTGATCCACTTTTCTCCTCTTTATTTGGTAAGTTTTTTAAACTTAACTCCTAAGTTTTTTTAAATTAACTACCTTCAAAACATGAAGATAACGTTTATCTTTCTCTCTATTAGAACAGTTGGAACAACCGTACAAGACTTAGACTATACACATTTTGATGCTGGATCAACAGAAATAAATGGGCTGCATTTACTTCCTGCATTTACTTCCGGCCCTCCATCTGCATTGGGTGATGTCGGTGCTACGTCATCTGAAACCCATTAAAAAATATATACTGTATATATAGGTGTGTGGGGGTGCGTGTGTGTGTTTCACTCAATTCACAAACACTGAATTCAGTGTTATCTCTGCATTTATATCCGCAATATATGTCATTTTAAACTGACACCTTAGATAGGCGTGTTTTGTCTTTATTACTTTACTTTAAACTTAAGTACCAACAATAACATTTATGTAAAGACATAAAATGGTTGTTGACCAACAAAGCATTTCCTTAAGTGCTACTAGTCAAAAACCTGCAGAATATACATAATATATTCAATTAAGGGATGATAGATTTCCCATCCAATCTCCTAACACTCATCTTTTGTAAGCACAAACTATATAGAGTTCTATGGTCAGGTAGAGAAATAAACAGAAAATTTTTCAAAAAGTTGTAGACCCTAAAAAAAGCTTTGTAAACTATGGATTAAGAACATTAAAAGATTACAAGAAAGTCTGGTTCCCTGGAAGCAAAGCATAGCAAAATTAGAGGTGGCTGAAAGCTTCACACCCTGGCTATGATGAGTGTTTCTGTAGAATACATCTAACACACTCAGCTCAGAACTGCCATATTCAACCATAAAATCAGTCGCAGACGAACAAGAATGGGTGACTCGGAGTAGAGGACAGTATTTTCCCCCTACTCTCCTGTACTTTCCACCCATGAATATTAGGCATAACTTTAGGGACTGTGCACAGACAATTCTCAAAAACACCAACAATGTAGTCTCAGTGTGACTCAGGAAGTTAAATCCAGGACAGACATCAGTGACTTCTTGTGCAATCATAAAAAAGAACAGGCAAAGTAAACCAGAATCCAAACTGTGTCAAATAAGTAAAAAAAATTCTCTGCTGTCTGAATGTTTTAATGGAGACTTTAATTTCATTCATTTATTTATTTATTTATTTATTTTTTTACAAAATTCTAACTAGTTACATATTCAAAAGCATCTATTTGCATTTTATGAACCACATGCAGATCAATAACATGCAACCTAGACTTTGGATGGTTTTCTCTTATCTTACAGAACTAAGTCGTAGAATAAGAGCAGCTGAAAGCCATCTGCTGCGGAGGAAGAAGTGGCTGCTTTAACAAGTAGGCAAACTGTCAAAGAGGATTAATGCTCTACCTTAAACCTGAGTTAATAATAAATGGGCTGTTTACTTGTTCAAGGGGGAGGCCATAGATAACAGCACTCAAAACCCCTCCCTTTACTGCCAAAAAGATAAATTCTGGTTAAGTGGGGACCTGCCTGCATTGTGGCCTCCAGTTCCCCAATCATTATGAACAAAACAAGAGTTTTACTCTCACTTACTAATGGAAAAGGTCAAATTGCATGCATGCGCACTCCACAATTTGAAGAACCTCTGGGATATTTTGCTCAGTTTCAGTAATTCTCTGAGCAAGATTACCCTCCTTCAAAGTCTAAAGTTCAGGGGTGGAAAAAAAAAGCCTTTTTGTAACATATTTGCATTTTCTACTGTCACAAACACCATAACAACGCTCACAATCTGATCATGATAGATTCATTACATCTGACCACCAGCACCGCAGCAAAGCTCAGTGAAGCCCCTCGACACAGGGCTTCAAAGGAACGCTGAAGGCGGCTTTAAAACCGGTGCATGCATCACCTTCTTAGCTGCTGATGCATGCAAGAAAATGTGGGAAAGAAACCCCTGAGAAGGAGTCAAAAAGTGTCTTCTCTCCACCCTCTCTGCTTCATTCCTGGAGGGCTGTATTAGCCCACGGTGGGGATTTAACTAATGAGCCTAGCCACTCTCCAATGAGGGCATCCCAAGACAGCCTTTCTCCTACAATTGGTTCCAATGGGTTTAAACGCGCTGGTCGCTGCAAAGCTCCACTCTGTCCTGGAGATTATAAGGGAGTAAGGCAGATGAAGGAGATGTATAGAGGTTCAGCCTTTCTTACAGTATTTGCAGTTATGATGATTGCTGAGCAGTAAGGCATACACACTGGTGAGACCATTGGACAAACCTGGATCTCTGTATTTAACTGAGAATTTGGATACATACCAAATGCCAGAACATTCATATTTGCCTATTAGCTTTTAATTAAAATCATATACATACATATATGTGTGTGTGTAGTTTTTTCCCCCTCTATTCAGAAGCTTAGAGAAGCAGAAAATTACAACTGCACTTAGTGTTGTGGGCTAAGAGGGATTATTGCTGCACTGCAAAGATATTAAAGGTGCAATAATGGAATAATGGATCATTTTTGCCACTTGAGAGTCACTGACTAAGCTATAATCATATCACTGCAATGTGATCAGTGTTTAAAGTAAACTTAGATAGCATGTTACCAAATAAGTTATGTAAATACACATCTATCAGGGAGCACCATTAACCTCAATTTGAACTGGGGAATCCATCCACCTGATGTACATATTCACATATTTCTTTATCTAGATTTTAGTTTCTGCTAACACACATGAAAAATGAGCCACAGCTTAAATTTTAAAAGCATTTGGGAAAAAAAAAGAAAACAATACCACGTTTTTGGTATGAATCTGAAAGCAGTGTCTTGATGGAATCAGTACAGTGTGATTAGTTAATTAACATGAACCACACATTACTTCTCAGTTCAAATCCCTCAATAAGAATTCAGTCTGGACTTCACTACAATTTCATATTACTATTAAAAATTTCATTTATTCTAACAGAATTTATGTTTTCATATGAATAATGTTTGGGGTTCCTAAAATCTTCTGTTTAAAAAACTATATTTGGCACATTTATATATCTATGTTTTTATGATATTTTGGACATTACAGTAAAAAAGATTGTCTAAATTATGTTTTTTACTTGAATGTTCCAGATCACAACAGAAAATAAACACAATGGCTTCCAACTATTAGAAAGAACTTTTTTATAATTGATTTAAGCATCTGGACAAGCTGAAAGTAGATCTATAAATAAAAATAATTGTATAATTAATCATCCCAAACTAAAAATAAAGCCTTTTCTATTGCAGAGTGTGATAAGTAGTATTTTATTAGTGTCATTTTTTCACTACGCTCGAACCAAGGTGAAATACAGCAGGACAAAATAAACAAAACAGAAAATAAACTTCATATTTAAACTGCTGAATCTTTGTCAATTTAAATTTGAATTGTGTCAGTGAATAAGAACTGAGATGGAAAAAAAATTCCAAATTCCAGTGTGTTAATGCAAAGAAAAAAGGATACCATCCTAGATATTAAAGTAAAGAATGAATCCTGGAGATTATTTTTTCCATCCTTGTTCAGACATAGAAAAAGATCCAATTAAAATCCATTATTATTATTTTTTCTTTTTCTTGGTCAAGAACTCAAATTGTTAGAAACAATGTACAATCCCTCAGATAATTTCATGTTTTTATTTCATGGACAGTTGAATGAAAATAGTATTGCTTTGAGGTTCCCATACTACTCTGCCCTCAAACAGAGTAGTACGGGAAATTGAAGTTTAGAAATTGAACCCCTTCAGCAGTATTGATAAACAATAAAACGGGGATATGCAAATGATATTTATACGGTCTGTGGTTTGAGCATTTACTAACAAAATAATAAAACACTCAATAATGTAGAAAATAAAATTACTTTGTCAAGATGTACAGAACTTTGTTTTCGTTCACTTTTCATTAACTGAACATGATGAGCATTTTATGTTTTACTACATAAATATGTCAAAAACATACAATCACATTGTGCCACTGGGACATGAATGAGGGAAGATATTGGTTAACATAAAGATAATTACGATGAAATACTCAGAGCTAAGAGCAATCTAGTCAAGTGATAATTATTCCATTGTTAATCAGCAGAGCTTTAAAATGTCAACAGAAGCATGTTTTTAAAGATCTGCTGGCTGTGTTTGCATGACTGACGTCAGCATTACAGTGTGCTGTGATTACTATAATTATTCCATCTTAGCACTAATTGAGTCATTCAATAATATCCACACCTAATGGAACCTTTTCATTTTAGAGTCTCACAACTCAGGGTATATTACAAGTATTTTATGTGACAGACCAGCACAAAACAGTGCACAATTGTGAAGTGGATTGTGTAAAGAATATTTCTTAATTAATTTTTTTCAACCTCAAAAGTTAACAAACTCCGACATTATTACACCTCTAAACATTTTGGGGAAGCCCAGACGATGAAAACATGGCTTTTGACCAGCTAAAGCACAACATTTGTGGTAAATGGAAGCACGCCTATGAATTTTAGGACAACATTTAACATGCATGAGAAAAAAAATCAACATCATATAGAAAATTTTGTAGGTTAGTGGTTGTCACATTCTCTTTTCTACCCATTCACAACCATGTGCCAGTTCAAGTTGATCTGTTATAAAAGATAGTTATTAAGTACACTTATGATTTTTTGGTCATACTGTGGCAAAATGTAAAAACTGAATATAAAAACAGTTGAAAGGTACTGCTTTAGAAAAAATCTACTATTTTTCTTTTCTTTAAAAGATCTGAAAGGTACTTCACTTTATAAGTCACTTTGATTTAGAATCTAGAAATGAGAAAGAATGGTAATCATCATCATCATCAGTGGACTATGAATTCAGACTTTATCTGAGCTTAACACATGGGAGTGCAGCTACGCAGAGAGGTCTACCCTGCTCCCCACCCTGCTTTGTTTTCATGACAACCAATGAAAACAAACACTGACTCACCAAACCAAACTCAGTGTCTGCGTTATTCATCCTTATGGCTGAGGTGAATATGCAGAAAACCAAACTAAATGATTTAGGCTATCCCTGTGAATTAAGACATATGGTTTTCTTTTCACAAAATTGACATAATTTTTTCCAAAAGCGCCAGCAAAGAGCCATCACCACAGCTCCTCATCTCTACTTCATTCCTACATTAGGTGTCCAAGGGATACTCATTTGTAACAATGAAACAACGCCTTGAATATCAGCCTCAACTGCAAAATCTCAGAGGTCTTCGTGGTGATATAAATCATTAAGACAGAGACTCCTCCGAGATGCCGCGGTGGTCAGAGACTTCTTGTGCTGAAATGAATTTGATTTAATTTGTTCTGCATTTCAACTTTGGCTGACCACATTCCAAGCAGACTGATGTTAAGCATAACCCCTGGTGTAGATCATTTCCATCATTTTTATGTCATTTAAATTGTGAAATTAAACCTGCAAGATTGATGTTGCAATATTTTGAGTCTGAATTTCAACTGAAATGCCACACAATCTATGATAAGAAACACTCATTTGAGCTCATCGGTTTATGTTGAAGTGGTAAATTTATTTCATATCTGGGGTTTATTCTCTAGGTGAGATACCCTACTGCAGCACATATGGCGATGTAGTATATGGTGGATGCTCATTGTGGGAAAACCATTGTTCTACAGCTAATCCTGGCTCAGATTTTCAACCAACCAGCGCTGGAGGCTTAAATGCAGCAGCTCTTCTAATTCTCCTGTTTGTCCTGCTGCTGTTGTGCCTTTCTTCTGAATAACATCAACAAGCTCAAGAAACAGGCCAATTTAAGATATAAAACATGCTTTTTAAATACGTTGCTCTTTGTAAATGAATTTTCTCGACTCTTTTCTTTATTCTCTGTCAGAAGATACACAGTCACAGAGATACGACTCTGGTGTCGAAGAGCACATCAAAGACGAGGGCCTGTGAGAGGTCTACTTTACCTTTGAACATAGAATAGGATACGAGGCTGCGCCAGCTCTCTGCAGGCAAGGCTCAGGCTGATCAGAGGCTGCCCAACACCGCAAATGCAGCAGCAGTGGGCACAAACACTCATACTATAGACAGTTTCAAAGAAGTCTTCTACCCACCATTGATGTGCGAGTCGACACACACAGTGAGTGCAAGTTTTGCCATTAAGGGATAACTGAGGCTGCATGCCAAGGCACAACACCCCGCAGAGCTCCGACATTGTCATATGGAACAAAGTTACTGATTCAACAGTCTCTTGCACAGTTCCTCCTAAATACTGCATTTCCCACGACACAAAGCCAGCACAGAGAGAAAAGATAAATGCATAGTTGAAGCCAGCCTCACAGAGGGAAGTTCAATGTGTGGATGTGTTTTAGAAAAATTTAATCACAAACACTCTCACCTTTTTCATCTGCACTTGTTTACATGAAATAAGACATTATGTGCCCAACAAAAGTATTTACATCCCATAAACGTTCTTCACTATTTGATGACTATAAAAGTACATATTTCAATGTATTCTATAGGCATGTTTGCTACAGACCAGCAAAAAGAAGCAGACAGAAAATGATATCTGCTTTGTAATTCTTTTTTTTTTAACTAATGTAATTCTAAAAAGTTCGTCATGCATTTCTTTGCTGCCCCCTGTAGCCCCTTTTAGTCAATTTTCCCTTTGAAGCAAGATATGGGAGAAGACAGAGCAAAGAGCTGTGGTAATGTAAGAACATAGTTGAACTTTTTGCCCAAAAAGTAGAAAAGCTATTTGTGGTGGAAATCTAACAATGTACATCAACCTGCCCATGGTGAAACATAATGTCGAGTAGTGGGTATGTCTTTAATCAACGAAAGTTGGACTGAAATATTGGGAAGATGGCTGTAACTAAATACAAAACCAGTTAAGTTACCATCTGCGTCTGTATTCACTACTAGAGGGTTTGTTGAAACACACAAATTTTCCAAAATTGGAGTGATGATCCCAAGGTGTAAGTACAACATCCAGGAGTCGACTGGCATATGGGGACAAGGAGCCGGTGATTTAGCCTGTGGAGGAGCTTGCTGATGTAGTAATGCTTCACACAGTTGTTTTGCCATTAGTGCCCCAAACTATCCCATATCAAATGCCTTCTTTACCTCTCCTCCGCTCCAGTCAAGCGCTTCAAAAATCTGCTCAGCGCACAACCGTGGGGTGGACTTGTGAACACATGAATGAGTGCTACGGGGACAGCCGGCTGACAAAGAAGAGTGTAGATCAGAAAGCCTGTCCCATAAAGTCCAGGTTAGAAAAACAAAAATCCTCTAATTAAACAGTCAGCAGTCACGAAACGGTAAAGCCTCTTCTTTCCATACTCGTGACACACAAACTGAATTTCCCCGAGTGTCCCTCGCATCCAGCAGAGATGCGCGGTGCTGTGGCTTTAGCTCATCATGCAGGGCTGGCAGAAGCTCGTATGGGGCCTCAAGCAGAATATGATGGAGGGGTCCCTCTTTCTGTTAAGAACATTGCCACCACTAACTGTTTCAATACAGATTTGGTGGAATCAGGGAGAGGGCACCACGTTTAAGTGGTTGATGTCTCTGTGCAATCCCAGCTGATTCTGGTTGGCAGATAACATGACAACAAGATAATATGAGGACATATGAATTAGGTCTTAAAGGCTGCAAAAAGACTTGAGAAAGTCACCTTCTTACAAACAGGTAAGTCATAATAGAATGCTGTAGAATGAAGGAATATCATGTGTTAGAACGACCCAAATATATTGAAAATATACAATATATAGGTATTTATAAGTGTTACAATACAAATGCACTCTATACCTATGCCGTTTTTATTTGTGGATAAAAAATTAACTAAAAAACATGTTTAATCTCCCACTTCATAATAATAGTGTTTATGCATCACCTGACATTCTGATGAAACTCATTGAAATTTATGGTTGTAATGTGACAAAATGGAAAATATAATATATTTCTAATAATAATGTTATAATAATATAATATTTCTGCATTGCACCATACAACTAGCATGCTTCTCTGACCCGTTCCTGGGGATTGATTCAATTAAATTTAACTTTGTTTCCATTTTCTTTTTTAATCTTTCCTCCACTACCTGTGCATGTAATATTAATTACATGAATCACGGTTCACAGTCTCTCAGTTAATTGTCCAGCAGCAGAACATTTCAGAGGGCCGCAGCTGAAGCCTGGGAGATGAAAACAGGATGGAGACGGGGGAGGAAGCGAGGCGTTCAGGAAAGGGGGAGGGGCATTATTGCTCTTCCACCGTCACTGGACTGTAAAACCGCAGATGGGACCCCCCTCCTCCCACATGTGTTGTTGTTCACTGGAGACACAATCTCTTCTGATTAAAAAGTTCATATTTACGTGTTAGTATTAAATATTATCAAATATATGATGACCCTTACAGAACGTAGGTAAGATGTCCCTGGCACATTGATGATATTTAAGTTAATTAGGTGGAACAGATGATGTTACTGAACTCCTGCCTTCCCCTAAAACCCATATTTTATTTTCAGTAACTTAATAAACTCCCTTAATCATCGCAGGTATTCTTGTCACTAAAGAGCATCTTGATTTATTTTAAATAGTTTTGCAAATGATCTCACATTAATGCGTGTGGGCATAAAAGTGTTTACGAGTGCAAACTATTATCAAGTTAACCCGCAGAATTCCTTGAGTTTGCACTTTGTCTGCCTTGTAATATCTTCCCCCGTATCTCTGTAACAAATTTAATGTGAAATCCGCATCTTGGAAAAAAAAGCCTGCACACTGGCAAAGGTCCAACAATTTAAGAGATAATTATGCAAACGTAACCTTTACTTGGTCAACGAGTGGAAGAAGCAGCAGCTCCAGTGCTTCTTTTTTTTTTATTTTCACAGGGCAACAATTGTAATTTTATTCACATACAAACTTTAAAGGATGAAGGTGGTTAATATATATTTTCCACACATTTAGTGTATTTTTTAACCACAAAAGCAGACCTCAAAGCCAGAAAAGTGACAAATTCAAATAAATTTTACAAAGTGAGCTCTAATACCAGCCAGAATTATACCAACATCTTATTGATGGGTTTAGGTGGTTTCTCGGCAACTTACCATGAGACATTTATGTAAAACACACTGTTTTAAATTCTGTGTATATTTAGCAAAGGCACAATGATTTCAAAGTCTTACACCCAATCTACCCTAAAATAATGGTTCAAATAAATCACTAAAAATGGCAAATAAATTTGAAATTTAGCATTTATCACTTCTGATCACCTGCACATTGTTCAAGTCTGGAAAACAAAGTAAAGCTATACAAATTGACTGAAGTGCCATTGCAGTTTTACATAGAACAAAACCTCATTAGCACTGAATGTATCTGCTTTGAACAGTGCTTGTCTGACTAAGCAGTGCTGCAAGTGTAGAGTACTGTTTGAGATGCACACTAAAGCAAAAAGCCAACGGAAGACATTGAGCTGACAGAATTTCAATACAATGAATGCAAGAAAGGAAGGGGGGAAAAATAGCTTTAATCCCATCTGACTTTAAAACACGCTTGGGAAGAAACTAAAGCGCCCTCCCCAGGAAGTTTAATATCTTCTTCTGCTTGACCACATCTCAGCCCCCTCGATGAGAGACCACATCCCTGTGGCAAGGTGAAGCAGCATGGCTTCAGGAAAGCAGGATTACACCCGGCTCTCCAGGAAGACCTCACAGCATTTCACTGAAACATTTATGAGGATAGCAGCATGACGTCACAAAGACAGAACCACTGTCTGACCCATAAGCATAGACCCCTGCCTGAAACAGACCCCTAGCTGCTCCTTAAACAGGGCAGATGTGACAAGCCCTCTCTTATGGCCCATCAGCTGCTGGCTGTGGGCTCTGCGGGTCCTGGCCACTAACTAGGTCCCTCCTGGAAGCCATGCTCTTTAAACTAAGAGGACGCACACTCTTCAGGCAGAGGTTTGGGCTTTCCTTTGCTACACATGTTTGTTCCTTTGAGACAAGCACTTGTGCCTACAGAAAAGACATGGTGAAGCTGACATGTTTGGATTGGAGAGCAGTCAGGCCTGTCTACATGGCTGCAACAAAGCAGCAAGGGGTTGCTATAGAGCTCATTTGGACAGCGGAAACAGTTGTTTCTGCAAGGATCAGGATGTTTCCATCATGTAGTGTGGTGCTCATAGATACTTCAGCATTGCGGTTACCCACTTGACAGTTTCACACATTGTGCCCAAATTCGAAAACGATTTACCAGCCCTTAGAAGACAATTTAAAAGTCAGTTTGTCAGGCTGTCACTTCTGATGATTGCCTCTCAAACAAATTGTGCAGTCAAAAATAATTTCCTCTAGATTCCACAACTCAACTTCACCATCCAAAGTAAAATATTTTCCAAATATGTTTGGCACATACTTTGCTCTGTGCTAGACTTATGTAGAGGAAGCATAGTTAAGTATAAATGTCTAGTTAAGTCTTAGTTAAGTCTAAATCATGAGGAACGCTTCCTTATAGATGGATAATGAGGTTATAGCACAACTCATGCTAGTGCTCACATTGATAAAAAGTTGTGAGTTTGCATGATGAAGTTTCTGGTTCCAAGTAACACCCAAGTTTCACAAAGTAGAAGCTACCAAACCACAATTTTTTATCTTACAGTTTGTTTAAGTGTCTCAGTAGAACTTTTATTAGGAATGAGCAATAAGGACTTGGGTTCGAATCTCCACTTGGGGTCTAGTTTTCATGGAGTTTCCATGTTCTCCCTGTGAATAAGATAAAAAGAAACACACACGCAATTCAAAGTGCAATTTAAAATTTGTTATGTATGAACATGAAAGAATTTCCTGAATGACCATTAAATATAATTATAATTTCAGAATAAACAAGCAGTTGCACAATGGCACAGTTGTTTGCACTGTTGCCTTTTATCAAGATGGTCCTAGAATCAAATCCCAACCAGGGACTTTCTGCTTGGAGTTAGGTTATTGTGAATTTCCCTTATGTTAGAGTTTGTGGGCATGGTTATACTTCTCAGTGCTGGCCTAAGACAAACTGCCTGTCTGTCCTCTTACCCACTCACCACTAGAAGTGGGCTACATCTCTCCTTCATGATCCTACAAGGATTATGCCGGTTTAGAAAATAGATGGATTAGCAACCACCTAAGTAAGTTAGAATGCCTCTTGGTAAAATAGAGTCAACTGGAACAACAACTTTTCTTGTTGTTGAGAAATCTCAGCTAAACATATGTAACAATATCAGCTTGTTGAGCTGCCAACATTTCTACATTATAAAAAAGAAGAGTAGAAACTTATACTGTATGCTTCCTGCTTTTACGTTCGCACTGTATTCAAACTTAGCTTACATTAATATTTACCATAGGTTTACGGCTATCTAGATTAAATTGTGTTCATCCATTCTTAATTGTGCATTTTAAAATTGTGTATGTACATTATATTTCATGTATATATTTGGTATATAAATAACAGATTGCGCAAATGTCAAACTATTTTTTCAAAACAATAATAACTAAATATGAAAAATATATATCAAATAGCAAATATCACTGCAATATTACTGCTTGCAATACTCACTAAGGACAGCTATGATGCAATATTAGGTAGCATATTATATTTCAAGTGTCAAGCAGTCTCACATTGGACATTTGTAATATATTTGGCCAGTTGGATGGACTCCAGTGGCCCTGAAATGTGGACAAATACTGTATGTCATCAGTAGTTGAGGTGACAAGTTCATGGAGAAGGATAACGGTTAATTGAAATTTATGTTGTCAAAATTTTTAAAAATAGATCTACTATATATTTTTATATTGTGCAGTTCAAGTAGTTACATAAAATGTTAATATTTTTGCCCAAGGGTTTCCTACAATTGGAATACCATAGCGACCAATGCCTTGAATGCATTAATTCCTGTTAACAGTAATGACATGTAAAAATATGTAACTCAACTTCAAAAATAATGTTTTGTTCGGTATGTTCCTAAAAATAGGTGATCATTTTTAGCTAGTACTGCTATTAATGCAATAGAAAGGAAAAAAAAAAACAGTAAAAATTTAATCACTTTGTGTGTCGTAAGTGAATTAAATATAGTACTAGACTGATATAATAATGTTATCAACTACCAGAGATTAAAACTAATCATTTACAGAAAATAATCAGAAAAGACATTAGTTTGATAGTTTCATATAATTGAACTGACTGAGGCCAGGTTACTTGTAAGTTACACTGTTGGTATAAACCTAGGCAGTCACTCTGTCAGAGCCCAATAACCATTCAGTTTTTGAAAGGTTAGCGTTACCATTTGTCAAAATGACAGCAATTATTCATGTAAGTGTAGAAAAAAAGGTCTATGTTTACGGAAATAAATATAACCGAGTGTAAATGATTAAAAATGTGACTGGAATTAAAAATGCACAAATAGCTTCTAGTGAATATGTGCATATGTGGTCTCAACTGCATTTCTGTATAAATGTGTATGTTCCCTCACTCATGTGTGTAATGTGTGCACTACAAAGACCACACATGTGCAATGCTGTGGCATGAGTGCACAATGTTCAACATGTATAGGACCTGACTGAACAGCGACTGAAACGTAAAAATCCCGGCGTCTGTTACCTTGCTGCCATGGAGCTGTGCGACAATCACAGCACTACAGACAGAAAGTTGAGCTGTGTTAATTTGAGCATTACATATCCACAGGCGATCTGCAGAAAGATGCCAATTACACAGAGTTTTAAAGTGTTTAATTGAGGCCCTTCAGTCTGAATATGTTATTGCCTGCTCTGATTCGAGAATGAAGACAATATGCTCAGTTGCAGCCTGCTGCTTACTCTTCAAGGGATATATGGTGTTAATGGAATGGATGCTCAGCCTTTGCTTCAGCGTCCTCCTACTGAACCAGCGTGCCGCAGGGTGATAATCCTTATTTTGTTGCACTGGCTTATTACAACGCTAGCAGTAAATTTTAGCATTTAACCACAGGCCGTAGCTGCTTGATGTGAAAGCAACTCTCCAGAGGGGGTGTCAAATCCACAGAATTTTTATGAAATGGCCTATTGTGCTATTAGGAAACTTTTGAAGTGTAAAAATATGCTTTAGAAGAAAACCACAGAATATAGAATGATCTATTTTTCCTTGCAAAACTCAATGCTGTAAAAATATGCTTAAGACAATGACAAATGATTGCAGTCATAATTGTAAGACGAAAAAATAAGAAGAAATACAAATTTGTAATCAATTCAAGGTCCGTAATTAAAACTCAAAATTTTAATTCTGATTAACTTAGCTGGCCCATTTTGACTATTTGCTAAAGTCCAGGTCACACTTGCTTTTCATAACTTCAACCCCAAATAAAGCCACCAGACTCTCATTAGAAACCCCATGTTGAAGACACATGAATAATGCACCACACTCAGAACACTTGCCAGAGTCTGTACATTCACCACTGTGTTTGATCTCGTGAAGTTTAGCTCACATTTCCCCACTTATTCTGCTGCATTTAACCAAGCAAGTTCCCCGAACACACACAAGGGTGTCGCAGGCGGTCACTGCCATTTGATGGGGATAAATATGGGAACGTTTGAAGATTAACCCAAAAGACTAATGCACTTGCAACGGGTAGATCAGCTAATGAGAGGCCAACCCTGGTCTTTGGCATCATAAACATTTCTTGCCAAGTGTATTCCAAAATCCCCTTGAAAGTCGAGCTTGAGAGATCTTCCCTTATGTGTAGCATTTCAGTTCATTACTTCATAGAATCAAAAACATCAGCTTTGTAGCTCTGAGTTCCACTGTATTGTAAAAGAAGCAGAGGTGAGAGTGGGCGTAGCAAAAAATAACCTGAAAGACGAAACCTTCTACCAAGTAAACAGTTTCTAAATGATAGTTCTCCATCTGGAGTTATTTTTTCTTGCTGTTTACATTAGAGACTCTTAGTTAGGACATCTTCAATCAAATATTTACACAAAAAACTCTGCTTAAAAATGGAAATAATTAATATGACTGACAGTATAAAACTGCAAATAATGTGATTTTCTGACGTTACAACAAACTTCATTGTATTTTATTGATCTGGTAGACCAACACCTTTCAACACATGCACTGAACACATCTTCTAAGCAGTGGTCCTACAGAAAGACAGTATACATTTTTTTCACGGCAAACGTGGATAACCACAGTGGCACATCGCCATTGGAGAACACTTGAGTGAAGAAGAAAAAAAAGAAAAGGGGGGTTCATGTCAAGCTCAGCTTTATTGAAGGTCAGAATAGCCTACTTGCAACATGGGCAATCTTCCCCTTAAGTCATTTAGCTTTAATTTCCACATCTGATATCACAAAACCCGTTCCCCTGTAAGAGGGATAAGCTTGGCGTTGGCCCGAGCTAAAAATAATAAGTCTTAGATGTTAAGAGACCAAGGTTTGTTCTCCCAAGTCATTAGCTGAGATAGCCGTTACACTGACTTTTATTCCCTGGGAGGAGGGCAAGAGGAATGGTGCCCTGCCCGTTCCTGCCTTCAATGTCATTCCAAAGAGTTTCCATTCAATATGAAAAAATATTTTCTCAGAAATACAATTTTGATATGAGGACAAGAGACAAATCTGTTTCTTTTTTATTTTTACTTGAGGATGCACTATGTTGAAGTTATGTTGTTACAAGTGGCTCATTTAGTCACCAAGTCAAAACCTATCAAGTCAATTTATGGATCATTATTCAAGCACCCCCCCCAACACATGACAAGCTGTTTCATCTGCATAAAGATAAGAATATTTTCTACGCGAACCAGAAAGATACTATCAATACCCCTCCTGTGAAAGAAAAGATGAGAAAGTTAAGCAGGAAAGCTCATCGAAGAACTCAATTATGGTAAACAAGAATAGCTAATTTGTTGCCAGCAGATAATCAAACAGGATTAGGGAGATAAAAACTGATTTTAAGGTACTGTGGCAGGGAACTTAGCTCGTTAGCAGAGAGCTTTTAAGTTTGATAAGTCAGCCAGCTCCTCCCTTAAAGCACGCTGGGATATTTGATACACAGTCACTCATCCTGCCCCGTTGACAGCAATGAAGGTAAAAAGTTGGGGGCTATAAAAATGATATACATGACAACGGCATTTCATCATGCGTTGTACCAGCTCCCAGATACTCGCTGTTAGCTCAGGACCCAGAGGAGCTTCTGTATCTTCATGATAAACTCATCTGGCATGATTTATTAACTAGTGAATCACACTGCTCCCGCTCCGTAGCACAGACGCACACACTCTTGCTGCTCCACAACTTCTCTGGAACAGTAAGCCTTTCCACAGGGACAGTCAAAGTCATTAGCACCTCCAAACTTTCTCCATGCTAATTTTTTGCTTTGATATACTGGGTAGCTCATTTAAAACGGGGTTCAGAAAGAGGGTGAAGATGCTTAAATCTCTCATACCAAATCCAACTTTCTCACCATTTGCTACAAATTGTGCAAAAGTTGATAAAGTTTCTTGGAAAACACATCTTTTAAGTTTTGTAGCTTTGAGCTAATTTTTTGTTCTCCAAATCCAGGGTGCCTCCTGTATATATATCAAAGCTATGCTCAACACTGGCCATAATGACCTTGTGGAGGTTAGGCTCAGGCAGCTGTCTTATCACATCGACCCTCCCATTTGCTACAAATTGTGCAAAAGTTGATAAAGTTTCTTGGAAAACACATCTTTTAAGTTTTGTAGCTTTGAGCTAATTTTTTGTTCTCCAAATCCAGGGTGCCTCCTGTATATATATCAAAGCTATGCTCAACACTGGCCATAATGACCTTGTGGAGGTTAGGCTCAGGCAGCTGTCTTATCACATCGACCCTCCCCAGGTCTCAGGCGGTCCGTCGAGTGCACTGCTGGCACCGGACTGCACAAAGAATGCTGGCATCATTTCATTCTTTGAGCTTCCATCTGCCACGACTCTGACCAAGGGGCTACTTCTTATTTTAGATCGTCTATTCGCATCCTCGCATCCGCGTCTGCTCACACAGACCCCCCAATGGCCCATCACCCCTGTCCCATTTACCCCTCACATCCACTCTTCAAGCGCAAAACTTGGGCTCCCAAGGCGGAGTGGGGCTGAACTCTATGAAGTAGACTGGAAACATCCGTGTCCTTTCCCAAACTTTGTCAGGTGAAGGATAGCGGTTCTGCTCTAATGGACAGAGAAGCAGCTTTAGCCTCTCACTTACCAGCTCTTTAAAAAAGGAACTCCTAGACTGGCAGTGCAACAAAATTCAGACACACGGTTAGTGACATTTTGAGATTAAACCAGAGAAGGTTTGCTTTGTAAAACTTAATAGTACTATAGTTGAATAACCATGCCAACATGCAAACATGTTGGCATGGTTATTTACCAATTTATTAAGTGGTAAAAATGTATACATTTTTACCAATTTATTAATATCAAAAATAATCAATGTGGCTTTTGAAGGACCTGGATTTTATTTTCATGTTAGTAAATGGCGTTCAATAAAAAGGAATGTTACACTTTTCAGAAAAATATCATTCAAATGTAAATTATTTCTCAGATTTATGCTCTCTTTACTAGGCTTGTCAATTTGTGTAGTTTTCCTTCAAATTGATCTATCAAGTAAAGTCCCCTCATAAAATGGTAGACTTAAACTTTTGCAAGACATTGCAGATCAGTAAAAATATGTTAAAGTTTTGTTGCATTTATTTTCCAATCATATCTATGATCCAATATAAAATATGATGGCAGTGACATTAACAGACACACATTCAGTCAAACTTTAGGATGTAGACAGCTTACTTCACACTAGCTATGCATATAATTGGTGTATTTCATTAACTTAATACTGTAGCTTTGCTTCTGTAATTCCAGTGACAATTTTTCTACCATAAATTATTGAGATAAGTAAACTGTTGTCTACTGTACAACATGCACAAGTGTGAATGCATTACCTTGTTATGCATGTACACGTTAAAAGTGACCAAATGCATGAGGTATGAGTATGAGATACACTAAACTTTAACTATGACTCAAAATGAAATACAGTCAAAGGGACAGTGTGTCACCATGGGGAAATGGTTGCGTGTAATTGACTTCATATGCAGCTATCATGTGCATCTGGAATACAGCTGATTGCAAAGTGGAAAATGTAAAATCTTAAACTGCACACAATGTGCTCTGGTGCATGATATAGCACAGCAATTTTATTAGTTTATGAACACATTCATAAATTAATCTTCTGTCTTTCCCAGAGACCTATTCTGTCCACTTATAAACCGATGAAATATTAACTCATCTTAGGGAAATTGTGATGCTTCTTATATACTGCACCTTAGCATTTATAGAACAGATGGATTTATTCTCAGATTAAATTACTCACAGATGAAGCCTACTTTCCAGCTTGGTGGTGTCTTAGTCATAGGACAGGCACTGGATTAAATTTAGGGGTATCAGAGAAAAATCGAAAGCCATGTTGTTTTTATTACAGCTCCCTATGTACAAGTGTCACTTTGTATGTGTCACAAATATCCAATAAAACTCACCCAAGCTTATAGTTGAAACATGATGAAACATTCAAAGGGTGTGAATACTTCTATATACTGTAAATCACAGAAAACGAACCATCAAACAATTTTGCGAATGGAAAGCTATTGTAAATAATGATCTTGACACCTTCTGTCATGAGCACACCTCAACATTGTTGCGTCTTTAACCATCTTGTTGGCTGCGCAGTTTGGTGCAAAGACACAGCCGCCAAGTCAAGTAGAGAAGGCTGCCAAAGAAATGTCTGGCAAAAAAAAATATGTCTCTCCTCCCGGATAGGATAAATTTTCGTGGTAGAAAAGTACACCTGGGGCCACTACTGTACCAGAACAGTTGATTTTCACTTTTTTTTTTTTTTTTTTGAGTATGTTGTAAGTAGAAACAAACTAATGTATGTATAACTATTTCATAGATCTCAAATGACTGATATCAGGAGCTGGTTTTCCTCTTTTTTCAGCTTATATAGAAGCTTGCTGACCAGTACTAAAGTACAGTCCACTTCAAAGGGATAAACTATACACTTTTTGTCTGTGACCTCATTTTTTTTGAACTTTTGACTCTAAAGCTTTTGTTCCTTGGGCCTTTGTTGCCAGATCGTGGCACCACATCATCTGTTCTCTGTCAGGTGGAGCAGACAATACTTTGGTGAATCTGAATTGTTCAGTGTTTTAAGATTAATCCCCAAAGCATGCACCGCAGCCATGCACCATTAGTTTAGAATTTAAAGGAGAGCAGATAAATAAATCATAATCTGGGGCTCAGCACTTCTCAGTCACCTTTTTTGTTGTATCTAACACCCCAATTCCCAGCAGGCCGGGCACAGACAGGGATCTAAGATCCGCGCTGTTCGAGAGAAGGGGGAAACAAACAGTCTGTGTAAACCTCAGCGGGGCCAAGCATCTCTATGAGGAGCCTTACTGACTTTGTCCTATCAAAGCAGGTTGGGAGACCTTGCTGCAGTTCCCTGGTAGTCTCGAGCCGTGCACACTTAGCGACCGTTGGGAAAAGCACTCCAGGTGCTCATTGACTTGCATGAAGGCTGACTTTAGTTCTCACGCTTGTGCATTCGAAAGACTAATGAATTGCAATGGATCACTTGCAAAATAGGATTTTTTTTTTCTCAGCAAGATAATATCAGTAAAACCAAGAGGGCTTTCCCAACTGTCTTTATTAGTTAATATTTAAGCAAGACTCTGAAAAGGAAAATAAAATTCCAGATTGTTTAAACTTAACCAGAAGAAGGAGTCTAATACAAAGTGCACAGAATTGGAAAAGTAGACTGCTATTACCCACGAGTGCCGAGAGATGCCAGGCATAAGCGAGATGCCGTTTGCTTTCAAGGACACCTAGGATCCCAGGGTACTTGTTGAAGAGAAGGAATATTATTAACCCCGATGGCACGGCCCTCCATTTCTTTATATTTCACAGACAGAACCGTCAAGCCATTATGCTACAAGATTTCTTCGAATAGTGAAAGCTAATTTGACTCTGGAAAAATTGTTCCGTGTAAGGTCAAAACAATGCCACAACAATGGCGGAAATGGGGCACCTTAAAAATAACTTGTCAGAAGAGGAAACTTCTGAAACACAAGCTGTTCTTTTTTTCTAGGCCAATGTGCACCAGCTTGCAATGACTAGACACATGTTTAACTATAAAAAACCAAAGTAATAAACTTTTATTTTAGAGAAAAGCCAGATCAGTGTAGATAGATGGAAAACTGGATGCTGGCAATGGACAAATGAAAGTTCATCAAAACGATTTTGAATATGATTTCTTAAGCCAACAATGACAGGTTGACATGCTAATTTGCTAAGAAACTCAAATGTCTGTAAAAGTAATGAACTATCATTTATTGTGTGTCAATAGTAATTTATTCTTAAAGGCGTTCTGGTAAAGAAGTTAGTCAAATGTCACCAGGTCAAACTTTAAGATTTGGTCCCACTAGCGTTGGAATTTTTGAATTCAGATGAAAATGTGTAATGTAAAAATATGGTTTTAGTCAGAGAATAACACGAACGTGGGAATTTTCAGTGAAAGCTAAGCCAAAATCTCTGAGAACCATTTTTCTAGTGTAATAAAGAAGTGAAAAACCGAAGCCTGGTTGTGTGATGTCATTTAGGCGTGGTCTCACATACATTGTGCACGACAAAGTATGAACTAATTATTTATAAAATTATCAAAGCACAACAGAAAAGAATGCTTCCAATGAAAAAGACAGTCATAAATCCCATTGGTTTTCTTAGGATTTATTTTTTCATGGGATTTGTTTATTAGCAATTCGGACCACAATGAACTATGAAACTTTTGGGTGAAATTCCACAAAAATAGGGTTAGATTGATTATCGCAGGAGAACTTTGTTGAGGTTAAATAAATAAATAAATAAAACTAAACTGCATTGCCTGATTCTAATTGTTGCACTGTCAGCTACTTTGCTGGTTGTAAATTAAAATAAAGGAAACCTTAGAAGTACAATTTCTAAGTTTTTTTTCTTCTTTTATTACACTAGTGATCTGAAAACTCCTTCCCATCCCTGAAGTCCAAAATGATAGTGAGAAGAAACACAGCAAAAAAAAAAAAAAGAAAAAACACAGGCTAAGCAGGTGTGCTTTTTCCTCTTGTCTTTGCTGTACAGGACATGGCAGTTTGACAGTATTCTGTCTACCATCCTTAGTGACACAAGACTCTGGAGCTCCCCTATAATTAACCCTGGCTGAGCTCCAGCCCAGGTAGTGCGAGAGAGAAGGCCCACTGACTGCCAGCATGTCTGGCAGACGCCACCCTTTCCGCAAACCTGGAGATGATCCTGCACAAGAGACGCGTTTGACACTTTATGCTGCATACACAGTGGACTCAGCAGAGATTCAGCCAACAGCCCCATCTGTGAAACTCATTATTAGATCACTGCTAAAGACTCCAGCAAGACCCTCCACAGTAAAACTGAAATCTATGGAGATTTATTTAAGCTGATTCTGTTGATTATTTAAACATTTTTCACTAAATAACTTTGCACTTTTAAGGTATTGGGTAAAAAAGTCATATTACAGAGAGGACAGCATATTTTCTAAGCAAACATTAGGATATGAATATGCACACCATATACAGTGGTGGTTTTTTCAGCTTTATTGTGCATCAGCATTTCTTGTAAAAGGCCCCCAAGAGCTCTAACATTCCAGGTATCATCTCAGTTGTCGTTGGATAAAGAGAATCCATAAGCCCCTCATTGTTTGCAGTTTGACCAGGTGCTTGGCTCATAAAACCCCTACATTCATCTGCCAAAAACTGCTGGCTTGCACACAGGACCTAAAACATCTCTCTTGCCCACTGTTTTGGAAATGTTTTATTCAAGAAGCTGCTCTCCATGTGGAACCGCAGTATAATAAGTCTTGGTTGTTTCAAAGGAGGAAACTAAGTGTTGGGTATAGACAATATTTCTTTCCAATTTGTCACACTGTGTTTCAGATAAACAACCAGATTTTGACGTCAGAAAATTACAGCCTGAACAATCTTTTTAAAAAAGTTTTGGGTGATTATTTATGGTATTAATAAAAAAAATATATGTAACAGAGTAACTACCAAAACATCTGAATGTGTCAAAACACAAAAGGAATTCTGAAAGGCGATAACTTTTTCACCTCTCTGTAGCCTAATGGTGTTACAGCATTTCCTCATTGTGTTTATCTGAAACTAATCCATCTCAGGTAATGAAAGACTTTTTAAAATTTTCCATCACACATTAATCAAACCAAACACACAGATCATAAAAATGCACGACAGCCTTGATATAGCGCTTTTAACACCACCTCGCAATGAATAGCACTCTCCAAATTAAACGAGTTTTTTTTAAAGACCAGAAGTCAATTAATGTTTAATTTGACTGCAAATTAAACACTGAGAAAACAGGAGCTTTTCTATTAGATTAATTTCAGTCTGTTTCAAGGGAACATTACACCAATCGTGCCGCTTACCCTCACCTTCCATTTGGGCTGCACTTTTCTTTCAAAATGATTAATTCATGAATGGATGACTGCACAGGCCTGGCGAGCAAGTTTTCTTTCACACTGCTAACAAAATTTACCTGACTTTACCATTGAATGTATCCAATGGAATACAAAACAATTGTTAACTCAGCATTAATTTATTAGTTTCATTAGTCACATGAATTGAGACGTTGTATGGTGCTTTACCAAGTTCAGAAGATGGAACATTCAGTCATTCAGTCCATTCAGTGATGGAGGTAAGCTACATTGTAGCCTCACCTGCCCATGGGCAGTCCAACAGAATAAAGGCTGCCATGTCCTGCTGCTACTGGGCCCTCTGACAACCACCAGCAGCCAAGCATGGTGAAGTGTCTTGCCCGAGAACACCACGACTAAGATAGATGGAGTAGGGGTTCAAACCTGCAACCCACTGGTGAGAGGACCAAGTCCTACCACTGCTGCACCTATGATCTCAACTCTGGAGACAGTATTAGAAAAAACATCAGTGACTTCTTGGATGGTTTATATATACTGGCTCCTCCTAAGGGCTTTAAATTATCTACAACATTATATATGCTTCAGTCATCTTTATGCATCAGGAGGAGTTATCTTGCGAAATAATTATTGTGACTTTTTTCATGCACCTGTATGATGAAAATAAATGCTTTGAATTAAACTGAATTCAAAGCTAATAACTTGCCATTGAAATTCTACCGATATTACAAATTAAAAAGCAGAATTACATTGCAGGGAAGAAAACTAACAATTTAATGTTTGCTGAATGACTAAATTCAACACAGATTCAACGATGACCTCAAATCCTGCAGAATGATGCTCCCAGACTCAAAGAAAAGGTTCCTCTAATTTGTTTCTCAGTATGGTGAAGCCTGCAAAGATGTTTGTTAAACAGCAAAATGTTCATGAAAACATAAAAATCCAATTTAGTAAAGAAGATTTATCTAAATAACTATCAAAAACAGTCAGAAATGCCTATTACTAAACATCCCTGTGCGATACAAGATATCCCAGTTAGCATAAATGTCCTTAAAAAGCAAAAACTTAATTTGCTTTTTCATTAAGTATGAAATTGATGGCTGTCGTTAAGGGTCAGACACTATTCCGGAGTTTTACACAGGTTAAAAACACAGTGCTGAACATATCAGCTGGGCACAAAATACCCTTCTGTGTTCACTGTCACCTCCTGGTACCTTCACGCTCTGTGGATATATCTGAGAAGAAGGGAGGGAGGAGGGCAGACAGGGGAGAGCCAGAAACCAGGGGCTGAGGCCGAGGAGCCTGGATAAATTAGCCAAACCACTTAGGTGATTTCAACTAAAATTAGCAGTGCTGCCTGTGGGCTCCATCAATTTTGAACTTGCTCAAACTCTGACAAGCATGGGGGAACTTTTTCCCCCCTTGGCCTCTATCGAGACGCCCCCCTCTGCCTGGCTTGCTCTCTTTCTTCCTTATACCCTGTGCTCTGCTTTCCCGCTACATTTTACTACAGGGATCTTCAATTAGGCCTCTTAACCACTTTGCATAATGAGTACCACACATGATAAAATATCATTCCCTAATTCTTACCTTATCTACAACAGTGTAATAAGTACTGTTAACCACAACAAGAAAAAAATTATCTACAACCAAGAGGTAGGTACAATATAATTATAAGGCTGTTTTTATTCAGTTTATAATCAATAGTGATAAAAAAAATTATATGGTATTAATTTCTAGCTCTATGGTTAAAGTTAATATAAAACAGCATTTCAGCAGAGCGGTTTCTTCCTCACTAAAAATGTCAAATACAATTAAAGTAAATTGCAAGGGGCTTTTTTTTAAGTTATTCTGCAAAGGTGATATGAGAAACATTTTCTTTTTACATTTATTTTAACAAGACAATTTTATGTTTAGCTGCAAATGTGGCTTTTCTGCAATGTGCATTCAGTAGATGTGGATATTTATTTTATAAATAATTACAATTATAATAAGGATATTATAAGCTTACACTTCATATCAACAATGAATTTTAAATCTTTTTAGTCAAGGTTAAATATATGATTTTTAAGGGAGCTTCATGTCATTTTAATGGTTAGAATTTGTAAATAGCAATTATTAATAAGAGTTAAGAATTTTGATTTTAAAGAAATAAAAGTCTTCAAAAAACGTATTTCCACTGAAACATGTTTCCTAATAAATTGCGCAATTCAGAAAGTTGCAGTCAAAGACCTTTCAAAAGACTGATGTAAATGTTTGTATGTCTGAGTTATAACTCTACACTGTACTTTACCATCTATGTGTGCGTCATATAACACCCATAAATGTTAAGTACTGCTTTAAATGGACAGACTCACAGAAAAACATTTTTAAACTCCATTCATTTCATAGTAATAATTACCTTTTACAGTATAATTAATGCATTTGCCATTACTCAATCTGCATCTCACTACATCACATTAATATAAAATAAAGTCCCAGAATTAAAAACAATAGATAAAACTATTTCTTTTACATTGCATAAGCATGCATGCTGCTTGAGCCCATAAAAAGGCAGATGGAAACAAAGACAAATGCGATAAAGAATTTGATTAAACCAGCCAAGTAGACTCAGAGACCTGAGTGCTGCTGAGACTTATTGATTATTGTCATTAAAACTGGTTGTCACACAAATCCAAGTGTGCGAGTTTTAATTCTTAACAGTGAATTCTAAATCATCTCACTCAGAGATTACTTAACCCTCCATTTGTTCACTTAATAGGAGCAGTATTCCAATGAAAATACTTTATGCAAATGAATCTAATTTGTGATAAAGCTTCCGGTGATGACTGACTGTAAAGAAATCTGACAATAACATAAATAAATAAAACTGTTACATCAACATCCATCGATTTGTACTTTGTTACTTCTCAGGTCACTTTTGGTTATAAAAAGAGCAAAGCTTTGCAAAACTATACTTTATAAATCGTCATACCCTGATTATCAGATTTTGACAGTGTCAACTCTACAGTACACTTTCACAAAAGACCAGTGGGTTTATGTGGTACCACTTTTAATACACCTCTTTGTGATCTAGATTAAGATGTTCTGTTTTATTTAGTTCTATAATAAGGCAGTGAAAGCTGCTTACTCATATTAAAACAAATCAACTATTGAACAATCAGACTGTTACTTCACAACGACGTTACAGTACAGTGGAAAGGTTGGCACTCTGTCTTTTTCTGATGTACTTTTTTTTTTTCAATGATCTGAGACATTTATGTTTGAAACAAAGAAAATCTTGAAATCTGTCAGAAACAAACTTTTTTAATAGCTCTATTGGACTACAAAGTGATCTTCGATAGCCAGTAAAACAAAACAGAATAAAACAGTCAAAAAACATTTATGAATTTAATATCCAAATCTAGCACCTCAAGATAAATCTTCCAAACATGCAAAGAGGTTAACATTTCTCAACTCCCTCCGGTGAAATAACTTATTTGCTCAAACGTTGCATGAATTAATTTAGCCTCAACCTATGTCGTGTACTGGGCTGAGGCTGGTAAAAATGTATGCAGACAAATATTCTCATGTCTTTTGGGAATGTCTAGCGGAGGACACTTCTCTGGGAATATGGAACATTCTTTATTCGGCATAACAGCCCCTGCAAACCTATTGTTTGCAGCTGACATAGTGCTCCATGGAAGCATGTCAGCTCTTATATCAAATTTGCCATTCTGACCTCCGCCCTAGTTTCAAATGAAGGTGGGGGGGAGAAGAAGTGCATGTGAAACAGACTTGGAGAGTTTTAGGGTGAATGAATGCAAGAGAAGTTATAGAGAGAAGCGTTCCAAGGACAAGACTAACTTCCTAATGGAGTCTCCAGGAGCTGGAGAGTAGTTCACCACAGCAGAGGAGGGCAACAGGAACAACAGCTCCCTCTGGGGTGAAAAGACAGGGCAATGGTCAAGGGCAACAGAGAGATAAATAACTAGATAAATGACAGCTTTGTGCATCCATTAACTTTATAAATGAAGCATCAGATCCTACTGTGCTCACATTGTAAATAATATAAATGTACCAACCAATTCTTCACTTCAATGTGCCTTTGGCTGCATCTTTTCCCCTCATTGTTATTGCTTAAATCATTAACAATAAACTGAATCTAGGCCAAAAAATTGCCATGTATACCACAAATGTTCTCCAATGATGCAAAACCAACTGTGGCTCAAATATTACTACAACAATCTATTACAGTCATTATTTAATCTCAAGCTAAGATATGCCAACTGAATACAAAGATTCACTCACCTGGTGTGTTTGAAACTGGCGGTTTGAGCTACTTCGTGAAAACTTGGTCAACAATTATCTGACTATTTGGGGGTCATTCTGAAGGCATTGAAATTACATTCCAACATAGTCGGTTAATACTTGAATATGAAAACATTAAACAAAAAGGGAATATCACAGAAAAAGTACCATTTTTCACTTCTGACTGAATTCCACACCACTGATTCAATATAGTTTAATTCAATTCAGTTTATTCAGACAGCGCCAATTCATAACAATTCTAGTACATGGAATGGTAACATCAAAAGCAACCCAAAGACATTACAGTAACAAAATTTTAAACATAATAAAAGTTACTTCAAACTTATAAAAAATGTTTAGCAAACAAAGTGAAAACAAGACCGAACATAATTCTACACTGCAAGTTAAAACTTCCCGACAAAAATATTTGAAGTTAAAAAGCAAACTTTATTAATATTAGTTGTAATAGTGCACTATATTAGCACATGTGGCATTAAATCACCACAAGAAAAAACGTTTAAGTTCAGAGGTAAAAAATATCTCACAAATTGCATATACATTATGTTCTTTTGTTGATCTGAATTTTCATGGCTGACAGTAAGTTTTTATAAGTGTTGGTGAGTTATGTTTTCTAACCAGCTTTGCAAGGGCGCAGTATTATGAAAAATCTACTTTTTTGAGCTTTATGTTATGATATAATACAATTTCTTCATCAAAACTATATCTGCAGAAAACCGATACGAAGCATCTACAAATGCAAGTTTCAGTACTCGTAATGTGACCTTCAATCTCTCTAAGCAACCACATTTCATTATTTGTCACATTTAAGATTTGCCCATTTTACATAAAACTACAGAAGCAGTAATCTTGACCTAAGGGGAACCTAAGAAAAGCCTTGACCCTATTGTTATTCCTTGCCTGATGAAGCCCTTAAAATGCCACTATTGCAACACATTCTCCATATGCCTCCAGATAATCATCAAAAGCTTTCTTTTTTTTTTCTTTTTCTTTTTTGGTAAATCATCAAGTTTATTTTTTGAAAATAAAACAAATGACAGACGTTTCAGCCCCATGGCGCTTCATCATGTGGGCAGGATAGCAAAGCCAGGCAGCCTGATGAATGCCAAGCCAAGGCAAGCTGGATGGAAGTAAAAGACACTTCTCCTCAAAAGCGCCCGTCGGCTTTCAAAGACAGCCTTTAATGGGTGCTCATCAAGAGGGTGCAGGGGCCCGCCGATTCCTCCAGAGGAGGGATGCAAATGGCAGGCCACAATGCTTCAGCGGCAGGATGGAGGCACAAGGCTGCAAAGACGAACCCTTAGACCCAGTGGTGTATCCGAAAGGAATTGAGCTGCACGTCCCAGGCTTGTCCAACTCCCAGCCCAACTGTCACTGCTGGCAGTCAATTCAGCCCCTTCAAGCACATAATCTGTGCTCGTATGGCTGTTAAACACCACACGCTTCAGTCCTTCATTCATTTACTGCCATGGCATTGTTGAGTCTGCTGTCTTTGTATTATTGAGCCATGTAAGGATTTGGAAGGAAAACCCTTTCTCAGCATATGCTATCCTGATCAACAGCAAGGCAATACGAGTGCAAGCAAAAACAGATTCTGTGAATATTTAGAAATAGATCATCATCCATACTGTACCTGGATTGAGTTGGGATAAATCACCTTGCTATACTTGTTTTGTTGCACTGTAAATTTCCAGGGACGGCCTTTGGTCTTCCAAAATGTTTCCTAGGAAGACTAAAGGTTCACCGATTGATTTCTTGCAAGTTGGAGACAAGTATCCCTGCATTAATCTGGGTGAACACAGTGGGTCTTAGGTGGCATAGTGCCATGCTGGAGTTTCCTACTTACCGCTATCTCTCCTTGTGACAGAGTGATAATGTCACATGGGTGTAGGTGAGCAAAAAATGGCAGGCTGCTTGATCCTCAGCCAGCTCTTTTAATTGGCTAAAACAAAGTAATTTCAGAACAGTGTGGGGGGGCACAAAAGGGTAAATGATTGGACAGAAGGTCATTCCTTCTCTCTTACTCTGCTGTGTGCCATCCACTGACATTCCCAGCATGTGCTGCAGTTAATACCGCGATCTATTATACACTATCTTTTCACCATCTGCTTCACACACCAATAACCTGAGTTGGACGACTCATTCAGCTGAATTAACAAAGGGAACAGATTTTCTTTATAACATTTTTCTTTTTGCCACACCATCATTTTGAGGGTGTAATTGTAGACTTTGTTAGAAGGAGGTAATGAGAAATTGAGATGTGACTAATAGGTGGAAAATTATAACAAAAGTGATGTAACCATTGAATTTTAGAAAAGACCCAACAGCTATGATTTTTTTAATAGAAGAAGTGGAAGAAAGTAAAAAAAAAAAAATCTAAAAACTACTCCTAAATTTATTTCAGCTTATGCTTTTTTTTCTCAGTATAATTTCACATATTTGAAAAATACAACATAAGCTGGCATTTATAGTTGTAGACAAATTGGTTGATATATTGGTTAAATTGGACAAATTGGTTAAAAATCCTGAGAAAAGAAAACATTCATTAGGAAGGATATACATATTGAGGTTGAATAGAGATACTGTATGAATCAGTGGCAACACTTGAATGGACACTTCCCTGAGTGAGATCCTCCTGGACTTGGAACGGTTATAGCAATACAATATTGACAATAGATTATTATTATTTTATTAATTATTTTAAGATGTTTTTTCATAGGTTTCAAAAGCCAAAACATCTTTGAAGAATTGGTGACCAGTCCAGAATAATTCAGACCAGATTGGTCTGAATTATCTATATAAGCAGCTTAGCATCTTAGGTGAAGAGCCATATCACCTATATAAGTAATCACTACATATGTGAATATATGTAGAGGTTTTCCTTGTAATGGTACAATTTTCCTTTACAAAATAGCTCAAATTAAGTCAGATTGGATGGACTGAACTATGCATCTTCAGATGTTGGAAGCTTAGGATACTGTTGCTAAAACTAATCCCCCTAAACAGACTTTAAATTATCTTCCTGCTGCGTTTCTTGGGTTTACAGGGCTGTTAGTTCAATAATTGTTGGATTTTTGCCACTGGTATCAGAGTAAAAAGAGGTGAATACTAATCCGGATTTTTAGACTTCATCTGAAATACTTTCCCTTGCCTAGAAATATTTTATTGACCTCGGCAGATAGACATTAAAAGCATCAGAGACAACCAATCTTAACAAGGGGCTTAAGACTTCTTTCCAAGCAAACAGACAGCTTTTTATCAATGCATGTGTTTGCCTTTAGCCATGTTCATGTTTCTGAGCATGCATTCAAGTGTGCCCATATGTGTGTGTGCGTGCGCATGACTGTGTGGGAGACACGGAGACATGACGCACCTGTGCTAAACAAATGACCCCCATGCCTGTGTGAGTTTTTCCCAGGTGAGGCTGATGCATGGATCATGTGCTGCCGAGCGCTCTGGGCCACGTTGGCTCAGTCTTCCTGGGATCGTCTCTGAATGTGGCCCTGAATTTGCACTGAGCAAGGAAACGGTTCACCTCCTCAACAAATCCTTTACATCATTTGAGTTGGCAAGGAGACGAGTGTTCTGGACCAGTCTCTTTCAAGCACAAATCAGATGTTATCTGCCTGACTCTGGACACCACCATCAATCTCTCCTGTCCATTGTTCTTTGTCTGGAATCACACCTACATCACATGATACATGGCCTTAACAACATGTATATGAGATAAGAGCTCAGGTCTGTCAAAGTTTAGTTATGTTGTCCTAATGTGGGGAATCAAGCTGACTGCTTTTGTAACGTTACCCAACTAGTTCCATCTTCTCTCAGCTACTAAATGCCAGTCTGGCAAACTTTTATGAGCTCACAAAGAGCAAGTATCAGTGGAAATAAAATGCACAAGCTAAACTGTATCTATCACAGCAAGCAATAATTTAATTGATATGAAGTAATAGCCATGTCTTATCAAAATTGCTGAACTTATTGTAAGCTTTCACCTTTTACTGTAATAATACAAAACATCACTTACAATGTTTCAAAGCATACAAATACATATCAAATTCAAATGTCTTAAAACCCATTACGGTTTGCTCTCCATAAACAATGTTCTTCTTACTGATGCTAAAACACATCAGTAAAGTCAATGCTTTATTTTTCCCTTAATGGAACATATTATTTCAAAATGTTAAGTTAACTACTAAGACTCAACTTAGTTTATTTATTTTTTTACATGGCAAAATAACACTTTCTCTTCATGTTTTGACTGTATTATTTTTGAACATCAATCACCAATCTCTTACATTTTCAGGAATCATTCAAAATTCAACAGCAATGCTTTTAACAGATTTAGGCAGACAAAACAGTATAGCTGAACATGTAATGTAGGTCTTTCCACTGGTTACCTGCTAGGTGAAGAGTGGAGCTGATGATTTCAAACAACTTTTGAAGGCAAAGAGAGGTCTAGCCCCAAGCTATACAGCACATCTTAAAGTTCTCTGAGAATTTGCCTGCAGCCTTAGTTTCAAGCTGTGGCAAATGTTTCTGCGTTTTAGGCCAAAGATGATCAAGTATTTAAGGGAATAGTTTTGATTTTTGGAAGTGAGGTTTTGTGGAGTTGCTCTCTGCATCAGTTTCTAGCTTGTACTCCATACTACTCTCAGTGACCAGAGTTTGAAGAAACAGAAAAAATTTCACTTGGAGACTTTCACTTGGGAGACAAGATGACAGCTGGTCAGAGTGAGGCAGGTCTAAAACACATTCTAAAACATCTATGTTGCCATGTCTCTGTTGTTTTTTTAAGGAAATATTATAAAACCTAGACAGTTATTCAGTTATTCGTTTGGACAACAGCAACAGTAGTGACTTAGTCTGGTCACCTGAGCAAAATAATGAGCAAATGCAACAGGTTTTCCAACTTGTAAATGCAATGCAGTTAAGTTGGAAATAAGAATTTAAAGATTTCTGAGAAGCAAATTAATCATATCAGCTTCAATAGGTGGCACAAGGTTTAAAAAGTAGTTAAGAAACAAATCTGAAACTTTCCCCAAAATTCTAAAAAAAATTCAAAAGAGTAAAAGAAAAAAGAAGAAATAGAAAGTATTGAGGAACACCTGGATTGTATGACAGTATGATTGGTGCATAATTAATAATAACTTGAATTTGGTTCAATTACAAGAGTGCAAATTTCCACCCGTCCCTAGCAGAGATTAAGAGGGTCCTTTAGAAGACACTTTGGGCCTGAGCCAACAAGCAGAACCCAAACATGGCAAGTGGAGCGAGCAGAAATTAATTACCATCACAAGCCACAATTGTTTAACCTTGGAAAACATTAGATTAATATTGCAGATATTTTTAGTCATATAAGAGCAGAAAATGTTAAGGAGATGGAAAAAATGAATAGTAAGTCAAAAGATATTTACAGAAACGTCATAAAGCAAAATCACAAAAATTGTTTTCTTTAATTTTTTAACTTTAATAAACCTTTACATTTTCTGAAAATGTGGCCGTCTTCAGCACATAAACAATAATCCACAAAGAAATAAAGCTTCCGATATGGAAATCAAACTGACTAAGAGCCAACCAAGTCCATCAAAAATCCAAAGTTTGTAATCTGTACATAGTGCGGTCTATAAGAAATGTCGACCACACGATTCAATCTTCCTATTTTTGTATCCTGTCTATTTTGGTCTGTCACATAAAAATAGGCTTTTAACAACCCAGCCCGGCATTAATTATTGCCACTTATGCACTAAATTACTGAATAAAGCTGCAAATATTGATTGATCAGACAGCAGATATTTGTCAGCGAATATGGATAGCAGACTCGCACATGGCAAAGAGTGACTCCGTCTTTCAATCACTGTCAGAAAGCAGTGCAGCAGTGCTGCACTGATTGAGCCCCATCGTACCACACTCATTCTCTTGCTATGCCTCCTAAAGTAATCAGTTCTTACACACAGGAAGCAAATATTCATTAGTGACTTATTCATATTCAAAAGCTGCCTTGTAAAAGCAACAAAGGAGCAGAATTGTCACTGACAAGTGCCTAACAATGTTTCTGTGACGTGCTGTGTGAGCTATGAACAATTGTGATAATCTTCTATTATCTTATCAAGTAAGAGTTGCTTTGAGGTAATCTGAACGACCAGCTAGATTCCTTAACATTCAACTGTTAAGTTAATCTAAAACAGATTTTTTTTTTTTTTTTTTTTACATGGAACCTAAAAATATTAAGAATTAATATTTGGGGGTGTACTCTAGGCTTTTGGCCCTTAAAACTAGTCAGATAAAATTTAAAAAATGAGAGAGAAAGATGGGCTGCAAAGTTAATAATTAGTTAGTTCTCCGCTCAAATAAATTCTGTCCAACCTCACCAGATTTTAATCAAAGGCTGAAAATAGTAGCTGATTGTAATCTGCACTCAGAAGTCACCAGGGGTGTTTGAAGAGCCCGACAAGCCTGCAAGTGGAGCTAATTCGATTAAGTGCCGGCAGTACCTGGAGGGGACGGATCTGTATCTCCCTCTTTTTTATTTATGAGATTAAGTTGTGCTTGTTATTCCAATATAAATAATCAAGCCATCAGAAATGATACTCTTTTTTCAACTTGTATCTTTTCTCCTATGCATCCAAAAAATAAAAAATATTTGGTGGATAAACTTTGTGAGATTAATACAATTAATAACTAATTCTACCAAATCTAGGAAAACCTCTTGAAATTTCTAAAATGTAAAACATTTTACATAAATATATATTTTTTTAAATAATAAAATGAAAAAGTTCAGATGAAAAATACAGCACAAACAGATCCTTTGGAACTTCCTGTTAGCACTCTTATATTTTCCAAAAATATCCTAAATTTAATAAACTCTGAAAAGCTATAAGTGCAGACATCAGTAAATTATTTTAATATTTAAAATAGAGAAAAAGAATATGACTTGTTCTGCTTTGTTCCAGATCGTACTTAGATATAACCATGTTTCTTTCAATCTGATGTGATATTCTGCCATTCAACAGAGCCTTTAAAGAAAAGCAGAGAGCCATTTAGAAAGCCCCACAGAAAGCAAAATAAATAATAGTTAAGAGGCTCTTTGGTTGAGCTGCTTGAATAATATACTTTGGGTTTTACAGTGTTAGCTGTCAGAGTTTTAAATAAGACAAATGCAAAAGCAGTGGGCAAACCTAAAATGCTGTTTTCTTTCTGTAGCAGGCTGCATAAGGAGCTACAAGTTGGATATACTTGGCCTTAAACACATATTTGTACCATTTTCACATTTTATGTCATTACAACCTGAAACGTCAGTGTATTATATTGCAAAGTGTTGTGATACACCATCGCAAAGTAGTGCACAGCTGGCTGAAGTGGAAGGAATCTGTTATTTTGTAAGGAGGTCTAGTATTTTTTTTAAGCTAAATATCCATCTCAGTACAGTGCAAGTTTGTTTTTTGTAGTTTATCCGTCTTTGCATCATTGCTCCGGCCAGCTTCGTTGTCTTTGCAGAAGAAAAACAAGAACAAATCGATTTTGAAACAAAGTGACACTTTGTTACAATAATGCAAAGAAAAAGCTTAAATATATTTGAACTACAGGAGAATGTGCTGTTCAAAACTGCAACTAAAATGTTTTGGACATTGCAATCACAAAAGCCATTTAAAGAAACCACTTTGAATTTCATTCTCGAGAAATTTTTGAGAAGATTTAATTAATATCTAGACAGTTCACAATTGACTGATGTCACTGAATATTTGTTCTAATTACAATCTTAGCAGCAATGAACTAGGTAACCTGTGAGAAATAAGTTACACATACTCCATATTTAAATTTTAGCAAAATTAAATAACACTTAACTGCAGTCTTTCAAAATCATGAATAAATTGTCTTTATCTGACAGTTTAATTTATTACATCTGGTACTTAATTATGTTGTGTGCTACTTTGCTGCTAAAATGTAGTTTAAGTATAATCTGCTTAGTTACTGTAATTGTACAACAAAAAATAGAACAATTTAAATATTGATAAAAAAAATTAAGCACTTTCCAAAAAATATAAATGTACAAATTATAAAAAAAAAAAAAAAACATATTAAGAAAACTTACTAGTGCCAGTTACTATGCACCTCTTGGCTACTTTTCTGAAGGGGATTGAATACAAAACACACACCAGCCCATTATCCTGACTTTGAGGTATATATATATATATAAAAAAATATATTGTATATATATAGATTTTTTTTTTTTATTGTGTAACCTTTTGTACTTTTATGTCAAAAGCAAGGAGCAATTTGTGGTGGCCTATTACATAAAATGCAAATAAACCACATTGATGATTTTGGTTGCAGCATGAAAAAAATGTGAAAATGGCAATGAGGTATAAATACTTTTTGCAAAGAAAACCACTGTGTATGGTTTTTCTAAGCGTGTATACACTGTCTGGGTTTAAGATAATGAATATTGACAAATAGTGTCAAGCAGCATGAACATGCATTTAGTTTCTGTTGTTTAAAGCCAAAAGACAGATAGTTTGAAAGATACTGTTGGGTCAAACTTCCTGTCCACTAGGATTTTCCATGTGAGGGGGCTTACCTCCCCTCTCAAGGGGCTTTCCACCACCCACAATAGAGGAAACGTGAAAGGCCTGGCACTTGATGTGACATAAGAAACCCTCAGAGCAATCCCTTATACTGCTCTCGCCACTTCTTTCCCTTTCGTCCTCTTCTGAGGAATCCATTTCATATCAGAGAGCCACAGAGCTGCGTGAAGCCAACCAGTACTTAGGTCACAGTGTACCACATTAAATTTAGACTCCTTTAACGCTCTCCAATAATGCATCTGGAGTAGTTCCGGTCAAAACTATTCAAATTTTTCCTATCTAAGATTCAAACTTCTGTAAATGGGCCACAGATCTAAGCCTTCAATCACCACTGGAGATTTCAAATCAAATCTGGTGTCTGTCACAAGCTGAAATTTCCTCGCCAGCCCCAGTTAAGTCACTGGTGATTCAAACTCCAAAATAAACCATCCCAGTGGAATAAAACTTTGTCACTGATGTCAGTTAAGTTTCTTGAGTTTGTTTAATTAGAACTGCCTGTTAGAGGTTGCACACTAGTTTGTTCAAGCTTCACCTAAAATAAATCCAAAGAAATTTTCTCGTTAAAGTTTGAGTAAGGGTATAATTCTATCAGACTGGTGTTCGTATATATAATATGTTGCAAAGGTATCTATAAAAACGTTTAGTATGAAAGAGTCTGGCAGGAAGTGTTGTGTGAAATGAACGAACATGAATGGTTTTCAAAATTTGCTACAAATCAAACTTGGAAAAATGCTGTATGCCTTTGTACTCACAGCCTACTGTTGACCAACTTTACACATTCAGAGGTTAGAGGTGTGCCTCTATTCAAAGTAGCTTATGTTCAGCCAGATTGTGTCTTGAGAGCATTAGAACAATTTTCAAGACTTGCAAAATAGTCTCAAGTGTAGAGTGACTGAGCCATTACAACATGAATGTTCCTTGATCTTAACCATTTAATTAAAGGTGTGGCTTAACGAGTAAGATTATTAGTGTCAAGTGTCAAGTCTTTACCGTTCTCTGACAGTTTTGCTTCCACCATCCTTGCAGCTTGATGGGCAGTGTGCGTTTTCCAGAATTCATAGCATTTTGCTTGTAGGCCAAATAGTTCTGTTTTGTTCTCATCTGACCAGAGCACATTCTTTCACATTTGCTGTGTTCTTGATACAAACAGGATTTCTTTTCTTTCAAAGGTCGCTGTCTTCTTTTCCCTCCTGCCTCAATGTACGCAGCTAATAGCTGCCCTGTCCACAGACTTTTCCACCTGAGCTGTGGACCTCTGAATCTCCTCTCAAGTAACAATTGTTTTCTTGAATGTTTCTCTGACTAATGCTCTGCTCAACCAGCCAGTCACTTTAGGTGGCCCCCAGGGGGCCAAGAAAAGGGGTTTTGTCATCCATCACTGTTGCTTGCGGATGTTGCTTGTTCATCAAATTTATGGGTGTACCAGAAATGCAACAGAAAGGTTCCGGTTTGGGACTTTTGTATGTAAAAATGAAAAATACATGCAAAAATGTTTGTATTAAAAATTTTAGCACTATGTAATTAATTAATTAAAATTAATGTGTTAAAGTCCCAGCCCTATTCATAACACTTTTGTTTAATAATGTTCCCTAACACTAGTGAATAACTTTTGAGGATTTTGTAAATTGACTACATTTACAGAAATTACACACTGGAGAACTATTTAAAAGTTAGATAATTTATTTGTGTTGATCTATCACAAATCCTAACAAAAATCAACCAAAGTGAGAAGAGTCAAATTGTGACAAAAAATCTTTATAGACTTTTGCAAGGTAGTTTATAATGAAACAGACAACAAATGGCTTTGTAGTAAAGCAGCAAAAAATCCCACATTCCAAACATGGCCTGATTAAAAGCACCCGGATGTCATTTGAATGTTAATAAATTAAGTTTCTGCATCACATTACACAAGACATAAATAATGGAAATTTTGACAAATTATATATTAAAGGAAACAGTCACATGTTATTTGATAAAATTGGTCTAAAAGTTTATAGAATCCCTCATGGGTCAAATACAGAACTCAAACAATTGTTTCTTGCAGAAGGTAAGCAACAACATGTTAGTGCGAAGTGTAAAAAGCATAACATACTCTACATGTTTTAGTATTTTTATGAGTCAAGGGCGACCAGTTAAATTTTTCTAAAGCATTTTGTTCATTTCATGAAGTCTTTTCATACGGCTTCCCTTGTACCAAACACTTTAACAATTCCCACATCGTAACTCATTGAATAGATTTCAATCTCCTAGCATGAGAGAAAGATCAAATGCTCTCCTCTCAATAATAGATAAAAAAAAAAGTGTTAAACTCCCGCCTGTTCCTCCAGGGGCCAACCCTCTAATGTTAAACCAAAATAAAAGTTGCCTGACTAACCTAACTGAAAAAAAAACATACTCATTCCTGACTTTCCCAGCCTCAATGCTTGAGGTCAAAAGTTTATTTTCAGGCAAAGTTGAATGCGACTAAAAGGTATTTCTGGTAAAGCAAATCATACATTTGCTTTACTAGACCCATTTTCCTATTTTTAAGGCACTACACCTTTATCAATAGCTTGTAAAATATGTTACACTAAAAGCACATTTTAACCAAGTAGCAAATGTAATTAATATATATTACATATTAATTTTCCCAGTGTTTTAGATTATGCATTTCTGATGCATTGTGCATTTCGAGTTCTTCTTACATCATGTTTCTTTATTAAGAGACGAAGAAAACAGTGTCGTTAAATCCGTTTGAAATACACGTGTTTCAATATTTTCTGAAATCATGAGTCAATCAATATAAATATTCCCAATTTAACCGATTTTATGGAGACAGCTCACCATCACAGCTGTCTCCATAAAATCGACCAATATTTGCAGAAATGTGATCTCACTGAAATGCTGTAGGGTAAAATGAAATGGGTTGAACATCTCAACCAGATGTTTGACTATGAGTGGGGCAGATTTTCTTGAGGGGTGGCTACAAAAGACGTCTCACAGAAGTAATTTCAAACAAAATAGCTATTAGAAGGTATTGTATTTTTACAACTTCCTTAGGCAATAAACATTTTTGTAAAATGATTTTGCTTAAGTAAATCAAAGTTTATTTCCGGTGTTTAAATGTAATGAATATTAATTTGTGTTTTCTTGCCCAAGAATTTCTAACTGTACATGTGACAGACAAGCTCTAATTACCAATTATAAATACATAACTAAAGAAACCAGTCAATTTTCAATTTATATCCATAAATTCATAGTAAAATTATATAAATCTAACCGTGAGGAAAATATCTTAACTGGTGGATTTTATATGTGAGGAGCAGGCTGCATACATTGGTGCTTATGTTTTTTTTTTCTGACTAAGCGTCAAGGAACGCAACTTTTAAACATGTTGCATTGATTGCTACACAAAAGTTCAGGCATGTGAATAGTTCATTTAGAATCATCACATACAAAAGGTGACCTAATCAATCACCAAAAAATATTATATGAAACATTTCAGCCTATTTATTCATGCTTGCAAGTTCACAATTTACAAAGTACAGTTAAAAACTGCTAAATGAAAATTTTACAAGATGTTAGATATTACATTCTCCTCTCTTAAGACAAGAGGAACCAACAGAATTGTACATTTAATAGGATAATGTGTATATGTCTTTGTAGCAAAAAAACGTATTGCTACTTATCTACTAAAGTTTCAATCACATGAGACACAGATAAATTTGGTACATTAAAAATGTTATTTGACCTTTGAAACCCATAAACAAGGAGACGTTACGTCAAAGTTTAAATGAGGAGCAGCTGTAACCATTTATGAAGCAGCACTGTGTGTCAGAGAAGACAAAGGATGACGGTTATAACATTTAAGAGTCTGACTGGTACAAACAAAAGGAAGCTGATGAAGTTATGACTTGATTTGCTTTTAAGAATCGAAAACACAGGAGGATGGAAACTTAATTTAAGCTTTAACCTAGCACATAATGAAACTTTAAATCCCGGATCTATCCGAGCTGTACATGTAGCTTCCATCCAAAAACAAGAGAGTCCAAATTTCCAGAATTTGAGAATGCCACGGCCAAAGAAACACTACTGTCCACCTCAGTGGCATGCAGCCTCTATGCCAATACCCTACTATGATTTTGTGTGAAAGAACTACAAAAACCCTTCAAAGTCCTTGTTGCTTATCCAAATCGTGTCCACAACATCTAAATAAAAAATAAGCTGAGAGCTCTAATTTTGCATCCCCAAAATAAGACTGCAGGATAAAGTCTGGTAAAGCGATTATTAAAAAGGAGAAATAATATTTTTATACTGCAGCATCAGGTGTTATTTTCATACTATGAATCCAATTCCCAAAACATCTTTCCTTTTTTTTTTTTTTATTCCAGGCAGGCAAAAACACTTGACAGAATTTAAAACAGTAGCAAATGGCATAATCAGAAGACAGCAGGTACCTCATGCAAATTTTTTTTTACTAAATCTATAAATATATCAGTGGGCCAAACAAAAACTAACTGCTGCTAAAAAACATGACTATCTATTTGAATACCTTTAAAAGAAACCTATTTACTTCCTTATTAAGTATACAACTGCACACAAATGCTAAATTTCAGCACTGTGTTTAACACAAACTCCCACTAAATTAACATCTAGACACCAGAGCTACAGCCTAATCTTTGGGTGTATATCAGTTGTTAAATGATCAAACAGGCAGTTTCACATCTTTACACAGAGTATTACCTTTTACAATCAACTTAAAAATGTATTCATGAAAGTCTAAGGTGGTGTGCCTGAAAAGGTTTGGACATCGAGCCTAGAACTGTAGCCCCAAAAAATATTTTACAAGTCCTGCATATTTCCATGCTGTCCTACATTTGACACCTCTTTTTCCAAAAACTGCAGTAATTTCCTACTATTAGAACATTGTAACAATGAATCATGGGTAAGTAAATACAAAAAGCCCTTGCTACCTTATTTTGGAAACAAATCCCATCTAAACTAGATGCTGATGTTGGTTTAGTCAGCTACTAACTATTTTTATTTGCCATGTGGTGTCCTGCAGAAAACAGGCTCGTATGTTTGTATTTACTGTGTTGGGAATAAATGTATCAACTTACTAAAAGCTAGGAAAAATAGTAGAGCTTGTGGTTGAGAATTTTAAGAATTTAAGCTTCTATGTAACGTTAGCAGATTAAGTGTTAGTTCTAACACAAGCATGCTACACGAGTTTCTTAACACGGAGGTTGCCAATGAACAACACTTCTTAGCTGTGATGGTCAGGCAAGAGGTACATGCCTTTGAAAATGAATATTAAATTCATTTTAAAAGTTTATGTTTTGCTTTAACAAATTTAGCAGTGCTAATACTAAAGTCAAACTTGGTTGCAAACTGAGCGTTTTAAACTTGAGGTAGTTGTTGCTATTACAATTTGCCTTTAGCTGTTTTTTGTGAGGGAAAAGTCCTACATACAATAAGTAGATACAATACAATATATTTTTAGATGCAACAGATTTAAAAGGTTTATTCTGCTTTTAGTCACAATCTTAAAGCAAAAGTTAAACTAGCTGACAAATGTCTTAATACCAGTAAACAACATGTATTAGCTGTGGCTGCCAGGGATAAGGTTTACATGCCATCTTCATTTAAAAAGCTCATATTCTGCTTCAACTATATTCAGCTAAAGCCAAACTCGCTCGCAAGCTGAGCTTCCAAACCATAAAGCAGCTGTTGCCATAAACAGTCCATAGCTGGTTGCTTCAGAGCAAGATAAAATTATTCTAACGATGCCACATCTTTAGAATAAAATTTTTAAAGCGTGTCAATAATGCCGCATACCTTCGTCACAACTCATTCCTCTTTTTTCCCCCTTTTTAGCAGAAAGGGTAGACCGACTGGGCAAAATGATCTCAACAGTTAGATGAGCCCATTTAAAAAGAAAAGGTTGGAATTCTTTGCCAAAAGTGGTAGCGACAAAAAAAAGAAGAAGAAAAGAAACGAAGAAAAACTGACTTGACTTCATCAAAATTAAATGAGTACATGTTAAACTAATTAGGACATTTTAGCAGGCACATTTGACTTTTTGAAGTTTTCAAAAAGTTTTGCCAACACTTATTTGAAGCAATCTCCTGCTCAAGGTAGCCATCATACACCCTTAGTCTTTGTAAAAAGGGAAAGATAAACTTTTAGTGAGATGAGAAAAATATTTCCATAGTGCAGAGATTGTCTCACTCATTTTTTTCTCCCCATTCAGCATTACATAACACACCAAAGGCGTTCTTTTTTCCTTGTCTTTCTCTTTCCCAGACGCACTTTAATCCTGTGCATAAAAGGGTGGGGTGAATATGGGTCAGCAGGTTAGGAGTGTCTCAAAGTCAAACTTGTGAAAGAAGAAATCAATCCAGGAAGCTTCCAAACTACCTGTCTTGACCTCTCTATTACATAAGCGCTCAGGCAGCGCGCGCCAGCCCACAAAGTTCCACAGTTTCGCCTTTAAGAGGTGTATTAATAAGCGCTAAAAGTGGAGACCCTTTTTTTTTTTATCTTTAAATTAAGCAACCGTGGTGATAGGAGCTGAGGAGTGGGTGAACACTATTCTTTAAGCGTGAACAAGATCCGCGATCCTGATGATGATTCCTGCTCTCGGTTGCGCGCCTCTGTTTATGGCTAAACCTGTTACATAACCAGCTTACATTCCACATTCACCATATCACATTCTAAATATACCCCTCGCGCGCAGCACCGGAGGAGAGTGTACGCATGCAAAGCCCGACGTTCAATGAAATAATTGTCCCACCTACACCGCTCGCTTTAGCACAATGTGAACTCTGCTTGTTGGGAATCAGCAGAGAAATCCTTATTTCTTTGAACTTGGCCGAGCCCGGTTAGTCTGTATACTGGAGACAGTGGAGAGGGGGTGTGGTTAAACATACTGTCTTGTACTGTACAACATGGACGGGACGTGATGGATAAATCATGTAAGAAGAACCAGACTTTTCATATGAGGGGCTTGTTCCGCCTTATTGCTAAATAGTATTAGGTTACAAATAATAACAACAGTAATATTAATATTAATAATAGTAAAAATATATATATGTAAAGCACCTTTCGGTTTGCAACAGTATATAATCCAGCTGCCGGGGCGCCTTTTTTTTTTGCACATTGGAACAGCCTAAATCAGTGAAAACCCAGCGAGACGACGTTGCGTGAGGCACTGGCGGAGGACACGTCCCTACGACCAAACAGAACGGGACTGATCGATAAACTAACCCACAGTTTCCCCAAAGTTCACTTTCGACACTTTGACAAAATAGCGCCGGAGCGGGCAGGTTGGCCTGTGTGGGCATGGGGGGCAGCTCCTGTTAGTGGGGTCTGAGTTCCTGGATAATTGATTAATCTTGCAGTCGGAGTAAATGTGACATCTGTGACCGTATCACCCCCCATGATTTTGGCTGTCAGTGGAGCAGCGCACACATACATACACCAACCAACGCGCTAATTACAATCAAACTGGTCAAATACCCCTGCTTGCATATAAATATATATATATTTTTTTTAAAAAAAGCTACGGGTGAATTAAAACAGGGTGCAGTTATTTAGGAGGTTGTGCGATTTGATTTATTTTGAAGTTGGATTAAAATGTGCCTCGATCGGTCCGTGTTCCTCACCCGCCGAAACTGTCAAATTGCTGCTTGCTTACCTCTGTTGGTGCTTGAGCAGGTCTGCTTTCGAACCGGGGCTGGATGGTCCGCTTTCCGGAGCGTCTCCAGGTTTACCGGGGTTTCCCTGACCGGGGTAGCCGGCTCCGAGGCGCTGTTGCCCGGGTCGCTCGCTGGATCTGGAGGGGACTCCATGTTGATTTTTTCCTCTCCTTTTCTCGGCTTCACTGTCAAACTAATGCTAATGCTTCAAACTAATTCTCTGCGATCTTGTGAGCTCCGACACTACGTCCTGCTATCTAATTTAGACTAGAAGTAAGAAATGAGAAATGCGAGTCTGTCTGGTGGTGGGTGTGTAGGTTTGATTGTCCACTAGCAGCGCTAGTGAGAGCTCCAGTCATGCAAGCTTAAGAGGGAGAGGTTGTCAATAGCAGAAGAATAGATGGTAGGCCTGAAAGTAATCCAAGCTGATCGACCCTGTGTAGTTTTACATGAGAACTGGGGTAATTTAATGCAACGCAGCCTTCACCAAAGAATGCATGCATTTAGATATTAAATCAATCAAGAGATGATACTTTTTTGCTTGCTTGCACTACACAGTCCTCTTACGTTTGAAACTTAAAGTTGCTCCAAACTATCACAAAACATCATTACAGAATTATTGCAAGATTAAAAACATTCACTTTAAACATTACACTGTATGTCAAGCTACAACATCCGTGATGTTTTGCAAAACCTACTCTGTAAATCATTTATTAGTTCTATCTTTGTATTTCTTGTCAAAGCTTTTGTAGCTAGGAACATCTTATCTGCAAAATTAGCCAAAAGCTGCAGAGGTGCATGAAATATTCACTGGAAATTCCTTTAGTTGGCATTGCCTTTGCAGGCTGAGGCTCACTACAGCAGTCTGCAGGCTTCTTTCTTTCAGACATGAAACTGCCCATCCTAATGCAAAAGTATTCAAACGGGACTAGTCAGTAGTCAGTTCATTATTTTTCATCAAAAATCACCATCATCTTAATCTCCAACATCCCCCTGTGGGAGGAGCGGACTGCATATATGAGTAGTCTGCAGGAGCTGATGAAAGAACTCTTCCCCCTTACTCACAGAATAACATGCGGGTCTCCGCTCTGCCTGATAAAAGAGAGAGCTGACAGCGCTTTGGAGAGAATGCGTTTTAAGATACAATGCTGTCTGTGGCTGCCATCAAACGTCACTCTAGGAAACGGAATTCATGCACCGCTTGTTGCGCAGAAAAAAAGAAAAAGAAAAAAAAAACCTGCAAGCACCATGCTTTCTGCATGTGATCAGCGGAACCACGCCTCTTGAAAGCAAGGCACGTGGACTTTGACATGGTCCTGCCCTTCAAGCAGACTGCTCACACAAGTCATAAAAGTGACGAAGCCAAAAGCTTTATCCCCTTCAAGACGAATTTTAAACAGCTGCTTTAATGGCGTGTTTAAGAGAAGAAGTTAACTTCTCCTTGGTTTATGGTTAAAAAAAAAAGAATCTATTGAGTATCTCACTTGTGAATAAGCAGTCGTCTTTCAAACACAGTTATTTGCTCATCACAAATTAATTGTCTCTGAATTTTCATACAACAAAATTTTTACCTCCAACCCATTTGAATTTTCATAAAATTTATTTCCAATTTGTACCTTTGGATTTCTGGTTTTGTTTGGAGTAAACCAAATATCCTGCTGATGAACACATACAATTCAATTCAATTGAATTTTACTCAGAAAATTCACAAATGCTTCTATTTTACTTCTACTCAGAAATAATTAGTATTTCTGAGTAAAAGTTATAACAAATAAAAAATACACCACTACCTTTAAAAATAGCCTATTCTTAGCTTGAAAAGTAGTTACATTTTATCCAGTTATGAAAATTTTGCTTGGGTCACACTCCACTATAAAATAATTTTAAAAACCCTCCAAAACACTCAATTCTAATAAAATGTTACTGAAATAGTAAGCTAATGAACTTTAAAATCTATATGCTAACCTTAAATTTCTAATAATTTTGGGAATAAAAGCAGTGCTGTAACTTCTTAAAGCTGAATACAGGATTTATAAAAGTATTGCAATGTAACCCTGACATACTCAGCTAAGATTCACTGTTTATTTTCAAGCACTGGTTCGAGATTAAGAGAGTCCTCTTTATAGCAAGTTTGCCTTTAGCATTTACTCATCCAGTTAAAGCTGCTGGATGCTTAAATTTTGCTTAAAATCTATTTAAACAGGATGGTATGTAAACCTGTTCCCTTTACACAACTAAATGTCTTGCTCATTGGCAATGACTGCCCTCACATTTAAAAGGCATCAACTTGCTAACAATTTTGACAGTAGCACTCTCTAAATACTCAAAGCTGGAAACAAACTTAAATTCATAACACTTTCCACACCACAAGTCTTACGATAGTTTTTAAATTTTGCTAAGTTTTATATATTCGCTGATTATACAACCCATAAACATATCAGTCCTACTGTTCTCTGCTGGACACAGCAGACTATGAATGAACTTGGCAGCTGACTGAACCAACATCTTCACTCAAATTCTTATGTAAAATGCTTTCGTAGGATTTGTTGGAAACCATAGAGGTACATTCACACGATTCACACACCTAGAAGAGTTCTTCTAATCATAAAGTCTCAGTGGATGTTTGTATCTTTTTTTATACAGGCAGAAGAGGAGGCAACAACTACCTCAGTGTTAACCCTCTGGTGCATAAGTGGGTCCTTTTGGACCTGGTGGGGTAATCTTTTTGCAATATCTTTGCAATGAAAAATTTTTATCACTTCATATTCCAAGTATTCCTCAACAAACATGTTATTGATATCATGCAATTCAAATTTTTTATTTACCTTTTACACATTTTAAGAAATAGCATGTTTTATATTACTACCCCATTCTTCCATAAATTACCTGCATTCATTTCCTATGGAATTTAATGGGAATCTTTGTTTTTTACCAGCTGTGACTGTCAGGAACACATTTTTTTGTGAACCACACACACTGAGTCCTAAGTCTCACCCCTGAATAATAATATTTTACACAGCAAGAACTTTTACATATATTTATAATCTTTATTTTTACCTCACAAATGTGTGTGGGTGGGTGTGCACGTGTGTGTGGGGGGGGGGGGGGTGGATGAATAAATGCACATACACACATACACTCACATGCATGATGCAGACAGCACAATAGAATACAATGTTAGCTAGGTTGGTTAGCTAGCAAGTTTTAAGAAACGTGCTCTTTCTATCCCCTTCTCCCCCCCTCTCCCTGCCCACACACACACATGCACACACACATAATGGACACTGACATTGTTCCAACATTGTTGTTGTAAAATTGCTGTTGTTGTCATTTCGTTTTAAAAATGTTCCACAAATCGTCACAAATGTTCTACAATTTCTTCCAAAAATGCTTAAAAAAGTGAAAAATGAAAATATTTCAAACATGAAATAATACTTGTGTGAAATAAACCACAGCAGAAAGTATCATACTAAACATTATTTTGAATCAAAATGACAAAAGTAACATAAAACATGGTTTTTTTTTCATTGATTTAAACACGGATCCAAAATGACCCACTCATGGAAGACTGTATAGTCAATATGTCATGCATCAGAGGGTTAAGAAGTTTTGTATTTAGAGTTAGAATTTGATCATATTTTTGAACTATTATGCCTATTCAAAATGGAAACAAACATTTGGACAAAATGTTCCCACCCTTCAAAAATTGTCTTTTGACAACTTGACAATTGTACCCAGTCTTTCACCATCGGTTAAAAAACAGGGTAAATCCGAGACAGGTCACCAGTCCATTGCAATAATTGTAGGCCATTATTGCTACTACTCAGTAAAATCATTCAGAGTTTGAATTAAAGGTAAACCCTAAAATATAGTTAGTGACATTATGAATGAAACACACATATTGGGAGGATATGCATATGGTGATGTTTACCCTGAAGCATCGGCTACATTCATTTAGCATTTTAACTAAGGACAACAGTGATGATTCAAAGTACTGTGAAAAATTGTTATTGTCAGATTAAGTATGGGTGATCAAGCAGATGAAAAATGAAAGTGACAGGTGTATTAGCAATAGAAAAAGGCTCTCTTTCTCTGTGCCCCAAATTTGAATGCTCATCACTAACACCCTGGCTTCACCTCCAACCTCTATGAACATGTCAACAGCATAATAAAACCTCTGAAATATGACATTTGGTTTTGGTTTGTCACACCAACAGAAGGAGTGACTCCCCTCTGATCACCCTTTTCAAAATTTCAGCAAATGTTCAGAAGGAGTGGATGAATGTCTTTCATCACGAGTGGATGAAATGTGTAAGCAGCACACTTGAGAGTAAACTAACAAAAGTAATCCTCCTTATGAAGATCTTGTCACATCCATTCCTAGGAATGATGGCCATTTTATTTTCCAATGTTGCTTAAGTTTATTGAGGTATGTTATCATTCATTTCCCATGGTTCTGCAGGAGCCTCCAGTGAGTTTGGTGTTATCTAGCAACTTGATTCTTTGTCTCTGTTGTAGATTTGATTGTTTGCTTGGGCGTACTACAGTATATTAAATGATAATTCTGTCAGACAGATAGCCTCCTACTTTAATCCAGAATAACTTGCTATAAAGATACTTCTGTATCAGTGTCTGGAAAGTATCAGAGTCCTGTGACTGATAGCCTAATCATCAAACCCCATCACTGTGTCTTTAGTTGTTTAATAGTGGTGTTAGAAATTAAGTCCAACATCTCTGCTTTGGTCTTCTCTGTGCAAAGTGCATTATTATAGCAGTCTTGGGGTCTGCCCAGCTGCAACTACTCAGACTCAAGCGTATGTTAAAGAAAACTGACTGTCTGCTGGTAATAGTTCCAAACAAGCCATATGTTTTTAGTCTCTCTCTAGTTCATTAATTTAAAAATGTAACAGTCTAAAGGAGGCCTCCAAAATCTGAGATATACAGTATGTGGGGAGTTTATTCCAGTTCCTCTATTTAAGGCCTCTAAGAGACCGCATGGTGAATATACATGGGTGATTTGTTTCTTAAAAGTTTAGCTGTTGTGCTCAATATTTTTATGTTTCTCGCTGTCAGAATAAATTAATTGAATGGTATAAAATCCCTCCAATAAGTTCCTTTCTACATGATTTAGCTTATTTCTTTCCACTTGACATTGTGATAGCACACACTACATCAGAACAAACACATACAAAAAATTATAGTAAATGTATAGGCTCTCTTACTTGTTGATGACCAATCAATCAACATTTGCTACTAACCCTTGCAATTACGATGGAAGAATAAAAAATATGCTCTTTTTGCTAAGTTGTTACTGAACTTTTGCTGCTTTTTTGTCAAATACATGGCACCTAAAGTCACATTTTTAAAAAATACTTTTCTTTAAACATAGGAGAGTATAAATTACTTGTTACTTTTTAAATGTAGAACAAATGCAATATATCAAAAATGTCTTGTTTCTCTTGCATATTTAGTGAGTTTGTTCGGTTTGTTGTGACTACTGTCCAGGATCAAAGCTTCAACTAATCTGTTCATCCCAAGACAACAAATCCACTGAATCTTTGCAGAAAATACAGCACACTAAATAATATGAAATTTCAAAAGGAATCAGTTTTCATGTTTCCATTACAGCCCTTCTGCATGTAAGTCATCAAGATAATCATGATGTAACTTTTGGAGCTGTGCTGTGCTGAAGGCTGGCTTTTTGAAAGAAAGCCAGAATGAATATCTTACTGCCAAGTGAACAGGCCAACTTTCATTCCTTCTGCTCAGCTTCGGTTCCTCCAGATCTCCCTGACCTCCTGACTCACTGCAGTATGACAGCATGAACCCCAGATTCAAATGTATCGCCTGTTGCATGCTCAGCAACAAGGCTGGAAAAGTAAAACGTCGGTCAAAGTCATCTAAAAAATGGAAAAGTGAGCAGTGTCTTTGGTACCTGAAGTATTGAAAAGAACATGAAAAAATGTGTCCCTGCAGTAAGACGGTGATCAGATGAGACTAAAACTTAACTCTTTGGTATACATGCAAAATGATATGTGTGTGGGAAAAACTAAAAGAAGAGTGGGCAAATATTTTTGTCTGTGAACAATTTGCCCACAGACTAAAAGCTGGTAGAGACAAATGTGGAGATGAAGGCAATTTGATTCACTGCCTTTGGGAATATTCTGAGATTCAGAATTTTTGGATAAAATTTCACTTATCGTCGGTACTAAACTAAATCCCTGTCCTAGGTTGTGTACCTTAGGAATTTTTTTCACTCAAACTCAAATAAGCAAGGTTGATCAAAAGTCCATAATTTACTGTTTGGTGCAGGCTAAATATAGTATAGCCAAGTCCTGGAAATCTGTAACCAGACCTCAATTAAAAACTTGGATGTCTACATTATCAAGCTCTCTTGCCTTGGAGAAACTCACCTTTATAATTAAGGGTAAATATTGTGGGTTCAGAAAGATATGATAAAAGTTTTTGCTATTCTTGGAAAATATAAATACTCATAATAATGACTGACTGAATGTACTCTAGCTAATTTTGCTAGAGTACTTATGTTTTTATTCTTATAATGGCTCTAAGTCTGTTATCTTCATGTTAACTCCAAATGTACTCACTTGCTCGAAAAATGTACGAAACTGAAACACTGATGTCGGGATGCCTAGATTCGGGGAGGACGATGCCATCACCTCATATCTGGCTTGTGGACTGTGACTAAATCTCTTGGACTAAGTGTCAACATACACCCCTGAGATAGCAAACCTAAAGTACTTTGTCTCACTGCAATCAACTAATGTTTGTCACCTTGAGTGTTTAAGTTGTTAATGTGTTTTCTTTTGGTTTTGTTAGGTGTTTTGTGCTTCTGTGAGTTACTTGTCTGTGTGTCTCTTTTAAAATATAAAACAATAAACAGATTTTGGAAAAAAAAATAGCTGGTAGAGACACATTCTATAAGATGTGCAACCTTCATGACACTGAAAGGGTTTTCTAAAAAGTTTTAAAGTGAGTGGCTACATATGCACACCATACTTAATACACGCTTTAGATTTTTACTTGGAAAAAAAATGAAAGTCTGAAGATAATTCATTATTTTATTTCCCCCTAACTGTAAATTCCATTTAAGTTTGTGGTTGAAATGTGACAAAATGTGAATCAGTTTAAGGTTGTAGATTTACACAAGAATAAGTTTAGACATCATGCAGCATGCACAGATAAAGGCTCACTAAGCAGTACTATTTGATTCCATCCAAAAAGGCGCAAGGACAAGTCTGATAGTGCCACTTTAATTTTTGAGTTAAAATGAATTATGCTGCTGTCACATTGCCGAGAAGGCGACGGGGTAGGTTGTGTCGGATGCGAAGTGTGTAGAGTAAGCATGCCCGCCGTGATCAAATGATTGATTAGGCTGACACTGGCTCAGAGGTGTAACACTGCTCTATTTTTCTCCCTCATTATGTGAGGCTATATTTCAAATCAGGAGCGCACTAGAGGAAGACACCAGAGACACAAGACAGGACACCCTTCAAATAAGAAAAGTTTATCAGAAAACCGCCAAGGAGACTGAAGAGTTTCACTTCTAATCTTGTCATGGCTGTCATGGTAGAGCAGATAAAGGGTTGGCTGTGATTTGACAGAATTACCTATAGAAATAATAAAAAAAAAACAGATCTCTGTATAAGCACAGAATGATATGTATTTAATCCAAAAAATATATATATTCTAACTGTAATATTTAAAATTTTTGAATTCGGTGATTTTTATAAAACAACACACACATATTCAGAAAGTCACTTTTTTAAAGAAAGTGTTGCTTTACAAATTGGATTTCAGAACCCCAGAACCAGCAAGCACACAGTTTTTTGCATGCTTATGAGCAGTGCAGCGTGGCACAGTGTAATGAAACAGACATATTAATGGCTTTTCACTTATTCATGTGTCGAAAATGAAGAGGCTTAGCCACATTTTGAAATGGTTGACAGAATAAAGAGCCAACATTGGGGGAATGATTGTATTTATGATTTCAGCTTGACAGATGAATGTATCAAGAGAGTGAGTGAGTGACATGTTTCTGATGGTTCAAAGTGTTAAACGATGTGATGTATGGCAACATACAGGAGCAGTGGGGCTGCCGCTCTTCTGTGCTCCCGCTTTAGGAGTTGTGTCTCTTCACTGCTAGGAGAGGAGAGGCTAATCAACAGTCTTTGCCATTATTTCAGAAAAAAAAAATGGAAAAAGGAATACTGCATGCTGTATACAAACATCAAGCAAAAAAAGTGAAATATTTAACAGCAGAAAAGCTTATTGCAGGACAGGATTCTGCAGTCGCCTCACTCACAGTGCTGTGTCTTCCTCAGAGACAGCACCACTAGCACCACCTAGCAGTGAATTTGACCACAATATTTAACTGTGTCCACATTCAGCTTCAGATAACTAATATGTAGATAATAGAATAGAACCTTAAAAACAGAATAGAATAAAATAGAAAAAAATCTGAATAGAATGAAAAATAAAACATAAAAGACAAATCCTAAATTATATAAGAGAGTTATGTAAGTATAAGTAAATATCACCTTATGCAAAAATAAATAAATAAATATATATATAAGAATATGGAAAGATCTGTTGTTTAGAAAGAATACAGGAATACAAATGTAAACAGCAAAAAAGACAAATGATTAAATAAATAAATAAATACTGCACACAAATATATTCACATAGCTTGTCCATTATAGTGATTAAGCATTATGCAATGCAATAGATTATATTCTGCTTTCACTTTTTCAAAAAGTTGGCATTAAATCCGACATCTGCGCACAACGTTGGTAGTTGACCCTTTTGTTCCAATTTATAGAAAAACACATATGGACTGAAGAATTGGTCTCAAATTTTACTTACAGCACCAATCAATATCATACAGCTACATTATTTTAACAAAATGGAGTTGGAAAAACAAATGAAATTGATATTTGTTTTCCAGAAATTGCTTCATCGTCTGCTTCTTGTCCACTAAGGCATGACGAAAAGGAAGCTATAGCTGTCACACTGCATTGCTTCATGCCTCGTCAGCTGCAAGATCACGCACTAACGCAGTCTATGGTTGAACATAAACTATGACAGCAAGAACTCCAAAATAGTCAGCGGAGAATGAATTGTCTCGTAATAAAGAAGAAATAAAGATTGGCATGTTAAAGCGAGAGGCTTTCTGACTGAGCAAGAATTGACTCATGGCATGTACATGGAGTTCATACAACAGGGGACTGGAGTGATTTTCTCAGTTAAAAGTCAGGAGGTGAAAAATGGCGCGGTTATTTGTGCCTGACAGAAGTTAAGAGCTTTTCCCTGAGGCCCACAGCTTCCCAGCTGACCGCCAGGCAGCCTCCTCGTCTGGCGTCCGCTCACCTTGTAAGATCACTCGTCTGCACAGGCTCAGTGGCAGCCTGTGTCTAACATAAGAAGGTCCTTTTGTCATTCTTTTTGTAAGCCTAAGGATTTGTGCTTATTTTTATTTTTTTCATTTTTCCCTATGTGTAAGATGTACTACATATATATGTTCTCTTGTCTTTTTTTTCTAAGATAGAATACCCAGGCAGGTGCAATGGTTGGAACGTCAAGGTTACCTGTGTAATTAGATAGGAACATAATAGCTTCATGAATTTTCAGACTTATTAGAGGATCCAGTGTGGAATAAACAGCTCCCACAGGAATAGATCCAATGGGTGTCTGGGGAATGAAGATCTCCATTGGATAGGTTATGCTTCCTAGGTTCATTGGACACAAAACAATATGCATGGTGGAATTCTTAAGAGTATCACGAACACAGAAGAGTAAAGCCACGCAAGTAAATTAACCCGTTACTCAATTTTGACTATTCTTATTGCCTGATAACCCTTCCTGGCCATGTGATAAATCAGGCTAATAGCATGGAGGACTTAGCTGCCTTGCAGATTTGTGCCACAAAAGAGACAAAGTGAGATATTCTTCCACTTTAATGAATGGTTTTATTGACCTAATGACACAACAAATCCCATCCAAATCAAGTAACTCAGTCACCAAAAACAATTTTAAGGAGCAAACATAGTGGGTGGAAGTAAGGAACAGCAATAGTTTCAACAAGTTCATAACAAATAATAAGTGACAGTTTAAAAATAATGTATTCTGTACAAAAAATGTGATGGTATGTGAAAATTTAGCGTTTCTTTTTTTGCAAAAAATACATTTGTTGTAATGAAAGTATTTACCCAGACTTTCCCACATTAATTTTAACACAATAACATGAGAGAATAGCAAAGGAAAGCAATTGCTAATGATTAATCATTGCCAATCATTACCTTTAGGACACAACTGAAGTATTTGGAGAAAATAAAATCTCTTGTTGCACCCAGAAATGTATCTGCATGTACTCTGCCTATAATGACACCTTCTAATTGGAACTAAATAATTAACTAAATTGTAATTAATATGGTGGTTATATGCAACCAATTGTTCACACCACTTTTACAAACTGTTGTCTATTCATTAAATCATTTCTACCCCCTTCAGTTTAGTTTAGTCTTTTTATTTTTCCTTGAATGGAACATTAGATATTAAAGAACATAAGCAAATAAATGCATGACATTGTAGCCGAATTAATAACTTCACACAAAAAATAACAAACTCAAAAATCTTCTTTTTTCTTATATCTCATGTATTTTAGGTTTATTTATTGCTACATGACTAATTACAACAAAATCAGCTTTTTACCTAAACATGGAATTGGTAGTTTCTTCTATCAGATATATTAATTCTAAACTTGTACACTGGCTTGTTCTAAATTTACAATTTAAATTAATCTTCATGTTTAGAATAGTATGTGGTGGTCTAAAAGAAGTTATTATTAAGTATAAATTCAAACAAAATTCAGCAACAAGGTTAAAATAATGTGAGAAGGCCCGGCGTGGCACAAGCCGCATCTGGTGAGCAAATCACAAGAGACACCTGTACTATCTGATGCAATCTTTGGTCATAGTTTGAAGACAAAATGCTTGTAACAACATATTGAGCAAATCATTATTTTCAACTCATCTGTCGCAAAACACAACCTAGATTTGCAGCAAGTTTTGATGAAAGCAACACTGCGGCTCACTGACCACTAATCCTCCCTGACAGTCCTTGCCGGTCCGACATTACTGTGAGGTCTCTGATGCTGGGCGGTTGCAAATTTAGCCTTTAGCTCCATGGTAGTGTAAATCACAACACTCAGGAAGACAAATGTCAGAACACATGTTGGCAGTCTGTGTCTTTGAGCAGAAGATTCCTTTAATTGGGTGTGCAGGGACCAGGTCCAATCCCCAGCAACCTCCTCTTCCTCCTCATTCCTTGCTCTCCGTCTCTCTTTGCCTTTCTCTCAGCACACTAACAAAAGGCAGGGAGATAAAACAGACAGCGACAACCCATCCCTACTTTGTGCCATTATAGAACAGACACACTAGGGGTAAAGAGGTACGATGCTGAACATCAAGGAGAGCTTTATATAACTCCCTTTTTATTCAACTTGTTTCATGTTTATTTTACTTCTCCAAGCTATCATGTCTGATTGACACTGCTCCCTGTCATAACAACCATTACCCATCGAACCAGCATATGGAATACAGTGATAGCTTCTGGATATATTTGTCTGAGTTTAGGAAAATGTGTAAAGAATCAAAAATGCTCTCCAAAGTGTGTTCGGTGTCATCTCATCATCTGTGTTATGATTCCACCCTTCCCCTTCCTCTGTTCGTGCACACTCTGAACCTCAGCAGTGGGAGAAGAGATCATAAAGAATAGATATTCAAAGGCTTTAGCACAAAAAGACTTTCCTCAAAGCTTGTGTCTTTCTGGATACGAGGGGCAAGGAAGGGTGAAATGTCCAAACAGAGGAAGCGCAGAGCTCATGTCTGCAGATGTAGTTTTAGTCTAAATGAATTTGGTGTCATTTTAAAATCATGAGGTTTGGAGAAACTTATAATTATACATGATTTGCTGTCTGAACCTCTTTTCAACCCCAAAGTTTTCAACTTTGACAACACTGATGTTGAGATAAATATATGTTCAGCTTCTTCCTATATTCAGTGGGTGGGAAAAACTTACATCAAATCTGAGTTTCCTTATTAATTTAACATATAAATAGAAAAATAAAATTGTAGTCCCACAAAAACCTACACCAAACATCTGTATCAAACTGTTAGCCAATCTCACCTTAAAAAGACAATCACCTTTAAGAACAAACAGTCACCATACTAGACTTTTTAGTGACACTTTAGTCAAACACATCACCCCTTTATCCAGAGGGTGTTGTGCTTATTTTAACAGTCAGCAGAAGAGCTGCATTACTCTCCTACATTTATGCAAACTGGTTATCTGTGGAACTTCCTCAACAAATGAAACTCTCTATAAGTGCAATTGACCCATCAATAATTAATCTGTGTATGCTTTTTTCTTTCAATTTAAAATGTCTGTTATGAAATAGGTCCAAAGTACAAATATGATTCGTCCTGCTAATTCTTTTTATTATGGTTAGGCTGGAGACTTGTTAGAAATAAGTGGAAATCCTTATAATGGGGAATTGTGGTAGAGCAGCCTGGAACTAATAAATGCATGGACTAGTTTTCTGAATTGCCCTGAGACAGGATGTTCCTATTTTGGTGACATTGCACAGGTGAAGTAAGAAGGTCCCAGAAAGTTGCTTTATGTGCGAGTTAGAGGACAAATCCTGGTCAAAATTAACTTCTGTGTTCCTAACAGCACTTTTGGAGGCCAGAGCCAAATAAGTAAAAGGATGAACAAAGTGTTTTCTCAGTTGCTGATATCAAAAATATAGCAACTAATACTGACAATTAACCCAAAATGAGCCAAAGTGCATCAGACTACACTTCCAGCTCTAAACATGCAACAGACTGATGCTGCTGCCAAGAGATTCCAATAGTAAGTTATGTGCCATATTTAATATTATTGTGGTTACATAAATTGAGTGTATTGTGTTGCTTTTCCAAACCCTGCTGAAACTCTTTTCCTGCAATCATCAGACATGTGATGCACATCATTTCTGTTTGTTTAGGCAAGGCCCTGCAGAGCAGCGGGGAGCGGCGGGCCATGAGCTGCACAGCACCACTCTAATGAGCAGAGCTGGACGGAGACAAAGAGAGTCTGGACTGTGTTCAGCATCTCTGCCCATTATTTGGCTCTGGTCCAATACACAGAAATTAATGCCTGTTCCTTTCACTAACTATATTTTTATGTGTAGTGCTCAATCCGCAAAGGCAGTATAAACTTTAATTGGGTTGCACTAATTTTTCTTTTTTTGAGTAGATTTGTTATTATCTTAAAAAGTTGCTGATTTGATGTAATACATTTATTTAAATAAAAAAATATCATCACTCATCATCAAAGGAGTTTTTTTTTCAAAACCTTGAAATTCCTAAAGTAAATTTAATTAACCTAATAAGATGCTTCGATCTAACTATGGTTGTGTGTTTATGTAGATGCTTGAACCTCTGCCTCAGTCTAAAGTGTTTTCCAGCCTCCTACAGGTTTTCCTACAGGATTACTTTGTTTTTAGCTCCATCCATCTTTCCATTGCAGACTCCCTTTCCCTTCGAAGAAAAACAATCCCCCAGCAAGATTCTGCCACTACCACAGTGGGGATGACGTGTTCAGGATGATTTGCACTCTTAGAGTTTACATTCAAAAATAATGTTTTGAATGTAGAGCCAATAGTTCGGTTTTGATTTTATCTGACAACACCTTCTTCTACATGTTTAGATTTACTTTGACAGTTTCTTTCTTGTCACAATGCTTCCAATGGAGGACAAACTTCTGGAGTGCACCAGTAATAATTATCATGTCTACAGATTTCCCCATGTGGGCTGTGAATTCCTGCAGCTCCTCCAGAGTTACCATGAACATCTGGACCTCTTTTCCAGTTATTGCTCTCCATACCAACCTTAGTTTAGGATGATGTACATTCGGTAAACAGAGTATTTATAAAATCATAAAATAATTTATAGTAAATTATAAATGTATCAATAAATCAATTTATAATCATGTACTATTTTGTGATGCAAAAAATGACTATAATTTCCATTATTACATAAATATTATTTCCATAATTACATAATTTACCATTTAAATCTACACTAAAGTTTATGTTTGTATTCCAAAGAATGAGTATATTTTCAGGCCAGTGCATGTGTCATACTTACTATGAATGTTTCTTCTGTATTAAACAGAGTTTTTGGATAGGTAACCTTTTTCAGATCGTTTTGAAACCCTTTTCTCTTTAAGTTGAAGTGTTACCCAGGTTGAAACTCCATTTTTGAAACTCCGTGGGCTGCTAAACAACAGTCTAAAAATCAAAGTGACTAAAATAGACAACCTATAAAGAAAATTACATAGAGGAAACAGTCAAAGCTGCTGTTTTCCCCAAGGTTTTCGAAAGCTGGAGATGTTGACAGTAATGTTCGTCTTCAACATAAAAAACAAGCCTCTTCTCTTTTTCCTAAGTGGGTTTTTCCCCCCAACTAGACCCCATAGTGAGCAGCAGGCACCTTTTATTGATCAACACAAAGTCCCAAATAAATGAGTGCAGAATGAGAGCTATGCTCCAGGGAGCTCAGGGGAGCTGGAGCTCCATAGGTTCCCATCAATTTTAATCACTTCACTAATGAAGAGGCTCCTCTCTGTTGGACGTCCATAACTCACGTTGCCAGAGCTCTCTCCACCACCTCAATCAAATCATTCCACACAACCCGCTCCTCATTGCAACACTAATGACCTTTTCAAAAATAAACAATGCCCACAATAATGAGTAGAAAAGTTAAGTAACTTGCAGAAAGAATGTGTACAAAGGATTTTAAAAATTATTCGACAAAGGCAATATTTTAATGATACGCTGACGGCTTTCATACAAGAAATCTTTCCAATTATTTAACATAATTCCTTTGACAATTCCCACATCAGAAACTGCCACTGTTAGGTTGACTAATATTAAAAAGTACTTAAAGCTTTCTGTCTGCAAGTGTGATCAGTTGTCAAAATTGATAGACTTTTTTCACAACTTGGAATATAATGCATCTGCATCTTAATTGCATGGTTTTTTTTTTCAATCAGTGAAAAGCAAAGTAAAATGAAAAATTTAACTCATAACTAGTAATATTTTTGAAGGCTCTATAATGTGTTATTCCTTTTTCTCATTCTTTTTGACCCTGCAAGTATCTCAGAAGTTATTGAAACTCCATGAAGCAATGTTTCATGAACACACACACACACCCCTACATGCCGACACACGTGCAATCATATTTTACTTCTCGTGACGTCCAAAATCTTTCTCCAGCATCTGCTCCGCTCACTGTAGGTAAGGGAAAAAATCCATCACCTTCCCCCTGGGTTTGCTTAAGCCTCTCAGAAAGGTGAGTCACTGCCATCGGGCCGATTTGTTGCCACGTTCTGGGATTTGCCCTGTCTTTTCAAATTTGATATTTGAACTCTCTTTTCGAAGTGTCTTGGCAAAGTGTCCTGTTTTGAACCAGGGAGATGTGATCCAGAAGTCGTTAGAAATAAAAACAAAATATGCCATTGTATTTTCTGTACTGAGTTATATATTTTTTCAATTTACTTTAAAACCCCTTTTTAACAATCACACGTTATGCTTTACGAGATCAACAAACATGGCACAGGGACATCTAAAAGAAATGAAAGCTAACAAACACAATTTGCCTAAATTCCTCTGTGGCATGGCTATTATGTGGAGACATTTGCTCTTCTCAGAAAACACACAGTTTAACTGGAGTACTCTCTGGGTGATCTCTCGACTGAAACACATTAAACTCGCTGTGATTAACAGTGTGCTTTCAGTGCCCACGGTGAACATTGATGTTTGATCTCTCATTTGTGATGTAGCACATGAGGTCCTTCTTTGTCTGTTGCTGTTGTAGCCTGTGGGCACGGTGTAACTGTGTGGGCAGGAAGGGGCAGCGGGCCAAGTGGACAGAGACGCTTCTCTCGTCCTGCAGCTGGCCTGACCTGCTTGACATGCGCTTTAAAGAGATAGTTCATGATTCTTTTTGTGAGGTTTTGCTAAAAGTTATGAGCACTTATTATCTCATCCCTATAAATAACTCTCTTGGCGTCGTCATTTAATGTACATCCAAATTAGTTAGTTGAGGAGGTTGTAATAGTCATTTCAAAATAGGCTAAGATTAAAATGTATTTCTACCATCTTAAAACAATTTTAATCTCAAACAAACACCACAGGGGATTCTATAAATTACTAGTTAATGATCCCCTCATCCATCACTGCATTTGCATTGTTAATTATCAGCTTTATGCTGATGGTTAGACAGACAATGAAGTTAGGTGGCGGTGCATCGTCAGTGATCTTCCTGTGTGAAATAACAACAGCACAAAGCAAATTACAGGAGTAAAGGAGGAATTGGCCTCTGGGACACCCAACCTTCATTATACCTTAATTTGTCCTAATTTGAGCAAATCATATTTTTATCTATGTATCTATGTAACTCTTTAATATGGTGATCTATTGGTCTTTGTGTTCTAGTTATTACACTGGTTTTGTATTTTGATCATCTGTTGTTTACATTTGGTGTAGTTGGTTCTTTATTTGTTTTAGATCCCACTGTGTTCTTTTGAGGTTAATTAGTTACTTTTCTCCAGCTCCTTGGTTTAGTTTCTCACTCAGTTGCTTGGCATTGTCTTAATTGGTCTCATCTGTTTCTCATGTCACTTAATCATCAGTCCAGCTGTTAAAAGCTTGTGTGTTTCATTACCTCTTCATCGGATACCTCTGTTGTCAGTTTCCTGTTACCTTCCATGATGGTTGTCTGGTTGCATTTTGTTTCTGTATAATAAATTCCATTCTTTCCATAGACATATGGATATTCATCTTCATCTTCATGTTCATCTTTTCTTCTAGATAAGCTGACTAAAAGAGCTATTAATATCATTAACTTTTACTTTAGAGAAGTACTTTAGAATTTTGTTCTGTTTGTGGGCATGTGGGGTGCATGTGCGTGTGTTCTGTCTTAAGCCACCAGTCGGCTGTGGCAGACAGCTGTTCACATGGGGTCAGGTTCTGCTGGAGGTTTCTTCCTGTTTAATGGAGAGTTTTCCTTTCTGCTGTTGCAATGTGCATGCTCAGTATGAATGATTGCAGCAAAGTCAACACACTGATTATATAATGTTTTAACCAATATGAATAATAAACTGGACTTGACCACATTGTTAACTAGAATACATTTGGAATGTCTTTACTGGACTTGGAATCTGAACGATTGAAGTGAATTAAACTGAAGTGAATTTGTGGCAAATATGAAATGGACCATTCCAGATTAAGCGGGATGGAATGGGGGCAGAAAAAATGTCCAAAATCAAATTGAAATTGTAGTCAACCAAAATATGAATGCACATTAAAAGGGAATCAGTCATAATAAATTTCCAAAGAAATTAACATATTTAACACATAACGAAAAAGATGAAGGTCTTCTTAAAAAACAATCTGGCAATGCATAGATGGCAAACAATAAATTCAACATTACATAACTCACAGAAAATGTCCATGGACCCAGGAGGGATAAGATAGCAGAAGTTTGCTTTGGTAATTGGTCCTGTCATTATCTTTAGTTTTCTGGACCATCTGATCCATATTATAAACAGGAATGCCAAGAGTAATCTACTGCAGGTACTTTTATGACTTTCAGACAGAATGCCACTTAGAAATTGTGAAATATCCCTTAAAGAGTGGATCGGACTAACTTCAGTGCTATAGACAGGGAACTCTCCGGAGACATCACTGAATCACACCTCCGAATAATGCTGTAATATCCAAACAACAGAACTACAAAACCAAAATTTATGGCAAAAGCGCCTTGTGGCTGTAAATCTAATGTATTTGACAGATGGGGATGAAATATTCCTCTGTGCTGCACTAAAATTAAAGAGGAAGATAATGACTTGAACCTGATGAATGAGTTTGTGTGGCAGCCATGTCTATGTTAAGATGCATTGGTTATTATCGATCAAACCAAACAACCTGATGGAACTGACTGAAAGTCACCTTGATATAATTCTGGCTATCAATCATTCGGAGTGCACTCTTAGTCATGGCTGGCAGTGCCATTAGCATCAGCATGGCATTGTTTGGTAAAGACGACAGGACTGTTCCACTGTGATTAACACAAGCAGGAATCATATCCTCCTGCACCGCTGCAGAGCCTGTTGTTTCCCATTTAGCTCCCTAATCTTCTCTGGATGCTTCGTGGCTGCAGTGCAACTATCCCAAAATGTCTCACATCTCGTTGTGAAAGTGTCTATGTGTGAGTTGCAGCACGCTTGCCTTTGTGTTTGTTTGTTTGCTTAAGCCCTGCATTTTAAGCAGTTGTATCACAATGAGCAAATCTACCATGGATAATTTGTTCAGAATAAGGTAAGCAGAAGCCAGCAGATTGTTTGAGGTCCCTCCTCTGATCCTCCCCTCAAATAGACCCTTTAAGCTTTTATTGTTCTGTAAACAACAGTGACAGTTCAAACAGGACTTTTATTACCAGAACTATAACTCTTATAAACTCCCATAAAATTGCATTTTATGTGTAAACAAATACAGCATCAGATCAGAACCTACAAAAGGGCAACCCACAAAAAAACAAAGCAAAACCAAAATAAAAAACTGACTGACTGAAAGGATAATTCCTCCTCATGCTACCAAAATGGTGCAGAGATTTCATGGACAGCAAAAGCTTAAAGGCTTCTTCTTTTAGCAAAGCAGTGGAATGTTAGGCGTAAAACCCTTCTGTGTCCTGAGGTTGTGGGGCCATGACTCTGTAGATCAGGCTTGTTCTAGCGAAATCCTGTTCTTCCTCGATCCAGGTGACGACGAGATTGTAAGATTGGACTGAGTTTACCTTTGAAAAGTATGTGTATCCCTACCTAATTCCACAATCACAAAAATGATCAAGGGAAGAGGAAAGGAGTCATCAAGCGGAACCAGTGATCATTATGTTCATACCATCGTTCGGTTTTCAGGTATCTGCTCACAGCGTTGTCCAGAACAAAAGCACCAAGAGGGAGAGCAGTGAACACCTTGTCCAGGATTAAGGAGCAGAACACTTTTGCCATCTGGTCTCTCATGAACTACGTTTACAGCTAAATTGTGGGCTTCCTAAAGATTCTGTGAGGTTGAGAGACATATGGCATAGGTTGATGTTATGTAACCCTGAACCCTCACCATCTGCCTACAGGCTCTGGTGTGTGGATCCTGGCAGTTTCCAGCCAAATCCAAAACCTCTGGAGTGCTGTCATTCATGGCTTTTTTTCATCTCAGCAGTATCCCCTTTCTTGTTCTAATTAAGAAAGACACATTACCACAAATAGGGAGTGGAAATAACTGGTCAAACTATTCCCAGTTTGTTTTCACCAGAATGATTGTAAAAGCTTCCTCTGCAGATGTGGTAGGGAGGGTATACCTGGTGATTGTTGACAGGAGGACCCAAAGCACCAAGCAGGCTGGGAGTTATTGGAAAATAAATCATAAATCATCTCACCTTGGTGACAGAGAATGGCCCTCCAGAATGCGTCTCCAGTGTGGCTAGCCTGACTTCGTCTGATCACCCACTACTGCAAGGCTCATGTTAAAACAGCTCTAACAAGTACAGGATGCACATAAAGATGCATCGTTAAGAGATGGATGATGACATTGATGTAAAAGGATTTTTTTTTGCCCAACTAGCAGGAATGAGCCTGACCTCTCAGTGAGCATCAAGAAGAGTTCATTGCACAAAGCCTCTGCGTTCCCATGAGGCATGTCGACTTGTTTCTACCCAGAGGTAATTTAACCACCCTCAGAATATCAGCGATGAAAAAAAAAACTGTGCAAGGACTTTAGACGTTGCAGGTGGCTTTGTATTCAGTGCATGCACAGTTCAAATCCTTCAAAGCAGAAACTTACATGTAAATATACAGCTAATAAAAAGAGTATTCCACTCACTTAGAGATTTCTTTGGTTTTCGCTTTTCTGTCCCTCTTAAATATGAGTGAAATGTGAAAATCAAGATTTAATCTATTAAGGACAAACAACATCTAACTTAGCCTGGCCCAATATAAGAAGTAATCTCTTGTAAAAGTATTATTTAAGTGTTATTTTCAGAAAGCTAGCACTTCACAGTCCAATTTCTCCCAGACGTATAGAATCTGATAGCATGAGAAGCCTAAGATTTCAAAACGTAGCACATTACTTCAATTTAAAGTAATTCATGATCACACAAGAAACAATGTCTTCGGCATCTGTCTGCTTAGAAATGGTTACAATGCCATTTTTGAGGTTATGAGACTTTAGAAAACCCCATTGAGAGACATTTTTCAGAAATAGAGAGAACAAGTAACTGTGGTGAGTCTTTGCTGGAATGACCAGCCAACAAGAAAAAGACTGGGCAAAACAGGGCGAGCTCCAAGGCCAAAACCACAGCTGTGCTAAAAGAACACAAAGGTCTGTCTCATATGTGCCAAAACACAATCTTGATGATATCCAAGACTTTTGGGAATATACTCTGTAAACTGGAGAGACATAAGTGGAACTTTTTAGACATTATCTATCCCATTTATCAAACAGTATTTCAGAAACAGAACATCATACAGACGATAGTGGTAGCATGGGGGTCTATGATTGGTTAACTGCTTTAGGATCTGGCTGACTTGTCGCAAGTAAAGGAACCAAGAAAATCCTGAATAGCTTTTGAAAAAAATCAAAATTAGTCCAATGTTACTAATTGGACTAATTAGTAACATTGGACTAATTGGACTAATTAGTCCAATGTCCTGAAAAAAATCCTGCATCCTGTGGCTGGAATTTATATACATAATGTTTGTATTTAAAAACACTGTAATGTGGCAAATTTAAAACAATTGGAACGTGAGGAAAGGGACAAACTGTGTCCTTGATATCAGCACCAACAACTAGTTACTAGGATTAGGGTGTGAATTTGTTCTCAGATAAAGCCAAATTAGCTTGAATAGATTTTTTTTCTCTTTAATTAAATGTAATCATCTTTTGTAAACTGCTTCCTGCATTTATTCTGGTTAACTCTGCTTAATAGTAAATGTGGTTTGATGATCTGAAACACTTAGGTGTGGCTAAAAAGGCAAAAACAGAAATCATCTTTAAGTTAAGTGACCCAGTCAATTACCAATACTTAAGTGGACGGGAGGTACAGCTAGGATGGTCTGCAGAAATACCTGTGGGAGTAGAATGGGATGAAGATGAGTCCTCATGAGGATTCAGGTAGAGATGTTGTGTGTTTGATCACCCATCATGTGTCAGCCATGTTTCAGCTGTTTAAAACACAGGAGAGGCTGCAGCTCTTGTTTGTGCCAAGCACAACTCTTCAAAGAACCTCAGACGCTCCATAGCTGCTCATTTAAATGGAAAGGTTTCAGCTGATAGTGAGTGCCGGTGTGCCTCATGTTGACATGGGACATTTTTCCCCTTGAAAACATACCACTGATGTTATTCTGCCTTACATTGACAAGGTGATTAATGACCATTTCCATAAATCTGTTAAAGCAACAACAATACCCTGGAAATCCACTTTAATTAAAACACATTGTCACACATGTAGAGGATAAACAATTCTACACAAATCCTGAGATTAGAGGAGAAAAGATTTTCCATGAAATATTTAAAAAGAGAAAAACACGTCTCAATCAGATCCTTCATTTCAGTTCTCTTCCTTGAAACCCCAAACTGTAAATAACCAGGGTAAACTCGCTCTCGGCACACACTTGATCAATTTTAATTGCCGCAGCTCTCACCCAACAGAAAAGCCGAGAGCAGAAAAAAGAAACAGGGAAAAACAACCTAAGAATGAAATGTATTCCCGCGCACTATAATATGGTAAATGTTAGCGCCTGCTGCATTGCACTCCGTATCACTTCGCCCCATATGAAAAATAGTTTGCTATTTTGGAACCCCCTGGCAGCCATAGTGGATCACCACAGACCCAGAGCTCATTTATCTTTTGTCAGAGATGAAGCCAAACTAACGCCATCTCCTGAAGCTGCTAAAGAATGAGGAGGGACATAGGGAGGGTAAAAATAAACCCGGAGCCCAGGTAGCTACACAAAGAAGTCATTCCACAAGTAATGGGTGGCTTCTGAAAGTGGAGCTCTGCGAGAAACTGTCTGTCCGCTCGCAAATTATGCTTCAGCGTTTAGTGTTTGAGTTTACTCTGTTGCCTTTAAAGGGCGTTTGTGAAACTGCCTATGTAAAGAGAAGCAGTGGTTGTGGTCATATTGTTACCTGACTGGTTTGTGACAAATTAAATGATCACTTCATTAAGTTTCATTGATGGTGGAGCTCTTATATATCTTGTGTTAAAGTGCAGCTCCAGGGTATCTCATTGTTCAATTAATCATCCACAAGAAAAAAAAAAGACACAGGTGTTTAAGGCTGGTGTGCAACAGTATTTCTGCTTCATAAATTAAATCAGTTCAAGTTTCTTTTGTTTGCTTTCATTAAAAGAATGTTTATGTGAGAAAAACAATGCAGTTTCCCATAGAGTAAAGGTATTCTGCAGTTTCAGAAAACTGAAACATCAGTTTAAAGCCCCTTGATTCTACTTTATTAACAAATCCGTTTTTTTTTTACTTTTCTCCCCCCTAAGAAAATGACACAGATGAATCTTGCAAGCCATGTTTCTGAAATACAGTTCCTCTTCAGTAAATATTGCTGCAGTACTGTGCATAAAGTAGTGTAATTTAAGCCCGTTTTTATTCATAAATTGCCACGTTGAACAGTATTAACTGAATTTCTCAAAGCATCATCAAGCCTGGAATTTTTAATTTGAGTGTTATGTTGAGAGCACATTTCTGTGGACGTGTGGTGAAGCTGAAGGTTGGGGGGGTGGGGAGTGATGGTGGGTCTTACTGAGAGTCCAATCAGACTTCTTCTTGCTGATTCTTACTTGTCAAGATTACAAGAGAGCAGCCCTGGTGAAAAATATAGAAGCTCAAAGAAACATTTAACAGGTCTCATTTGGATTTACACAGTTTAAATATTGCAGTTGGGCTCAAGTAAAATACATGATGCAAGGATTTGGTTTTAACTAACTATTTATTGTAATAGTATATGGAACATTAATGAATGGCATTCCAAATAGAAGTATGAACATAAGATATTTATAAATAGAAAAGCTAAGGCAAACATATTTAAAAAGTGATGTGTTCTTATGATATTCTACAATTAGTATTTGCAATCTGTATGCAACCTTTCTAGACATGATGAAAGAAACAGTTGATGCAATATTCCTTTAATATCCAAACATCTTAATCTTATCTGACAAAATCTGTAAAAATAATATATATGTTGCAACTCATTATGATTTTTTCAAATATAGTTTCAAAGTCTGGTCATATTTATTTTGTAATGACACAAAGTGTGACGGGTTTCTTTTAATCTCAGACCTTTAAATAAATCCAGTGCAACTAAATGCCTTCTGACTTCAGCAAATCAATAAAGAGACTCTATCTGCTTAATTACCTTTCAGTATAAATAAAGCTGTCCCTTAAAAAGGCTCAAACAGCAGTATTTGTCAGGATCTGCGGCTTCGGCAGTTCCTCTGGTTTCCTTCTAGGTGGCGTTCGAGAGCTCGCTGGCGTATACACAAACCCTCTCCACAGGTGTATTTCGGCACACCTGTGGATCATCAGCGGGAGCATATTAGGAGCGGGTTCCCGGCACTTCGTCGCCAGAGTGTTGTCGCCTTTGTGGTACATCTGGTTCTGAGATCTCTAGAAAGATATACAGTCTGTTTCGCACGCTTACCTGTCCTGTACCATTTTGTGATTCCTAGGCTCCTGTTGTCTGGACACTCCATGCGAAGTACGGGATTTGCAGTTCCATCCGAGGATTCGGTGAAACCCTTTGACTCCCACTCCGCTGAGCTCCCTGACGAGTTACGCCCACCTACCAGCAGTTCGATCACACTGATCCACTCCTGATCAGACGCTCCTGCATTACACGCCAATTGTCTTTGTAAATAAATCTTTAATCAGATCTCCTGAGAGTGTCTTTGCATGTGGGTTCGGAGAGTTCAAAACAACATGACAGTATTGAGTCCAAGGAATACACCAGACAGGTCAGGGGTCAAGTTGTGGAGAAGTTAATAGAGTAGGTTAGGTTCTGAAATAATATCATGTGCTATAAAAATAAACAATGTTCATCAACCAAGAATTGCAAAAGTAAGGCACAACTACCAATCCATGAAGATAATAATGTCCACCTAAACTAACTGATAGCGCAAGGAATGTTCTTATCAGAGAAGCAGCAAGAGGCCCTTTGTAACTCTGTTAGAGCAGAAGAGCTCCACAGAACAGGTTGGAAAATGTGAGACCAAAAACAAATTTGCTGGCCTGAATGGAAAATACTGCATGTTGCTGAAAATTAATGCTGATCACCCAAAACATGGCAACCCCACAGTGACACACGGTGAGGCAGCATCTAAATCCTCATAAATCTCTAAATCCTCATAAAATACATTTTGCTGCTTGTGGTAAACAGAATGTTTAAAACTTTGTAAACCTTAAATATGTTTAAGGCAATGACAAAATGACTGGAGGCTTTTCTATGAAATAGTAAATGGCCTGAGCTTATACAGCCCTATTCCAGTAATATTTACCACCAATCCGGCATCCTTTCTACAGCCCACTCAATTACCTGCTTTACTTTAGTTTCAGATCTCTACATGACTGAACACTAATGCAGTACAATAAACTAGGCTTGTGACACATCTAACAGCTATTTGACAAGCAAATGAAAGATCAGTGAGATTCTGCTCAGGATGAACCATCTGTGGGTCCTGATGCTTTGAATAGTATGACAGTTCTCAGGTGTATCTCACACTACGAGCACGGGCTGATAGTGTTGAAGGCTTGTGTGTTATAATGTGTGGCTGCTGTTACAGGTGAATGACCCTCCTGCATCTGACCCATCATCTGGCTGTGCTTCTATTCCGAGGAAGACGTAGCTTTGTAAAAGCAAGCAGGCAAATGTACACACAACCAACCAACACACAGCCAGTGGCTTTGTCATTTGGGAGAACACACCATGACTCAAAAAGACCAAGTACTGATTGTCTCTCCATGCCTGATGGGGTCAGATGATGGCTCATCCCCTAGTCTGAAGATGAAACCCCGATGAACGTCAGGAGCTTCAAATGAGAAATCAACAGATAAAAGCTGCATACAGAGAACATAACAGACCCAGAGGGATTCCTGTGTGTTTCTTCCAGGTGGTAGAGCACTATGATGACTTTGCGGTGTCTCCTTTAAACACACTATAAACGCTACATAACACCAACAACATACCCAGACAGTGGCCTCTTCTCTTAAACACAACTCTGCATTTTCCCATTTCAGTGTCTTATTAATTATAAAACTGCTGAAATAGACTCTTTGCATTGTGCAGCACTTTGTGTGTGAGATTTTTCTCTCTCCCAGTAAATGATTTCATCACACTTGCAGGACTCGCGAGCTGTTTGACTTTGATCTCAATGTGCTTTTTTAATCAGTTTCCAAAAAAGATGTCTTCATTGTTGTAGAGTTCCGCCAGGCAGCACGGGGAGACATATCCTAAGTTTATCTTCAGCAAATATATCAGCAGTGCTTTAATATTTTTACTTTATAATGGTCTTTTTTCACCATTGCACTGGACCCATTTGGCATTCTTTGGCTGCTGGGCATGACTTCTTAATAGAATCGAGATTCCAATTTTACTCTCCTGCTTAGCTGCTTTAATTTGAAGAGGAGCTGGTCTACAGCCTTGGAAAGTGGAAGGCAGTAATTTAGGCAGAATCCCTAGTCCCCGCTCCCAACTTTGTAATACCTCTGCTGAATAAAGCATAAATTCTGGTAAAGCTTTTATTTCTTAAAAGGGTACAGATAAAATTAATTTTTTATTGTTCTTACGTTATTTGTGTAGTTATATCACACTGTCTGGTGATTTTCAGGTGATCTCCAGGCAAGTTCATCTGTCTACTACCCCCTTCTGAGTGGTCAAGGTACAGGGTCAGCAGCAGAAAGACAGGGCCAGGCCTGGTGAAGATTTGCCCAAGGACATTTCAAAAGGATGGATGGATCCTGTCAAAGGGACCTGAACTCAGACCTTCTGGATGAAGGACAGTTTGGATTACAAAAATCTAACTTCATTGTATTCCTGTTGACTGGAGAGAACACACAAGAACTGAGTACAATTCCACATCTAGTTAAGGCCAAAAAGCGCAAAGCAGCTGCTAATTGATTATATATTTGCCAGGACATGGAGGGAGGTAAAGTGGCTCATCAGTGAACTAATAGGCTTGTGACTACTGAAAAGCTCTCCAAACAGGATTTTTTTAGACTTGGACTGAAAGTGATTGGCTCTTGGCAGTTGGTGTGAAACAGTTAACCTCCCTCCCCCACTCCACACACAAACACACACAAACCTGCCTTAAAATGCCTTAAAATTAGTTTATGTTCTATTGCAGCAGCACGGGCTCAAAAATACAAAATTACAAGTAAGACCATGAATATACACACACATTCATCAAGTTGATTGAATTTGTTTCCAATCAACATACTTGGAAAAATGAAAGGCAAAATACAAAATGCCTTTCATTTTGTATTTTGCCTTTCAATGAAAGGCATTTCACAAAATGCCTTTCATTTTGTAAGAGTAGTTCAATCAGTCAATAAAAAAGAGAGCAATAGTGCTACCTGTAACAGTTCCTATCACAGAAATGTTTTACTACAGCTGTGTGTTTTGGTCAGATGAGCTGAATTTATCGTTATCAAAACCTGCCAGTGGGGTTGGTGTGAAGCGAAAGATGAATATATGGAAAAGTACCTTGTGCCCACTGTCAAGTATGGTGGACAATCTATGATACTGTGGGTTTGTTTCTTCTCGATGGCCTTGTGACCGTTGTTGGGGAGCATAGCATCAAAATAGCAGAAAATTTTAAATAAAATTCTGGTGATCTCTAGCAATAAACCAAAAAATGGTTCCTCTTGCAGTTTTCAACAGGTCAGCGATCAAAAGATATAACCAAATCAACACGGAAATGTTTTATCAGTCACAAATGTAATCTCCATCCCAGTCCTCAGCTCTGGACTGACAACATCCAGACACTGCTGTAATTGCCATAGGTTCACAGTATAATGTTATGGTTATAGTTGGTGTGCTGTCACACTCAAATATCACAGACCACTAATTTCAGGGGTCAAATCTAGATTTAAGCACCATGACTCACTAAACAGGGTGAGTCATGGTGTAGGTGTAAACACGCATATGTCATCTATCAGTTTCCAAACCAATTCTCTATTTCTATGTTGATTCAGCTGCACATGAATTGGTATCTGATTTTAATTGATCAAAACTACATTTGTGTATCTGTAGCTCTAAATTCTTAATTATACTGGTAAAACTATGAGGTTTTTCTAAATTGAAAGGAGTTTGGTATAATACAGTTTTACCTTAATGAAACGTGTAATTCTATTTATTAAACACTAGGAAAGAATGGAGAGCTTGAGCATCCGTGGTTCTAGAATAGCCGACACCAAGGGCGAGACCCTCTTCAGGCTCCAAACTGCACACAACCAAAGACTCACTCCCCTGTAAAATCACATTCTGCAAAAATGCAACTATTTCACTAGGTAGCTTACCAGAAACCACAGGAGTGGGAACATTATGTTTTAACTGATCTCTTTGTGTTGCTATTTATTTATTTTATTATTATTTTATGTATAACAATTTAAATATTCCCATACATATGTAATCTTGTGAACTTAGCAGAACATGTCATCATTCTTTCTGGTCAAATGCATGCCAGGACTCCAAAGAAAGGAAAATTGAGTTCTTAGCTTTAAATGAGCTTTTACTTTCTTTATAAACCATCTTGTAAATATGGCTTATGCCATTTGTCATTCACTTGTTTGCCGTAATTAACCGAGTCAGTAGTTTTCTACCATCCGTTTTGAGTCCAAAAAACAGCAGTTCAATATGTGCAAATTTGGATGGGTAAATAGGAGGGAGAGGACAGAGATGAAGAGGGAGATGGATGCCCATTCTGCTGGCACTCAGACCCAGCTGGGTTATGTGGAGGCAGTGGCTGCCTAATGAGCTCCTCTTACCCCAGAGAGCTCACCCCACTTCTCCCCCCTGGGGCCCCTAATATGAGGATAAAGAACTGCTCACACTCCCTTACTATCACATGTGTTGCTTTTACAATGCACAGTGGGCGGTCTAATGAAAACACTATCTTTCTAAAACAGTCACATGCTCAGCAGTTACAGTGCCTTGCAGAAGTATTCACACCCTTTAAACTACCACACTTTGTGACATCTCAAACACAAACTTTAGAGTATTTTATGTTTGGCTTTGTGTTGTAGACAAAGTTGCACAGATAAAGATGTAAAATCATAGAGGTTTTTAGATTTCTCAGAAAGAAATATTAAATGTGTCATGTATTCAGCCTCTATTAATCTGATGTCCCTCAATAAAATCTGGTACAATGAATTTCCTTCAGAAGCTATGAAATGAAAAGGAACCACGTAAGAGGATTTTCTCAGTAAAAATATTGTTGTTTTTTGAAGGTTCCAGAGAAAAGACAGCAAAGACAAAAAGTATCACAAAGACCAAAGAATGCAACAGATGGGTCAGTGAGAAGGTTGTGGAGAAAATGAAAGCATTGTGGGTGAAGTATGCTTCTTTTGCAGGTGAAGTTAAAATGTCTAAAAAAACCCTGAAAAACCTTTATTATTTATCATCCCTCCAAAGAAACAAACAAAGAAAACAAGTTTTAGGTATAAATGCAGTTTGTCTCATCTGCTAAAATAAAAAAAATGTTCATGTTTTTAACCTCCAAGAAAATGCCCACTCTCCCCTTTCCAGCTAAACATCTCAGAATCTAACTTGGAATGCTTTAACTGGTTTGTTTTGCATTTCTGGGACTTCAGGCATTGTGTTTGTTCATCACATCTAAGATCTCCTGAAACTGATCTCATTTTGTGAAGTTTTGGTTTTATCATAGCCTTATTGAGAAATATTTTGAGTTGAAGGAGGAGTGGAGAGGCACACAATCTGTGCTCCTTAAAGTCCAGACTGAAGTTTTACAATCATTGATAATTTGGGGTGCCTTCTTGTTGATGTTTGACTGTCATATAAAATGACAATAACAATGTTATATTTATAACTGAAAATGTGAAAAAAATTAAAACAAAAGCATACTTTTCAAAAGAAGTGTGTACTCTCAACATCACTAATATGAATATGAACTCATATTAGCATATCCTCAGAAATCTTTTTCACAACAAAATCCTAATATTTGTGGAAGATCACCAATAATACCACATGGAAACTATGGATGCTGCTTTCTGTTCAACATCCTACTAAACATGTTTTACCTCAAAGCTTTAAAACTCATGACTTGTACAGGAAGTTTGTAAAAATGGCACTTAATGGCCTCTTCCTTGTAGGGTCAAACCAATAGCTCAACCTGGGCAGAGGAATTCTCTCCAGACGCTTGTAAATTCCAATAATAGGTTCATGCCAAAGCAAGCATGAGTGAGTGATTCTGTTAAGGAGGGTAGGAAGCAGAACTCCAGTGGGCCCTTTTCCATTATCACTGCTCCCCAGTGCCTAATGGTCAAGGCCTGTTTCCACTGGGTAAATGTTTATCCTTCAATAGGAGAATAAGAAGCTCGCCACAAACAGGAACACAGAGGCCAACATGGCCAGGGTAAAATAATGAGCAGCTATCAGCCTCCCTACTTTCTTGCCTCGGACACGGCCCGATGCTCATTAAAGCCCGGGCAGTCAAGTAGTTCTCCAGTCTTCGGTAGAGAGACCTGACTGCATTCAAAAACGAGAAAGAGAATCAACAGTGAAAATATTTGAACAATCTATTCAAACACCTTGTGGATTGCGCTGAAGGCAGGCGGCCAGAGAGCAGTTGTTTAGAATGGGCAATGAAGAAGATGGCGAAGACTCGCAGGCAGTTCGTTGGATTTTTTTTTTGTCATGGGCTGCCAAAATGGCTTTGATTTACTGAGGGAGCTATTGATAATTAATTGTATCATCTGTTTCCTCCTCCACACATGCCAAGAAAAGCAAACCCCAACTCTTCATCAGAGGCGCAGGCACAATCGTGCCATCAGAGAGGCCGGTTGGACTGAAGCTGGCTGCACGAGCTGTCAGCAGATGGCGGCTAAAACTAAACACCTTTCAAAGAGAGCACAGACTCATGAGTCCAAAACTTTGCCAGGGTATGGTGGAGGCAATTATTAGAGCACTTACAGGCACGCCACACTATGTGCTGCTCTCTTTTTACCAAAAAGTTGGTAGATATATGGCTTTCTTGCTATGCTTATTTCTTAACTCAGCCAGCAAAATTGTCATTACCTATTTAACATATCGTCTGTCTTTAATGTTTCCTGTCTGTTTCACACAAATAGAGATCTCCCACACATCTGAGCAGTGGGCACGGTCTACAGCAAGCCAAAGCACAAGTCCGTATATGGAACATACTTTTAGCTCAATAATTCATAATCTTAGAGGGATGCTGAATAATTGAAGTGAACTTGGAGGCCTTTCAGCTCAGCAGAGCTTTGCATGTAGCTGATGGATCTGTGGGATTCGATGCACATTACAGGGCTGAGGGGAAGTATAGTGCTAAGCTGTGTTTCTGTTTTCACTGCGCGCTCATTGATCAATTATTCAGCCGGGCCCTCTGACTGTGACCTACAGTTCTGAGAATGGGCCCAAGTCTTAAGCTGAAGACAGTAAGATCTGAGACAGGGTTTTCCTTATTGTGCTTTATTTCATGCTCCAAACAGCCTGTGGTTCCAGAGTGTGAGAAATTCACTCAGACTTCTCACTGAAAGTCTCCCAAGTTTTTCAGCTGTGGTGGCCGCTGCCTCAGACACTACAGTACCTGTCTTTCATCTTCTTAAATGAGTTAAAGTAACGGCTGCTTATGAAATGAGCAGAGATGCCACTTCAGGCAAGTCAGTTCCTTTCCCTCCTTGTCTGGGGAAGAGGTAAAAGGAAGAAGGGGGGTTGGGACGGGTTACAGAGCTCGGAGGGTCCCCCTATTGAGTGTGGCTTTATCACAGAGGCCTTCTCATGAGTACTGAAGCTTTTAATCAAAAAGATTATTTCACAGCGAAAGCAGCCTCGCAGCCAACATGAGTCTGAGCTTCTAATTAACACAAAACAGAATACTGCACTTGTGAGAACTCCCTAAAAAACCCCCGATTGCCTTCTTAGATAGCCTTACATTACTAAAGATGGCTGTTTTTTTCTTTTTCTTCAACAGACAGATCATCTGTGGCTATTTTACCACATTAAACACAATCCAGAGCTCACAGTCCACACAAAAAAATATTATACAGACACGATAAAGTGCTTGCCAGTAAGGATTGAGTGTTTAGAAAAAAACATGTATTTCATATTAATATACAAAATTAAATTTAAAGTAAATATTTTGTCATTTGATCCTACTTAAAATAAATTAAAGCCTGATTAAGTTCCTAACAACAGTTGGTAAAAACAATCACCTATCTACTGTAGATGTCCAATAGCCTGCATCAAGCAGCAATCCCTTATCCAACTATGTGGTGACAGTGGAAAGAAACAACTCATTTCAACAGAAATACGATCCTGAATCACAATATGACTCAGTATGAGAATCCATTTCAGATAGGCAGTTCAAATTTGAACTCGTGTCTGTTCTCTCTGCAGCTCTGAAAGGTGTATATGATTCTCTGCCACCAGAAAAACTGTAAAAGGCCCTCAGTGCTCATATTATTCTCACCGTTACTCACAGTTCACACATTGCATATTCAGAGAAAAAAATATAAGTACCTAGCAAAAATGCTCTGATTTGGACACTACAGTAGAGATTTGCATTTGAATGATTGATTTGCATGGAGCTTCCCTATACAGATATATACTGGTACTAGAGGGAATAAGTCATTTCCAATTTGCTACAGTCTGTTGCAGTTTATCTGACAGTTAATGAAAACAGTGAGATCATTAAGCACATAATAATATTTATGCTTATTAAAGTGGGGTGGCATACAACAAATGGCTGGAAATGGTCTATTTTACTTGTAGGAGGAACTTATAGCTGTTTTGTCCAAATCAGGAAATTGGAGGCATGTTTAACAGTGCTTTCTAAAGAATTATTGTATATTTTAAAAAATAAAATTTCAAAGAAAATTGTGCTTGCTCCATATGAGCTAAAATAAGTAATAAAAAAACAGCTTGAGAAAGTTAAGAAATTCTTCAGAACTCCAATTTCTCTTTTCTGTTGGAAAGATAAAGCGAGAGTCACTGGACAGAACCAGATTGTTTGTTATGCAGAATCGGCCCTCAGGGATTAAAGCCTTCATTGTTCAACACTCACACAACGTAAGTGTACCTTTTGAGGCTAGAAGACATCCTCACTGAATCAGAATAGTCTGATATACAACCGTTTAGAGGTCAAGCTGAGCTTTGTCTGCGATGATTTATGATCCACACACTCACCTACAGCTGTAGGGGAGAATACATGTCATATAACATTGCTTTGTTAGAAAAACACAGTTTGATACCGTTGTGATAGATGGATTTGAAGTTACCCGGGCTTTCTGACATGAGCTGAGTGTGTTTTAGACAGAGGTGTTTAATCTTCATCCTGACTGGTGCGCTCCTCACGTCCCCTGAGCTCCTTGTTTTCCTGTATTGATTAAAATCTGCCCTATCCACCTTCCTGGTGTAAGAACTCCTTCAAAGAAGGCGCTGAGGGATTATTCACTGAGGAAAAACTTAGCCTGGGTCTTTGTTCTACCAGTTGCTCTGGCTTATTCAAAGAGGCAAGTCAGTTGGCAAGTAATGATGCAAAAATGGTTATTAACAGGCATTTGAGGTAGATGATTTGTTAATTGCATATTATAATAATAAATCATTGTGCTGCATCTCAAAATTTATTTGGAGGCTTAAACTTTAAAGAAGTTGTCCAACACTGGACATTTGCTTGTTTTTATCATTTGACTTTTGAAGATTTGATCCAAACAAATGAAAATGAGATTGAAGAAATGGCCCAGTGTAGAAATGAGCACCACCGTATCTTTCTGCATGGAGGGACTCAGAACTGGGTAGTTTTCATCTTCTTCTTCCTTTTATTAGTGTTGACAATGTTGGGGGTATAATATGAAGGCGTGTACTCAGAAGTCCATATATGTGGGTATACTCTACAAAGATATGATGGCAACAACCACTTAATTTGTGATTAGAGCTTTATTCAAAGCTGTGTTTATTCTCCAAGGAATTCATTAGAACGAGAAGCTGCCTCATTTCCCCCCCCATGTTCCTGCGACTCATTCCCCCTGTGAGGTGATTTAATGTTCATCTCTAGGTGATAAAAACTGGAGAGCATGACCACAAATATGCTGAATATATTAGCTGTAGATTTTTTCCCCCTATAAACAAAAGGAAACTTATTCTATCATTCAAATTACCCAGTGCACCAGCACATTTCTCCAGAGTCTCATTCCACAGACATCAAATTATTTTAGGTTTAGTGCCAGGTGACTTACCTGTAGTGTTTCATTGTTACTAGCAGAAAAAAAAATTGTTGTTTTGACAGCTAAAACTATTGGAAAAAAAGGTCTGCTCTTTTTCCATTTAAAAACATCCACCTCAACTTAACTGAAAACAACTGCTCAGTTTGAAAAGTTCAGAATTTTTACATAAACAAGCCAGTTTATTATGCTTTTGGATTCTCTTTTACTTCTGCCAGTGAAATGTTCCCATTGCCACTAGCAGCAAAGCAAGGCTCAACATGATCAAACTTCCAAATGCAACAATATGAGAGGTTCTGTTTCTATAAAACATGAATTCTCTTCTTTAAGTTAAAAACTTTGCAACCTCTAAAGACACGTGAGGCTCAGGGCTGTTTTGATTTGATTTTCACCAGTGCTTTGTATATTTTATTTTCCTATTTGTTTAACAGGAGTTACATCAGTTTCCCTCCAAATTGCTATGTGTGTGTGTGTAAATACTTTTTTCCATTTTATGACAATCTTTTTTAAAAATTACAAACAGCTGCAGAGCTTACGGTATATTGTATATTGTCCAGAAAACCAGAGTTACTAGATTATAAAGCTTTAAGTTACATTATTAAACAACAAAATTGTTTAAATCGGATTTTATTCTCCTCACTTGATTAGTCCCAAAAAGGGAGGGAAACGCTTTGCATACAACTGTAATATACAATATTATACTATACAATATCTATCATTCTGTATTCTGTTTATAATTTGTGCTTTTTATTATACTGCTTGATCTGTACACTGTTCTTGATTGCTTTGAAAAGTGCTTCTTAAAAAATGTATTATCATAGCTTTGTTCACTATCAACTGTAACCATGAAAGTATTAGATTCTGATATTCAGTTTTCAAAGTGTTCTAACTTTCTTTCTACCAGATGCATTTTTCACCTGTAAAGTATCAGCGCTCGCCTGTGTCAGATGAGGATTTGTGCGCAGTGATGGCCAGGTTTCCAAACGGATCTGAGCAGAGCAACTGTAGGAGCCGAGAGGACAACTGTTGCTCATTAAATTACTCTGTTCCATCATCCTGATGCATCTGTGAAAGAACTGGGATCGCAGTGACCTTTCTCTTTCCCACAACCAAGCCCTCTCCTTTACTAATATAGATGCAAACTGAAGTAGGTCAAACACCAGGTATAAATCTTCCTTGGCAAGCTGCAGCAGCGTTTGCCAGGTAGGCATTGCAGGCTGGCGTAACGGACTGTGAATGGAGGTGTGGCTCAGGCGTGAAGCGTGCACGCTGTGGCCGCTGCCAGCAGGCTGGGACCAGCTTGCCGCTGGCCGAAGGGTTTGCTTCCCACAAGGGAACCATTTGGCTGCAACAATGTGCTACTGAAAACAGATATTGGTTATCAAAATGAAGCCGACTAAATAAATAATTAAGAGAAGGAAGAGATGCACACCTTTTGTATGTGCACTTTCAGCAAGGTCAAGATCCAGTTACTTTTTCATGGCCAGCCTTTGACAAGAGAAAATGATTAACCGATACAACTAAAGCTTTTTTTTTCTTTTACCTTCCAGTCTGATTTAATTTACCAGAAAAAGATTTTTGACCTTTGAGGTTTTCTTGCAGCTAAAGACTCCTTGCCTTCAACAAATATTGATGATTATTTCATAAAATGGGTTTGATTAATAGCTGCAGGAGCAAATTAAAGTGACCAAAAGTGCTGTGTTATGTAAATGGAGTTACATAAAATCATTTTATTAGACACTGTAGTACAACTTGTTGTAAAATCCACTTGCTGTCTTTCTCATGAACCCATAATCATTCTGGTAAACATAGAAACAGACAGTGAGTGACAGACCCATCAAACCATTTTTTCAGTGGCTTATAGTGGTCACTACGTTTTGAGTTGAGTAGAGTTAGGATTGTACAATGTTAGGAACACACTAAATTTCAGGATCGTATTTGAATATCCTATAAAAATTTTGATCATGATATGCCTACACTTTGGTCACTATTCTTTTCCCCCCATCATAATCTTCCCAAGATTCTCCCTGAGCTTTTGTGATTTTGCCTGTCAAAATTTTTATCAGCTCTGGACTCAACTAGCAGTGAAAGTCCATCTAAGAATACAGCATCAGGCATGATAATATACACAACATCAAAACTGTGAACACTGCACAATAAAATATTAATTCAAAACAAGAGACAAGTTTGTGTGAACACTATGCTCCAAAGAAGTATTTATGGCTTAAGGTAAATTAGGAAAAAAGGAGTTGGAATTACATAACTGTGTAATGAAAGAAAAATCTGAACAAAAGAGGCATCAAAGAATTAAAGCATTTTACATTTACCCACAAGCTTTGAAATCATGTTGCCTTCACTGAAAACAGAAATTATAAACTCAATACGATACCTCTTTTTTGTTTTGTTTTGTTTTACTATCAAAAAGTTTTAGTCAGTGAATTGAGTTAGACTTTGCATCAACCCAAAATATGTTATTCTTAAATTTCCCTTTCATTTGCTTATGTAAATGTAATCCAATATCTTCATAAGATAAATTACAAAAAATGACAAAAAAAAAAAAAAAAAACAACGAAAAAATTTATTGCTACATTTTGCAATAGATAAAAAGCTTTTTTTATTTTATTATTTTTCTTTGGGACAGACTAGAATTTGGCTAAAACAATGAGCCCAGGTTAAATAAACTCTTGAGTTTAAACTTTTGAACTATGTTAAAAATGGAAGGTGGATACAAATAAAGAATTATTAGAAGAGTGTATTTTAAGTTTCAGAGGTTGAGGAGAGTTGCAGAGGTTGCCGTACTTAGCCACTTTAAAAAATGAAGGCCTGTATTGAGTTTTTAGGCCTGCAGCTCTAGGCAATGGTGATAAATCCACCTGTGAGAGAGAGCTTGTATCAGACAGGCCCAGGCCACTGGCAGATAAATCGACCAGCCCGTGCCCTGACTGGGAGAAGCACCCCTGTGGGCTTCCCTGCCGCTGAGAGTTATTTTTCCTGCTCTGTCCCTTGTAGGTTGGAGCATGGCTTCGGGATACGAGCAAGCTAAATGAAACACTAATGCACCGAGTTTCCCATCAGAAATTTCCATAATTCATTTCCACACATTTCCTTGAGAGCACACTGTGGGATTTGAAGGAGGGGCCGGGAATCTAAATGTACCAGCTGTGTGAAAAGAGGTGTCTGATCAACAGCTCAGTGGCTGCAGCCTTATGTGAAATTCTGAAAGCCAGCACGTGACCTTCCAGGTGTATTCCCTATCTTTCCACCAAGGGTGTTTTTTTTTTTTACTGCATTAAAAATGTGCTTTGCCTTTTCACTCACCCTTTTTATATTTACAAAGTTAGGAAAAAAATCTATTATTTTACGTTGCACATTTCAAAGAAATCCCCTCTCTCAGCTATTTCATTTTCATCAATAAATAAGCCAGACTCTGCTCTTTCATTTGCTGCTTGGATCTATGTTGAATGATTTGAGGGGCTTAAAAGTGCCTCGGCAGTTCTCTTTGTGCTCGGGGTTAGATGTTTCCCTGCAGTTTGTTTTTGTTGCTTTTCAACTACTTACTAAAACCATTAGTTGTGTGGAAATATAATTCTCTCTTGGAGCACGTTACAATGAAGCTTTTACTTTTGATGTTATACTCTCAGAACAAAGGATGCTTGTGTCTGCTGGTGTATTAAATTAAAGACTGGGATGTCCAATAATACATTCAGATGGAAAAGTTGAGAGAAAAAAAATCATCAAAAAGGATGCCTGTAAGTTTTCAACTTGTATGGATCTCTTATTCTTTGTACTTATTCAGTAAGCTAGAATATGATATAAAGATCAACCTAATTAAATAATTCAGTTCAACAAAGTATTATCTAGACTCATTACACATCAAGTGACCTATTTTCAAACTTTATTTCTGTTCATTTTGATGGCTCTGACTTACAGATAATGAAAATTTATATTTAGTTTGTCAGAAACTTTATCACAATAATTAAAATGATTTTCACAATTGATAAATAGTATGTCTATGTATTATGGAGTATATGCAGTCAGCACTTGGATTTGTCTTCTTTTGCATTGCTCATTGAACAAACCTTTTAAGGCTGTGGATCTCCCTCTTGCTTATGCACATTTTTCGACTACAATTTTTCCTTCCATTAAATGTTAATTAATGTTTTTTGGAAAAGGGATTATAATAGCTATCTTCTTTTGCATCAGCCTTTTATAACTTACCCCCTAGTGGAGGAGGTTTATGACAGTCCACTGAACAACTGTCATGTCAGCAGTCTTCCCTCTAATTGTACCAGCAATAATATAGTGAAACATTTCTAGATTTCCTTTATTTTATTGGACTTCAGTAAAACTCAGATTTGATGAGAATTTGAGTATGGGGTTTTAATTGCCCATGTGTAATAACCATCAAAATTAACAAAAACAAATGCTTAAAGTAGATGTCTCACTCTGTAATTTATTTCAGCATTTTATTTTAAAAGGTAAAATTTTCAACTCTATTTAAATTTAGGATCCACCTGTACATCAGACTATACATTTTTTTCAGCCAATACCCAACCATAAAAAATGATAAAAGTGTGAGTCCTTCTACACGTCTTCCTGCATGAAAGTTAAAAATAGGTAATAATCTGTTTTACAGCAATAATATTTAGGATGTGTGGAAAAATCCACCAGGGATAATGGAGTCGTAATGAGGCATTGCTAGTATTGTTGGACGCAGAACAAATGGTTTGTACAAACAGTGTTTAGACCACAGAAATAGTCTGAACACCAGGTGTTGTAGAACAATATTCCCTGCAGAGTGATGAATTGGTTGACTAAAGAGGGTATTCGTCCAAAAGCGCTACACTCTGCAGTATGTGATTGCTAAATCTGACAAAGTCAGAGAGAAAAAAAACAACAAATAAAACAGCATGTTCACACAAGTTGCAGTACATCAACCTAATTCAGAAAGATTATACTGACACCTGCTTGAAATTATCAATAGAAAACAAAGATATCACTTTGTAAATTCAATCTCAAGATGGTCACTGAAATGTTTAAAATTAACTTTTAAAAATGGGGTGTCTGTAAAAACGTCCCTTCTTTCTTTCCTGCCATGCTAGTGCTTGCACACTGACTGGAGGCTTTTTTTAAAAGCTGAAATTAGGGTAAGTTTCCTTTTTAGTTCCATTGTCTAGAAACAATCCTGATAGTCATTTTTCCTGCCTTGGTAAAGACCAAGAAAAAAGACTAACAATCCTCCAGGGGGGCTTTTGCCTGAGGTAAGACACAGGTGGATGGCGCCCAGAGCAGGGTCACAGTAAAGATTTATACTATGTACAAAGTAAAGAACAGAAGAAAAATGGCTGTTCATGTAGCGTCTCAGTGAAGCGAGTGAAACAGCTGTTCACGGCGTGAGGAAGTGGTCAGGTAAGACAGGCCTGGAAATAATAATCACAGGCCCATCTGCTGACCTGGGACTGCATGGCCCCGGGGCTCCCAGCACAGGCCCTCCGTATGGAGCACAGCACAGCCTTCGCCCCAGGAAACCTGGCCACGCCGCACTAGGCTGCTGACACTGCCACATGCTCTCCTTTTGTGGCCGGGGCTAGCCTGCACTCTCTCGTGAAGCGCTCAAGTTACTGGGAGGTGCCACTGCAGAAACTATCTATAACCAACTGACTGCCATTAGATGTAGTGCACCTCGGGATTCTATTTATACATGTGTGTGTACCTTGGGGACTGTGCTTGAACTTAAAGGAACAAAGGATCCCAAAACAAACTTTCATTATAGTTGATGATAAATTGTTGTTTAACCAAAAGTTCCATTTAAAGAAGTGGGTTCATTAGATGTGAGGACAAAGTTTCAGAGTAAAATGACCAAAGAACAGCGAATCAAGGGCCAGTCTCGTTCCAACTGCCAAACCGGTTAATTTTGATCATTAATTTAGTGACTAATAGCTGTGTGAGATGGCGTTTTAATGCAACGTAGGATTAAAACACATTTATCATATTAGGGAGCACATCAGTGATCTCCTGGTCGTGCATCCTTGATAGGCTCTACAGGAACAAATCAATATTGCGCTGTAATTGAGCGATGAGGAGGGTGAGAAGTGTGAGCGGCCTAATCATAATTAAAGAGCAGGCTGCTAAATACGAGGCTGTGAAAGATAAGCAGTGTCAGCAGGAGATGCAGCACAACAAGTCAGGCAACTTCCATGTGTTGTCTGAACTTACACCAGACATTAGATTAAAAGGATGCCGGAGACAGTCATCAACTCTGGCAAGTCTGAGGGAAGAGATTTAAACTACAGGTCCTCAAAAGTACTCACACTTGCTAGTTTTTTTCCCATTTTGTCAGAATGCAACCACAGATTGCAGTGTACCTAATTGGGATTTCATTTGGGAGACTGAAACAAAATAGCGTGGAAAGAAAAGAGTGCAAATAAACATCTGAAAAGTGTGGTGTGCCTTTCTATTCAGCCTCTGTCGCTATGACATCATCTATCCATCCATGACCTACTGTATATATCCTTATCCTTGCAGAGTCACAAAGGGGTCTCCACCGGTCACTGGGCAAGAGGGAGAGAGGTGCAACCCTGGACAGGTTGCCAGTCCATTTAAAGGCAATGCAGAGAGACCACTAAATAAAATCCTAGGCAACCAGTTGTTTCAAACGTCATCTAATAATGTCAGTATAAAGGCAATTGTAAAAGCTTTGGCAGCTTCTTGACTTTGGTAAACAAACAGAATCAAAAAGTCAAAGGAACATAAAAGACAGATCAGAAATAAAACTAAAGGGAAGTGGAAGTTCTAGAAAGATGCACATTTCTTTTCACTTATTAATTTGACAAATTAGAACTTTACAAAACAGTGATAAGAAATAAAGGAATCATTAATAGAAAGTCATGTTTCCAGTTTGCTAGAAGCCATGCAGTAAAAACAGCAAACATCTGGCTCTCACTGATGAGAGCAATACTTAACCTTTTTGTCCACATGCAAAAGCACAATGTCTGACTGAAAAACTATTGAACATCAAACTGAATAATGCCGTCTCTATGGTATACTACGGCGGTGACAACATTGATGTGCGGGAATGCTTTATCTTAGCAGGGACAAAGATGCTTATCAAAGGATTTATGCTAAATTAGAAAACTGCTATTCCCAGCTGCTTTCCATCTAATCTGAATGAGCTTGAACCATTTTGCAAAGACTAATAGGCAAAGAGTTAAGTTACCTTCTTTGGAAACTGGTGGCTACAAACCCCAGAAGACAGGCAGCTGCAATTGAAGTGAATGGTGGTTGTAGAAAGAATTGACTCAGGAAACCATAAAAGTTTGTTGTGGTAATGTGACAAAAGAGGAAATATTGAAGGGGTGCGAAAACTTTTGGAAAGAGCGTTTTCCTTCCAAAAACGGAAGAAAAACTTTTTTTATTGGTAGTTAAGTTGTAGGCTTAACTTTTGCTTCAAAAACTTTTGAAGTTAAGACTTCAAAAAGCTAAAACCTCAGCCGATGAGTATTAAGCATTTCAACTGGCGTGCATTGAAAAGAATAATTCTTGTTATCGCCAAATAATAAATGTAGATTTTTATTACTTATCATAATTAGCATATTCAGTGTACAGACTAAATTGTTATTCAGATATCTTCAAAATCAATTACAAAAACTATATACATACTCAAAAAGCTACTTGCTCAAGTATTTGCTTTAATCACAGTTAAAGGGAACATGTATAAACAAGCTCCTATTTAATCACTTTTTTTTCTGCGCCTTTCAGTCTCCTTCAAGCACCCACACGTCACACACACATACTCTTTGCTTTATGACATTCCATCAAAAGATGCAACACAAAAGCACCTTTAATGTATTAGGAAAAAACGCGGTAAACAGATTTGCATCACTACCCCACATTATCTGCTGACGCCCTGAAATGATTTGTTTTATGCACACTTGGCCTTGAAGTTTGCAAGCAGGTTGTCAGTGATGATAGAATTGAGCTAAATGGTGCAGACAGAGAAAACAACAACTTTGCTGAGGTCTCCACTTTGAGCTCGAAGGCAAACTGCTTAACTCAAAAAAGGCAATTTTAATTGCATCGATTCAGCCATACAAATGTAGGATTCTCTTCAAAAGTGTTCACCTCAGCACAGTCTCTGTCTTCTAAAGCTGCCAGAAAGGAGCCAGTTTATTCTGTAAAGCCCCCTTTAACTCAAGCAAGCAGCACACAATCATGCAGAGGGGGTTAGTTTTATATGATTTTACACAATGCAAAAAAGTTATGTGACCAGAAAAAGTGCAAATTGTTCAAAGTTCTGTTTAAATATGATCAGCATTTCAAAATGCAAACAGCACCTTTGTACTGACAGCATACAATTCTTGTCAGGCTTTTCTTGCTCTTTGAACAGAATAGTTCTTTCTGTATTTGAACACATAAAAGGAGTAGAAAATATTTATCTGAGGAAAACAAATCATTATAAGAAGGGCAAAAGATAAATCCAACAATACACAATTATGACTAAGAACTAGTCACATATTTTAGCTGTTATAAAGAAATGGCTTTTTTTCTAAAATGAATATTTCTATCCTGCTTATTTGGCACCTATATCAAGTGTAATTTATTTAATCACTGTTGAATGAGGATGCCCATTGACATGTCTTTTTTTAAAGGAGAATGGGCTGATAATGCACACTCATATAATTTTTAAACAGAAAGGCTGAATTCTATATCCAAATTGAATAGTACAGTAAAGCAAATTTCAAAAAGAGGAAAGACCAATGATTATTTTTTCAAGATACACCATTTTTAGAGTCATTTTAAAATAGCTGTGCGACAGTTCTTTGCTGTGCAATAATTTAATTGTTTCATGTCATAAAAAAAGAGAATTTCAATTTGTGCTTGAGAGGAGGAGTCGTTATGTAAAATCAGCCTTATTGAGCTTTATTTCATGTAATAGTGTTATTCCCTGATCAAAAACATTCCTGGAGTGTTGCTTGCTCATACAATGCACCACCTATTTTCCCAAAGCTCCACCTGGAAGCTTGAAGCCAACAACATGAATAATACGTTTATCTTAACCTTGCAAATTATTGAGTGATAATTTCCTCTGAGTACCACTAAGGATATCGTAAGTACCACTGGTGGTATTCAAACACACCTCCAGGCCTGGAATCGCATGATTTAGTTTGTTTACACACCTAGCCTTTTTACTCTCACACAGAGTCTGTGTGATGCAGACAATGGTCATTTCCCAGGTAGATCAGGACTCACAGTGAGCGATTGGTTCAGCGCGGCTGTCACAAAGCATTACTGAATGGCAGGCACAGCTCCACAGACGCCACAAGCCCGTGAAGATGATCACATTTGATACACATGACACTCCATCCCTGCTGTGACAACACACGCTCATTTTTCTGCTCTGACATCCGTTGCCGTGTGGGTGTTATTCAAGTCAAATCTATCATTTTAATGGAGAAGTAGTCAGACCTGAGGATTATTTGAGGCATAAATATATCATTGTCTGTTCGTTCGGTATCGACCAAGTGTCACTGTGCCCAGACTTGCTCTTTCATGACAAAAGCTGTGAGATATCATACAGCACAAATAGATTCAGTGGGTCCTGACAACAGGAACAACAGGAGACCAGCGTGAACTGCACAAGCATAGGCTAAGATAACAGGCTCTTTAAGATACTCACTGAGGGATAATAAACAGGCTAATTATGTTATCCCCAGCAAGCACAAAGAAACAATGGAACCATCAGTTTAAAATTCCTTAGAACTCCGCTTGTTTGGTGCCAGCAGTGCAACAAAGTGAATTGTCCACCATGATTTCAGCTTTTTGTAAATGCCTTAAGTACAACCAATCTGATGAAACTCCAATTTGCAAGAAACCAGTGCACAGGGGCACAATGGAGTATTCCAGCATATTGCCTAAGCCGTGGCCTCTGAAAGCACACTAATTGCATCTGGGATTTGGTTATCCAATCCCACAGTGCATCACAGCCAGGCTAGGAGTAAAGACGGGGGGAGGATGAGGGTGAATTAGAGGCTGGTGGGGTGAAGCTTCTGCTTGCTGAAGCCTTGACAGTGCTTTGTACTGAATGATTGTTCTCCAGACAACTGACGGAGGTAGCAGCGCACGCAGGGTTGTTTGAAAGCCCAAAAGGATATGCGGCTGCATCATCAAAGTCCAGCAAGTCTTCCATGTGTCAGGGAGAGATTAAGCTCTTCCAGAGAGGGCAATGCCTCTGATCACTCCATTCAATCGATGGGATTTGAATAAAGGAATAAAAGATCAGGCATTGTGTATCTGGGTGCTCTGCAACCACTGGATAGGATTAAGGCATGTTGGAGCAGTAACAGTGACAGACGCCATCAATCACAAGTTCCCCACACTAGTTAGCTGAAGTTGATATTAGCCCTAAATAGGACACATCTGTTTGTTGCTGCACACCCACAGACTTTAATTAATTCTCAAGTCATTTTATTTTTAGGCATGGGTTTTTATTTGTTGCTGCTCCTGTACAAGTGCACAAAAATGTAAATCGCATCCTTCCTTTGCTCACAGTCAGGGGCTCACATACTCTGTGATACTGCAAATTAAGCACACAAACACAGACACACACACCCAGAGACTGATCCAGACTCGTAGCGCAGCACACATACAAACACAAACAATATGAAAGTCACTGTGCAAACAAACTTTGGTCTGATGGTCTTCTTCGGCCTCATTTTCCTGTCTGCCTGTGTTCTCTATCATCACTGAGCGTCTTCTCCACAGGCTCTGTCAGATAATAGCTTCCTTTCTCCACTTTTGAAGAGAGAATGAGTATATTCCCTGGGAATATGGTTCAAGGGCAGGTCTGTGTAACCCAGGGAGACAGACTTTTGCCAAGACCTTGGTTTCAGATCCTGGAAATGGCTTAACATGTCTTATACTTATCCTGTACTATGTACTGCCCAGGAGCCCAGACTCCCCCACATTAAACTGAGGTGTGCTGATTGAGTTCAGGTGCATGGATTGTCCTTGGCATCTCAACCTTAGAGTCTAACTTCCTGCTAATTGTTTCATCAACAGACAAGCCAGTAGTTTTTGACATGCGTGTGGGTAATGCAATATGATGTGGACCCACTCAGTTTGAGTTCTTCTAGGAAGGCTTTTAAAAATGTGTTCATGGAAATTTATTAATTTATGGGATCAAACACTGATGCTTGATAAAAACGTCATATGCTAGACTCTACGTGTAAATGGAAAGAAGAAATATCTCCTTCTGCAACATTATTATAGCATGTTCTTCTTGTAAACCTATATTCTCCTTTGGAATTCAACTGCTTGCCAACTTCTTACTTCCATGTTTGAATATGTGCAACATATGTTCTTACATTTTGTGATCCATTTTTCAAGAAAACCAACTTCACAATGCCATCCAATTTGCAAACACTATAGTGTACTGTACGCATAATTCTTTAGACTTCCTTTTATATTTCCCCCCTAACTGGTCAGACTTTCAAAAATAAACTTTAGAGCATTGATGTTTGAAGGTCTTTAATATTTGTAGAAATTTCATCTGAAATATTACTGGCGCACTGGAAAATGGAGCCTACGGTATGTGCCCTAATAAAATTTGTCAGACAACAACTTATGTGTATATACCAAGTGCCATTTTTATTTCTTACTATTGTTAACCAGCCTCTCATCTTTTACCCATCATGTCTCACAGAGGGATATAATTACTACGACCCATTGCTTGCTATGCTTTCCTATTATTAGCCCAGCTTTTGAAGCCCTCTGCCTGGTCATATGGTCAGTGCTTTAGGGCAATATGTCACAGTACATGGGCACAAAAGGTAGCCAAACAATGCCTATTGGGGACCAGGTGCCACTGCAGTAACACCATTTGGCTACTGTTCACTATTGTGGCACTCTGTGCTTGTTGAAACATTACAACATTTGCTGTTTCAAGCAACCTTGTTAATTAAAGCACCCAATGCATATTGAAGGTGTGAGGATTCAGCTGACCATGGAAGCTATTGTTTGCAGATAAGCAAGTTGGCATCCTCGAATGACTCACATAAAGACACAATGACAGACAGGATGGAATGCGACTGCACCCAGCATAAAAGAAACTGCAGTAGCCTCATTGCAGCATCATTATGTTCTCTTCTATCATCATGCTGGATGCGAGAAATGGTCTTTTTCTTCTTTTTTTTCTGAAAGATATTCTTGGCGATCAAGTCAGCCTCTTTAATGATGTTTTGGATCTTAGTGTTCAGTGAAAAGAATGAATTTGATTGGTGTTTTTGATGTTAAGTTCTTCTTTTTATATTGTTTCTCTATTTTCAGCATTATTCAACTATAGGCATCAAAGTCTCTACTTATACTGGAAGTGGACAAATGTTTCGTTGTCTGCATATAAGATGTCCAGAGATGTTTCACAGGCAATTCTGTGAACAAACAAGGAGATGCTCAAACTGTAAGATACAACTACCTCATGAATTGTAGTTTTTTATTTAATAGTCACCTTAATCCAAGTTATGTAGAACTCTAAAAACAAATCTGAAAATTTCAGCCCTTTTTGCTGTCTAATGCAGGGAAAGATCTTGAAAATAAAATGGAAGAAACTTGTTTTTTTGCCTTTGCTAAAGATTTTTTTTTATTAAGACAGTGCTTTGCAAAATAATTTTTAGACTTTGAACATTTGTCATGTTGTGTTACAACCACAAACTTTAAGATATGTTATCGGAATATATAAAATCATATTTGTGAAGTCGAAGGAAAATGTTTTTTTAATATAGAAACCAATAAAAAAAAAACTGAGAAATTGGGGATAAAACTATGAAGGACTTTTAAGCAGTTAGGGTACAAAACAGTAATCCTGCAAATAAAGACCTTAAAGAACGCTGAAAATTTACCTAGATATGGCTGTTCACCTGTACGTGCAGGTGATGCAGGTACATCACACTGCCAAGAGGTCCATAAGAGAGCAAGAGGAGCAACAGAGATCTATAGCTCAGGTGGGATGACTATCACTCCACAAATGGAGTGCCAAATAAACAGCAATTCTTATATAGAAATTCTTAAGAAAAGTTTGGCACAGGACAAAGAAAACACATGGAAGAAGGTGCTCTGTAGAAAAGGTCCAAATGTAAAGACTATGTATAGTAGTACAGACTTGGCATTCAATTTTATTCAGCTTTTATTCTCCAGGGAGACAGAAGCTGGTCAGATTCAATATGAAGATGAATGGAACTACATACAAGACCAATCCTGAAATAAAACTCTTTGGAGGCTGCAAAAGTCTTGAAAAGAGCCAGAGAAGAAGTGGGATCATTTTATTCAGTGCATATTATTTTGTGAGAATGGTAGAGTCAAAATCCAACCCTAAATATGTAAATCTTTGATAAGTCATAAACATTTACATTCCCCCTCTTTTAAAAAACCCCAAAAACAAATAAAAACAAGGGTTGAGCATTTCCACCTCTAGATGAACAAAGACTCGCAGCTCTAAATGCACTGAAAGGTATTTCTACAGATTGTCTCATTAATTCCTAAATACAAATGCGCACCAAAGCAATACATCTGATTTCTATTTGTTAAAAAAATTAGAAACCATGTATTCTTATCCTTTTCAAAGAATATTTGCTACTTTGCTTATCACATGAAAATCTAAACTAAATACAATTAAGTTTGTAATTTTAACATCACAAAATGTGAAAGGGTTTTGGAAACTTTTACTATACACTTTCTTTCAATAAAGACACTTTTAAGGCAAAATTAGCCAGCCTTTTGAACAAGGTATTACAGTGCAAGTTCTTTGTAATACTGTAAAAAAAAAAGTAGAGTTTACATAGACACTAATGTTTGAGATGAAAGTATTTATGGAGAAACTGTCAAGGTGTTTCAGGGCCTCCTAGAGGAACATCCTTCAGATCTCTATATCTTTTACTTACAGTCTAGCGAAGCAAAAGGTTTGTTGTGCACCTGAACCACTGTACAGTGGTCCAGCAACACAGAGGACATCTGACATGTCGTGAACTCTTCCCTGATCTAGGCCCGTAGGGGACCCCCAACCAACAAGCTCGGGGATCACTCACAGCCCTTTTGTTGCCACATTCCTTCTCTCAGCACCTCAGCTAGCCAGTGTCCTTCTACTGAAAAATAATCATCCACTCAGGCAGTCTACACTGTACACACAACAAAGCGACATTCTCAAACATTATACAGCCATCAGACATTGCTCATGCAAACACAATCTGTCTCACACAGCCATGTGGTGCATCTGCCGCCGTGTCCCCCTCGCCTTCTCAGTCACTTTTATGCAAGCCAGACAGAGAACAGAAAACTGGTAAATACCTCCATCTTGTGGACAATGTTTGTCAAATTATAGGTGATATTGTGAGAGGATGCTCATTGTCTGCTTTAATGAAAAGAAAAGGGAAACACAATTATCTAAATTTGGTACATATGTTTTATGCTTGTTTTCACACAGAAGGCTGCATAAACATGCAGCAAAGAAATATCCATCCTATGCTAACACATACTTCTACCTTGAAACAGGGTGATTATTTCTGTTGTAAACATATTTTGTTTAAATAATTTTTCATTATTCGCTGCCTTCAAGAGCCAAATAAGGCGACAGGGTGACTTTATGTTGAATGTCACTTTGCTTTTGGTTGGTTAGACGGTAGCCTCTCTTGAATTGGTTTTGCGGATGAAGGCACAGGTGAGGCCCGGAGAGGAGCGGCTCCTTCTCTCTGCAGCATTTCCTGAACTGAAACAGCCCTACATTTTAATATGCAACATCTGTGCCGGGAGAGCCGTCCAAAATGGCTGCTCCTTGGAGGATGACTGTGGAGTCTGCTCAAACTTCGGGTTGGGGCGTTTGGTACTGCGAGGTTCTGCACAGATGTTAGCATTCACAATGTCACCCTGTCCTTTGCTTCAGTACCCAGGGAGGTCTATTTTAAGGGAGGATATGGTGTGTTTTCTTCCTTAGTTTTATTAGATCACTTTATCTGTTACTGTCAATGAAAGGCTTCTGCAAAGACTTGCTCAACTGTACTAGGATTGTTGTGTCTGATCAAGTCTGTATGAAGGAGAATTCTTTAATGATAGGTTCAGTTGTCGAACAAGACACTGATGCACTTGAATTTATAGAGGGAAGCTGAAGAAGATGAGAGAACTGAACGTGCTATTTGAGCAATCAAGAAATAACTTGAAGGAGGTTTTACTGTATGGTTATTTGACGGATTCACGGATTTTCAAATACTTTAGTCAAGGTTGCAGCGAATCAAGAAGAGAGACGACAGTAAAAAAACAAAAAAAAAACAAAAGAGCAGAGCGCACATAGGGCGCCTAATGCATTGCTTACACAAAGAAGTTGTTCATATTTAATGCTCATCATTAAGGCAGGGTTTGAGCATGGAAGACGCTTCTGCTATTTTCCCACACCCCTTGAGCCAAGTCCATGTGACAGCCCTCCACTGCATCCCGGCAAATTATCCGCATGAGCTGCGGCGAACAAAAACAGCCCAGTGCGGGGGATGTGAGGCCCAGCCTCAGCTCCACTCCTGTGATGAGGAGACACGTCACTTTGCATCAGCTCCAGCCCTCCGAAACCCATCATCTACAAGCGAGGAGAACAGGACCACTCCGCGGAGAGAAGGCAAAGAAAAAGGCAAGGCAGGGATAAGGGGAAAGAGAAGCAGCTTTAAAGAGAACAGAACAGTACTAGACTTAATTTTATTTTTTCTTGTGAAGACATCGGTGATCAGAAGAACACAAACTAAATGAGCCACAATGCTGATTTATGTCTAATGAATTGTTGTTTATCAATTGATAAGTGAAGTAAGGAAAGGGGTGTTTTTGATAATTGAGGTAAGGAAAGGGGTGTTTTGATGTTTAATGTTATTTATGAGGGGTAGGAGGATCTGCAAAAAATACATGGAAATATTGACAGAAAAAACAAAAAATAAAAATGCCTGACTCTCACTGCTTGACAAATAATTAATTTAGAGATTTTAAGAAAATTTCAGAAAATAAGTCCAGTAATGTCAAAAAATATTAAACATTTAAAGTTCATCCATGAAAAAGCAAATCCATTTAGTTCTCACTTTGTTTTTGAAAACCCCATAGCATTTAAATTCTTATCAAAAATATGTAATGCATGATGATAAAACATCTTGTCTGAGTCTTGCCTGTCCGGGCCAGTGGTTGGTGCTGAGCATCTCCTTGCTTAGCAGAAGAAGGGCTCTCCCTACTGGCCAATGCTAAACTTGCAGACCTGGAATTTATTAAAAGAGCTCACATTGCGACGTTCTTTTTTTTTTTAACTATGTGAAGAAGAAGTTGATATTAGATGTTTAGAAAGTACAGAATACTGTGTCCTGAATACATCTCAAGGATATTTCCCCCAACGGCCAAGGAGACTTGAGAAAAATTGAGTTCCACCAAAATAAACCTGTCTTCCAAGATGCATGTGCTCTGAGTCTAAATTGGCCTATTTAAAGGCAAGAAACATAGACAGCCTTTGAATAATATTGACTTGCAAAGTGTGTTTAGGTCAAGGACGGGATGCAAGACATTGCTAGTTAGAACAAGAGTGATGGAAGTAAACCAAACAACATTTAGAGCTCTTGCAAACGAACAAGTCATTTGCTTTCTTATTCTAACAAGCTAAGACTGAGTCATTTTTTAAAGACAAACTGGTGAACATATACTTGAGTAAAATAAAATTCATATGCCAATGCTTGATATGCACGGTTTAACAATTAAATCAATAAAATCACATTATTAAACTAATGATTTATTGTGAGTTTCAGATCAGTTTATTTTGTCTATGAGTTTCAAATACACATCCAGACAGGTTGATACAACAAATAACGACCAAAAATGTAGATTAGAGCTGTATCTACCCTTCACTCGTCTCAAGAACATTTCAACCTTCAGTGAAGTAAAGCTTAATTAGAACAGTGCCTTCGAAAAAGCCATTACTACACATCCAAACTTTTCCCCATTTGGGAACTTTAAAAACAAAAACCTCAGTTTCTAATTCAGAATCTTTTTTGTTAAACACAAAGAAGAACACGTAATCAATATGAACGGAAATGTATTGATTTAACTGATATCTTTAGAAGTGAAAATCTGGCAAATTGTGCATTGAATTTGCATTCAACATCTTCAGTAAATACTCTATAGAAAATAATCTTAATTGTATTTATAATGATATGTCTGTATGGAGTATGGAGTATGTCTCCACCAGATGTTAGTAGTGCTCATTCTTCATGCTAATTCTTCATTGTAAAATTGCTCAGGTTGGATGGCTGGCACCTATGATAATCAATTATCAAGTCTTACCACAGATTCTCAATTGGATCTGTGCATCAATCATGATCTACAGCTGAAAACAGAACACTGCACTTTGTAGGTCAAAAAGTAAAATTTTGGCTTCATCCATTCAGAGAACTTGGTTCCACATGTTTGCTGTGTCTTCTGACAGACAGTCACAATGGTCCTCCTGGATGCCTCTCTGATTAATACTCTTCTTCTCTGCTCTGTCAATGTAAAAGAGCGGTTGTGTCCAATTGTTTTACAACCTAACTATTACAAAAAAGGACTCCATATCCTTACTCTTGACCTGTCTGGTGCTATCCTTAGTTCTCACAATGCTCTTTGCTCACTTTGCGTGTGCGCGTATGTTTGCGTGTGTGTATACGAAACTGAAGATGTTTGTCGCTAGTGGTTTAAAGTAAAGGAAATTACATGTGCATAATAGAGGGTACAATTTTGTATTTTTAATTGTAAAATAAATAAAATTATGTATCATTTTCTTCCCACAATAGCTTTAGAAATTACTTTTTTTAGTCTACTGCAGGAATTCCAATAATAAAAGAAGTACATTGTTTGTGGATGTAGTAGGTTATTTCTGCCTTCTTAAGCAGTTATTGTCTGAGCTAGTTCCCACAGAGAATGAATATAAGATGCTCCAAACAAAGATGTTTCTTGGATCAAATTTAATTTTAAAAATGTCAAAATCCTATTAATATCTAAAGAGTCAGTTTTGCATGACAATTTGGCCTCATATAAATCAAAGTAAGACAAGATAAATACTGGTATAATACTGGTATATTAATGGTCTATGTACTGTGCAAGAATCACAAACATTCTATTTTTTCCCCCATCAATTTAATGACATATTATTCTGAAATAATTTACTGTCTTATTACAAGAATAACCAAATCCACAGCTGTCCGTTGTTTATCGTAATCACACAGACTACATGCAGGTTGTCTGTCTGAATTATTGCTCTCTTGCTGTAAACCGGTCTGTACAGAAGAGCATGTTATCCATATTCATGTGATTTTTGCCTCAAGGCATTGGTCTATTCTAAAAATAGCATGGTGAGAGAAAGGATCTCTCTCTTTCTCTGTGTGTCTCTCTCTCTCTGTGTATCCTAACATTCATAAGCCCCATCTTAGTGATTGGTTGTAAACAAATGTCACTTTCCTGAAAATAAAAATTCACGAGTAAACACTGATAAATAATTGCTTTAGGGAAGAGTAAAGAGACACACAGGGTACAATCAAACCAGCAGGGTCATGCACAGATGATTTCAGCTTTATTTATTTAAACAGACTAATAATAAAGATGCATTCCAGATGATTTACTTATTTCCAAGGAGTATGGATATACATGGTTAATAATGTCAGAATGTATGAGTTTCATTTAGTGATTTTGTTTGCAGTAAATGTGAAAATTAAACATTTTCTGTTTGTTGATCTCATGAGAGAGAAAATTAAATACTTTTTATAGCAAATCACTAAAACCGTTGCTAATGCTTCAGTATAATTTGAGAGAACGTCACCAGCAGATGGCGACACTTCTCAATGATTAAATGTAAAATGTAATTTTCCACAGTTGTAATGTTCTAGTTTATTTATAAAAATGGGCTGTTGTGAAGGATTTTTCAAAAATACAATCATGTGATTTGCTAGGTGATTTGTTCAAAAATGAGGTGTGGGTAAAACACATTTTACACAAAATATGAAAAAGAAAAAAATTTAAATACTCAAATACTAGAAAGTTAATTAACAATCATTATGAATTTAGCATTGTTCTCAAATGGTAAAAATTGTGCAAAAACAACTTATAATTAGCCAGGACTAAACAGGAAACCATATTTAACAACAATTACGCTAACTGGTCTCTCTGTTCCAATTATGTTATAGTCTGACTTTGCTCTACCTGATAAAGTGTGTTAGAGTGAACGCAGGCCAGTAATAACGCCCCAACAATGCAGGTCACTTCCTTTTGGAAGAAATAAAAGGCTGTGGTGCCTGAGGCTGCACTTTAACTTCACTGGAGCCGGACATGGAAACTGTCTTAATGTGCTTGTGAGCCTTAGAGGAGAGAGCTATTAAAGGGAATTTGTCAGAGATTAGAAACTTAGATTGAAAAACCAAATTTTCAGACTTCAGATTTATTCGTATCCCAGATTGGGCAATTGATGTTGATATTCTTGATATTCTTTTTGTATGTCTACTTAAGTTATAAAAAGCGCGTTAAAATGTAACAAAAAAAAAAAACCTACCAAGGTTCCTGGTACTTTAACAAAAGTACCAGGAACAAAAGGTTTACAACCTTGGTAAGTTGGTTTACAACCTTGGTAAGCATCTAAGAGTTGATCTTCTATTATTGATCACGTAACTGACATTAGGACAGCTCCGCTCCACCCCGGGAGTAGAGCAAACCTACTTCCAGGGTTTGATCTATTTCTATAACACTGACAAATAGTGTTATAATGGTAGTGGAATTCAAGGCGTTCCTAATACAAAATTTAAAAATTAAAATTTAATGGATGTGAGGTGTTGCCATACGCTCATGTGCAGTAGGTGGCAGTATGCTCCTTAAAGTTGCTTAGACTCCCGCGATAATGGAAAAGAAGAACTCAATACTTACCTGAGACATGTTTACCTTATCAAGCAACGCTGCGGCTAAGACGACAGGCAAGAAAATTCTTCAACGAGTCCTACATCGGGTCTGTAAGGATATTTGCGGGAAACAATTGAGAAGTCAACGTAAAAAGTCCAAGTTTCGCAGCCAGAGGAGGATCAGTCTCATGGGATGCGAGTGTGAATGCTGTGTCGGACGCTTTTTTGCACGTACAAAACGGGTGAGCAATGACTTCAATAATAACGGCTTGTGAAAATCTGCCTTCAGGAAAATGATTAAAAATAAATATAATAAAATAGTTACCGCATGTTTTCATGGAGTAACATGTAGTTCTAGCTCCCATAGAGCTACCGTTGGTATTTACACACATAAAATCAAGCATAACTACCTTCATTTGTTGATCTTCGATTTGACTATCAATAAGTGTCATTATTACAAAAAAATGGCATGTTTACTACCACTTACCTTCCTGCAGAGGAACATGTGTTAGTTGCCGTCGATCACAGTTTCATTCAAGTGGACTTGTGGTCGGGTGAAGGCCTTCATCCATTTCTTGCGTTATTCCAGACTCCATTTGGGTTTTGGGAATGTAATACGTTGTATTGCCCCCTCTAAAACGCTCTGGATAATGGCTCTCGGGATTGCATGTTCCCCACTGACAACGTTGAATCATAATTTCCTATTATTTTCCTTGAAATCTCACAGCAGCAATGATAGACGCCGGTGTTCTGACTATATGTGCTACCCAACAATCCGCCCTACATTGTGGCAGTGCGCATGCGCACACTGATGCTATGTCATAGATTGCTTACCATTCACAAAGCATGCAATGAGAAATGCCTACAATATGATCAATATGATCCACAAGTTAGTAAGAAAGTTTGCAAGTGTACCACATAATTCACAAATGTGTATAACACTATGCAGAAATGCACACCTCAACATTCACGTGTAAACGTTTGTGGAATTTGCACGTTTCAAATTGAACAAGTAGCAATAAACTACGCATACAAATCCGAAAATATGCGTGCACGAATCACCAGCTGCAGACGGATCGGTCAACACCACGGATCAGCTTGCCTGTTTTTGACTTTTAAGACTTTCTTACCTCATATGCTCAGATATCCCAGCTTTTCACCAGCCTTGAATGCATCATTCTCACTTTTTGTATCCCAAGTGAGATGATATTGCCCTTACACAATGGCTGTCAACACTTCTAGTGAGCTAAGATAAAAACAAACAGAGCACCACAAGTACCACAACTCTACCAACCTTTGTAAATTGCAAGGATTAATTCAGACTTTGTTCTTTGGAACTTCACCAGTTCGTCTTCCTTATGGTTTTGTGAAATGCTTAATGTATATCTTACTGCTCTGTAGAAACCTTTCCACATATTTTATAAAATGTTTAAGTGTTTTGACAGAAACATTTACCTATTTTAAACCAAGTCTGTACATAAGGTTGCATAGTTTTGTCACAGATTTAATTCCCTTTATTTTCAATTTCATTTGACAATATCACATTTTGCAACAGTCCTGAGCAGTGGTCTGCAAGCCCACGTAAACATAAAGTAATTTGCATCCAATGCCTACCGCTGAAAAACGCACTTCCTCTTTCTGCATCACAGAATTGACATGTGGACCAACACGCGATGCCTCACATGGTGGGAAACCTGTGAACCTGCTGATGTCCTAGCTGTGTGGCCTTGGACACGATCGCTTTCTGCTCTTCACATGAAGCAATACTGCAACTCTCATCAATCAAGGAAAGAAAACTCACAATCAGTATTTGAAAAGGTTTTGATCAAAGACCTATGCAGGAATTTAAAATGACTCCAGCACATTAGGATAACAGCACTGTACATCAAAGTCCAGGTTTTTCTCCATTGTGTAAGGGACACAATGAAACAATGGATAGACCAGTAAATAGAATGAATGGTTATTGTTCATAAATATACTGGTCAGATATGTGTTATGGATGCTTGCCCTACTGAATCAGACATTTACAGAATTGAGGGTAGTCAGATCCAGGAAACTGCAAAAATACAACTATCTGAATATTACTTTAGAAAACTTTTGTCCTGGTTGTTTGTTTTTTCTTTCTAAAATCATTTGTAAAGTATTTAAAAGTAAAAACTCAGGTTGTGTATAGTGGCTCTCAGTTTGTTGCCCTTTGTATGTAGAGTACACACATGTCTCAGCTTAGCAAAGGCAATAAACATGCAGACAGACGTCAGCAACTTTTATGTGGCTTCAATTTGCGGTCTGGGACACAAATAATGAACACATCCTGTGGCATGGAAAGTAACCATAAACTAATTCTTCATAAAGTCCAATTATTTCAAGAACGTCTTGCGATGAAAAAAACTTGATTAGTTAAAAGTCCAATGTCACAAGGATAATAGCAGTCATTTAGTAAATTAATGAGGCAAGAATTAACAAGAAGTTTCAAATGAATGAATTGTTATGTAGGTGAATTGGAGTGTGAGGTTTTTGGCCTCTCAATTCTAACAGATGCCTCCAAAAGGTTCTTAATTTAAAAACAGACCCTCAGGCTAGAGGCAGAATGGTAAATTGTAGTGCAACTTCAGACAAAGAAAATGAGATGTGTGTAGTTGCAAAATAGGAGCAGAGAGAAAACACTGCTACACTTGTTTGCTTTAGAATATATAGATTCACACACCAATTACAGGTAAATATTGTAATACATTAACCTATTTTGAAATCAGTTAATAATCACTATCGAATGATTGTAGTAATTACAAATGTTCAGTAGTTATTGGCCCATTAGTCCATCACAAGGCAACACAAAACAAACAACCATGCACGCACACTCACACACAATTTAAAGAGACCATTTAAAGTTTAACTAACAACTATGTTTTTGCACTGTCTGGTTACCTTGAGAGCACATGCATATGAAAAACATACAACCTTCATTCACATAAACCCTTGGTCAGGAGTCGTACCCGGGACTTTCTTGCTGCAAGACTAAAGTGCCAACCACTGCATCACCGTGCAGAATTTTGTCTATAAAACTAAGATGGAACTAACTCTTAGATCCTGAAAAAGGCCAAATTAAGAATTAGAAACAGTATTTTATTTAACCATAAGTTTTTGGTGGATTCCCTGATTAAGTCTATCTTCTTTTCCAAGGTAAAGTGTATCCTCTGTGCCAAGGTTTGGTAAACCCTTGTGTAAAAATAGAACATCTGTTTGGTTTGTGTTGATCAGTTACCAAGAGAACCAATCTGGCAAACAGAAACCCATCACTTAGCCATGTTTACCTCTGATTAAATGGCAGGATTATACAACCTATTGGCCATGTCTCTTATCAGAAAAGCTCCAACCAAATGTTTTAATTGCACCCCTTCTAATATCATAAATAATGCACTGTGCTCATGTTCTACAGTGACTATTTTCCCTATTGATTTTAAATTGCACTGGTCTTTCAAAATTGTACAGCTGCAAACTTAGTGTAATATAGATTTTAAGTGGGCAGGCTCTTGTCTCCTTATTCTTACTTAAGTATGATAAAATAATAAAACTCAAAATATCAGAAAATGTTTTACATTTCAGTAAATAGTAAAGTTTCTATGTAAGACATTTTTCCTGTTACCATAAAAATATTATTTAAAAAAAAAACAAATGTATGTATATATTATTTTAAATGTCTCAATATTTTCAAAAACACTTGGTAAAATTATGAAATATAAAAATTATTATTTAACATTTTAATCTATTGTATGTTAATATAATGATTATTTTAGCAGTTATTTGATTATGTGTTGCAACCCATCATTGTTTTACCATTCAAACACATCCCATAGTGTTTTTTATGTAAACATTTATATCAAACTCTATTAATCTCTGTCCGTACAGACAAAAAAAACCCTGTGTTTCAGAATGACGTGTGGTTTTGCGTTTTTTATTCTCAGTCCCCTCTTATTTATTTTTTTAAGGTGCTCTTGACACATCTATTGATAGCCGGCTTTGTATACTAGCAGCAGCAGCATGACGAAGGCTAAGATGCACCTGAATTAAACAGACAGGGACAGACTGTATCAACTCGTGTCGAAATAAAAGCATCTCTCACATGAAAGGCGGGATCTCCATGGTTTCCCCCCAGAGCTGGGCCTCGTTGCCATGGAAGTAAAAGGCGCTTCTGAATGAGGAAAAACACAGAATGACAAGCAGGAAGTGTCTTCTCTCTTTTGTATGTTTAACATGAATGTGATTTTGCCCAATTCTGTCATATAATTTTAAGAAAAAACAACGTGGGAATTGTTGTACACATTTACATAACACGTCACTTATGTTTCTAAGTAAATGAAGCAGACACTGTACAGACACACACACTAACACAAACCTTTGACAAGCCCTGTCATGATGGACTGTTTACTTAACTGTGTAATGGCCATTTGGACAATATTATGCCATGCTCATGTTGATCTGAATGCAATTACCCATCACACCAGCATGTGCCTGTTCCTGAGGATGATCAGAAAAATGAGAAGCTTGGAGTGGAAGGGGAGGTTATAAAGTAAGACAAGTTTATTTATATTGAACCATTCATACAAACGATAATCTAAAGTGCTCTGAATTAAAATAAATGAGCAGATAAAAAAAATAATGTATTAACAAATAAAATATTTAAAAACATTGTAAAATTTAAGTCTTATATAAACAAAAGAAATTTTGAAATGTAAATTATTTAAGAAAAAATAAATAAACCGCTTATTATTTGACCTGTATGGAAACTGAAAACAGTATTGGTGTTTAGCCTTATTTAAAAAGTCTGACAGCTTCTGTACATCTCAGGTTTTCAATGAGTTAGCCAGTAAAGCATATCCAGTTATTGCAGCTGCCTGATTTATTTATTTTTTTAAATTAAGACTGAAAAAGACACCATTGCAATAATCTCACTTATTGAAAAGCATGAACACATTTATCTGTGTCATGTAATGACAGTAAAAACTCATCAATCCATCCATCCACCCATTTATTCATTCATTCATCCATTTTCTTACACCCTTATCCCATTGGGGTCAGGAGGGGTGCTGGTGCTTATCTCCAGCTGTCAACGTGCAAGAGGCGGAGTACGCCCTGGACACGTCGTCAGTCTATCGCAGTGACAGTGAAACCTTTATTATCAAAATATTTTTAGGATAATTTAGTAAGAAATATTTTGTGGTTGTAATTTAGGTCTGCTTCCATAAAGGAATTATGGTTTCTGGTATGCCATGTGTGTATTGAACCTAGCTCAAAGACCTATGCATTTTTTGGAGCAACAAAAAAAATTTTCAGGCTTTTTTCACATGAAACTGGAGGAAGTTCTAACATGTACTTTCATGGATATTATGAACACACAAGACTGTAGAGAACAGTAGTAATGTGGTGACACTAAAGAACTATACGTGTAATCAGCATACTTATGGGGAATGATGTGGCAGTTCTCCAGTCAGAATAAGAATAAAAGTGGCCTGACAATTGAACCTTGTGGAACCTCACAAAGGATGTCTGCTTTATAATTACCAAATAACACAAACCAACTGCACTGAGCCAAACAGAATCTGAACCAGTTTAAAAGAGTATCATATAATCCCATTTGCTTTTCCATCTATCACTAAATTCTGTGTCACACATCACTCAAAACTAGTATTTCCAAGATGGAGACTCTAGGTCCATTTTAGGTAAAACAAATGTTAAACTTTTCTGAATGTAGCCTCGGTTGGAAAAGTCTATTTTTTCATAAAATTTGTTCATAAACTGCCTTCATATCTTCTTTGCCAGTGTTACATTAGGTTCCATTAATCACATATTATTAGGCCATCCAGATGTGACTTCTTTAAAATGGGAGAAGAGAAATTACAAAATGCTGATGTAGCCTAATTTTAAAACATTATTAACCACTTCTTGGCTTTACTAATTCAATGTGAATTTTTAATGAATTGTGATGAACTACTTTTCCTTGCCTAACCACCCTTGCACTCAGACAGCTTCAAGTAGACTTAGCCTCAGCACTTCTGCAAGGTTGAGTGAGTCTAAACACCTTTGTTCTGTTTATATAAGTCTCATCTGATGTGAGGAGGTCTGAGCTACAGAATGTTTGGTTGTTATGTACTAAACATGTCACGCTTCATGCAGTGCCTGAGGTCATTGAGTGGCTGGTGTAACACAGGGCAGGTACACAGGCTAAGTGATGTGTCTGCTACGTGCAGAAGCCCCACAGTCTGGTCTTCTCACAGTAAATAGAGAATGTCTGTACAGAAAATATGTTAGGCTGGAAGAGCAAATTAGTTTTATATATTTAGTTTCATGAAGCAGATGAACAATCTTCAAAAATATAGATTAGATTGCTTAACTAAGTATTTATAGAAAAGTAAATAATTTGAGAGAATGTATTATTCATATCATAAGACTTGGTGAACTAGGCGGTGTTTATTTTAGTGGCTGATAGTTTCTGCTTCAGTCTGATCTGGTTTCAGAGAACCTGTTATTAATTTTGAAAGTTAGGATTTAGTTAAAAGAAAACAAAAGCGTAGATTGCCTCCTTATTACTTGCACTGGTTATGTACTGAGGACCATGTTCGTTTGAATAAAGGGGCCATAAAACAGTGACACAATGTACCTAAAACAACAATGAGTCGGAACACCACCACTGACATCATGGAATAAGCTATTCTCTCTGAACCAAATAATCACATTTATGTCTTACGCTGTAGCATTTTGAACATAGGTTAGTTCAGACATCAGATTTTTATAAATACAAGTTCTAAGAAAGAATTTAAATTACAAGGCATGTATATTGCCTATTACCAACCCTTGAGCTTTTTCAGCTCTTGTTACATTACAACCACAAACCTTATATTTTGGAGAATTTTATGATATAAACCAACAGAAAGGAGGAAATAATGGTGAATTGAAAGAAAGTGACACGTGAATATTTTCTTTAAAATAAAAATGTAAAGAATGTGCTGAGAATTTTTTTTCCTTGTTATGTTTTGTACAGTTTTCATCTCTATCCGTCTTCCCATTATCTCCATAGCTTCCTTTTCCCTGCTGAGGGAAATTCCCACTTTTCTATCAAGACCAGATTTGTAGACTACATGACTAACAGATGTCCAATCAAAAGATTTTTCCATCTGAGCAGTAGATCTTTTCAGCGCTGTCAGAGTTAAGGTCTCTAAGTCAGGCCAATTGAGCTATGTTACCATAGGTTTGCAGTTTTATCAAATTTTCTCTATTTTCTGGCACCACCACATGTTCTCTAAAAAATCCAAAGCACTGGTAGAGCAGCTGCAGTTGTTCTACTGTAGCAATGTACACAGGTAGTTTTTATTTACCAATGAGGTGATTTTTAAAAGTAGTTGGTTGCAGAGGTTTTATTTACAGCTGCTATTTTAGACTTCTATTGATTAATTACACACAGACACGATGTTCAAGCCTTTTTTCCCTGTTAATTGTGATGATTTTCCACATACAGCCAATGAAAGTGTCAGACTTGGAAATAAGAAGAAAGTCATGCAAAGAGCTGAGAAAGGAAATAAGAAAAACATCAAGTTGACCATACTTTACTTAATGATGCCTGAATATTCAGAATCTCAAAACAAAAATGGAAAGAATAGAAAGTAAAAAAGTAAGATCTTTACACAAATATTTCTATATTTATTCTATGTTTGTAAAAAAAAAGTACAGCCAGAGGAGCCTAAGTTATACTGCTATTTTAATATGACTACATTGCATGATTTTAACATTAAATAATATTAACTGCTGATCTTGCTGACAAGCCCTTTGTTCTATCTGGGCTTCGTAACAAAGCTGTTGTGCTTAGTTAAAATAAATCCATGCCACATAACAAAATAAACTGGCATAAACTGCATGTTTTGCATTGTGCTGTTATAACTTCTTATGTATATCAACATTTTTGGACTAAAGTAGGAACCCGAAAAAACAGAAACCAGGGTAAGGGAGCAGGTTTAAACAAACTGTTTCACATGGGGAGCTGTAAAATGGAAACTAGTGATATGGTAGGAGAAGGAGGTAGCGTATCATTAAAAGAAAATATTATCTTTCCATTTTAAGAACCTATTGAACCTACTGGTTATGATGCAAGTTGGAAGTGGAATAGGTTCGCAGTATTAAAGGATGTTTGTAGGTCTAAATGTTATCCAGCTTAATGTGCATTGTAAACATGGACAAAGGGCATAAGTAGAGTGAATGTAACTAGGCAACTGTTTTAGGACATTTGAGACTAAGCAGGCATACTTCCCCACTTCAGCTTTTACATTCATGGAGAACAGTTTGTGAGGACACAGTTGTTTCCTACAGATTTGACAGAGATCATCAATACCTGAAAATACAAAGAATTTTGCAAAACTGCAAAGACATGGCTGCCTATTTAAACCCATAAGCAACCATAACCTAACCTTTTTGGTTTTTTTCCACAATGTATTCTTATTTCACCAATCTTCATTAGGCTGTTTGTTCTCTAATGTTGCCTTAACCCGAGGCCTTCATAAATATTCACTAATTAGGTGACCTTGAAAGCATTTAAGGGTATCAGAGTGAAAAGGTCTCAGTATAAATGCAACTCAAGCTTTTCATATTATTTGTCAAACCTCTAGAAAACCATGTGTCCTTTTTTTCCACTTCACAATTGTGTTTTACTTATTGATCAATCCTGCTAAATCACAGTAAAATATTTGTATTATCCTTTTTTCTTTTCACTTCAGACCAAATAGTAATGTTCTATCAATGTTAGTCACACTGACGTGGAGAGGAAACAAAAAAGGATTTACTGCTTTAAGATTTGTTATTGCAAATCCCTTCAAATCTTATCAGTGGTTGACCAGATAGCTAGGGCTTCACGTCATAAACTTTCATTTATTACCGGCTGTTTCACAACCGAGTCAATAGTGAGCACATAAGTGTTAAGCAGCATAAATCACCTCCATAGCTCTAGAAAATCCCCGTTTTAGGATGGACTGTCCAGATGTGTAGGATGTTTAAATGTTTTTTCAATAGAAATTGCTTCTCAATATTAGCATTACAAAACACAAGATCACTATTTTACTTGTAGAACACAAGCATCCTCTGTATTTTTCATAATTTAAAGATCCAGACCAAGCGTCAATGGTTAAGAATGAAGAAACCTTTCAAACCTGATCTTTAGGACTGATTAAAAATACCCTACTCACAAAATTAAGACCCTCATCCTTTGTCTTCATTTAATTTTTGCCATTGTTGTAGAAATACATCAATTCACCAAATGCATCTAGTTTTTTTTTTGTATGTCACTGTTGTTTAAATATTTTGCATATCTGGTGCATTCGCCAGTCCATTTTTAGAGCTTTTCTGTGCCATGGGAAACCTTTTTAATCTTTAACTAGTCACTACCATTGAAGCTGTTTCTTTTGAAGGATATTCTCATCTCATGTGGAGGATGTGTTGGTCTGGTGAGTGTGGTGAATAAGTGTGAAATGGATTTAATTAGTTAAACTGTGGGCATCATTTCACTTTTAGAAAATTAAGAAATTACTAGAATAAGTATCTTATTTATCTCAAAGCAATATATTCCAGTACATGGATAACCAAAAGTCATGTTTTACACACCCAAATCCTATTTTTAAAGGTTAAGAAATTATAAATAGTCAATAATAATAAAATAAAAAAACCCTGCAAGGTTTCTGGTTTCTCATGATATTTTAATCATTTGAAAGGTCAGGAAGTAAACAACAGGCTTAGAGGAAATATGAGATGGTTGCTATCTGACTAAACAAGCTGGTGATGCATCCTCATTAACAAACCATCAACTCAACATTTGCAAAATATTTCACTTAACCCAGAGAGGCAACATTTTCTCATTATTCTAATTCTCCTATTATTTATAGTTTTGTGTTGAAGAAAGAGATACTTTTTATTAATACAATTGTGTTCTACTCTAAAATAGATTCAACATAAACACCCTCCGTGTTTTTCATAATTTAATAAATACAAAATTGATGCAGTAAAAAAAGTAAAATAAATAGCACAAACACAAAAGTAACTCATTAAATACCTACATTAACCTGCATTGTTACGATACTTGAAAGAGGGAGATCACAGTCACCTAGGAGATAGTCTCTTTTGAGGGTGCACATTTTGTTCACCACTTTAAAACGAAGTGATCTCTGGCTAAGATCTTCCTCCGAGATACCGTCAAAGAAGAAATCTTCATTGAATATTGGATTGCGGCTCTTTCTGATGACCGTGCTGCGCTGCTTTTGGAGTTTGCCGGGGACCAGCGAGAGGCTGACACTGCAGTTGATAATCTTTGGATCAACAGAAAGAGGATAAAGGCCCTCAGCGCTGATCAGCCGAACACGCAGTCTTTGGTTATCTGGACAGTACTCTGCTGAGAGTCTGAGACTGCCATCTTTTCCTACAGGCACCATTCTTTCCTTCATCACCCTCTCTCTGTGTAATGTCAAGTCCATGGGGAAGATGTTGGGTGGGGCCAGGCTGTAGCTGTTGGCCAGGCCATCAGCTAACCCTTCAGAGGCTCTCCTCATGATATTTGGGCTGTTGTCTGTGGAGCTGCCCTCGTCTGTTGATAGGGAATTGTTTCTGGACACCATTGCTTTTCTTATGTTCCTTGAAAGCAGCAGTTCATGGCTCAGTGCTTTGAAAAGGGAAGACTTGGCAGGGCACCTGGACAGCAGCGGGGAGCTGAAAGGTGATGATTCAGTGGAAGAAGTCGTGTCGCTATCCAGAGGGGCCTGCCAGTTCAGGGTGCAGCTCCTGGGGGAGAGCTTGGAGGTCAGACTGTTGAGGCTGAATGAAGAGGGGCAAGAGGACGGTGAGGCAGAGTGGGAGAGTTTAGAGCACGTACTGGAACGGCTCCTGGGCAGCAGCAGAGGAGAGGAGCCTGGATCAGAATGGAAAATTGACTCCTTTCTCCTGGTGTGGGGGCTCTCTAGTAACGTGCAAAAGCCGTAGCTGGTCTGAGTTTTTGCCAGGTGTGGAAGGGACAAGGCGGCCTGGCTTCGGGGATCGGCATTAGTGTTCTCCTCATCACTGCAGCCATCACATGGGCTTTCATCCACACTTTCTACCTGAATAATGTGAGGATTTAGCAGCGCCTCATGAAATGTTACTTCGGCCTCTGGTTTAGCCCTCTCACAGGAAGGCGCCTTGATGCGAGCTGTTCCCTTTTGCTCTGAGTTCTTCGTCTCCTGCAGGGATAAAATTGTTGGTGGGATGCAGAATTCTGGGATATTGTCAGGGGTGATGATGTTGGGACAGTGAGAAATCCTTCTGGATTTGTCCGTCTTTTCTCCCAACATGATGTCACTGATTTTGAAGCCAAGCTCTGCTGAAGGCATAGGCAGGTTTGATCTTTCTACTGACGTGCGAATCTTTTCTACCACCCACATGGGTCCTCTAATGGAAGGCAGGAAACTCTGCAAAATAAGAATTACATATTATTTAGGTGCTCTCAAATGTGACCAAAACCATACATTACTGTTAAATACAGTCTATAAAAAGCCTTCCTACCTTATATTTTGAAAATAAAGATAATCCAAAAGGTTGCTCCAAATTTAGAGCTCAGAGAGTAAGAAGTTCTCTTTACAGCAGCTGGAGGGTTCTGTCAGCTTGACGCACGAAGATGGTTTAAATGAAGCAGGATACCAATAAATCTCACACACACCCCTTTGGCAGCTTAACCAGGATCCTCCCACTTTCCTTTTACTGCCGCTAGTTCCCATGGAAATGTCCCAATGGCAACAAAGCTCATTGTCCCGTAGTAGATACTGTGCTGTGCAGTCTGACAGGCCCTAAAAGGGCAACAATTAGTTTTGCACAAATGACGGAGTTCCAGTTCATGTGTGACTTTTTCCTCTTTTTAAAGGGCGGTCAACCTCTTTTTGTGAACTTTAACAAAGCAGTGTGCTCAGATAACACTTTGGAACAGTTTTTTTAAAAAAACATACCACATAACATTTAGTAAGAAATCTAATCCATCAATCCACAGGTTTGTAAGTCAGCAGTATAACAAGATTTGTTTGCCCTATTTTAATTAGAAATGAAGCCGGTGCCATGTTTGTTTGCCACATACTTGGTAAATTAATTTTAACTTTAAAAAAATGTTAGGCTGGGTCATTACATCACCTACACACCACATGTGTTTTGAATATTCAACATATGTTTCTATTACATTCTCATGATTCATCCCACTATGATTTCAGCCTCATCCAACTTGAAAGTAGAAAAAGCATAAAGATGACAGATAAGTCTGTGTCTGCACAGTATGACTGTTAATATAAATAAATGTAAAAGGATGTGTAACTGGAGTAAATAACAATCTTCCAGACATCGATAGCTCACATACGAAACCTATTGTGAATCACAGTAAAACTTAAATTAGGAAACATTTTGAAAAGAAGGGATATTGTCAGTAATCATTTAAATGCAGAAACATTAGGTATTAGAATTAGGTATATTAGATGTATTAGTCTTAAATTTTTGTTTTCATTTTATACTTTTAAGGATCTTCATTGCAAGTGGCAATATTCTTAAACTAAATGCTTTGCTCACACGGATCACAGTATGAAAAACTAGAGAAAGATTTGGCTGAAATGTCTGTTACTCAAATGTTTCAGTTTTTAATTGGATATCTAAATCACAAAAGATAAAATGTATTTTTTTCTACACGTTGCTGTTTAGATTTCCAGCCCTTACTGGAAAGTATGTCAATGCTGCCCTCTTCTGGTGAGACATAAAACAAATTTTACAGGATAATGACTGTTTCCATATGATCATTTTTAGAGTGTGGACATTGGCACAAATCCCATTTTACTTTCAGGACTAAATGTTTTACACTTACATAATATATTTTGCACATCATCAAAATTGTACGCAGTAGCTTATCATTTATACTGGCACACTGATGCAGTGTTTTTTTTTCTATTTGAACAAAGTCCGTCTCTATGCAAAGAACTTTTTATTCTCACCCATGCACAGATAAGCATGTGCTGAAGCTCACGACCATATTTAAGTGCATTTTTGTTCTGTAAATAAATAGAAAAGATAGAGGTAAACACTGCAAAGCACAAAGTTCAAGTGGAGTATCTTGGTTACCAGGTGTCACCATCCAGTAAAGGGTTACAGTGATGTCAGGGGCACCAATGTACTAGGAAGGCATTCTAAATGGGGTACTTCTCAGAAATGTTTTCCTAACTGACCACATCTCATCAGCAATTCAAGTGTACTTTAAAAGCCTCTTTGGAAACCAGAGGGCCATGAGATTATTAGAAATGTAGAGTGAAATTGTAGAGATTCTATTTGTCTTTTACTCTTATTATGATTTATATATAGAAATAAATGTTATTTCCTACTAGATCTCACTGCTTTCTGTTGTCATCAGAAGATTATATGGCCTAAAATAAAATGTACAAGTAGTTAAAAGAAAGCAAAGGTAGGTTCCCTATCATAATAAGACATTAGAATATGAACAGTTTAGCATGTGTACTTAAAACATGTCACGCTCCCATTTCCAAATCCCATCTTCCCTCCCGTATGTACAGGTCCATCCTGGCTGTAAGTGCTGTCAGTTCTCCTTCAGGTGGCAGTATGTGCCCAGGAAACAGCAATAATGTGGCGCTTACAGAGTGGGAGGTAAAATTTGATTAATAATTACATTAAATCTATACATTTATTATTATTATTATTATTTTTTTAACATTTCAAAATTTGAGCAACTTCACAAATATGCTAGTTGTCAACATATAGGGAAATCTTCAGTTTGATACCAACAGTCACACTTTGAAAGGTAAATGTTTAATCATCGCTGCTGCTTAGGTCACATTTATGCACACTGCAAATTATTGAGGTGTGTTTGCAAACACACCTCAATAAATTATAGCCAATTCATGATGGCTGCTCCCAAATCAAACAACAAACATAAACAATATCAAACTTGGCTCTACTTTCCCAGTAGCTATAAGGAATGAATTGCTTGCTAATGATGGTGTCAGGTAACAAAAAATGTGGGGATGATAGATACTCCAGGAGGAGGGCTCCCAGTTTTCTCCAAAACCATTAACAATAATTAATTTTAAATGAATTTGCCACAAGTTAAAACCAAATTCATACACTTCCACATTTTACCATCTAAGGAATATTAACTAAATTAATGTACACATTAACTACTTCATCTTCATACATAGTGTTTGTTTCTTTTTTAAATATATATCACGGTGTAATAACCATATTGATTTTATCATTTGCAACCTGTCAGCTGTTTTACATCTTTCACTTCTGTAATGTTCTTTGTTTTTCAGTATTGCCAAATTCTTAATAAAGCTGTTGTAATTCACATATTGTTAATAATTATGTGTTAGAAATGTAAGTGAGTCTGAAATTCTGATTAAAATTTAATAGTAAAACATAAATCAAAGACACGTGTTGTTTTTTCAGTTGTAATTACTGGGCAATCATCAGAGAAAATATATAGTGATGGAAGGCATTCAGCTGCAACTTCGCAACTTGTCTTCTGTACCTATAAACCCACAGTTGATCTCACATCTGGCTTGCAGCAGACTCCTCCAAAATCACAACAGAAACAGGGTGTAGTCTTGGTATAACATATGGACTTTGATGATGATGATTCTTCTTCTTCTTAGGTTTTGTTGGCGGTTGGCAAAAAACATTGGTTTGATGGTTTGGTCACAATCATTCACAGTAAAAGGTGGAGCAAGTACACACAATATCCCCAAGGGACACTGTAAAAGATCCCAGACTGATATTAGTCTGTCAGAATCTGAACCACACACAACAGTCAGGGCAGTATTTAGGAGAATATGGGTCCCCGGGAACCACATGCTTCTTCTACATTTGCTATTTCCTACACAGTGATGGTTAGCATCCACTAACATTATTGTCCACATAAAAACACAGCTTTACTGAAGTAGTTGTATTCGCTTAGTTTAAACACGCAACCATTTTAAAAAGGTTTTTATTTGTAGCCTACAAAGCAATGAACCCAACTGTGTTAGTAACCATGCCAGGTCATTGCACTGAGTCACAGACTTTGCAGAACTCCTTCCTCATGAACCAACATCTGGCAAATGTAGGCAGGTGATTGAATTTATTGATTAATTTTGCAGTGTGAGGGGTCACATATGAGTGACCCCAACATCATTGCAGGCATTTGTTGACTAAAGAGGTTGTGCTAAATTCAAGCTTAAATGACGCATCATGGGTACATTAAAATAAATATTAGCATTGCAGTAATAGTGTTGTAAATGGCTGTAATCGGGCCCCCCTAGTCAAAGTCTGCCCAAGGCCACATCAAGCATCAGGCAGGCTCTGGTTTTACTCTTCACACACTATTGATAGGTGCACAAATTCAGTGCGCTTTCAAAATAAGAGTATTTGGTTATATCAAACTATCGTGTCTGTGCATTTACGCGTCCGTGGAAATTTTGTGTGGATAATCTTATCTTCGGCAGCTCATTTGAATCAACAGCGATCACAAAGCCATCCTTATCCTTACAACAAAATGTGTAATAGTCAGAGAAGGTGGACGAGAGTGACGCCGCTTCCTTTTCTCCGTCACACAGATATGTGATCCAGTTTAGTTATTTATTTATTTTTAGCCCCCATCTCTCTCCACTGTACGATAAACGAGGAGGGGCTTGATGCCGTGTAGGAGGCAGGCAGGCAGGCAAGCCGTGCTGCTGACCCGCTTGTGGTGTGTGTCGCCTCGCCTACGTCCAAGCCAGCTCGCATGCTGTAAGGAGTGAGAGTCATCAGGTAAGATGTTTGCGTTTGTTTCCCTCTGGAACGCTTCGCGGCGTCATTTTTGAACCTTGGCGTTTGTCTTTAAAGGTGCTCTTCCTCCCGAAGAGGTCTCACTTACAGGGAGGCGTTCCGCTCGGCGTTGGTTCAGCAGAAGCGCTGACAGCATTTCATTTTTAACAGCTTGCAGACGACCTTTTCACATTAACAGAGAGATGTTTCCCAACTCGCTCCTCTTTTGCATTTAATATCGGTCAATCTGTCTCATTTGACGCGTCATGAGAAGCCTGACAAGTCTGATTTTTTTTTCCTCGCAAAATATGTGCTTGCTGCTTTTGACATTGACAGATAAGAGAGGTAAGGGGATGGATGTTTGATTAAGCGACTTGTTTGTAAAATATTTCTCTTTCAATTAGACTAAATGATTAAGTAAAGCTACATACTGGCCAGCCTCAGCATCCTTGCGCCGCTCTGCATGGAAATGTGCCGTACAGTAACTCGGACTTGACCTGAATGTTATCTGGCTCAGCTCTACATCAAAGCTGACATTGACGTGTGTGAGATTAGTGGGCATGCAGGATGTGACCCTGATCGTTTACTGTACACTAATAAAAAATATGGGCGTCATGTTAGGATTTTATCCTGGTTAAAAAATGTTAAATTCTAATAATGTATTCCAATAAGGATATGTAACTGTTTTGGAATGGCATTTCCATGTTTGAAGAGGACACTCTGCTGATTTCCCCAAAGATGCCAACCTGTAGGAAGGTTGTGTGTCCTCTAAATATTGGCCATCTCTCTTGACACAAAAGCCCATGTGGCATGAGGATGTGTTTTAGTGCTTTGATGTGTGGAGAATTCAAACAGGTACAGGAGAGTAAATGTTATCTTCTTTTACTCTGGGGTGAAGAGGCCAGGAAAGAAAATCATACATAAATTGAAAATTGTGTAGCTGCAACTCAACATTTGAAGTGAGCATGAGAATGAGTAAAAGAGGGGATTTAAGTGACTTTTGATTCTGGACTGGCTGGTTTGAGTGTTTTAGAAACTGGTGATCTACTGGGAATTTCACCCATTTCCTTCTCTTGAGTTTTCAGAAGTGATCTGAAAAAGAAAAAAAAATGTTATATACAGTATATGTACTGTATATATACTGTATCTCTCCAGTCAATAATGATTGGGTATTGTTAATTCAATATTTGGAAGTGTGGCCAACAGGGAATGAATGATGAATGGCTGTGTTCATGTCTTCTGCTGCCATTGCTAAGACTACAACTATAGGCAGACAACTATTTTAAAACAGCACCAAAAACTGACATCATCGTTCACAACTCCTCTTTCTATTCACTGATTGGCCGGGTTGAAATTCAACTGGAGAAATTGAGCTCAGTGGGAAAAATCCTAGACAGAGCACTGAAGGGAGATGAGAATTGAGCGGAATTGAGTAAGAGGCAATGGTCAGGTTTTTTTTCACTATGTATCAGCTGAGCATTTGGATCCTGGATGCAGTGCTGCAATGGATGCTGTTTCAGCAGCTAGTGTTCTGGATTTTGTTGCACACTATTAATGCTTAATGCTGGACTCCTTCCTGAAGTGCAATTCCTTAAACTGCATGACTTAGTGGCACAGTAAGGCAACTGGGAGTGCCAGATAAAGTCATCCACATGCTTCCTTTTAGGACGATAAGCTTGTGTTTCTTTGTAGTATGTGAACTATATATTTGTACGCCCCTTTTCACATTTCACAATGCTTGGTCATGTCTTATTTTAGTTTAATGTGTTAATACACAAACTGTTTCTGCTGTGAAGTCCACAAAGACACAGTCCATATATCTGATAAAGGTAGTACCCATGTGAATGCTAATCTTAGCGACTGTTCAGGACCAGCGCTCTATGAATTTTCTATTTGAGTACCCGTTGACAAGTGACATTTATTCATGACTTGTGAGCATTACCCATGAGTCAGGGGTCACCAATGTTTTTATTTTTTTATTTTTTTTTTACTTTTGCTAAATTACTTTCAGTATGTATGATGCAGTTTATAGTCATGGTTTTTCTTAGCGGGAATGCAAACAATTGGGAATTCTGTCAAACAAACTGATAGGGAACATGCCGTTACATGTTGTTTTAGAGGAAGGTCTGCTCTGCACATCTACCTTTTTGTCAGAAAACAAAGCTGGTTTGATTGCTTGTTTTGATTGCTGGATGAAACTTTGTGCATTGTTGTTAGACTTGTCATATGCTAACTGTGTGTTTTGTCTTGTTTGTATTAGCACCTTGTTTTGTTAGATTTTTTTATTATTTCCACATAGGGGTGTAACCGCAATGCTGACTGATAATTGAAATGAGCAATACAATATATTTTGGAAAATTAATGATAGCCTATTCTATTCAGTTTCGCCTTTTAAAGCAAGAATGGATTGTGAAAAAGTTAATATGGTAAATTCTGGTGTAGAAAATATATGTTTTTAAGTTCAAGACATGCTAGTTTCTAAATCTGAATTTAAAAGGCAAACTTAAAATCTTTTGAAACACCTTCAAAACTAGTAAGCATGGTTGTCCTTAACACATTAAAACTATTTTAAAATGACCCTCACTATTTGTATTTTTGCGGATATCTTGAATGCTTGGTGATTGGGGCGTCATATGCAACACTTATTTTTCATTATGAGTCTTTGGTTGAAACAAAGGCATCTACAATGAGTCTACCCTTTCATAAAATACTTTACACAGATATAATTAGAACACAGAAACACCAATATCACAAGCTCAAAAGCAGCGTGCAACTGCCACAGGCAACTTTCAATCACTAGATGTTGTTCACATGATTAAGATTGTCAGTTTATAGGTCAGCAAAAAATAGAAAAGTTGAAAACTATTGTTTAAGCTTTTGAAAGGTTAAATCCAGTAATTTTATTCACTGTTGATAATTAATCAATAATTGTTGATAATTGTTGTTTAAACTGTATAACATCATCATTTTGAGGGTTACTGAAGAAACCTTTTTGTTACATTCTTTTATTAGTTTTAAAAATATCTAACACCTTCTTTCACACTTTGAATCTACTGTTGAATATACTGACAAAACTGAATAAAATAATTGCATCACGTGAAGATGCTCTGAAGGTATTGCAACATGTGAAGAATTGTCATATGTGTTCTGGAATTATTGATTTGCTTGTATTAAAAGCAAAGAAAAACCCTGATTGTATTTCTTTGCTCCTCTTTAGAAAACGTTTTCCCCCTCAGCTGTTGCAGTTGCTGTGTCATAAAGAACACATCCCTGGTTGGAATTCCCCAGGAAATGTTCAGCTGGAGGGTGGGAAGAAAGGGCTCAGAGAGTCACTGGAGAGTGTGATTGTCGAACAATATTTAATGCATGAGTGTGTAGGAGGTGGAAACTAAAACAGACCCCATGCTGTCGCTGTGACCCAGCCTTTTTTTTTTAAAGGGAAATGGATCTATGTTTTTTTTTTTTCCTCTCACTGCTGTCAGTGTAATCGCAGCCTCTTTAGGGGTTGGCTTCCTTCCAGTTCAAGGTCTATACAGAAAAGGGTAGATGTAAAAGCTGACTGCCTTCCTTAGACCTTTACAAGTGCTTGCATTTTTTTTTTGCAAAAGAACAAAATAGCAGGTATTTATTGTTGGCATACAGGTAGTTTGCAAGATTGCATGAAGTTATGGCCATAATTGTGTCAGAATGAATCAGCTAACTACACAAGTAATAGTTGTTTGTGTTATAATATGACTACTGGCAATAACTGGGTCAGATCACCTTCAGAACTGCGGCTCTTGTTGGGTGTTCCTTGTCTGGACTGGTCTTTTTTTTGTCAAAACTGGTCCTGAAAAGACACTGTGACAAACAGTTTTCAGGGTCATGGGGAGGAAAGGTTCACTGATGCAGGTAAGGCCAAAGAATGACCAGTGTTGTCCTGTCCAACAAGCTTACTACAATTCAAATTTTTGAAGAAGTTAACGCTGGTTCTGAGAGAAAGATATTAAATACACATTTTACAATACAGACATTGCTTTGGCCTTAAGATTTCACAGTTTTACGTCTAATCAAGCATTTGTGAGATGTGTTGTAGAGACAACACTTATCTGTGGAGGTCCCATCTCACAACTTTATAGACTCAAAGAATCTGCTGTCCATTGAAAGCTGGCACCTTCGGGGTCTATTGGAGTCCATGCCTCAATAGGTCGGTGAGACCATAAGGGGGGGACTTCACTCTATTAACGATGTGATTCTAAATTTATGCCTAATTTATTCAAAGAGCATTGTTTTCTCTAGGATTGTGGCTTTGGATAGGTGGAGGAAGATGAGCCCTGATACAAACATTTTGTCACACTGTCACAGAAATGGTATGATGTGGTATAAGTAAAATATATGGTGTAAGGATATTTAGTTGGCTTAAGAAAAGAACAAGGTACATAGCTGATCAACTGAACAGGCATCTCTCAGTGAGTTCTTAGCTATTTAGATCTTAAAATTAGTCTCATCTTAAATGGCATATGGAGCATGCCATTGTTACTAATATATTGGTAAGCAAAACATTGAGACCATCACCAGCATTTTGCACTTGCAGAACTATAAACAAATATTATATACATTTTGTAATTTAATTTATTGATGAAAGAGAAAACCAAGTCAGTTGACAACAGTTATTTGCATTCTGATTTTAAAAAAATGTGGCATCAGTTACAGTTAGCTTAGCTGTACATCACAATAATAAACGCAAACTATGAAAGTGGAATGGCTCTTACTCTCAACCCAACCCTTACTAATTAATATGGCGCATATTGAGCATGTTCTACACAGTGTTAGTGATGTGTAAGCAGCTACCAGAATTGGGTCAATAAGCGCTATGATGACATGTTCAGTCTCGGGTCATTGGCAGTTGCACAGCCCTGCGGCACATCTCATGAAAAGGTCGAGTGAGATACCAGCTTGGAGCCGTAGACAACTGACTTCCCTCAGTTGTGCATTCAGAAGTCTGTTCTAAATTGGATTTGTGGCAGAGATCGGAAATCTGAGGCTTCACTGAGGACCAGGTGCCTTCATGCGGTTTACTGGTGGACTGCTTTTAGTTAAATAAAAATGTGCTTAGGATTTTGTGTTTCCATGTTACTTTTACCATATATTTGTATTGACGATTTTACTGTGAATATGAATATACTGTGAGTACTTTCAAATTTCCTGGAGGAAACACACTCACTCTGGTTTTACAGAGAAACACTGGGCTGAATTACTGCTCGAAACAAACTGATTATCAGTAAACATCATGTGATAACATTTCTGAGGAACATGTGATGTATCGGTCCCTTTAGCAAAGTGGAAGGATCAACTGAGTTTCCTTTGTCTCTGGCAGATGAATTATATTTAAAAAGTCCTTCGCAATGTACTGCAGTTGAGAGTAAGACAGACTGCTATGTTGCTGTGTCTAGTCAATATTTTCCCACTGTTCTCATGATGCAAACTGCTATTTCAGAAGCTTTCAACTTGAGTTGCTTTTGTTGAGGTATAATGGTTGCATGTTCTTGCTCGTTTATGCACTCTTTTGTAAGCACACTGTTGGAGCTCTGGGTATCTCCTGCCAGAAATGGTTTAATTGTCATAACTGTATTTGATGTTAGACTTAAAAAGAACATCATAAAGTCTTTTATATGCTTGTGTTATTATGACAGTGACATTTGTAATTACTCCTATGAATACGATCCAAAGTATGTGTTGAAAACCTTTATAAACTCTGCAGTTTTTCATGGCCAGCACATGGAAACATGGATGCTTTCAAAGCCTCTGATGGTTTTTCTTTTACTCCCAACCATGCTGAGCGTGTATTTTTCTGACAGGGTTCTCGAAGGAATGCCACAGGAGAGAGAGGTCACTGACAGTGGGGCAGAAATTCCCATTATACAGCATCAACAATCTGCATGAAAGATAAATCATAGGCAGTCTGGTAAGGGTGCTGTAACACTATACAGTGTGGACATTAATCACTTGGTACCCCTTTATGATGATTCACAGCCATATCTAAAATATGGTGAGGGTGAAGCAGATATTGGAGAAACTGTTGGTTAATACAGCTTCAAAAATGATTGAAAATATATAAGATGTATCTGTGGCATATATATATATATATATATATATATACACAATAATGGAAATGGTAATGGCGAACCAACCAGACATTGTCGTAGTGGATAAACAACAGAGGAAAGCCGTTGTGGTAGATGTAGCAATACAACAACAGATCCTCACTTCATAGCTGTGCCCTGTCAGGTTAATAAGTGGGATTTCTTGCCTTATAAATAATCATGAAAATAAAGAAAACCCATTGAATTAGAAAGGTGTGTCCAAACTTTTGGTCTGTACTGTATATGTATATGTATATACTGTACTGTATATATATATATATAAAAAAATTTCCCTTCTCACCCACCGCGGGTGGTTCTTATCCTCTGAGCTCGGGTCCTCTACCAGAGGCCTGGGAGCTTGAGGGTCCTGCGCAGTATCTTGGCTGTGCCAAGGACTGCACATTTCTGGACTGAGATGTCTGATGTTGTTCCTGGGATCTGTTGTAGCCATTGGTCCAGTTTGGGGGTGACTGCCCCGAGGGCCCCGATGACCACAGGCACCACTGTGGTCTTCACCTTCCAGGCCCTCTCCAGTTCCTCCCTGAGGCCCTGGTATTTCTCTAGTTTCTCGTGCTCCTTTTTCCTGATGTTGCAGTCGCTTGGTATTGCTACATCTACCACAACGGCTTTCCTCTGTTGTTTATCCACTACGACAATGTCTGGTTGGTTCGCCATTACCATTTTGTCTGTCTGGATCTGGAAGTCCCACAGGATCTTAGCTCTGGCGTTCTCCGCCACCTTTGGGGGTGTTTCCCACTTTGATCTCGGGGTTTCCAGTCCTTATATATATGGACATATATATCATTGAAAGCCAAAAGCCAATATATATATATATATATATATATATATATATATATATATATATATATATAGGACTGTAAGACTCCCTCTAAAAAATTTTCCCTGCTGGGATGAATAAAGTAATTCTATTCTATTCTAATTGGCAAAATATGCATATTGCATTATTTCTAAGTCCTTCTCCCATTTACGAAAGGTAAATGATAGGTAGATGACACCATTAACAAAATGAACATTGATGTAAAATTCTTATTTTTGTGTTCTGGAATACATTTGTGAGGATCACTATTACGACCAATGATGGGTGATTGTTTAGGTGCTGAGATTAGTGCAGAGTAGCTCCTTTGTGTGTCTCCTAATATGTGAATTTCCTTGACCTTCTGGAGGGACGATACTGTTCAACTGATTCCTGCGGGAAAGTCAAAGGTTTGGGCCATAAGACCATAAATATTTGTTTGTGTTGCACCATATTATGAAAATATTGTGTTGTAATGTAAACAGTATTACAAAATTCGAATATTACAAGATATGCATACAAATAAAAGTCTCACAGGTGATCAGGTTCTACTGGAACTTTGAATGACCAGTATATACAGGCGTTGACGTCAGGAAATGTGTGCAACCACAAACTTAGGTGGTGGACTGTTTAAAGATGTTAGATATGACATGATGAGGCCTCAAATATTTGATTATTTAAGATTTTTTAGCCTTCATCATCACTTTTTTGCCATTTGAAAACATCCTTCTAATATAACATGTGGCTTTTTTAATCAGGTAAGCATTAAAGCATTACATTGTGTTTAAGTGTTTTTAATTATAGAGATAATTTTAATTTTAATTGCTCTCATTCAATACAATCATTCCCAGTCTTTTTTGACAGATTTATATTCATCCCATCCAGCCATCTGTTTTCCATACCTGCTTATCCTTGCTGGGTTGCCATGGAATGGTGTCTATAGCCAGCTGTCATTGGGCAAGAGGTAGGGTACAGTCTGGTAGGTCGCCATGTTCCTATTCATTCCTAAGAAGAAAGAAATTCACAAATTAGTAACAGCACGCCATAGCTTTGTTCAAGATTCAGAATTATTTTAACCCCTTGCAGTGGTGCAGCTTGTCTGTTTTAGGATGCATCATGAGTTCAAGAAATTCCCACCCTTCAGATTAAGCAGGCACTTAAAATATTTTGCCCCTCAAAGACACTCAGGTGGGAAGACAAAAGTGAAGGTGGATGAGATGAAAAAACGGATATCATAAATACTTAAAACGTAACTGCTGCTGTTTTTTTTTTTTTTTCATTGAAAAGGCAGTGTTTTCACACCGAGGTTAATTGTGAGCTGTCAAATCCATTGTGTGTACAGCAGCTATAAGACTGTTTTTGTGATGGCCTAGGGGGAAAGGACTCCCCTGTCTGATGAGAAGCACTAGAATTACTGCTCTGATCCTCTGTGGGCCATGAGGACTGCTGACCAAGCAGAACTCTCTCTGTCTCTAAGTTGCTCTCCCTCGCCCTCTCCCTCCAGTTTTCCTCAGTGTTCTGGGCTTCGTAGTGAGGGGGTCGACACCTCAGCTTTTCTCATATAACAGAAGGCTTATGTGTCACACTCTCATCAAAATTATTTCATATTAGCCCACTGGAAGTGCATTTAGCAGCTGGAGGCTGTAAAGTAGGAGTGATTGCGGCACTTTATCCCTGTATATGCAGCTCATCAGCACAGCACTGACCTTGTGTAAGGACAGAGATTCTCTGGTTACCTTCATTGAAAGCCAATAGCTAGAATTACATCCTTTGCTCTGCTTTTAAAGATAAAGTTGACTCAGGAAAAAATTCTGGTGAAAAGGGAAATTCTACACACAAAAAAAATGCTTGTGCCTCAAATATAAAGCTTACTATGCTGTAAGCTGTATGCCTCTCTTAGACAAAGGGCTAATATTTCAGACCTCCACTCTTAAAAGTGTTTGACTAATTGATTAGTTAACATACTTTAAACAGAAAATCCATCAAGTTCCATTTAATCCACCGTTGTTGTCCCTCCACAGTTTAGTGCCGTCATGTTGATGGATCTTTCATAATCCAGTGCTCACCAAGGACAAAACCTTTGACATTTGCTGTAATTACTAGAGGTGGTTTAATTGAGTGAGTCAAACGCGTCATTTGGAGCTGCTCGACATCTTCAGTAAAGCAGATTCCATAGTGAGTTATTACTCCTATCTAAACTACACGCCAGCAGTGTCTTGCAAAAGCATTCATACCCCTTATCTTTTCCCATTTAGTCATGTTACAACCACATATGCTTTATTTGGATTTTTCCTCTAAAGAGTAGATTGTTTTTTCAAAACACTACAAAGAACTATCTGAATCAACACAATTTACATCAACCTTTTACTGTGATTACTGCACATCTGCAAGACTTTGGGAATTGTTTAGAAGCTTTCCACATCTGAAAACTGAATTTTTTGACCATTCTTATTTACATAAGCACAAGCTCAGTCAGATTGGATGGAAATTGGCTGCCAACAGCAACTTTAAAGTCCTGCCATAGTTATTCAGTTGACTTAGGCTTAGGCCATTCTAACATATGAATATGTTTTGATCTAAGTTTGTACTGTAGCATAGCTCTGGATGTATGCCTCTCAATCAAAAGCAACCCAACAGCATGAGGCTGCCATGTCCATATTTCACTGTGGTAGATGATGTATTCGGGCCGATGTGCAGTTCTAGTTTTCCACCATGCTGTGCTTTGCATACAGGCCACAAAGTTCACTTTTGGTCTCATCTCTCATCTTCCTTTGCATATTTATTTCTGGCAAACAAAGAACATGAGTTCCTATGGCCTTCTTAGAAAGGCCAGATTCTCAAACTTCTTAGGCATTTGTAGTGGTAATTATTTATACTAAATCAAACACAGGGAAGGCTTAATTTTTTTAATTAAGTGACTTCTGAAGGTAATTGGGTGCACTGGATTTTACTTTAGTAAGTGTGAATAAATATCTAGCGTCTCTGAGTCTCCGTTTCCCTACATACTGTCTTCATCCATGTTTTAATGTTTTTCTCTGTGTCACAAACCATTTTTACCTCTGGACACCTTCTATCAGAGCGATTAATTTCCCTTCTGTTTTATGACTTGTTCATGTTGTTAGCAGTATGTGTAGAAGTAATAAGACAGTCTTAGGTAGGAAATGAGTAGAAGTATATAATACTTTTGTTCAAATATAGGGAGTAAAAGTATAAAGTGGTCAAGAAAAAAAATGCCCAAAATAAAGTACAGAAAAAGCTACTTATCTACAGTAATGACGTGCTTGTACTTTGTTTCTTCCCACCTCTGTTGTAAGCTGGAAAAATATGAAAACGAGCGTGAAAACTTTTACAAGACATTGTGTCGGCTTTATAGCAAGTGGCAATTTGGTTCTTATTTCTTTTTGTATACGAGAGGGAACGTTTTTCAAGTTAATAACCCTGTGTATTTGTGTTGGCACAGCTGTGTTAATGTAACATAAAGGTGAGTGAACTCAGTATAAATACAAACTAGGTAAACAGAAAGCAGTGTCTTTTTCTCCTTTGTGCCACTGTGTCTCATGATGTTCCTGTGACCTAGAAAGGAATCTCAGCAAAACAACTTGAAGGATGTCTAAATTCATGAAATGCATCTGGAGTAGAAAGGAGGCATGATGAATGAGCTTCTTTTCAAGATATTTGTAACTTTATTGTATAATTACTTTAGTATTGCAAAACTAATTTAAAACCCCTTGTTCTTACCCCCAAATTACATACAATACATGTCAGTCACTGGTGTTCTGGAGGTCAACAGTGTCCTCATGACAGCTAAGGGATTAAGCTCATTTGACAGAAACAATGACTTCAGAAGTAAGCATTAAGAAACAATCAAAAGATTTTTAACTTGCTTCCAGTGGAAAATCTGCACTTCTAGAAGGATGGAGGATATGTAGCTAAGAGAGAATTCAAAGAAAAGCACTGAGGTCAAGCAAAGTTAAGAATGACAAGAGTTAGAATACTGCACAAATTGCAATAAAAGCTTTACATTTTGTCCAGGAACTTTCAATTACAAGCTTACATGACATTATAAAATTCTCCATCTTTACAATTCAAACAGTAAGCTGTTGTTGGTTTTATAATGGTAGGATAAGATTAAGTCCAGAAACTAGGATCTCATTTATTTTAATGACTGGAAAATAAACCAGACATTTGCGCATGGGTCAAGATTTTCTCAGCACTGTTTAAAATGTGTTAGTTCACAATGGAAAAGTTGATTCTTTTATAAAACTAGCTTGCATGATGAAATTCAAATTAAAATGTTTAGAGCTAGCATGGTTGCTTTATGTTTCACATCAAGTCATCTCAAATTACGCCATCACTTTTTTGTTCCTTTATCGTTTTCTACTTGTCATTCTACTTGAATGTTTACACTTTTAATGAGCAGAAAGCAGTGGTACTCAGTTAAAGTGTGTATACTGAAAGGATCAGGCTTTTACCCACAAATTTATTCACAAAAAATATATAGTTGTAGCATTTACTTCCATGAAGATTTTTTTTTTCTTCTGCTCTGTCTTGATACATTTTTACCCTGCATATGTCTACCCTGCTTACTCTGATAATCCTGAAGCAAAATGCGCCTCCAAGTGATATATCAACACATTCTCACTCCCGACTCGTCATATATTGACGAGTTAGGACAATTTTTGACCATGCGTCACATATTGACACGAAGGAGGTACCCTTCGCGTCAATATGTGACGACTTGGGCAGGGTCCTTCAGCGTCACATGTTGACGATTTGGGCAGGTCACATGTTTTATGTGGATTTTTTACGCGAAGGGTTCTCGTAACCACTGCCGAACCTTCAAAACCCAACGATTTGGTTAGGTTTAGGGCAAAAATGACGGTAAGGCATAGTGTAAAACACCTCGCATCACATATTGACGCGAAAGGGGTACCCTGCGCGTCAACATGTGACGAGGACGGACCGTCCCATGGGTCAATATATGACGAGTTGGGAGCTGAACATGGTTCTCAGAGTGTTTTGTCACAGATCTCCCACCGCATTCCATGTTTGTCATTTGGTGTTTTTCCAGATATTCAAATGATTATCTAACAATGAATCCACCTGGAATGTTTGTTGTCAAAAAGCGTTTTTTTGAGTTTTTAACTGGAATCTGGTCCAATGACATTAATAGCAAATTAACAAATCCCTCATGTTTATGTTTGTGATGATAAGGCAGAATTTTTTTTTTATGGCATGCCTTGTAAGCAACTTTTCAGCATGTAGATAGCACGCCACGCTGATTGATCCAGTACAAATTCTACCAGAGGAATCCAAGTGAAAGGGAGAAAGCCCAAACTGAGCTGTGAAACAATAGCATAGGAAGGCAATGGCCAGTGTAGTATGATAGTGAGTTTTTGGAAATTGTTCTTGACACCATTGTCCTCGATGTACATGGTTGGCAAACATGGGTCCTCATCCAGCTTTGTCCCAGTTTTACTGGTTTTCCTGTTACTTTTAATACCTTTTAATAGCCACTGAATATTGTTTTGTTTATTTCTTTAAAAGTGACACATTGTCATTTAAAGAAGGTAAGCACTGAGTTGAAATGTGCTCCTTTTTCTGTAAATGAGTATTCCTGCATTAATTTCCCTGTTTAGCCTCTTAAACAATTAATTGTTGCTACCTTCACTACACTGTAAAAAAAGTCAGTAAATTTACGGTACAAAACTGTAAAAAACCAACAGTTTTTGACCGTCGTATCCAAAAACATTGCATTACCGTAGAAATTACATGGAACTACCGTAAGTCGAAACTGCAAAGAAAGTCAGTAAATTTACGGTAAGAAATGGTAAAAGACCAACAGTTTTTGACCGTCGTACCCAAAAACATTGCATTACCGTAGAAATTACATGGAACTACCGTAAGTCGAAACTGCAAAGAAAGGCAGTAAATTTATGGTAAGAAATTGTAAAATGCCAGCAGTTACTGACCAGAATATTCACAGCATTATACTGCCGTAGAAAATACATGGCATTATCATAACTGAATAAACATATATCCTAAATAATTGTGACAGTCACGAATGTAGAAAATACAGAAATATAGTGTAAAAATATAAGTAATTGTAAAGTTCTTAAAAAATTGTAATATTGCCAGCAGTTAATTACCCTAAACTTAACAGTAGCAATCAGCCAAAATTACAAATTTTGCTGATGTTTAGATCTACAATGTAAAAGCGTAAACAAGACTGCAAAATAATTTTTTACAAAGAACAGAATGCTGGTGTGATATTTTGGTTTCTTTTTTAATAATGCCTTTAATACACCAAACTGAAATCTCAGCAGTAGACCAGGCATCGATCTGGCGATCCACCGATTGCAAAGCAAACTCCTACAGCCAACGCCACCATCATTTATGAGAGCATTTGATCATTAACATTAAGAGAACTGTATGTTAGCCCCTCTTGCTTGAATGAAGCTGAAGTTGGTTTCCAATTGCTGCTTCCAATTTGGGAAATGGCTAAAGGGCAATTCCACCTAATTTTTCACTGCAATCAGCATCTTTAATTTACTCTAGCTAAAAAACTACAACACCTAGACTCTTCAAATCTGGACTAGATTATTCTCAACTCATATCAGAATATTTAAAACCAAGTGTGGGATTTGTAAAACCTTTATCTGATTTGTGAAACTTCAATAAAGAACAATTCTAGTGTTATCCAAAATCATACAAGTTGTAAAGTCACCCATCATTGAAGTTTCACAAATCCCACACTTGGTTTTGAATATTGTGCTATTAGTAGAGAATAGTCTAGAGCAGGGGTCCCCAAACTTTTTCCTGCGAGGGCCACATAGCTGTTCCTTTCTCTGCTCGGGGGCCGGTCTTAGTTTTTGGAGAAAGATACCTTAGAAACTTATTGTCGGCGGGGGGGGGGGGGGGGGGGGCTGTTCTGTCTTTGAAACTGTCGACGGGGGGGGGGGGGGGGGGGGGGGGGGGGGGTTGCTGACTACGACACATTCGCGGTCGCTTTTAGATAGATTTTTACCCAGAATGGAAATGGAAAAAACCGTGAGTGAAACGGTGACTGGGACTGACTAGTATATATTTGAGGGAAAGTTAGTTTAACATCTGCTCAAGAGCCCCCTGGTGGTTGAAGAGAAATCCACAAACCAGAAAATACAATATATGAAAAAATACACTGAATGCTCTCTGGTATGAGGAGGCGGGCCAGATCCGGCATTGCCAGACCAAATGACGCAGGCCGTAGTTTGGGGACCCCTGGTCTAGAGAGTTTTTCATTTTGTAATTGTGATAAATAGTAGGGTTTACAGTAAATGGAGACTGTTATTTGTCATGTAAACAAATAATTATCTAGTTTGCATTGCTGCTTGATCCTTCAGCATCAGCAGCAAGATTCTTTTAACTCTGTTCCTGTAGTGGTGTCCTGAACTCAACACAGTAAAGTCACTGTGCTAACTAAGGTTGCTAACTAGGGTGCTGAGAGCCCAGTAGGCCTGGTCCTTGTCAAGATGCTGCTACTGTCTTTGAAATCAAATTTCTGCTATTTTTGCACGTTCAGGAGGAGAAGGGCAACACATCACAGGTGAGTCCCTTTCACGGTTTCAACTGAAGTTAGCTAACTTTAACCAACTGACAAAGAAATGTGTAGTTTCTGAGCCATGCTGTTTATGTACATGCACTGCAGCTAGATATTTTTACTATATGGAACATTTAATCTTCACAGATGCAACACTTCCATTAATGTTTCTGTAGGAACGGCTGCATAGATTATATTTCTGGTCTACTTCAGACTACATGTGCTTAAAGTTATTGTTAATGGCAGAAGCAACTTTTTCCAAGTTTGGTTCAATAATTAATTTGAATTACTTTGAGTGTGAAATGTTCATGCATGCAAGTTAAATCTCTGAAGAACATGTTAGCTTTTGTTTCAATACTTTGGTAATACTTAGAAGTATAAAGCTTGGCATCAGAGATATTATTTAATATTTTCCTTTGACCTCTTGACTCTCACACCCAAAATACTTGCACTAAAGTCACTGGGTCCATGACAGTTGAAGGATTTGAAGATAAGAGAATTTAAATATTAATATTTTACAGCTTTTCTCAGTTTGGGTGCATCTCTCAGAACAGAATTGAAATTCTTAAAACTACCTGTTCAATCTTCAAATTACTGTGTCACTTCTGCACATCAACAAATTTGTTTTGCAAGTTTTGCTTTTGTACATCATGTAGCTGGTTATGTACACTTCTATGCTTTTATAATTGTAATTTGCTTTTATCGTCTTGATCAAAATATGTTAACCCTCCTGTTGTCCTCGGGTCAAAATGACCCGCCACTGTGTTAAACCCCCCCCCCCCAAACAATCCCCTAAATGTAATTTTTTTAACTTGAGATTTTAAGACTTTTCCTAGATTGGCCCAGACAATAGAAAAAGTTCAGTGTTGCTTTTATTCTCATTTCCATGTAAGCTGTACAAAAAAAGGTACAAAGATGGTCTTCAGGTCAAAATGACCCGTGAGGCAAATGGAGTTGAAATCAAGGTCACAGAGTTATTTACAAACCATAAAATGTTACAAAGTTTTAGTTGTGTCTCAGATCAATCAGTAGCAGAAGTGAGCAGAGAGTGGAAGGCCAATTTTCCGAGCCACAATGCCAGTCAAACTCTTTCACACCTACTCAAGACTGATGCGATTTGATGACCGTGAATCAAGACCAGCAAGACGTATGACAGACAAACTTGCAGCCATAAGAGAGGTATGGGACAAGTGGGTGGAGCGGTTGCCCTACCTCTACAATCCAGAGCCTGATGTAACAGTGGATGAGCAACTGGTTCCATTTAGAGGTAATCTGTTTTCATATTTGTAATAAAAGTGATTTTCACTATTGATTTCTTTGACTGTTTTCTGTGACACTGATACTAATCACTGATGCTAATGTCTTTTGTCCAAAGGTTGTTGTCCTTTCCGGCAGTATATGCCCAGCAAGCCAGCAAAATATGGGATCAAGTCATGGGTGGCTTCTGAATCAAGCTATGCTTGGAAAATGCAAGTCTATACTGGGAGGTCAACCAGTGGATGCCCAGAGAAGAACCAGGGGTTGCGAGTTGTGCTTGATGTGACAGAGGGACTGAGGGGTCACAATGTGACATGTGACAATTTCTTCAACTCTTATGAACTCGGACAGCAGCTCCTGAAGAGGAAGATCACCATGGTTGGTACAGTTCAAAAGAACAAGCCTGAGCTCCCACCTGCACTGCTTGGGTCAAAGGAGAGAGAGGTCTTCTCCTCAAAGTTTGCCTTCACACCCACCACCACTCTAGTTTCCTACCTCCCAAAGAAAAACAAGAATGTAGTTCTTCTGAGCACACTGCACAAAGACGGCGACATTAGTGACCGTGAGGACAGGAAGCCAATCATCATCCTGGAATAAAACCGAAACAAAGGAGGTGTGGACAACCTAGATAAGGTGATTGGAGCATATAGCTGCAGAAGAATGACTGCCCGCTGGCCCCTGGTCATCTTCCACAACATCATTGATGTGTCCTCCTACAATGCCTTTGTGATTTGGATAGAGATCAACCCAACCTGGATGTCTCATAAGCACAACAAGAAGAGGGTGTTCCTGGAGCAGCTAGGAAAGGCACTTGTAACTCCACTCATTGAAAGAAGGAAGCATGTCCCCCACACAGAAGCCTCAGCAGCGGTTGTGAAAGCTATTCAGAGTGCAGCAGCTCCTGATCAACCTGAGGATCCATCTACCACAGCCACTTCCTCAGCTAAGCCAAGTAAGAGGAAGAGATGTCAGTTCTGCCCTCAGACTGTAAAACACATACTGTGTGCTGCAGGTGTAAGAAATATATCTGCAAAGGCTGTGCACTTGCATACTGCCCTACATGTGCCAATTAGTTGAATGGGTTATGTTATTTTTCATATTTTTGTATTGTACATCCTCTTGTTCACTGGAGAAAAGTAAAAGAAAATTAGTCACTGTGATGAATAAAAATGCATTCGAAACTCATTTTGCACATTTTTTTTCTTAAGCTATAGAAATTCAAGTGGAGAGGGAAAAGTCAAGTATTCACACATTTTGTGGTGAGTGACAATATACAAGATAGAATTTGGTGTTTAAAATTCAATTAAGCTGCTTATATTGGGGGTTTATTGAAGACGGGTCATTTTGACCCGGAGGATAAAGGGTGTATACAGAAAATGAGGACAACAGGACAACAACGTGTCTGTGTTGAATTCTCAACTTCCAAAATAGCATCAGTTCATTGTGTAAGTCTTAACATGCATAAGTCTTAAAGTTGTCATAATGTGAATCATATATTAATTAATTTATATTCTATTATTTTCTAAATCTGTCCTGAATTGGTAAATTGCTCCCAAGTGAGTCCTGAGTTTCTCTAACAGGTCAGTGTATGAACCATTAGCTCAACCAACGATCAACCAGTTTTCTGAAACAGATTGGAGGTGCATCTTGTGAACCATCAGTTGGCAACATTATGCTCTATATAGTCAGAACACAACACAATGTTACATGTCTGAGAACTGATGAACAAGTATCTGGGCAGAGTGAACAGCCAGAGAGAAGAAGAGGAGTGAGGCTGAGGAGGAAATAGTTGGGAGGAAAGCAGAAGAAGAGTCAGAAGAGGCTGAGGACATCTGCCAGTTTCCATCAGTCCAACATCAGGACATGGCTGAGACCCACAACATGATGCTGATGGAGGTCCTCCCACCCTACTGTTCATTCCTTAACCCCACTGAGGAAAAAAGATTCCTCAGTGGAGTTAAGGAACAAAGTGACTATGGAAATTAAAATGTAATGTAATTTCTACAGCACTGTACAGTTTTCCTTGAGGAGATTGTCCTGTGGCTCCTTTTCTACTTTTTTTGTTCTCTGCATTTCTGTCTTTTTCTTTCTGAATCACCATGGCATGGTCCATGAATAAATTATAGCAAAAGCATAAATCAGTGTTTCTCAATCCTGGTCTTCAGCGTCACCCTGTCCTGCAGGTTTAGGTATTTCCCTTCTGCCACACACCTGAATTGTATCTCTGGATGATTAACAAGCTTCTGCAGTACTTGATTGTCATCCAATCATTTGAATCAGCTGTTCTGGAGTAGAGGCACATCTAAAACATGCAGAGCAGGGGGGCGTTGAGGACCAGGGTTGAGAAACACTGGCGTAAATGATCCTTTTGTAGTCTCTTCTCATGACTAATCGATTTGACTGTCTTATCTGTACATAGAGAGACTATAACTTATTATTTTGAGTCACTGATATGTTAACAGACAGGATTTTAAGAGCTGAACTAAGGATTTTGAAAGCAAACAAATGCTATTTTTCCTGTTTCTACAAATTGTTTTGAGAAATGCGCTTACTGTTTTGTAAATGCCAACAATGACTCGAGAAATGCACCAAAAGTGACTGAGAAAAACTAACCTAGCATAAATTGTCTCAGCTGTATCAATTTGTTTGCCTGTATGAAAAGTGTTCACATTTACAGCTTTGTTTCTGCTAGCTTGCAGGAAATGTAACTTACATAAATGGTTGAAGACAACCTATTGGCCTTCATGAGACTCAGATAAATGGTGAGTATCTATTTCATAAATTGCCTAAAACAGTTATATTTGTTTTTATTTGTTTTTTGTTTGTGTATTTTGTCTGGTTGCAGACCAGAGGATCACACCTGTTGACAACAAACAAAGGTTTAACTACTGAATTTTCAGTCAGAAATGATCACACCACCTGGTTGAAGTACCTGTGTCCATATGCAAGTCAACAAAGGTGAAACAAACATTTAAGCGAATAAGATGTTCATGTAGTGCATCTTTCTAACTTTTTCTTTTTGTTTTCCAGCAGAGAGGAAACACCCGATTGACAACATGCGAGTCTCAATTTCAACCTGTGACTGGGAAGACTACAACCATCCTGAGCAACGTCTGATCTCAGCGACTTGTGACTCTCAACCCAGAACAAGAATCCTTTTATCACCATTTTGTCTTCTACAATATGTTATCTCTTATGTGGACACATACTGTTTGTTTTGTTTTTGTTTTCCAGATCTCAGTAATACCGTGAGGAAACTGGACATAAAATAGAATCAGTTCTTTTTTTAACTTGACTTTTTAAATAGAAATTGTTTCTTTAAGTGGATTACTCGTAATCTGTATTTTTGTTTAATTAGAAATTATTTTCTTTATAACTTTCTGTATAGAAATGCTTGACAAGTTACACTTCCTTGGTTGTTGTACTATAATTTGTATGGTAAAATTCTGGTAGGAACAGAGACCAGTAATTTACCATAAGTTTTTTTTGGGGGGGAGGGTTTACAATAAAATGTCAATATATCATACAGTCTGGATGTGTTTTTCACTCATGTAGATATTATGCCTCAGTCAGCATGACCGTATTTACTACGGCAAAACCACATTTTATTTTTTTTAAAATATTTTAGGAAGTACGGTATTTTACCGTATATTAAAAATACGGTAAAATCCTGCATTTACAAAATACGGTGACAAACTGGCAGCTGTGGTTGCCAGAATTTTACCGTATTTTAAAAATACGGTAAAATCCTGCATTTAGCAAATACGGTAAAAAACTGGCAGCTGTGGTTGCCAGAATTTTACCGTATTTCAAAAATACGGTAAAATCCTGCATTTAGCAAATACGGTAAAAAACTGGCAGCTGTGGTTGCCAGAATTTTACCGTATTTTAGAAATACGGTAAAAAACTGGCAGCTTTGGTTGCCAGAATTTTACCGTATTTTAGAAATACGGTAAAAAACTGGCAGTTTTGGTTGCCAGACTTTTACCGTATAAAGACGGTAAACTTCTGGCAACTCAGCTGCCAGTTTTTTACCGTAAAATGAGGCCGTTTTTTTTTACAGTGTACAGCTAACAAGCCAAAGGCTTTATTATAAAACTAAGGTTTTTAGAGGTTTTTTCTCATATTAATAATTATACATGTTAATCAGACAAGCCCTAAATGGTTGTGAAAAATTAGATTACAAGGTTTGAATGTTTGAATGAACTGGTGGTTATTTTTATTCATAAGTTAGTACACAGACTAGTAACAACTTTCCTTAGTACGGTAATCTATCTGTAGTTTTGTGACTTTCTGGAGGGCTCCTGGTGTCACGTTTGTCATCATGACACCTGCAGCAATATTGCCCTGACCAAAGATATCCCTTTTCACAAATTGGTAGTGTGAATCCTTAAGACTGATTGTAATATTTCAAAAGGACTGGCAAATATTGGCTGATTTGTCAGTAGATGGATAATATTTTTTGACCTCTTGTCAAGCACCTGCAGCAAATGAGATTATTTAAATTCAAAGTGTGCATCCATCGTACAATGTCCTGATGTTACATTCTGTAACCTTGTTTTTCTGTGTACTGCTGAGCCCAGCACTGAATGGAAGCTGAATATAAATGTTGTCTTTCTCAAGAGCAGACAGTGTATTAATATAGAAGAAACACCTTAATCGGTTTGATCTAAAATGACTGACATTTGGTTTCATTTTCTGTAACTGATTTATAGTATCAGCTATTACTATGACACTAATAACTCCCTAAAGCAGAACCTATTAACTTGCAAATGTCTACGCATTTTATTTCACCTATGCTCATCTCTACATATGTTACCCTGGTGTTTAATGTATTAAGAAATTTGATTGAACAAGTGTTTTTTCAGAAACAACTATTTTATTTACTCAAAGCTGAAATAATTTATTATTCAAAACATGAAAACAAACAAAAACATATGATGTAGCCTTTACCTTAAGCATGTTTAATGAATTTAAATGAATTTTGATGCATGTAATGATTTGGGGGGTAGAGGGTGGAGTCACAGATTTAAGCAGTTCTATGGAAGATTGGCTAATTCTGTTGTTTTTGTGTCAAACTTACCTTTCAGAGTTCAAGTTTGGTTTCATCAGACCTAAACAGATGCCTGATTTGACCTGATTTGAGACGTGTGTTTTCTTTGAAGGAAAGGCTTCCAGTCATGAATTGCTACTTCTTTGTCCAAACATATTTAGAATACTGGAGATTGTTGTCTTATGTAGAACATAGAACATATCAGTACTTGATCACCAGTTTTTGTGGTGATCAGTGTTTTTGTTGTTGTTGTTGTTGTTATTGAGATGTCACTTTTGTCTCATGATACATGTCTTCACTGTGCCATGGAAAATGGATAACGCTCTGTAGGTTTTTGTACTCTTAAACTTACTGATATGCTTGTAAAACCTTCCAACCTTCCATTGTTGAATTGAGACCTCTCTGCACTCCCATAGGTAGCAAAGCTGAGTTAGTGACCTTGATGTTATTATCCTGGATTGGCCAGCAAACTGACCTGACCTGAGCTCTACAGAGAATCTGTAAGATGAGAGACACCAGACCCAAACTGCAGATGACTTAAAGCACAGGCGTCAAACCCCAGTCCTCAAGGGCCAGTGTCCCGCAACTTTTAGATATGTCTCTGCTGCACCACACCTGAATAGAATAATTAGGTCATTAGCAGGGCTCAGGAGAACTTATCTACACAAGGAGGAGGTAATTAAGCCATTTCATTCCAGTGTTTTGTACCTGTGGCACATCTAAAAACTGCAGGACAGCGGCCCTTGAGGACTGGAGTTTGACACCCCTGAAAGGGTCCTATCAAAGCAACCTGGGCTTCCTTAACATCCCACATTTCTGCTCTATCAAAATTATTTGAGATATACCTCTGTAAACACAGACAAAACAAAGATCCACTTGTGACTAGTCTAAATACATTTTATCTGGAGAGTTTTGCTTCCACTGAGAAATAAGCCTGAAAGATTTTTTTTTCCATAAATCCAAACTATTGGATTCCCTGAAGAAAATAGCTACGTTTGGCACTCTGGCATTTCTATTTTAAAGCACATCACCGACTGCATTGAAATCGGAATCATCCATCAAGTATGAATTTTAACATCGTCATGAATGAAGCCTCAAGTTTGCCAGTGAAAATTGGCAAAAATGTCATATTTCTGTCACTGCAGCTTTCTACAGTGATGCATATGATGCTAATTTCGAGGACATTTTACTGGCAAGTAAATCTCATTGCATTTAAAGAAGACTTGCAAGCTAAGCCTCCTTAGTTTGTAGTTTTATGTTTATGTATATTTCAAATAACCTTTTCTACAACTCACTCATTTTCTATGTACTATGTAAATGCATTATACAGAAAGCCTTCCAGTATGCCCAATGTCTCATATGCTTTAGTTCGAGAAGCACAGCACCTCTCTGCAAGACTTCCATGTAAACCTTCTTCCTTATGCACGCATTGCTCAGCACTTACAGCAAACTGCATCAACTGAATTAGCATAATTGGATAATTCCAAACTCAAAAGCCTTTTGTAAAACAGGCGGCATTCACTTTCATCAAGGAACACATTAAACCATTTTCCTCATAGTGATGAACAAAACACATTCAGGGGGCTCAGTGCGCTGTACCAAATGTTTGTGAGAGAATATGTGATGCAAAAATCAAACAACAAAGAGGGTGCACATGGGAAAGATCTGTGAAGTGCATTTTTCTCCGAGATCAAATATTAGATAAGTGTTCCAGACATGTATCCTTTTTCAGGCTAAATTGAGATGCAGTGTAGAGGTTTAAAAATGATCCTGTGTTGATTTCATGCCATCACCACCATCTGTTAAGTCCACTACATGGCAGCTGTTTCCATATTTCTCTGTTGAGTCTTCATTTTCCTCAGACACACAGATTGATGGACCAGTAGCTTAATGGAGGCTAGTTGCCTATGCGCAGTGGACATGCTAGACCTGTGTGGCTATACCCATGAGATAATGCATTCTCCCTCCAGTCTGGCTGCGAGGGTATCGTGTAACACAGCCAGGTGTGTGTGCAAGCCTGAGGTCAAAGGTCTGACTTGCATTAGTGGACGCAAACTGGCTGTCCTCCCATTAAAACCAGTATCAGTTGGCTGATTTGCCGCTTTATGCGTCTGGTAATTCTTCATTTCCTTCAGCTAGCTTCTGGTGTTTCTCAATCATTAACCATCCTTTCTACCCTTTTCATAATCCAAAATCAAATGTACTGCTGCCACATGTAGGATTATTGATGCTGTTATTTAATGAGTGTCAGGGTTTCTGCCGTTTATCTGTGATGTATAGTCCATGTGAGGAGCTCATACTGGGAAACATGCACTATATTTACAGTTTGATTTGATTTCTCTCTCTCAGGGAAAAAGCCTGTCATAAATTACAGGAATCTCGTGGAGCGTGGCACAGTGAAGCTTTATAAATCCCCTGCTGGGAGGAGGGACAAAGAGACAGTGAAGGAGGCTGTGATGTGAAAGGGCAATCTGTATGCAAGTTCAGTGGGAAACAGCATCCTCAACTCATGGCACAAGCTCAGAGGCACTGCCTCGAATGCTGCTGGCTTGCCATGTAAGGTGGCTCATTCTGTTCTGTGTTAGCCTCAGCCGCTGTGTGAAGATAAGGCTTTTCAAGAGTGTTTTAGGTGCAACTTTGTTTTGCAGTGTGAAAGAGAAGATAAGGTTTGTTTCTTTCCAGCCTTCTTGAAACGGGTAAAAGTGTCCAAATCAGACCAACTGTATGGTGCATGCCTAATATCTTTTTGTGTATACGCCACACTTGGATATTCTAGGTCTCTCAGTAAAAAGGATGTGCCTTCCCCCTTTCCTTTGGTCCTGAACCACAGGAGTAATTGAATTACACATTCTACTCTGTAGCTTCTCAGCCTCATGGGAGCATGCAACTAATCGTTAGGAAGCTGTGTTTTTCAGAAATGGGGAGGGGGAGGTGTACCGATGCTTTATTTCTTAGCAGTGGGCAACTGCACCATTGATGTCAGTCATCTTTTTTTCACCATAGCAACAGTGGCAATAGCAGAAATCCATCAACAAGGCGCTTAACCTAATGACCTCTGAATGTTGTGTCGAAGTCACATATGGTCATCTACAACATAAAACAAAGCGCTTTAACATCAGCATTGGCTGGAAGGAGCATCTGATGGTACAATAATCTGGAACGTAAATATTAAGGTTTAATAGATTTGCTGTTTTTTTTTCCTCAATAAAAATTGTATCTCACTATCTTAAGATAAAAACACTATCACCACTCCATTGACATATCCTTGTAATATCGGTTGGTGCTTATATGGTAGCTGAGTCATAACTGTGTTTTTCACCTTGCGCATTAATACACATGTTGTTTTGGATATACCAATTTTGGATGCTTAAGTCAATTGTCATGAAAAATCTTTCCGAGGTAAGGTAAGCATCATCTCTTTGGTCTTTTTTTAAACTTCGTACAACTGTGTTAATCTTTAAGATTATACCCCAAGAAAGAAAGTGGCTCAGTGGTTTGAAACTCAGTGAGAGTAATTCAGAGGATGCCTATATTCTGATGCTAGTTCTTAGTGCTTTTTTGATAGAAGCATGTCTTGTGTGGAGACTGTTTGGTGTTCTCACTGGCACTTTGGCAACACAGTAGCACAACACTTAGGCGAAGATATTCAAAACAGATTTACAACATTCAGATTTCTGTTTTTAGATTGATTCTTTTTTTATATGGAAACAATCATTTTGAATTGTATCGTAGATGCTCTCCAGCTTTGAACAACAGAAAAAGAAAATCAAAATCGATACACCTTATGGGGAAATATCACAGTTTAACAGCATTGAACAAAAATCAAAAGCAATCTCAACTGTTTTAATTTAAAGCAGAAAAGCAACAATGATTCCTACTTTTGCAAACATATTGAATAATTGTTTTATATTGTTATCAGTAACATTTGTTTTAATTTTCATTTTACATAATCTTAAGCAAACATATTGAATAACCACCTGCTAAATTTTAAAATGATTAGAGACAAGCTACTCATTGCATGTACCCGTAGTTTTAAAACAACTTAACTTTAAAAAAACAGGTTGGTGCCTCTTTAGCTTCAGTTTTGCCATTGTTCAAATAAAATGCAGTGTTTTTTTTTTTTTTCGGTAGATGATAGTCCCAGGGGCTGTTTTTCAACTAGCTGACCTGCAATGTAAAGCAACACCTGGAGGAGGGCTCTGATTTGCTACTCAATGCTACATGCAGCAGACGAAAAGCTCCAGACACTTCAGGATTTCCATTTGCATCTCATCAAAAGGTTATTAAGCCTTACAAATAGGCATGATGAAATTTTTTTTGAAAACCTGTTTAGCATAACACCGTTAACCAGCACATGCCTACTTCATACTCCACAGGCGTCTTGCAACAGTTTCATCACCGTCTGCATCTGTTCATTAAAATATGATCCCAAGAGATGTTGTTTACCCAATTTTCTTCAAAAATGTACATCAGTGTAACCATGGATGCACGGAGGCTGTCAATGCCTGATACTGTTTCCGGCTGTCCTTTGAGATTTGTGATTTTGTCCAACTCAGTTTTTTTTTATTTTCTCAGAACCATAACACATCCACACTGATCTGTTTGAATTAAAGAATTATTGTAACAAATTTTAGCAATGGTCAAAAAAATGTCAATAAACATTTAGTAGACTTAAAAAATGTTGTTACATGCCTGCACTGAGTATTTACCTTGCTGTTTAGTGAATCAAGGTTGATGTTGGTCACTTACCGATTAATAGGTGCAATAATTGCACATACAATTGTGGTGTTTTTATTGAGGTTTTTTGGGAGGGGGGTTCCAACTTTTAGAGTGTACATACGGAATCAGATTTTTTATTGAGATATTTTTTGGAACAATTAAACTATTCATTTCTGCATGTTGTTAAGGAATGTTCTGACTCCAAGCAAAAACTGTTAAATAATGAAAGTACAGTGAAGATTAACAGTGAACCCAATTTAACCTTGTTACTGGACAACTCCAGGAGAAATAGGATCTTTTTATCAGCATGCACAGCTAAATTTTTGGCCAGCATCATGAAAATGAATTGTGTGGAAGAAGCAGCACAGCAACAAATTAACACATTGAGTCTTTGTGATTATCAGTAATTATCATAATACCTTCCTCTTCAGCTGAAAGCAAAAGCTGTGTTTATTTTTCTCATTTTCATTTTAAATAGTTAAATAGTATGCTGACAAATCCAAGCTAATTGTCTTTCATACAGCATAACCCTACATGCTAATGCTCCTCTGTGAGGAAAGTAGGCCTCATTAGAGGAAATCTGTTTGTATTTGCTCACTGTCCAACACTGGTAAAGCTGTGTTAAAACACAGCACAGAGTGACGCTATCGTGTCCAATGGATCCATTCGTCTGTTCTTTTGTTTGAACAGCAGTAAATCTGAATTTCATAATTCAGATTTACTGCTGCATCTGTAGTGTCCATGTTAATGAAGTAAAACCCAGTGCAGAGACCCCGCATTGATTTCATTTCCTGCCTCTCTGCCTGCTCCCTGGGTAGAGATGGAGATTACATGACAATGTCGTACAAAAGGAGAGATTAAAGAATCTGTATCCAACTGCAGTGTCACAGCTGTGTGCTCAGCTTCTCAAACAGATGCAGGACATTAAGGGAGAATTGCAGAACTGGAACTTAGTCTCTGTATTTTTCTACAGATCTGTTGAGCTGAAGTTTGCTTCTTGTTAACCCTTACTTGAGGGGTTCATCTTTGTCTTCTTTTAGAATCACACACGCATCTTGGATTTGAAAGTGAATGTCTGATTAATTGAATGATACCGCTCCTGTCAAGGATCCACAGATAGAGAGCGAGGAATGGATGTGTTGTTGAGTTTATATAGAACAAAGAAGGACACAATTCCTTTTCTAACGTAATGCTTGCCTGTCTTCAAACCCATGTCTTTACCTTTAGCCTTCAGTCAGTCTGCACTTCTGTCCAATCAATGCTGGAATGAAGAGTTGATAGAAAAAGTTCAAAATGATTTACTGTAATACTGTATGTTGAAAGTTTTGTAAAACACACTAAAGTATTTGCAAATTAAAAATATTTAACCAATTAAATTTTGACAAGAAATTAGTTTATTTTTAGAATCTCTCAAAAGATAATAAACCAAGTAAACTCCATACAGGTGTGGGGGAAAAATATATATATTTCTTTTTGTGTTTTATTAAGCATTGGTATGTCAAAATTGTTTATACACCTCCCAACAGTGAAAAAATAATTTTTTCTTGTAATTGCTGCCCAGCTTTTTTAAAAATTATTATTATTTTCAATTGTATTTTCACAATATCTTCAGTAATGATCCTCAAGTCTTTGAGGTTGGAAGGCCTTCTTGCCATTATCCTAATCCAGGGTTGCCCATGTTCAGTTCTCCTATCTTATGTTGCCGTGCTTGGATAATTCTATCAGAAATAGTTAAGGTAACAATGTCAAAGTCATTGCATGCAGGAAAGTTGAACATTTTGAAACCTCTGCACTAGACTGATTTTGAATTTATTGATTAAAAATATGGAGAACATTCAACCTGCTGTCTGAGATGTAGCGCCTCTTGTTTTGATCCTATACTTTGTTTGGTTAAAAATAATGATTTGGTGCAATTTGTCCCTTTGCAGATGAGCTCTGTAGAGGTGATTATTCTGGCTCTTTAGAAAAAAAAAATTCTATCACTTGTTTCTGTAAGAGGGATACACTTTTTTCAATAAACAGTATTTGGATGATTTTCTCAGACAAACATGCTTCTCTGCCTTCACTGAGATAATTTCTGTCTGATGTATTATTGTGTAAACTTGGCATCATTAGCAACACTAAAATCAGCCCATGTGACAACTTGCCTTCAGAAGCAACACAAGCATTTTCAGAAAAGTTGAGATATTGTGAAGATGAGCCACTCTAAAAAATACAGCATAGAGCTCTTCTTTGTAGGCGGCCACATGTGCTATATGCAATAGGGACAATAAATAAGTCACTATCACCTTGAGGCTGTTGGTCATCCTTTGAGTTGTGGTTAAATTGTAATGAATTCTATGTTGTAACTGTGGACAAGAAAATAAATAAAAGTTTGTACTGTAGTTGACATTTTAGGTAGACTGGGAACACCATAGATGCACAAAATTAGAGTATGACTCCTAGATGTTCATTTGAATGGTTTCAAGACTAATGACCTGATATCTGTAGGATGAAAGCAGGTGTTGATCAAACACACTCTCTTTGATATTCATATGTTTCTTTGTTGAATTTTCAAATGGTTTCATTAAGAATATCTTCTCTGAAAAAGGTGCAGATAACACTGGTGTTAGCTCAGCTGTTAAGTGTTGAAAATAAGTGTTATTACCCCTGAAAAGGCAGAAATAATCAGTATTCAGGTTATCAGCTTGCTCAGTGCCCCCACTTTACTAATTACAAGAGTGTGTCAGAATTAATGAGTTGAAATCTATTATGGTAGAATTCAAGAAGCCAATTAATGAATCTCAGGAAGTGAGCAAATTGCTGAGCTGCAGAATATCTGTTGCGTCTTAACTTTCAACAGTAAGAAATATGCAACCCTGAGGATGACCTGTGGTGTGCAGTCTGGGTTGGGAAAGATTAAGCTTGCAATAGATGTTTGAGTTGCACAATGGAGTACCAGCAGAAATCAAAAGCAAATTATTTCAGTGTACTGAAATAATTTCAAAGGTACATTTGATTCTTATTATCAAGTCTGTTTTAGTTCCAAATAACTGTAATAAGTAAACTGTAATTCCAAACCTGTACTCCAAGCTTTTAGGCTACATGCATACGCCATAAAACTACATGCATGTACCATGCAGTTAGTGAGCCTTGTTGTTTTGGTTGGAGTCATTTAACAACCACTAATTGTTAAATTTGAGGACTATCACATAGTCCTCAAATTTCAGGTTTACTAAGAACCTGAAAGAAAACCAGCCATGGTATGACTCTGTAGATTTTGTGATGCACTACAAGCATCTGGATACAAGTGTCTGGATGTTTGTTTGTTTTTATGCATATGGCACTTTCAAAAAGTCTTTTAATCAACCAGATCAGATGATTGAATGCTGCGTCTTGGGTAGAGTAACATAGTAATACACCCAGACACTCTTCTCAAGAGTACAATTCCAGTTTTGTTCAACTTTTATAGGTCTACAATCAAAGTCTGTCTTGTATTACTTGTCAATAATTTATCAGGTTCGCTATTTGTTTATACCCTTGGCAGTGTTTAGAAGGCATATTAGCCTTAAATATAAGTTAAATCAGCAGTACAGTTTGTCTTATAATCGAGTTATGTATTTTTCCAACTTTGCTCCAGCAATTTCCATTCAAATTTAATTTCCTGCTGTTGTCAAGCAATAAAATAATGCCAGTCACATGTTGGAGCTGGACTGTTGGCTATGTTTCGCCAGAGCAAGTTGTTAACCAACTTTGAGCAAACCTTCAACTACCCACCCACTCACCTATACTACCTACGCTACCTTTCATCATTATTGCATATTTTGCATGTGTATTGTTATTGTTTCCAACTGTATACACTCACCAGTCACTTCCCAGGCTCTGCAGTATCTATTTTTCTTCACAGCAAAACATATTTCATGCCGACCGGAGTTTCTCCCTAACAGTCTTGTGCTATTTAAGCACAGTAGAACTAGGTTCAGACAACATCTGTAATGTTCTAAAAAAAAAAACATGCATTGTTTAAAGTGTGCATGTACACTAGCTTCATTACTGGTTTCTGAAGCCGGTCAATTTAAAAAATATTTCGAATTAGATCAGGACTCCATGTGTTATAACCGTTTATATGACATTTCTATGATTCGTCTCTCACTGCAAGATATTAAAGTCAATGATAGATTCCTCCATAGAAGCAATATGCTGCTGGTAATTATAAGCAGAAATGTTACCAATTAGGTTGGCATTTCTTTTTAGGCACTTGAAAACATTCCCATACAGCTTCTTAAGCCAATTTCACCTTGCTGCAAGCTGACATTTCCTTCTCTCTTCCGTCTCCCTAAAACCTTTGGGCTTAATGAGCCATCTAGCTGTTTGACCCTGATGATTCACTTTGGATTTTGATACCACTGAAAACCAATGATTGGGTGAGTGCAGCATGTTTGTCTGCATCCACACTAGTTGTGCATCCAACAGTCTCTAAGCTCATTACAGTAATCAGGTTAAAAAGAGAGGAACTGGGGAGTGCTTGGCCTACACCTCGTTTCTACTGGACTTCCCCAGTGAGAACCTCTCACCCCAAGCTCCGGCAGAGCTGATGGGATCCATCTCTGCAGATGCCTGTTCCTAATGATCAACTCCCGCTGAACCTGTTTGTGTGAAACCCACACTGCTGTATTCAACTGCAACCATACAGTCATAATGACCAGCTTGTAATTGTAAATCCCTTCTGAGACACACCTATTCTTTTCTGAGTTACTGAACAATTTAATCTGGCTCACACTAATTGTATACAACAAATCATCCTTTTGGTGGTTTACTATGTTTGTGCATGAATTAAGCTAATCAACCTGGATTATATATATATATATATATATATATATATATATATATATATATATATATATATATATATATATATATATATATATATATATATAAATAGAAATGCATTACAGAAATTACCTGGTGCCAGTATTACTGCTTGGAGAACTATGCTCTGTTCGGTGTCATTGCTTGTAATTCTGCCTAACATATTTTGCTGAGTCACAAAAGCTGTGATTAAGCACTAATAATAGTAACTGTCCTGCATTTTGTCTCTAATGCTTATTCATTGGTTTTATCCTACATTTCAACTTTAAGTCTCTTGACTTAATTCCACTGCTTCTACTTTCTATCTGTCCTTGTGAGAAACTACAGAACAGTTCAGTAGAAATTTTTCAGGCACTGTTTAGCTGATCTGTAGTAGTTACAGCTGGTATATTTAAACATAGAATGAGCACCTAGACATTTAGGAAGGCTCACTTTCCATCTTAAATGCTGCACATGAAAGGCAGAGACGGTTATATCCTCCAGAATTTTTTGCGTTTACATTCCTTAAAGAAAGAAACAAACTATTTTCTTTCTTATGGATGCTTATGGATGGCATAAGCAACCTGTCTTGCAAATTTCCTAAACTGCAGTTGAAACTAGCAGATGAAGAACATACAAACCAGTAAGTCCTTAAAGCTTATATATTATTTGTACAACTTATTTTAAAAATGTGTGTAGGCTTAATGCTCAGGATAGTCATATTTATTTTACATAAATAAATACATACTTTGAAACTGAGAAAGTCGCTAGAAATGTGACAATGTCTTAGTTGCAAACTTGAACATCTCTGCAGAACACAATGGATATATAAGATCTGTAGATCAAATCTGGATTTCTGAAGTAAAATGTTATATTATGATCTATTTATTGAGAAAATGCATCAGAGAGAAATGTATTACTTAGAGACTTGGCAAATCAGCCCCCTAATGAGGGATATAAAAAAATTCTGTAGTGACTCCAGTTTTTCTGTTATTTTATCAGAAAATTTGTTTATGACAAGTGTTGTAATTCTAAACACTAAAATTCAGGTATGTGGACATCTGTTGCAGTTTCTGCTTCTGTTCTGATCAGCTGATGCTAGGGTCCACAGCTAATTGGTGTGTTTACACAACAATACCAGGAGGACAATGTGGACTTTTCTGAAACATTATAAAACCTTTCTGGTTCCACTCAATAGAGCATATTTCTTGAGAATTTTGTATTATTTAAAAGCTTTGTGGCCAGTTGTCTTTCAAATTATCATTGTTTTAGGTTTTCCGGATCTACAATAGATCTGGAAAAAAATGGTGCAACCGGGAACGACATCTGCTGTTAGATGTGCCTCCACTTCACTAGAGCTGATTGAGCTTGAAGCATAAGCCAGGAGTCTTAGATAGCTGTAATTTCCTTAATTTTTCTTGGTATTGGCTCTGAAGCATTTGCACTTTCAGACAACTTGTGTGGTTCTCTTTACTTGTCCATGGTGGACAATATAGTAAGAATTTCCACATTGTGTTTGTGTCTGTGGTTCATTGGCCAGATGTTTACGAGGCTGATTTAAGCCAGAATTGTTTGTTTCTTGTAACTGAGAACACTTTTGGTTTATGAGTAGGAAAAAAACTGAGAAGGGTGGGAAAAAAGATCTCTACACTTGTGCTTATGTTACAACATCAGTGTGATAGATTATATCAAACTATTTTTCAATCATTGGGAATATATTCAGATATTTAAAGGATTTTCAACTCTTTTTAAGAGGATGAAGACAGAAAAAACGGTGTTCAAAGCTTTCAAAGTTCTTTTGAAAATTTTGAGTTAAGACACCCACATTTTCGGCAGGACTCCTGCAGGCAACCTCTGCATGAAAAACCTTCTGAAGTGTGTGAAGACAAGTTGTTGTATACTTCTCTTCCAGCCAACTTAAACATTTGATCCGCCAGTGCTTGCTGAGAGAAAAGCAAAGCTGCAAAGAATCATACAATAATACCACACTTGGAATCAACTCTCAAATTCTAATGTTTTTTTTCTTTCTTTTTTTAAACTTTGTGGTATTTCCAGAGTCTGCTCTTGTTTTTGGAGTTGTCTTTTTGAATTACATATTCTTAATTTTTTTGGAGGATATTTTGCAGAAAAACAGTTCATTAATTTGCTACATAAAAATGCTCCCTCATTAAAAGAGTTATTTCATAATTTGTGTTCACAATTTGTGAAGGGAAATTTCTGTTGGTTTTTGAGCAGTTAATGTCTTAACTGCAATAGATGACTCTTGGCAGTTTAATTTGGTATAAATCCACATTACTTGGGCCCAGAGGCTGAGCTAATGAATTGGAAGCAAGACCAAAGTGGACTTCTACCATCTTAAAACAATTTCAGTCTCACAAAAGTCACAGAGGTTTTTTCAGATGCTATTTAATTGCTATCATGTTTCATTGCACATTACGCAAATGACAATAAATATATTTGGCAGAGATAGCGAATCAAATGTCAGACTCATTTTCAAGTCTTAGTTTCTAAGATGTCAGACTTTACATGGACTAGTGGTTTGAAACTAACTGTCTGAATGAAAAGCTACAAACTGCAGCTCTGACAGGTGATGGACTGAAAATATTTTTTCTAAAAGAATGCCAGTGATGTCCCATGGAGTGTTAGTGTTTCATAATAATCTGTTCATATTGGCTAGAGTTTCTGAATATGAGAACCTAGATGTTTCTGCAACTTAACTTTTCAGGGGTTTTTTCTAACTAACATTCTCACACTGTGAAGTTTCTTGTTTAAACAAAATACTTTCTGGTAAGTCATTTACTACACTGAAACTCGTTCATCATGTTATAATTTATAGTGTACCTTGGAGAATGCTTACTGTCTAGGATTGGCATAAAAGGTTTTTAAATGCTTATTTATGATTATCCACCAAGCCTTCCAATTCAGAGAAAGAAAAAGAACAGTCATTAAACCCCGTATAGTGAGACATAAGAGTGCAGAATATGAAAAGAAATTAAAAGATGTAAACTACATAATGACAAAATAATAAAAAAAGCTCTCTTGTTCACTTAGAAATTCAACAGTAACTGATTATCTTTTCAGCTTTGATTAAAGAAAAATACAGATTTACAGTAATATTCAATAAATTACAATGTTCATTTTGACTATACTTATTTGATTAAAAGTATGCTTTGAGAATAACAACCTTTAAGCAGCTGATATGCTTTTCATGAAGCCTACATTTGTGTTAAAAATATTTTTTAACTAAATGAAAAATCATCATTATGAACAGAAATAAAGGCTTGAAACCATAAGTGTGTGTAATATGCTTGTAAAATGTGATTTTTTTTTTCTTGTGGGCTCTAGTGTCCCTTTTTCAAAGTAGGCCGACAGGAAAGGGGGGAAGACATGCGGTAAACGTTGTCGGGTCCGGGAGTCGAACCCGTGACAGCCGCGTCGAGGCCACGTTGCCTCTGAATGTGGGTCACGCTAACCCCTCCGCCACCACGGCACGCACAAATGTAAATTATTTAATTAACATTTATATCTAAGCACGGCAAGTTGTTCAGGCATTGAAAGAAGCAAAAAGCATCGCTATAAAAACTGATGGCTCAACATATAGTGGAACGTTGGGCTACATGACAATCATATTGCATCCTGTTAGGAAAGGAATGACACTAGTTTATTGAGTTTTTGGGAAAATAATTAAAAACGCTAATTGAAGGCATTTTTGCAGCATAATTTTGATGTTTGGAGCATTCTTAAGCAATATCTTACCCCATCTATTTTTTATGGACTCAATATCATATCTTATCTCTTGAGCTTTAGATATTGTTACACCACAACTAATTAACTAAATCCTACGCTATTTTCGATGTAATTATAGCAGGTTCACTGCTACTTGCAAACATAGCAACAGTTAAGATATTTATAGATCATTATATAGCCATTTCATAAACCTCTGTGATATTTTTGTGATTGGAGTTGTTACAAAATAGTAGTTGCTTGCTTTGGTCCCTCTTGGGTTGGCCGCTGGCTGCATCCTGTGGTACCAACTAATTTGGATTTATAATAAAGATGTCTTTTAAAAGGACCTTTCTCCAAGCAACTGGACTATCACTTTAAGGAATTTTTGTGTTTGTTTCTACTTTCAGGGGTAAATCCTCTCTCTGATATATGAATCGGTGGATCAGCTGCTATATTTCAAGCAAGTATGTTCTCGCTGGGAATCACTCCACATATGAATGAAGTTTCTTTACCAAAATTCCACTAAAGTGGTAAAGGTGATGCTTTCACAGAGAGGTATTCTCATTTTTCAGTCAAACTGTCAAAGTGAATCAAAGTCAGCCCTATCAATCTGCTGAATATTTCCATGTTCTTGTGACAGAACAGCTATGAAGCCTTACGGATAAAACCAGGATTGAATAGTCATGTACACAGACGAGACAGCCCTTTATATTGTCAAACTTCTCTCTTATTCCCTGTCTGTTTGACGTTTGAAAGCAGACTTAGCTGATATCCTAATACTTTTACCAAGTGTATGCTAGACCCAGATTATGAGGAATTGTCAGCTTTGACCTGAGGGTAGAGTGGAGGTTGCTGCTGCTGTCCAGACTTATATGTCCAGGAAAAGGTGGGCACAGCAGCAGTCATGGCAACGGTGGGCAGAATTGCTGAGCTGGAAACAATGGGCTGACAACATGGCCTCTCCCTGAACCATTTAACAACATAGTTTTTCCCACCATCAACACAGGGGTTTTATTGTTATAAAAGCCTCTTTGATACTCATATTCCAAAATGTTGGTGAGGATTGACTTTTAAGATGTTCTGCTAAGTTGTGGTTGAGAATCCGATACAAACCTCGCTTAAAGAGCTGGAAGAGTGACTTTACAACATTTTGTCTTTATTCTTCCCGTACAGCATGCCACAGGATGTTGAATGTTGATAGAGTCCCTTGGTGTATCATACTTTGGAGCAGAGCCGGCATATGTTCCGTTCCACTGCTTTCGATACTGTAATCAGCATGCGAGTACTGAGGGTCAGCCAGCCACTGGAGTGTGAGAACGAGGCTCAGCGAGAGATCAGAGTCACCTGATTTGGAAGAAATGACATTCCAGGCAGCATACTGAGCCAGAGGTGTGAGAGAGTCATCCTTTTCTCATTTTCACTGCGGCATGATTCAATGGGAATGTTTAATTAGTAATGTCTGAAAAGTTTGCATTCAGAGTTAAAAGTTTATCATCCCATGTGATTTTGCTTTTTCTTTTTTAAACTTCCACCTTCACATGCCCCCGTCCATATTACCCTGCCTTTTCTGTGCTATAACCTCCAACATCAACTGCAATGTGATATATTGTATGGAACCCATTTTGTTAATTTTATAAATTTCTTTTTAATAGGATGATTAAGTAAGCATTCTGTCTCTTTGAGAAAATGGTGCATTTAATCAGAGTTACAGACAGAAACAGGGAATGCTAATGAGTGCAAATCCTGGTCATGGAGATCAGGGCGTGGCATCCTATTTACGACCTTTGTAAGTGTGATGCAATAATTTCAAGAGCTTGCTCTGCCTTATACTTAAACATTTTCCACTGATTGCTGTCAAACCTGGGAAGTATCTTCCTGCTACACTTTAATTACTGTGATGTACTTCAACTGACAGGTTTCATCTGGTTTGACTTTGTTGCTTTTTGAAATATTAGTTTTGTGACATATTTCTGGCTTTTCCTGTGGAGAACAAAGCTACATGAACTACCAATGTAAATCAACAAATTGTTTTTTCTGATATTACAAATTTGCATTAAATTTGCATTAGTCCCAGTGACGTGCCATTTCACATACTATGATAACATTGACTAACACAGTTTTGTATTCACCAGCTCCCTTTTCGATCAAGTGTAAAAAAGATGCACTGATGTCAAGTGTTGAATTTGTCAAACTGAATACACACCACATTGTCATTTATCAACTCGCAAGCAAATTCAACAACTATGACTTAGAGGACTTTGCTAATTATTTAAATTAAATATGTGGTGCAATTGTCAGTGATTCACCAGATGGATTATTTATGTGATATTCTATAAATGCTTTATTGTTAGATAATACAGATGAAACTACACAATATGTTTCTCTGTTTTAGAGAAAGTCAAGTCATCCCATAAACATCAGGAATTTTTTCCAATATAAAGGCATTGAGTCACAAAGATGAAAAGATTACTGATGCACTCATAGGTTTTGTTGATGATCTTCAGATATCAGTTTTAGCCTATTCCCATTTTCTCTACGAATTTTTTTCTTTAAACAGAATTCAAATATCTTTTTCTATCCTTTCTGCCAAGAGTTGTTATTTATTTCTATTAAGTTCACTGGCAATGTGCTGTCATGTGAGAGAGAAGAAATGCTTTAGGAAGATTTAATATTTTACTATTATCTTAAAAAAATCCCTAAGTTGTCTGTCTGAGCTGACTTTAGCATCAAACTTTAGCATGACTAGCACAGTTAGCATTGGTAACTGGGTACATCAATTTTTGTGTACACTCCCTAGAAAATGGACAAAGTAAGGACTTCAGTGCTCTCAACATTCTGACATCCAACATTGATCCTTCCGGATAGTCTGACAGCACAAAAATAAAATAAAACACAGCAAAATTATAGGTTTGTAATGCAAAAACTGCCTAAACTCTCACTCACTATTTAAAAAACCTGCTTTTCACACCACCTGAGTTTTGCGCAATCAATGACTTCCTTTTAAGACTTTCTTATCTTTAAGGAGTTCTTTTTAAGAGATGTCTTTTAAACAATAACTGGTGATGGCAGTTCAGGAAGAAAATGTCTGATTGCAGTTACCAGCCTACCTCTTGATCCACCTCTAGTTTAAACATTGTTTGCTCGTCAATTTTGCGATTGTGCAAAGGCATCAGTTATAGTCAATGCAAATTGTTTTCTGTTTTTAATTTGTTTTGACATTTCTGCTTTAATTAATACTGACTGGGTGTTTTGCTTTTCAAAATTTCTTTGCTACATAAAATGCAACTAGTAGCAGAAGTCTGTTGTGACTGTTATTGCAATCGCGTTATAATTTGGATGTAACTGTGGAGATTTATTGCCTTCCAATCTGAACACTGAAGTATGTTCAATCTGGAAACACTCAACCTTCCATATGGCATACAGTTAGCAGTAGTAAAGAGGCAAACATATGTGGACTTGGTGGTTAAAGCCGTATGACTAACACCTGCTCGATTCGTGACAGTAATATTACTCAAAAAATAGAGAAGCTGTTGAGATTTTAGCTCTGTTGTAACAGACCCTCATGTCCTTTGTTTCATATCATACTTCTTTTGCCATATGCTGAAAACCAGATTCATTCAAATTGACAAGGGATTTATAACTACAAGTGTGGCTTATCAGGATAATGCAACTGTCATGGGTTGAGTCATTTTAAGACTCATTCTAGATGGTTCTGCATGCACTAGTGCATGCAATAAAATGTCAACGTGATGCTTGAGAAACATATGCAGAAGGCACAACTAGCCACTCCCTCAGGAATGATCCAGGATCATGATCATCCCAGTCAGTTTGCAGACTGAGTAAGTCATTGACTGCTTGACTAACTGCAGCTGCTGGGTGGAGTGCTCCTCCTCTGTTGGCAGTTTCTGTCTTCATTTATCAGAAAGTCAATTTCTTGGATCTCAATGAAACATTTTGTATTTGAGAACTTTTTTCAGTGCTTGAACAGTAATGATGAATGCATTTGTCTTGAAATATATGTCGCTGAAACACCTTATTAACTAATTCACTGAGTACTCTGTAATAAATCATTTATATCTGATAAAATCTTAACTTCCTACCCTTGCCAAGTAATAGTGAAAGCAATTGGCATTCAAGAATAGAGAACAACTGGGGTTTTTTTATTTGTTTTTGCTCTGCTTCTCCTGTGGCTCCTTTGAAGCAGTGCTGCAGGAAGCTCTACATCAGTGGATATTTTTAGTGTAAGAGGAGATGTTCTCTTCCTCCTTGCAACAAGGGCAAGATTGATAGATTCTGTCAGTTTCTCTACCTGGGAATTACATTACAACGGTGTGTGTCACCCAGGAGGACACCATGTCATCCTCATAGTGGGTCATAACAGGGAAATTTCTACATTTTAATTTAAAAAATATGTGCAGAGACATTTTCCGTCTTGATTCTAAGAAACCATGACATGTTTTGAAAATACACACCCAAAAGCTGCTGGATTAAAAACAACCCAATTAGAATGATTTTGTGACAGACAGGATAAAACGGATTGATTTAACACAACTGCAGTGGGTTGTGGGTTTGACACAACATAGATTTTTTTCACCAAATTAAAATTTATGTGGCTTTTAAAAAATACTCATAACCTGGCTTACTAAGCAAATCATATTAAAATTAATAAAGCCAATTAAACTTATCTGGTAGAAACAAACATTAACAATAACAAAAGTCATAGCTAAAATAATACTCCTTAAAGAATCTTATACATAAACCTGCAAAGAAGGGCTGGCTTTGAGCTCCATCTGGTCCATGTGGACCATAATGCAAGATTTTAAAAATTATGCTAGCAGTGCGGGACAAGAACAGTGGTCTGACACAATGACATCGGCACTACACATAAAGTGTCTGATGATAGTCTGTCTCTGAAATTGTCATTTTAAGAATAATGGCAGATGAGCTCAGTGTAGGGATTCTTTTTGTTGGCCAAGCAAATGCTACATATCTCATTGTAAATTATTTGGAGCAAATGCTAAATATCTCATTGTAAATTTTTGGAGTCATTTACATTTAAACCCTGCGGCTTCCTGGTTATGCCATCACTACATCATTCCCTTACCTCGTAAAGTCAGCTTGCCTTTAAAAGTCCGCTGATGTGGGTCTGTAACTACCTCATAGCACTACGTCATCATAATGTTTTTTGCTTCTAACTATTACTGGAACTATAATTACGAAACTTAAGAACTAAAGGACTTCACTGTAGAACAGTTGACAGCATTGTTACCTTTCAGGAAGAAGGTCCTGGGTTCATCTCTTGCATGGAGCATGCATGTTTCCTATATACATACATGGATTTTCTCTTGACATGACTGTTAAACTTAAGAGTTTGTGTGTGCTTCCATGGATGTTTGTCTTGTGTGTCTCTGTTTCCTGAAATTTGAAAGTACATTAAGAACTCTAATAAATCTGTCACAGTAATATCTACAATGTTTTCATAATAAACATACTAAATCTATCATTAAATAAGTGTAATAAGAGTTTTCGTGATGTTGTGTCCTAATTTTATTGTCCACATTTAATGAATCCAAGCTGACCAAAGGACATCTTGCTGTTCCCTTGTGGTATGATGATTACAAGTATGACCTATTAAATACTATGCCATGTGCTTGCCATGTGGTAAATTAATTATACCTCTTCCTCAGATGTATTTATAGAGACCAATCGAAGTCTTCTTTCTATCTAAATTTAGCACAAATCAAGTGGATCTGCAGAAAACAGACGTAAATTTGGATCATACAGTTCTCGCTGTATGAATGGGCTGGTATTTTGCTGGAGTGTAAAACCAGGATGAAGAAATAAGACGCACAGGCTGTGTGTGGTAGAATATTTTTTATATTTTCTCCTAGAAAGCTTTCTCTAGTGATGCTGCTCTCATCAGTCTTGGAAACTGCTGATGTCAGATTTCATATTGGCCCTCTACTCATACTACAGTACATGCTGTAAATTACACAATAAAAAGAGACCACCAGGCCTAAGAAAATATTGTTCTGTAATGTAATCATATAGAGCTGCTCCCTGCTGCTTTACTGACTATTACATTCGTGCTTCAGAGTTATTTTCAGGTTAATCACAGCTTGTTAAAATGTAGTAGTTGTCCTTTACAGTACAGTAGCTTTGCTCACTGTAGAACTGCTATAATATCAACCTATTATTCCAGATATGCTGTTTTTATATTTAAAGTCATAACTCCTGTAAATAAAATAAGAGTTGCTTGCATTCACTGCTATATTATATTTTCAGGAATGTGTGAAAAGCATCTCGGTATAAACTGATATGTTATTGAGGAAAGCCTTGCTGGTTTTCAGGTTATCTGAGTTTAATATGCTGACCTTAGTGGTCCTCTAGTGTAGGTCATGGAGGCTATGTCCTCTAATTAGCAACTAATTGCCCAAGCTGACCTCAGAATGCTAATGAAACAACAGATCTTGGCTTTTCATTGATGTATGTAAGTTCTCAGTCTGCCAGATCATGACAATCTGAAATGCTTTAAAAGAAGGCAACTGGAGTTTTTTTCCTGTTTCGCCTGTCATTTATAACATCTTAAGGAAACGACAAAAGTCCAGTTCCCTTCTCAAGTACTATCCCGGAAGGTATCAACAGGGTCCTGGGGATATCTTCTTGTGCATGTCAAAAACACAGTGGACTCTCTTTTGATGGCACATGAGAGTTTTCCAACTCTCTTCAGAACATTTTTATGATGGTTTATAATGGTAGTATCAGCATATATTGGTCCTGGCTCCTATGAAACCTGGTCTGTTTTGGACTGTGATGTGCAAAGATGTGAGCATTCTGCCTCTGTCCTAATAACACTTGCACCAGTATATTAGTACTCCAAGTCGCTTAACTTATTAAAACACTTTTGACACCACTGCTGCTATGTGCATAGGGTTATTTCACTGCTCAAGGTGAAACAAAAATATATTACTAAGAATCTGAAATGAAGCTGCAATGCTCAGGTCAGTTAAAGACAGATTGGTATGTGTAGATCTATAAGCTCTAGAGAAGTGTTCCTACCTCCAAATTGCACCTATACGCTGGTTGGCAGGAGTTTGAGGGGAATTATGTTCTTCAGACTGGTGTTCATATGCTGAATGTGTTTGTCAAAGAGACACCTTGACATTGCACTTTTATTAAGGTAAAAGAAGAATAAAAATGAGGAAGAGGATTAAAAAGCACTAGCAGGAATTCTTGAGTTTAGAACTGTATTTTAGAAAGTTTCAGTGATACTCATGAAAAACACCTTCAGGGTTTAGATTTGATGAAAAGGCTGATGGTATTTTCTTCCTAACAGCAAGGCCAAAATTGACAAAAAAAGTGCAGAAACCTAATCTATGTACAATGCTGTAGTTGAGATGCTATGAAACCCTTTGAGCTGGAAAACCCTTTAAACTGGGTTATTTTGCAAACGAGTGGGCTATCGTCCTCTACAAAACCATAATAGACTTATATCCAGTTATGGCAAAGACTTGATGCCTCAGCAAGGTACAATCATTTGTTCGGTATAGGAGTAATTACCTCATTAGACAACACCAAGTTGCTTTGGATAGTGTGGTTCCTTTTATATATTGTATTATTTAAGAACTCCTTTTCTTTGATATAATTTGAACTCAAACATTTAAGTTTGACAAAAAATAAATAACATTCATGTGGGAATCTGTAAGGGGAAGAGGAAACCTATTTAAATTATCATACTGGGGAATTCTGCCAATTGGGAGGATGCATCCTAGTGCAGATGTGACACCTTGAGCAGAGGCATTGTGGTAGGATGACCAAGAAAGCAGCGGGGTAAAATTTGAGACGATTTGTAAGATTGAAAAAGATTGTTTACCTTCACACTAAGATTAGGTTTTTCCAAATTTGCATAATTTAATTGAAGTTTAAATGTGTTGAAGATTCTGGAGACTACATGGTGGTCTACTTCCAGTGTGAAGGGGTTCTGACCAACTTGGAATATTTTTTTTTCCAAAGGTTACCGTCTAGCCACTTCAGTTATCCTGTGACAGACCACTGCAGTAAACACCACACTTAGTGATCATGGGATCTGTTCTGCTGCCTTTTCTACACAGCCACTCATTAGAGCTGTTTCCTGTCCAGATGGCTCCTTCCCTGTCTGTTCTTCATTGAGTTGTCCATGTTTCGACTCTTCAGCCTGCTATTCTTTGGCCGTTTACATCTCCCGATATCTGGTGCAGTAAACAAACATTATTTAACTCATGACTCTTTTCTTATGCATCAGTAAAAGTCAGAAATGATCAAATTACTTTCTAAAAGCAGCATCTTGATGTTAAAAGTGTAATACGATATAATAATATAATTCCACAGAGAAACACAAGAGAGCTGTCTCTTGCAAGAGAGCAGAACTAATGAAGTTGCTCGATGGAGTGTTTGCATGTGGATCCTGGAGCTTCTCACACTAATGTAAGATCAGGGATTATCATTATCCCCCTGGGATTTTTTTGAGATTTCTACAATCTTTATGGAGGGAAACAAGTTATACTGGAAAAAGTACTGTGACTTTTGTATAAACCCAGAGTAATTTTAAATGGCTCTCATCAAAAGTGATGTTTGCTTTTCTGATTGAGATGAACTTTTCAGAAACTCCTCATAGCAGTTTGTGTATTTAGCGTTGGATGGAGTAGCTATCAGGCATTATGCGTATGTCTGTAAGGCCTAGTCAGTTTTGGGTCCAGTAACTCCTCATCATTAAGAGACATCTGTAAAACGACAGGATGACGAAAACACTGTGGGGGTTTGCTGCCAGCTTGTTTGGATGGGAGTTCATGCAGCGCCATTACCTCCTCTCCTTTGTGTGCTTCCGTCTGTCTCACTGAAACAGAGGAAGAGAGAAACCCTCAGCTATGACAGAGGCCCATTCACAGCGCTATCAATACAAGAAAATGTACTTTTCAGACTTTCTCTGGTGTGACCCGGAAGGGGGCCTGTGGATGAGAGGAGAATCTTGTTGGCAAAAGAAAAAAATGTAGTTAAGCTTTGAACTGTGTTTGTGTGATTTGAACTGTTTCCCTTGTATCCAACTCACAAAGGAATTCATTTTTGTCCTCAAAGGACATTTTTTAAAATTCTTAGTAACACAAGGAAATCAATGTGGTTAGTTAATGTTTCCATATCCACCTTTTAAAACTCTAACCTTTCAATATTAGATTTGACCAATCCTGATTCCAAACTTAATTAATCAGTACTTTGTATGTTTTTTTTTTGTGCTGTTGTTGTTACAGTCTTCCTGCTATGAGCTGTAATTTCTAATTTATGAGGGGTCTAAGACAAATGTACCTCTCATGCAGGAGAAAAGTTGATGTTAATCAGTTTAGCTGACAAAATGATAATGAAGATGAGAGATTTTGGTACCTGAATATCTTAGTTACACCTATATGGTCCATAAAATTGTGAGAATATGATTTGAGATCAATTTAAAACTGTATAAGACAGTGTCTATAGGTGGTCCATATATCTCTGTGATCTATATTTCTGTGCGGAAGGCAAGGTCAAGGACGTGAACGAGAAAAAAAAGCCTTCACTGTAACTGTCTCTTTCCCTTTTTTTGAGCAAGGATCCCAGAATACCTGGATTGATTTCAGCCTAATGGCTGCACATGATAAAACACAACCAGATTTGCGTCACTGTGAAGTCTTTTGGAGCCCTGCACAAACCAGGAAAACACCAGCTAAAAGTGCAGCAGCTAAATTTATTTCAAACCTCCTGTTTTTCTGGCGGATTATGCAGATTTGCATGTTTTATCCATTATTCTGCTCAAGCTGCATTTTTTTTTTTAAAAATTTGTTCAGGTAATTTTAGATACGCTGTTAAATCTACATATAAGCAGAAAATCTTCATCCTCTATACTCCTCAAACATCAAAAGAATGATGATCTGCTGCTGCATCTTTACTGCAGATACACGTTCAGTTTGACAAGTAAAAATCTCCCAAAGGAGATAATTGTGATGATTTGCTCTGTGCTTTGTGGTGGTGTATTTTGCCTCTGAGACCTTTCTTTCACACTTTTAAGCCTGATTGCTTCAACAGTCAACATTTTCATAATGCCCCAAGAAATAACTACCAAAACACAAACCAGTTATTTTGAACATCAGCCAGTGAAAAAGACTTTACACACTAAATCTCACATCATGCTTTCTGCCTCTGTCTTTTCCAGGTGTGTAGGCTGGTGCGGCCATTACACTAACCCACCAAGATGGTGGCCTTGTCATTAAAGATTTGTGTGCGGCAGTGCAATGTGGTAAAAACGATGCACTTTGAACCCTCCACCCCTGTGTATGATGCCTGCAGGATAATCAGAGAAAGAGTTCCAGAAGCCCAGTCCGGACAAGGTTAGACAATGCCCTGCGCATCTAATTTTCATGATGGAAAACTATTGCCACCAACATTTGCATATTCTCTGTCTCTCTGTGTCCCAGCCTCCGATTATGGCCTTTTCCTGTCTGACGATGATCCCAGGAAAGGAATCTGGCTCGAGTCTGGGAGAACCCTGGATTACTACATGCTGCGAAACGGAGTAAGATTACATCATATAGTCCAGGGTGGAGATCTGTCAGTGTCACTTCACATTTCTTGAAGTGATTTGTATTTTTCTAGTGGGAGCTGAAATATTTATGCCTTTCCACTTGCTAGAATCAAATGCACTTTACAGTCGGGAGGGATTAACAGAGCTCTAGATGTCATCCCACTTCCCCTCCTGTTTTTCTCAGGATGTCTTGGAGTATAAGAAGAAACAAAGGCCGCAAAAGATCAAAATGCTGGATGGTGCCATTAAAACCATCATGGTTGACGATTCAAAAACAGTCGGCGAGCTACTTGTCACGATATGCAGTAGAATAGGTGAGTGCATTTATTATGAGCTCTGTAAATTTAATATTTACTGGTGCCTTATTTTATCTTGCCTCTTATTCTTGAGGAGCAGCATTTGTTAATCACATAAAGCATTTTTGTTTGTATGTTAAATCCAAATTAGGTTTTGTTTAGAGTAAAGTAGATGTGACTTATCAAGCTCAAACAAGCTTGTCTTTAACAAATACTCAAGAGCTCCCCTGAATGTTTTGTTATGTTCCATAACAGAGGATTGTCCCCTAAGCTCTATACGTCATGTCTAATAAGCTACTTCAGAGCCTAATTGGGTGAAGAAGAGAAGGATGTATATCTGGCAGAAAGCTTTACTGGAAAATGTTTGTTTAGATGAGGGCTTTCTGCTTGGCTTCTTCTCTGCCTCTCATTGTGTTTTATTTTGCTGGCTTAGTACCAGCTTTCCTTCACTTTCCGCAGCAAAATGAAGACGAGATAATAAGAGAGTGAAGTTGAACTATGAGGGTGTTTCTCTATCAGTGTAGTAATTTTTGAAGAATGTTTTTTTAAGCGTAGTGTTGTCTGAGAGTGTTTGCTTAATTTTACAGGAATTACCAACTATGAGGAATATTCGCTGATACAGGAAGTTCCCGAAGACAAGAAGGAAGAGAGTACAGGAACGCTGAAGAAAGACAGGACCCTACTACTACGAGATGAAAGAAAAATGGAGAAACTAAAAGCCAAACTCCACACGGATGATGACTGTAAGTTTCATGTTCCAGATAGCGGTAGCATTTTACATGGCCCATATGACTCACTGCCCAGGTTGACATGGATTTCGGGGTGACACACAAATTGAAGAAGTGAAAAAGTCATCTGTTATTTGCTCCCGAAATTGAGTTTTGTGTTGCTTATTTACATATCTAGTCGATTGTGAGTAGGCATCATTTTGTCCTATATGCTGTTGGCAAATATGACTGTCACTGATGGCTAATGGTGTTTTAATATTCCTGTGCCTGTTGAAGTTCTGATTCACACCTTTCTATTTCACTTTAAATAAATTTAATCTGGGTTTCATATAGTCAGTTCAAAACCTAAGGTTATAAGACTAATGTAGCTTCTAATGGATTACTATGTAGTGCACAAAGAATCTTCAAAATATTTTGGTATATGATGGAGAGCTTGGATTATTCTAAGCTCGGTTGTTTTATTCTAAACAAACGAGGACTGCCCTCTTTGTTTTGAGTTTCACAATCAAAATAAAGATTTACTAACTCTCAAACTGTGCTTAAATTCACAATATGTTCAGTGCACAATTATGCAGTTTATGTTTGTTTAGTTTAACTATTTCAATTTTACAAGTGCTCCCCTGAATATTCAAACCTTGCCATGTAAAAACTCAAACTGTAAAATAGCCCTTTAATTTAGCACTGATAAGTCTCTCATAAATATATGCCTGCTTTAGCGTTGCTAGACATTACCCAGTTGCAGTATTTGCAGTAATAGCCTCTCTAGATTAAATTTGAAGTTTTTCATTTGTATTAATATCAATTTCTCATTTTTATACTTTTGAGTCAATTTAATAGTTAAAATCATCCAGCATTGAACTTATTTGTAAACTTAACTTATTTTTCTTTCATGTATTTGCATCTAGTAACAAACTGTATGTTTTGATTGGACAGTGAACTGGCTGGATCACAGCAGGACGTTCAGAGAGCAGGGAGTGGAAGAAAGTGAAACCTTGCTGCTCAGGCGCAAATTCTTCTATTCTGACCAGAACGTGGACTCTCGGGACCCGGTCCAGCTAAACCTGCTCTACGTTCAGGTAAACTCCATAAGGCTGCATCAATCTATTTTTGACAATTAATAATCAATTTAAACAGAGTTGGGGTTTTTTCCCCCTCAATAATAGTTAGCTCAGACACTTTGAAAAGACATATATGTTGTTTTTTCAGGCACTACATATTTAAAAATATACAATTCAAGGAATTGTTTTCTTTACACTGACCTTTGTATTTGTAGTTGCATCTACTGTACATTACTTCTTAATTAGAAAGTGTAAAATTTCATTTGCCGATTTGGTGTTTTAAATACCTGCAAAAGCAACAGAATTGAGACTTCTAATTTTGTTAATGCTTTTTTTTCTTTCTTTTTTTTTTGTTTGGCTTGTTTTTGTTTCACCTTGATTGGCATCAAAGTCCAATACAGCTGCCATGAATGATATTTTTCCCATAAACAAGTCTTAGCACTTTTTGCAATTTGTATCTTCATTAAATCATTGTTTTATGATTGGGTTAGGTTTCTTGTCATTCCCCAATCCAATGTCTGACTTCAGAGGTAATTAGAACACCTGTTAAGAAGCTGGTTTGTCCATTTTTACCAAACCCATAACAAAGGTTCAGCTGAAGGCAGCTCAAGTCATAAGGTACTTTTACCAGCAGATAATGTAACCTATTCTGTTTTTTATTCATTCTGCAGGATAGAGATTTGGATTATTTGATTACAGAATACCCCACAGCTGTTGCTATTTAAGATCAGTCTAAATAAATTACAGTTTTCAGCATAACTGCTATAGAATTTAAAAAAAACAAACACAAAAAACACATTTGTGCTCGGGGCGTATTGAGCTGAAATGTTACAGAGAATTATTGTCATTTATACAACCTTTGGATTAATCAGCTCCCTGGTTTACACTTACATTTGTATCTGCAGTGGTTACCAAGCCTGAATCTGCTGAAGACATGCCTTGAATTAAGATTGTGCCTACAAGATGGTAGATCGCCCACACATTCATGGTCTCTCAGCCGATAAGGGAAATGCTGCTGTTTGAGAAGAAATCTAACAGATTGCCAAGTTTGCCTTTTACTTGTGTTGTTGTGAGCTTTTAGCTTAGACACTGTACAATCTTCTTAAATGTTATGATTGGAACAATTTATTTACAATATAAACCACCATCTGATCACATTTTCTTTATAAGAGAGGGAAGGAGTGGAGTCCGGTGGCTCACAGTGCAGCGTGACATTGAATGTGGAGAAGCACTTATGAATGTTGGGCTAAAAAAAAGAGAGATTTGGTATGAGAAATCTGTTTGATTTTTTTTTTTTTTTTAAGATTTCCAGAAATTGTTACTGTTTGTATACTGTGTATAATAAACCAAATTACATTGGGAGTTCAAAAAGTTGTACAAGACATTGAGGGATGTATTGGCTTCAGATTTTTTAAAAATGTACAATAGTTATTAAATGCAGAGTTTGTTGAAACATTAGACATTTTATCAGGGTCTGAGTCCTTAACTTCGTTAGTTTTGATTTGGTTGGGACAAGATCTTCTTTTTTCACAGTACATTTGCAAAACAAATTTATTAAATGTTTACCTGCATTGGAAAACTTTAGTGTTAGATGACCAAAAGGTATTTTATCTGATTGATGTGAAAAACAGAACAATCTGTTCATCGCTCGGTCTTTTATCCTCTGCTTGTGAAAGATTGGACTGTGGAAGGTAAAAGTTCCTGGAGTGAAACCAAGTCACTTGAGGAGATTCCTCTCCTCAGCAACACTATTTGGTTCATAGTGTTATCAGGCCAGAAGGCTCAGATGGTTCTGGGTCATGATCTATAATCTCATGAATAAGGAATAGAATAAACGTTCTTCACTACCACAGAGCGGAGTAGCACCACATCCATCCATCTCCTACTCCATTCTACCATCACTATTTCATCATCTATTGAGCCAGGCCCCTGACCTCACCTAACAGATGGTTTGCATGGCACCCAACCTCAACCTCAACATTCCTTCTCACAAGTGGTGGACCCACGTTTAGGGGGCTTCCTGTTGGCCGCTGAACAGGCTGATCTCAGTTAAACTCCTAGAGTCAAATCTCTACAAACAGCTGCATGTTGTTGGGGCAACCCCATTCCACTCCATCCAACCTTTGTGGTCCCGATACCAGAACGGTACCCCTGTCTTGCTAATCTGGACAACAATCACCAAATTCTATTATCTCCCTTTGTTGAGAAGCTAACATTGGCAGGACTGACTTTAATCTAATTACTAATTACTGATTCACAAATGTGTGAATTTGTGATATGCACTGATTGCTGAACTACCAAGTTATTAGTTTTTGGTGTTTTTATCAAGTTGTTTTAAGGTCAAAACTGTAAGTTACAGAAAGCTAAAGGGCTTTATGAGCACTGTCAATTCAAGGAGACATTTTTATTTTGTGTATATTTTTACTGAGATTTGACTTAAGACAATATTTTGGCTACTTTCAAGTTTAAATATTTAGGTCTAAGAATGCAGATTTAAATTATATCATAAAAGGTTTATAGTATTCATCTTTTTTTTTCATTCTGTACATTGCTTCTTATGTTATAACATACAGTAGATATGCTGTAAAAGCATCCCATGTGCAAAGAGTACCTTAAAGCCTTCCTGAAAGAAAGAAAACCCCAAAACTCTCTCCAACATGAAATATGTATGGATACAGCTCGAAGGCTGTCTGTTGTATTGACACTACTCTGCAACTTTTTTAGAGTGATCTGATATAACAGAAGACTTCCTCATACAAAACCTTTCTGAAAGAAATACTTAGACATTGCTGACCTCTCTGTCAACAGATACATCTGATTCACTTGACCCTACCAGGACAGAACTTTCTGCCAACCAGACCTTTTCTTTTACTGATGGAAGAGCATTTTTTTTGTTTGGACCTGGTGTGGTCATCGGATGGTTCTAGTAGAGGAGCAAGTAGAATCTCGTATTGCGAATCCAAATGTGCTGTTCACACAAGCTTAATTTGTGAAATTTTAAACAAAAGTGCATATTCCAACTTTCTGAAAAGTTACTCCCTAATAAGCAATCTGGCCCCCTTTTGTGAAAATAAATGAGTGAAATAAGTTTTCTATCCTCCTTTCAGCCACTCTCATCAATCTGAAGAAAAGTTTTCTCACACTTCACCATCTGCTGTGAGATACTTTGAGAGTTTTCTTGCTTGCCAGTGGGTTTGAACTCACCACACAACATCTCAATGAGATGAAGAGCTGAGCTTTGACTGCAAATTCTTAACTCCCAGCCCGTTCTTGTGAATTTACTGGTATATTTAGGGTAATTGTCATGTTGTAGGAGCCAGTTCTGTTGATTTTGCTTGACATATTTTGCGTACAGTTTCACATTTTCCTCAAGTTCCCTCTTACACATGATAGAATTCATGATGATGATGGGCAGGGCCAACTTCTTTTAGCATCTTCCGGTATTCTTTCAGGGGAGATTTGCTGGACATTCCGACCTGGACATGTTTGAAGTTGCTTTAAATGTTCTCATCTTAGACTATTTTCTGCACAGTAAAATGACAGATTTCAAATTATTTTGAAACTTCTTTAAATTCCTCATCTAGAATCATTTTGTCTGGAAGTCGATAACAGTTCCGGAGTTTTTGTTCCAACAGTCAAGAGGACTAAAAGTCTGAGTTCCAAACATGACAATATTAAAACCTAGTGAATAACTATGTTCTATTCATCATCACCTTAATACACATATCTGGAATTAGCCATTTTTGGTAGAAATAAATGTGGGGGTTTCCTCATGTATTATTCAATAGAAAGGACTTTTCTTTGGATTTAGTTTGAGAATATTACTATTCTATTTCGGTATTGGTTAAATTTATATTGGATATACATTTGTCCAAATATGTTAAGCCATATATGCCCACTCTCATAGGGTGCCTTAGCTTTTTCCTAACTGTACAGTGTGTACTATATAATCTTCAATTCAGTCCTTGTTTTCCCTTTCTGCTTCTCTTACTTGCTGTTTCCATCCCTTCCAGTTTGCCCATCGTCATTCTCTCTCTGTTTCGCACTCATTCTGACACAGTTCCACACATCCCCACCCTCTCACGCTGGCACACATTACGGCACTATGTGCGCATCATGGTCTCCTCGCAGCACACTCATATTTCCTTTCACAACAACAGCTCCGCCCCCTGCCCTCCCATGCTCTTTCCCATCTATCTTTCCGTTGTTCTGTCTCTCACACACAGTTGGATTGTTGCACAGATCACAGAGACTATTCACATGGCTGTGGCACTAATTTGTCACTGTGTTAAAAGAACCAAATAGAAACAGAGGAGAGAAAATCTTTTAAAAAAGTGGAATATCTGAATGTGTTTACTGACTTTTTAATTTTTTATTTACTTTTTCAGAATTCCCATTTCTTAGAAATTCATTCAGACTTTTGATTGTCTGATCTCTGGTTTACATGAATCTTTGACTTGCCAGTAGACTGCCGGATTTAGCCAAATTTTTAACTCTACGAGCTGATCTAAAAACTTTGTTCAAAGCATTTTTTCTGGGCTTTATGCCAATAGAATTTGACTATTTTTCTCAAGCAAATAAAAATGATGACATTGTTGACATATTAAATTAGATTGACAGCTAACACAGTTAGCGTGTTTAACTTTATTAACTATAACAAAACCGTCCTTGTATTCCTCTGAGAAAGTTGTTCAGATTCATCCAAATCCAGCATGTTCCATGGCAAACAGTAAGTGACAAATGAGCACCTGAACTGACTGTTCCTTTCTCACCCTTCCTGTTATCTTCTTAATGTCCTATTATAATTACATATTAGACACTTGCGGATTGGTCAGTTAGTCAATATGACTCATGTTGGAGTAGGTGGTGTGAGAATTGATGCTGGATGTTTTTGTCTGAAAGGAGCAAAAACAACGTGAGCTGTTTTTATAAGTTTTTGATGCTCTTACCTCTCTCTGCATAATATTTAATACAAGTATTTCTTGATTTGAGAATATTAGAGTCATTGGGGCTGTGTTCATATGGTCACCTACTTGACACTGACATAATCTATTTCTTTCTGGTGCATACAAGGTTAAAATACAAGGTTAGTATAAAAATTTAACTAATTACTATTTGGTAAAAGGTCTCTTCTCAAGCTACACCTCAGCCATACATTATTTACAGCAATCAACAAGGTTTTGTCAGAATTCTTTCTGGGTTTTCAACAACTTTCATCAGCATTCTTCTGACATGAACCCAGTTTTTAACCATAGTATGATGATGTCACCACCGTCTGACAATTGCTACAATCTTTCATAGTTCAAAAAATTATATTGACTCCTCAAAACACTCTTTTTGTTATTTTTGCCAAGAAGCCAAACATTTGTCCAGTGAATCATATTTATGATTCAACTGACTTAACAGTCAAAATAAAGTTTTGAGAGAGTTTCTGTATTCAGGCTTTGGTACAAAACAAAAATTCAGAGAAACATTAAAATAACTTATAGAGACAAGGTAAAAGAGTCAGCAAAGTGTTACAAATAAAATTAAAATCCATCTTCAGCAAAAGAGGTATTAATGAAACCTTTTCCTCCTTACGTTCACATCATCTCAAAAATATTATCCCATTGCTTTTGAATATTACCAGAACACTGTTGGCTCATATGCACATTTTGTTGTACTTATGCAGTATCATATTTAGCAACACAGATGAAGTCATGCAAACTATTCACTAGGGGGCTGAGACTGCATAGCTCTACATTACTGCAATACTTTGGGCTCTAAAGATTGTAATGAAAGCAAATCTGCAGCCAGTAAATAATGCTGTGGCATGTATTCTTTAAAGGTGTGTCAGCGAAGCCTGCAGGGACGTAAGATAGCATCAACTACAGATCTAGCAAAGCAGTAGATACTAATTACTTACATTTATTATTCCACCAATCTTCTTGCTTTCAAAGATAAGAGGTGTTAAAGCAGCACAAGTAAGTTTTTTTTTATAACATGGTGGTGAAATACATTGAAAATGTCGGTTAAAAACCAGAGATGGAGAAGTAAAATGTGTTTTGGAAATATGTAGGGGACACACTCTGGAATAGCCACTTTTGCAAGTCTTTATGGTGTTAAATGTTTTACTCACAAATTGCAGCTCCTCTTCTGATATTCAAATATCTACTTGATCATAATCTTGGGGTTTCATAGTTTTAAATCCAACTTAAATTAACATTTTGCTTCTTGTAAACTCCCATTATTTTTAAATTTCAAGATCAGAGAAAACCTTTGTACTGTAAACTGACACCTAAAGCAACTGATAGGGTTTCCTTACCAAAGATTATATGACCAACTGACTTTGATTCTACAATACATGTGGAGGGATGTATGCAGTTCAATCTGAATGTGACTGGATTGATTTAGCAATAACTTGATTAATTTGAACTGAATTTTGAACAAAGAGGTCTCAATCTGTTGGAAGACGGATCTGTTTGCCATTGAAAGTGTCCTGGGATGATGTGTTTCATGATTCAGTGGAATATAAATAAAATTGAAATGAGCTGCATTATAATGAATTGAACTGTCCAGAAATCAAGACAGATAAGTGTTCCTATTTTCTCATTTTCATTTTTTAGCAGAACAGTCTTTAGTGTTGCAATATCATCCACAGATCTGTAATCTAACAAAGTTCAATTATTCAACAAGTTTTTACCATTTTCTAAGCATATTTGATTCTTTGAAAACTGAATATTTCAGCAAAGTAAGAGAAGACAATAGGATCAACATATTACTAATAATGCCATCAACCGTCATGTGATTCAGTTGACATATTCTTCTCTTTGCCATCATTTATTTTTGTAAAAGTATTTCAGTCTTTGCTCTGCTTGGTCGTGGTGTGCTGGTTGACCTCAGTGCTGGCGCCTTAGGCAGACTGTGTGTGTCACGGATCCTGATGTCTTATGCTTCACTCCTAATCATGCAGCTTGGTGAAAATGTTTTAAGATTCTGTCCTTACTGCCTTGCCTTGTCATTGCAAACCTTCGTATTCACCTGGATAATTTTAAGGTATCAAAATTCTTTGGAGTACAATAAACATTTGTTGTAGCTTTCAGCTATTTGCGTTAATATTTGCACAGGTATTCATTGTGACTATATACGTTCTGACACATCTCAGCAAGTATTTTTATCACCTACTGTGAAACACAACCTACATCTAGTGAACCTGCTCTGCGGCTACTTTCACTCCTCCAACCTCAATAACTAATCAAGCCAAGTTTAATTTTCTAGCTTTTAATCATCATACTAAATGAACACATATCACAGCATAAGTTTTAATTAACCTCCTCATAATCACAGCCCAGAATGCATACTAATCAGCCTACATCAGTTTTTACTTCTTGTATAAGTATTATTTTTAGAAATTGAAAATATCAATATTTATATCACATTTATCTAACTGTTCCTATGCGGTTTAGTAATATTTTTTTCTAAAAAATACAGAGACTCTAACTGTAATTTATACTTAAAGGCATCCTTCATCTATTTTTTTTTCTGAATCACATTAGTTACCTATTTTTTACCATCAATATTTTAGCTTCAAAAACCTGGACTCATTTTAAAAAAAAGAAAGAAAACGTGATAGACCAATATGAAAAGTTCATTACTGTGAAATGGAAGGAAAATGATAGTATAAAACATGTATTAAAAATAAAAATCTGAAACGTGTGATGTGTATTTGCATTCAGCTCCCCTGAGTCAAAATGTAGCCCCTTTTACTGCAGTTTCATCTACAAATGCTCTGGGGTGTGCCTCTACCAGCTTTGCACATCTAGAGACTGACCATTTTTGCCTGTTGTTTTTGAAAAAATAGGTTAATCTCAGCCTGATTGGATAGAAAGGATTTGTCAAAATCTGTTTTTTTTTTCTTCAGTCCCACAGATTCTCAACTGGTTTTATATCTGAATTTAGCCTTGGCCATTCTAACACAGGAACATGCTTTGTTCTAACATGAATATAGAATACGCCTGTAGCTGCATGTTTAGGGTCTTTGTCCAACTGAGAGTTGAACCTAGCAACACCCTGCCCCAAATTTGTGGTGTGCATTACTAATTTAGTGGTGTCATAGTCAAGGGCAGTAAATTTATTATTTGTAGTTATGAAAATAAAAACAGTTTATTTGCTTTCATTCATAACATAAAATCTTTTTAGAATACCTAAAAATATGGGGAAGTACAAATACACAATGAGTTAAAAGATGCAAAAATTTTGAGATGTATGAATACATTTTAGAAGCTTTGTTTTTTTTCTCTTCACATATTTTTCCCATTGTTTTTTATTTTATTTGCTAAATAATTTTCAAAGCACTTTGTACTCTGTGTCTGCAAGTCATACTTGCTGCAAAATGAGTGTCTCCTATTATTCCTAGCATCTTAATTTGTGTAACCCCTTCTAGTGATCAGTGCATATCAGTGTGAAAGGCATGTGTGAGGACTAATTTTAGCACATCTTCTTATGTTTGCCAAGAGCTTATGTGCTTCACAGTGAATTGCACTCGCGAAGGACATGATTGTGAGGAGAGGACATTGTTGTCCTCATTACAGCAGTAAGCTGCTGCTTAGGCTTTTATTGATGCAACAGGACGTAAGAATGAGCTGAGTCCACGCTGTGCACTGATATGCCAATGCTAAAAGCATAGATAGAGTCTCCCTCATTGTCAGCATGGCCTCTCAGCTCTTGAGGCCATTAAATTTGCAGCAGTGAACAAGAAAGGGAGAGTGAAGGAGAGCTGACTGCCCCCTGGAGAAACCAACGCACAGGGGAAACATTTGAAACGTGTCAACAAAGGCTTTTCTCTCCCCATCAAATTTGGAAGATATTGTAAAGAGTGTGGCTTTGAGACATGCCTCCTTTGCTAGCCAGGAAGAAAATTTCTTAATTAATTAATTTTCTTTGGAATTTAATTGGGGACCGACTGTTCTATAGAAAGACAATACAGTATAACACCATGTGCATTTCTCATCATAATGTAAGTGAAAATACAATTTTCCACAGATTGTAGTCTGATTTTACATTGTACACCTACACAACGTATTGTATAATTGTGAAGTGGATGAAATATGATGCACCCCCTTGAAATATATTTTACAGGTAAAAAATCTGAAAAGTGCGGTGTGCATTTTCTGTTCAGCAGCCCTCCTGGAGCTGTGTATCTCCACAACTCCTCAAAGAAGCAGCCAAGGGCCTCTTGACTGCTTCATTGACTAATTCTCTCTTTGCCCTCGCTGTTTGTTTTCATGGAAAGTGATAGATACAGGTGGAGAATCTCACAATTGCACAATCTTCAGACCAGATTGCCTCTAAGTCATTCATAGAGGGGCTTCTTTTAGAGTTCTGTTGAATGAATTTAGGATGGTACTGATGCTTTTTTAGTATTTTTTTATTTTTTTCATGAGATGTGTGTCTCATCTAATCCCTCTCTGCTCTCTGTCCTTGTGTCTCCTCCAGGCTAGGGATGATATATTGAATGGATCCCACCCTGTTTCCTTTGACAAAGCCTGTGAGTTTGCAGGGATACAGGCTCAGATCCAGTTTGGACCCCACGTGGAGCACAAACACAAGCCTGGATTCCTGGAGTAAGATTTTCTCATTTAAAAGATTAGTTTAAGCCACCATTCAGGAAAAGAAGAAGAAAAAAAAAACAATGTTAGTGTTTATTTATTTATTTTTTTATGTTCAGCTCAGAGCTGTATGGTAGTTATCGTCTCCTTCAGTACACACTCTTACCGCAGGGATTTCCTGCAGTGGAAAGCTCACGGCTGATGTCAGCTCTTACAACTGTTTTCTGAAACATAGATACAAAGAATGACCTCATATTTGGAGGTATGTTAAAAGGAAGGGAACTGGCTGCCTGCTAACTGAGTAACTATGCAAACATTCAATTTATCTTTCCAGCCTGAAAGAGTTCCTCCCTAAAGAGTACATCAAGCAACGAGGGTCTGAGAAGAAAATATTCCAAGTATGTGTTGAGTGTCATAAGTGTTGCATTTCTGAAATATATTGTCTTCAGAACGCCTCAGAAATTCCAGCTATTTTGTCAATCAAGAAACTACTCACATAAAATGTAGACCACAGCATTTAAAAACTGTTTTGCAATGTCGTAACTGTTGTTTTCTTCCAGGAACATAAAAACTGTGGAGAAATGTCAGAAATTGAAGGCAAAGTGAAGTATGTGAAGCTTGCCAGGTCTCTGCCAACATATGGAGTGTCCTTCTTCCTCGTCAAGGTAAGAGCTAAAATATTGCGAAATCAATCCATGAAAGTTTTAAATATGTGCAAAAAATTATTTTCACTCATACTTTGCATTTTTCAAATTATTTTGTAGCTTAAGATATATTTATTACTGTTTTTAATCATTACTGTGCTTTGCCGCAGTGGATGAAAGTATCTTGCAAAAGTATTCATACAACTACACCTTGGCCACATTTTTTCATGTTAAAATCACAAATATCAATGGATTTTTCTCTATTGAGATTTCATGTGAAGACCAAGAAAGAGAGATTTATAACTCCGGTGGAAAAATCTGTCTACGGGAAAATTACTAATCAAGCACTTCCACATTTTGGCCCTTGTGGAAGAATGACAAGAAGAAAGTTACTGTTGAAAGAAATCCATAAGAGTTCCTATTTGCTGGTTGGATTTAGCTAAGACCAAAACATAGCTTTTTTGACCTTCGGATTTTCCTTAGGAAGGAAAGGGAATCTAGTCATAGGTAAAAAGGAGACAGAAGGAGGTAAACACAGGGCAATCCTGTAAACAAAGGCATAATCATGTGTTGCAATTGTCCGATCACAGTCCAGCCTAAATTTGTGGCAAGAACTGAAAGCTGATGTTCACAGACACTCTCAATTCAAAATGACTAAGCTGAAGTACTTTTATAAACCACAGGCAAAGTGTTCAATCTCTAGAGATGCAACGCTGGTATGGACATACCACAAAATATATTTATTATACTTGATATATTATATAAGGAGGAAAAAAAGAAAATTAGTTTTCTTCCACTTCACAACTGTGCATTGCTTTGTGCTGATCAATCACATAAAACCCTATGTGATTGACCACATACGGTTTTGGGTTGAATACTTTTACTTTTTCTTTGTCAATAGGTTTTTGTCATGCATTCTGTTTGTGTTTCAGGTGTTTACTTTTAATTAGCATAATAAATAATCTTGTTAAAGATTAAGTTTAACAGGTGGGATTACATCGTTCATTGTAATCCAGACCAAATATATACAGTAGATAATGCCAGAGTTGTCATGTTATTGTAATTGACCAGTGCCAGTTAAGCGTAGGCATGTAATGTCACTATTGCAGCAACCGTCCGCTTTGATTATGAAGTATTAGATACTCTCTGTGATAGCCTGTGTGCTTAAACAGGTATGGAGGCAAGCTGGCAGCACCTACAGTCCCAGATAGGGACTGTAGGTAAATAGAATAAGCCTTCTATTTATTACGTCAAATAGAAGGCTTATGAGTAGAAGCTTGTAACAATAGCTGTTCTGTTCTGCTCTAGTTTTATAGTGGAAGTGGAATGGAAAAACAGCAAATGAACAGAATAAAGTTTGCAAGCAAACGAGTGTTTTCTGACAGCACTCCCATTTTGTCACATATTTGTGAAATAAAGGGGGCAAAGCCAGAAGGAGCATAGTTTTGATGGATAATAAATTACATTTTTAGCTTGATGGTTAAAGCTCACGGCTGGGTTCAAGCAATTTGTCTGTATGCTGTGATGGAAACGTGTATGCACAAGCGCTGCCTGTGTTCAAAGGGAAGAGGTAGTGATGGAGATTTCAAGACTCTGCTAAATAATTTACTCTCGCTGCACTCAGCTGTTGATGTTTGCAAAAGGAAAAGCGCAGGCCTGGCATTGTTGGAGTGTTTTTCTGGAACCCGCCATTTCTCATCTGTGAGTCTTTAATCACTGCAGTTTTTCGGAGGCCAAAAGCTTTGTATTGTTGTAAACACACAAACACAAAGAGGAAAAAAAATTACAGTTCCCGAAAGTAATTGCACTCATTCAGTTATGTGTGCTAAATGTAGGTTTGCTGCAGTCATGTGTGCTGGTGTGTATGCTGCAAATGCCTTAATTGCATTTTCTTGCTCAGGCATGTTAATCTAAATGACACAATAAATCATTTTTCCACTTTAAATTAGAAAGGAACTGTTTGAATGAAGCCTTGAAAATTATGATGTTTAAATAATGGAACCTGAAACAATCAACGCTTGCATAAATATGGAAAGGACACTAGTATAATGTTATCTGCCCTTGGGTTTAAGGGCCCTCCAAATAAGATGTGTTCTGGGTTTGTGCTATTGTCTAAAGTTCTGACCCTGTGATAAAGCGAAACGAATGTTTCCCTCTTTCTATATATATACAGCATATATATAAATAAATATGACCTTTGCATCTCCACCACACTGCTCATTTTTTCATCTTCTCCACCTCTGAAGGGCAGCTAAGTTTACGTTCAGTGTTTGAAGTGAGTTGTGATAGATTTTCAGTGGGCAGCAGAGCTGGTGGAGGCTCCATGCTGCTGTGCTGACAGTGACTTAAACCTTTGGAGACCCTGTTCAATAAAGCAGCAGTTAAACAAGCCAGAGCAGTTCGGGTCACTTCGCAGCTTCCCTCCCCCACTTCAACCATTTGAAGCTCAGAGAAACAGATCCAACATCTGTATTACAGCAGCAGCAGCTGAATGGCACCAGTATTTTTGCATTTTTATCTTGCATGAATCATCTGTGTAGGTGTCTAGCTGAGTTGTTTTTTTTTTCTCTTTTTTTGACTGATGTTTTCCTTTTGACAGGAAAAGATGAAGGGTAAAAATAAGCTGGTCCCAAGGCTGCTGGGGATAACCAAAGAGTCAGTGATGCGAGTGGATGAGAAGACGAAGGATGTGGTACAGGAATGGCCCCTGACAACAGTCAAGAGATGGGCAGCCTCCCCGAAGAGTTTTACTTTGGTACAGTGGGACTGACTGTGCAAGTCCTCAGCACTATTTTCAGACCGCTCCTAATCTTAAACAGTGGGGAAATAAAAAGAAATGCCAATGCTTTTCTCTGTAAATATACTTAAAATAGCCTGTTGGTGTGGAATTTACATCACATGTCTGTAACAACTCATGTAATCTAGGTGAACAAACACAATCAGGCAAATTTGATTGGGAATTATGTGAAAGAAAATGAAAAGATACAGGGAATAAGTGCAGTGCTAATTATGTCAGCTGCTTCAGTCCTACATAATGGCCTTTGAAAAGGTTTCTCATTACCAAAGTATTGCTCAAGAAGCATACTATGGTGAGTATAGCATTAAAAACACTCATAATTCTGACCTTTTTGCAAACATACATCAGTCAAACCAAGAATGTTGAAAAGGTCTTAGTTATAATGTGATTGAGCTACAATAACGTTATGCACTGCAGATGATGATCCTGCAATTGCTAAACTATGTCCAAATCCAATGTTTATGACTATGAAACTATTATGATGACATGGTTTTTTAGAAGCAAGTCAATAAATGTCAAAATAATGCAATTTAAAATTAAATGTTCTCATTTTGCCAGCTTAGAACATTTATCCTGTTAAGCTAAATATAAACTTCCCCATCTTAGTGCATATTGGAAATGTTGATGTAGGCATCTGCCAGCAGTCGATGGTATACTCCTTTAAAACACTATTCTCATGTTCAACACTCTTTCATTATCACAGCCTGATGACATCAGGGTGGGGTGAGTTCTCTGTACTTCTCTAAATGTAATGTTCAGTTAGAGAAAGTCAATCAGATGACAGACAATGATGGAATGACTGCAGGGGAATGATGCAGACTCTAAAACACAAAAAATCTCATGCAAAGGGGTACAGTCTTAAACAATATCATTTAAACCTCTGAATGCTCCAAGAAGATTATCAGGAACCTTGAGCAGCGCATACCCAAAATCCCAGCTGAAGTTGTCAGTAACAAATTTTTTTTATTGACTAAACTTCATGTGTGTTCAATACATAATCTATTTTTACACACATTTATAAGGTCATCTAGATATGTTAAATTAATTGAATGATTACCAATGTCTGATGTGAACTCCATATTACCGACCCCATTAGAAATTTACTTCTCTATTTCTCATTCTCTCTGTTTTATGCATACATTCAAATGCATAGTGGTATTGCATTATATGCTATAAGATATATTAAAATGTAACATTTTCACAATGCTAGACAGCTGTTATGTTGGAGTTAACAATAAGCTAAAGGGGGAGAATGAGCAGAATTTAGATGAATTATATATCTAAAAAATGGTTTTCTTTTAAATCTTATAGTTGTTTTCCTCCGCTGCTGGATGGGCTTAGTTCATTGAAAGATTAATAGAAAATGCAAATTAAAAAAACAACAAAAAAAGAACTTCTAAGGTATGTTTGCCAGCATTCATTTAAAATAAAAATACTAACTCTTGTGTTTCTACTGAGTGCTTTGAAGTAAGAACTTTTCAGATCCACTACATCTCACATGAAATCAACTCTTTGGAGAAATAGGATGTTCTACAGAAGCCAGTCTTTTTCCTTGAGAGTCGGAAATGATGAAAGTACTGCCAAATTTATTCAGACCCTAACCCTTAGTGATGCATTTTTTTAATCTGAACACATTTGCACACTTCCTTCCTCCAGTTGAAGCTAAATTATTTTTGCATTAAGACAGATGACAATACACTGTAGCATAATAACACTGTTTCTCTTGTTTTAAAAAGGATTTTGGAGAATATCAGGAAAGTTACTACTCTGTCCAGACAACAGAAGGTGAACAGATATCCCAGCTTATTGCAGGATACATTGACATCATCCTTAAAAAGGTAAGAGCATAAAAAAGGAAGCCTTATTTAAATTACTGCAATGTTTCTGTGCATTCCAAGAGTCTCTTCAAACAATCAACAGTGCTTGCTGTTCTGTCTTTCCAATGCAGAAGCAGAGTAAGGACCGATTTGGCCTTGAGGGGGACGAGGAATCCACAATGCTGGAGGAATCTGTTTCCCCAAAGAAGTAAGTACTGGTTGTACTAATCCCTGTAGATACTGACCATTCTTATTTACAAACATACTGCATTGTGGTGAGTCTTGATGCATTTGTGTCTTGCTGCTTAATTGCCTGTGTATTTATAGTTATAGAAAGAGAGATATGTCAGACTTAAACAAACACAACCCTATGGATTTCAAGATAGTTTTATGAAATGTGTTTTTTTCAGTTTGTTAGTAGAAAGTCTGTCAGATTAAGACCATTTAAGTATTGCATAACGGACAAAATAAGCTGCATCATTTGTAAGTTAAGAAATAAAACATAAATTATGTTATTAATACCAGTTTATTAAACCAGTCATTCCCACTGTTAGTGTCTGGTCCACTTGCACTAACCCAGCCACAAATTGTTAAAGTAAATAAATAGTGTTAATAAGTCTAATAAACAGTTATGGCAACATTGATTTATAAAGATCATCTCATCTTGGTGTTTTACAAAACCAAGAGTATGATCCTAACTGTAGTTGAGCCACTGAAATAAAAGCATGTTTTATTCTGTATTTAGACTCTGTTTCTTCTCATTTTACTTTCAGAACTCCTACACACTAATGAAAAAGTAGAATAGAAAAAGAAATTTTTCCTGCTCACCTTTTCTTTCATCGTTCAGTCTCTTCTACCTGAGGAGATAATTAGGATGCTACATATAAATGGATTCTTGAGACAAACGTTATTTATTTAGGATGTGCTTTTTTCCAAGCTGGAACGTTGAGTGAGAAATATTCACATTTCTGTAAAATCATTTTGTGTTCCTAGCTGGTTTAAAAAGAGATGCTAAATGGTACCACATTTTTATGAGTAATGGATGAATATATATCTTGGTCTTATCTATATTATGAAAAGTCTCATCTCCCTGCAGTCTTCTCTCCTCCTGTCGGGAGGCATAGAAGCATAAACAATGAAGACATCCATGTTTAGTAAGATTGATTTCGGGGTCAGACGCACAAGGATGGTGTAGAGAGGAGGCAGGAAAAAGCTTCACTGCAATCGTGAGACAATCTATCTCTACATTTGGGTTTATGGTCTCCTACAGAACTGGAGTGTGAATGAGAAGTGGAGATTGAAAAATGTATTATCAGTGGAAATTCACATGGCTCCTGTTGAAACTACTCTCTGATAAAATATGCTGTCATATTTCCCCATGTGCATGCACCAGCTGACTCATGTTGAAGTTTCCATTGCAAAAACATAATTGATGCATTTCGAAACAAGCTGTAATTAACCAATGGAGTCGGGAGCATCTGCTGAGTTGGACATGAAAACCCGTTTTTCTGCAGTACTCTCTCTGTCGAGGCCTACTCATTGTGAGAATGATTGTTGGTGCGTGACCATTGTTGTGCACTAATTATCATTTTGTATGTTTTCTGGTCTAAATCAATCTCTGGGATATTATCAAAAACATTAACATATTCATTTGATTGAACACCATTGACTGCTTAAGTATTTATTTCCCTTTACATTTTCCACCTTACACACAACTACAATATTTAATGTATTTTATTGGGATTTTATGTAATGGACAAACATAAAATATTTTATTAATGTGAAGTGGAAGGAAAAAAGATCCACGTGGTGGTGGATTTGTTTCTAACCCATTTCATTTTGAATCCCATTAATAAAATGTAGTGCAACTAATTGTCTTTCGAAGTCACCTGTCCTGTGAGGGTTTGTTAGAAAACAGTGAACAAACAGCATTGTAAGAAAGAAAAAAATAAACAACTGACATGGTTGACAGGTCAGTTAAAAGAGGAAGAAAACACAATTTCACATGAGAGAAATCTATGTGAGTCAAGTGGAGAATTGGAAAAATCTCATATTTGGTATTCACAGTAGTGGTGTGACAAATAAAATTTGTGAGCGGTAGCCCACCTCCTTTGCACTCTAGGAGCTTGGAAAGGGGGATAGGAGCCGGCAGCTGAGAGGAAAGCGTTTATCCCCTGCAGGATATAGCGGCAGAATGCATCAATACATAACGCCCGAATAGTTTGGATTTCCTTCCTGACTCTCCCTATTGCAAAATCTTCTAGCAGTGCCAATTCTGGGTGATGGATGCAGCAGGTCAGAGTTTGCACGGGGGACTACAAATTCTCCCACCAAGTTTGTTTTCTATATATCACAACCTTTGTGTGGAAAGTGAAGTACACCAGTTTCAGGCCCCATTTCACCTTAAAAATGATACCACTTCGCCATTTGCCGAATCAAAGTCTTTGTTCAAAAATGTCAGTTGCATTTTAGCACCAGCCATAAAAATGACACAGCAAACTTGTGGATGAAGGCGCTCTGTTTGGTTGAGACCAAGATAGAACTTTCTGACTTATATGCAAAACAATATTGGACAAGGGAAACTAACATTACCCCACATACACTAACCATACTTTGAAAGATGATGGTGGTGGAAACAACATTATGATTTCAAAATATTCAACTCCTTTCTTTTTTCTTTAGCTATATAAACTACATTGCTGTGGTCCATAGTGCATCCCCAAGAGATGTTGATTATTTAGCTAAAATTATCATGAAATGGTGAAGAGCAGGACTCAAATGCATGGAGGACGCAGGCAGGTGAAAATAAACAATTTCACTCAGGCAAGCATAATACAAAAGGAAGGGGACCAGAATATAAGAAATACTAAGTTACAGAACAAAAGCACAAGGGATCATAAACTAAGGAATGAGGTAAATGTGAAAAACAAAGCTTGACAAATCATAATACAAAGCAAAAACATAAAACCAAAGTCCCAAACATTATGACAACAACAGTTTGGACCAAAGATTAAATACATTAAAAAAAACACCAACAATGGATAATTGCTACCTTTGTTTACACTTATAACTTCTGCCTGTGTCTACCTTTTAAATCAACTTCACACTGAAAAACTATGTCACTAACCTATTTTTTTCTAAATTTATTTTTAGGTCCACAATTTTGCAACAGCAGTATAATAGGGTTGGTCGTGTGGAACATGGGTCAGTGGCTCTTCCTGGTATTATACGCTCTGGCTCCATTGGTGGCCCTGATAACTACAGTGTAGGTACAATGCCTTCTGCCCAGCAGCAAATCACCACAGGACAGATGCACAGAGGACACATGCCTCCACTAGTGAGTAGGATAACACACCTTTACATCCTTTGTTCTCTAAGTCCTGAAGAAACAAAACATCATTTGGAAGATGCAAACAATTTTCCAGGTTTGATGTGATTTGACTATTTAGACAATGATTCAGCAGCTCTTTACTTTAAGATGCACAGAAAGCCCTGATTTCATTACACAAAATATGCTTTGTCTGTGTTTTGTGTCTTCTATCAGAGTCTAGCCCAGCAGGCTCTAATGGGAACCATTAACAGCAGCATGAAGGCTGTTCAGCAGGCGCAAGCCGATCTGGGACAAGTAGATAATCTGCCTCCACTGGGCCATGACTTGGTGAGTTACACTATATTCATTCCACAGTTTTGAAGTGCACATTGGGATAGATAAATGCAGAGTGGATCTTTATTTTCGCTTCTCTTACTTTATGCCCATTTTTAAGAATCATTAGGTATTAGAGCAGACTGTAAACATTCATGATATTTTCTTTGCTAGCCTTGGGCTTGAATCACAAATGATCAAAAATCTCCTACTGTGATGAATATCTAAGACTCTTATGTTCCTCCTCCAAAAGGCATCCAGGGTCTGGGTTCAGAACAAAGTGGATGAATCAAAACATGAAATCCATTCTCAGGTTGATGCCATCACTGCTGGAACAGCTTCTGTGGTCAATCTCACAGCAGGTGAGTTCCCTGGAAAATACTAAGCACTTTAAAGGAGCTCCATTCAGTTATTTTTACTTTTTCTTAAATAGTCACATTATACCATTCTACCTGGGCAAATTTTTCGAGATAAGAATTTATGAAAGTTTCTTGTTACGACTGGCTCAGGGTCATTACAAAATTGGGAGACCATGCTGTGCTTAAGGTGCAGAAAAAGCATATATATTAACAAAAACTACAATGGAATGTGAATTTCAGTAGCAGAGGCACAATCCAATTGCTTGCAATTGGAGTATGCGTGTATATGGAAGTGCTGAGATGCATAAACAATGACAAAATCAAATGTGCGTGAGGAGAGGCGTTGAGGCCTGGCAGCAGTGCACCACACACGTCAGGAGGCAGAGTGGACTCCGAGGGCAACGACAAAGGTGGAAATGGGAAGATCTACGTATTTTGTTCTCTGAATGAACAGATCAGCCACGCCTGCACAGAGGAGGAGCACAAGGGCACCTGCAGCAAAACTCAAAAAGCCTAGGGCCGTAACATTTCCTAGGTCCGTTTTGATCAGTGACTGGGTAATGGTTTAGTTTCCTCTATTGGTATTCTGTTTCTGCTAAATAATACATCTTAATACATCTGCTCTGAAGCCCATCGCTCCCAGCTGCCCCGTGTTCTTTGGTACAATGCCAGTTTCCAGTTTTAATCTAACCTTGCCATCTGTTAGATTTCACCTAAGGTCCCCTCACCATCGAATTCAAAGTTTTTCTTCTTCACAGCCACTTCCCTTATTAGTTCCTTATCTCCATTGAGTCATTTCAAACAGGCTCTAATCATGACACTGATGTGTGTGTAAAAGCAAATGACACATGAGCTGCCCTGTGGTGAACTGAGTCAGTGCTGCAGCAGTAAATTAAGATGCACAACAAAGGCACAGGTTGATTTTTGGCTGGTTTGACGGTCGTCTCTCCGCTGCAGGTGAGCCAACAGAGACCGACTACACAGCAGTCGGCTGCGCCATCACTACCATATCCTCCAACCTCACGGAAATGTCCAGGGGCGTGAAGCTTCTTGCAGCACTGATGGAAGATGAAGTGGGAAGCGGACACAAGCTCATGGGTGCCGCCAGAATGTTGGCAGGAGCAGTGTCAGATCTGCTCAGGTCCGTGGAGCCTGCTGCCGGCGAGGTGAGGCACCCAGTGATTACTGCGCAGCTTTGAGAATCCCATCTGCAATCCCACACAATTCACACATACACAAAATGCTGATCTGCTAATTTTAACAATTTCCCAGAGAAGATGCAAGTCGGAAGCTTTTTTTTTTGCCAGGGAGGGATGTTTGATCCTGTTTTAGATCACACTGGAGTGTTTTCTGTGGGAACTGGCCAGCCACGTGTAATGAATGTGCTGATGTCACCCTTGTGCAGCCGAGACAGACGGTGCTGACTGCAGCAGGAAGCATTGGACAAGCCAGCGGGGATCTGCTCCGTCACATGGGGGAGGGCGAGACTGATGAGAAGTTCCAGGTTGGACGCCTCCCACTCACTGTTTCCATGGCTGTGTCGGCCAAACAGGAAGACACACACACCCATATTCTCTGGCCCCCTTTAAAAATGTCAATACACTCTTATGTAATTACCTCAGGCTTTATTGTTGGCCTGCCACTTTAAAACAAAGCATCAGATGGAGTGCTTTTAAAGTAAAAAGATTATACAGTGTTTAAACCCTGTAGTATTTAGCCTGTCCCTAGTAATGCTTTGTGTATTTGACAGAAATTCATGTTCTTACAACATGCTCCGCAGTTTAAATGTCTCCTTAGATATATATATACTGACAGGCTATAGTTTGATAGTCTGATAGTTTGCCTCATTCTTCTTTTGTGCGTCTAGTCTTGCTGCTTCTTGTACATTATTTATGCACAAGTCACATTACATCAGTTGAACAAAATGAACTGCAAACATTTACTTTCCTGCTCCCTTCAGTCACACGCACACAGCTGTGCTCTGTTCCTGTGAAGGACACTGATTAATATGTTGCAGGACACCCTGATGAATCTAGCCAAAGCGGTGGCCAATGCAGCTGCTATGTTAGTCCTGAAGGCCAAGAATGTGGCCCAGGTGGCCGAGGACACCATACTGCAGAACCGAGTGATTGCAGCTGCCACTCAGTGTGCCCTGTCTACCTCCCAACTGGTTGCATGCACCAAGGTAAACACTTTGATTTTTTTTTTTAATTCACTTTGCAGACTTGCAGACAGATCATTTGTGTCTGAAACAAAATAAAAATGCTTACTTTGCAAGCTTCCACAATGTGCTTGTCTGGATGATGGAAGAATAACTGTAGCTTCCTGCTTCATTGTAAAATCAATGTTGGATGTCTTGATTTGTCTGAGCTCTGCCAGCCTCTGTGTGTGGTGCAGGTGGTAAGCCCAACCATCAGCTCGCCGGTTTGTCAGGAGCAGCTTGTCGAGGCCGGGAAGCTGGTGGACCGATCGGTGGAGACCTGCGTCAAAGCTTGCCGCTCGGCCAGCAGCGACGGCGAGTTGCTGAAACAAGTTGCAGCTGCAGCTGGTGTGGTCAGCCAGGCCCTGAGTGACCTCCTCCAACACGTCCGCCACTACGCCAGCTGCGGGGAGCCCATCGGACGCTACGACCAAGCCACAGACACAATTATGAATGTGACTGAAAATATTTTCACTTCCATGGGCGATGCAGGTTAGTACCTACAGCCGTGCTGAAGGAAACAGAGTAGTCTATTTGGCTCGAGTTAATATATTTTGACTGTGTTGTGTGAAAAGCAATATCTGCAAATGATCCTGGAAAAAAACAATCCTCAGTGGATGTTCAAAGCTCAGGTTGTATGTTTTGATTTGAGTCAAGAGACTGAAGTATTTTTAAAGTGAGTCAAATTCCCAAGGGCTTGTAGTTACCATGTCATCCTAAACCACTACAAAGTTCTGAGTCTGGTTTCAATCAGAAACTGGGAGTCTTTGGCATTCAACAGGAAACACATGACTTGGGCATTGGTATGAAAGGCCAGGCGTTTTTCGTCAATAAATCAACTCTTAAAAATCCCACTAAACACAAGAGATACGCATTTTAGTGCTGAAAGGACAGGTTGATGCCATACGATTTCATATTTTGATTGTAGAGCAGCTAGACATCTACAGCGCTTTACTGGGTGAGTTATTTAGAGCATGAGGTGGGAGTTTCAGAAATGCTGCTTTTAATAACAGACATGTGGGGAGGTGTTACGTAGATCCCACAGATTTATATTTTTGCCGGAGCAGATGATGGATTAGAAACATTCTGCCACACGAGGACATAAAGGTGACAAAAATATGAACATGAAAACTATTAGGCAAAATGAGGTTTCTCGTTTTGTGACTAGAATAAAATTTCATTTAAAATATTATTAAATTTTTAGGTGTAAATAAATTTTTAAAACCTGGAGATATGAAATACACATTTATGACAAGGATAAATCTTATGTTTTTTGTCAAATTTTTTATGTATTTCAGATTTGTTTTATTTTGATTACTTTGAAATATTATTTTACAATGTCAAGTTATACATATCAAAACATGTAAAAATGTTTAAAACTAATTAGAAAATGTTCCCCAATATTTATCAACTATTCTGTTTATACATATTATTTATTTTTGATCCTAATCTCATTTGTTTGTGAGAGAAGCACAGAACTCTCACAATAATCTCCATTAATGCACACTAAAATTGATTTGATGTTCCTATTTCACCAACCAACCTAATTCTGTAGCCATGACCTGCTTTCATCAACATTCATCATTTTGTTGACATGGCAAAGTTTGTAAAAACATAGGTTATGACATTGTGTTCAAATTAGATTTACATAATTCTGAATAATTATCTTCTTTTCTCTTTACAATATATGGGATTTAGGTAAAGCCTTTATTTTTAACCTAAAGTTACCTAAGGCTTAGCATTTTGTGGTTCACATCTTATTCCCTGGTGGAATCTCATTTATTTTGCTTGAAAGAGCTGCTCTAAGTTCAATCTCAATGCGACTCATGAATCTCCTTATTTGGATGTTTCTGTGCAGGGTACTGTTTTTACTTATACAGATATCAGTGTAAATTAGCGCATGTTGGAAGATGCAGCAATAATAATCCATCGCTGTATTGATACAAATTAATGCTTTTGCTTTGGGAATCCTTGAAAATTTCTTTGTCGCAGAAAATCTTTTTTTTTTTTTGTATCCTAATTAGATCCTAAAAGATCTAACATATTAACACCTCATTCCAACAGATTAATACTGATGCAGACTTTGATTTTTGGTCTGAACAGGTGAAATGGTGCGTCAGGCTCGCGTGCTGGCCCAGGCTACCTCGGACTTAGTCAATGCCATGAGGTCAGACGCAGAGGCAGAAGTGGATGTCGACAACTCCAAGAAACTCCTTGCTGCAGCCAAACTCCTGGCGGATGCCACAGCTCGAATGGTGGAGGCTGCAAAGGTGAGTGATTGGTTCTTAAATGTTTTCTCATATTATAACACATTTAACATGAGATTATTATTATTATTATATTATTATTATTATTATTATTATTATTATTATTATTATTATTATTATTATTATTGTTGTTGTTGTTGTTGTTAATATTATTGTTATCTTTTCTACTCTTTATTTAAATTGTTATAAATTGGCTTTGAGAGAACTTAAAAACACGACTGCTGAAAGTCTGCACTTCTTTATGTTAATAGCTACTGTCTGATTTTACATCCAATATGAAAGTATGCAGAATCAGTGTCTGTTAATGAGCCCCTGGCACCATCGAGAAGGATATTATCTGGGTGAAATACCCATGCAAGAGAAGAGCAGCGTGTAGCTCGTTAATATGTTTTTGATCTGTGGCACATTAATCACCACATCACTGCCATTATCAAAGAGGAAGTGAAGATCTTGCACTGACAGTTTCCTTGGAAACTGAAAGAAGATGAAGTTAAATGTTTCTTTGCATTTATCATACAACACGTGCAGTGCAGTCAGAGTTGTTAAACTTAATATTCAAAAGGTGCTGGTGCTCATATTGTTTTCTGGATCTACAACATGCATCATTACAGTATGTGCATTTGCAGAAATATGCATAATTGTGGGGTGTTTTTTGCCCTCAGGGGGCAGCCGCGTACCCAGAGAATGAGGACCAGCAACAGAGATTAAGGGAGGCAGCCGAGGGGTTACGGGTTGCTACTAATGCCGCAGCTCAAAACGCCATAAAGAAAAAACTAGTCAATCGACTGGAGGTGAGTCAGAACTGTTATTTTCCCCCCATTTTCAAGTTGATCCACCGTAATACAGTCATCAACCTTCATCATCCATCTTCGTAATTAAGACACGTTGATATTTTCTTCCTCTTTGATATAAAACTCAGAGTAAGGTCACCTTTTTTATTTGTCTGTGTTATGTCTTTTTATCACCTCGGAGAGCTGTAAATCCTACTAATGCACTGAAGGAACTATCTGTATTAAGATCTGTGTTTAGCCCTCAATATCAGTTTGCCTCCTAATGACTACCACCCCTCTGCTCTGGAGCACCCAATGTTCAATTTCCCAGGCACATAAACTATTCATTACCCAGGGGCTGGAATCAGCCTGCTATCAGACAGGAATCTCAGCCTGACTCCTTGCATCAGATGGTCACAGTAATGGTGCCAATGGTCACCTCCATCACAGCTGCATGTAAGCTAGTTGAGGAGAATATTATTAATCTCCGAGTGTGCTTGTAACAATTATCTGTGAAACATTTAGGCAGCTCTGGAGCCCTCAGTTTTGTACTGTCAAGATAAAATGAAAGCTTCAGTGGCTGTGGAGACATGTTTACTTGTAGCCTATTGTTTTTTATTTTGATATTATGTCTAGAATGCTAAGCAAAATAAAATAAACGCACATTCGAGTCATTAAGGTACTTAGGACAGTGGTGTCAAACTTATTTTAATTTTGGGCCACATCGAGTTTATGAATGTCCTCAAACAGCTGGTTGTGGTAGATTGTTTGGGTAAAACTACTAATCAACAAACTGTTCAAATAATATAGTTTTCTCTGCATTTGATGAGTATTTCTTGAAACATATTCATATCTAACATATTTTCACATTGTTGTAATTTGACAGAATGCAAATAAAAACTACTTTGATTTGACTGCTACAATAATATTTAAGCACACAACTGTTAGCTTGAAGTGCTATTTCCATCTTAATTCAGCCAGCAAACATTCACCATCCATCTTCCATTACTGGAGTCATTCATTGTACCAAAGCTGTCTCAAGTACCTCTAATGTTCTTTTTGTAATGACACATTGTGTTCTGTAAACCGGTTATATTTTATTGTTCTTGGCTCCTCAGTCACCCAAAAAGATTTTTCTCTTTCAACCAACAATCTTTTAAAAGCTGGTCATGTTTGCATTCTCCTTCATCGTCGACATAATATCATAGTAAGAACAGGCTTCCAGCCATTTGTTTTTAGGTTGGTATGATTATATACCAAATACCTTAAATTAAATTTTAATAATTCACTGTGCATGTTTGTAATTATTATGGATTCTCCACAGAGAATTAGCTATAATCTCCCATCCACAGAGGTTCAAAGTTCTACAGGCTCACATATATGCATTTTGTCACATCTAATGATAGGATAAAGGTTTCTTAGCAAACTGCAGAAAAAATACTCTTCTTTTTCAGTGCTTACCCAGCTACTGGTTTAATTCTAAGTTAATCTTTTACCCCTGTTCTTTTAAAATATGGTATCGCTAATTTGAAATACTTTCCTGGCACAGACATAATACATAATGTATAATTTTTCAGTAACTGAAAAATTACTGAGGCCATTCTAGATGATTAATGACAGATTGGTTTATTACATAAGTAGTTTGATGTGTATTTTGGTTCACTGTGCTGTTGGAACATCCAGTTGTATCCATTTTTCAACCAATTTTTTCTTGTTTTGAGTTAGAGATGAAGAACTTGGAAGTCATCCTCTTTCTTCATTATTGAACTCACTGCTGCAGATCTTGCCAGTACGGTCCTGGTCCCCCCCGGACCGATTTATTTTCCATTAGCAAATCAGGCGCTGCTCTGCCTGGCTGTTCTCAGATTTCCATACATCAGAGGTAGTACTAGCCGGTCCAAGACTGGTACTGTCTTGTGTGAAATTTTGTTTCCCTTGTGTCGGGAGCATGCACTGCAGCCAGAGAAGTGCATGCAACCTTTTTCACAGCGCTTCCGATCAATTTCTCGGTAAAACAACTCACATAATCATGTCAAGGTTGCAACTTTCAGTTTAATTGACACCTGCTGTTCAAAAACAGCAGCAACAAAACTGTAAAATAAATAAACCTGGCCTTGTGGGATGTTTTTCTTACACAATTTTTGTGTTTGTTTTTTTTTTTTTTAAATCACCAACTTTAAAAAAAACAGCAGTCTTTTTCAACTTTTGTCATATTCACTTTAGCCTGACAAATATCAGTCAGCCACCAAACGCTGATTTGTTCACTACACACACACACACACACACATTGTGTGTATTTATATATATTTTTGTTGCTGATATAAAGGGATGGAAGCTAGCTGATTGATTGCAGGACACAAAAAATTAGACTTCATAAAAAGATGAGATTGCAGGCTTTCTGGCAAAACTGTTCTAATGTTAAATATGACACATTACTGAATGAAATGTATTTCCAGTTGCTAATATTTTTATTGTTAATGTCACTTATTGCTCTAAGATAATAAGTCCTAGCATTTGTATTAAAATATTGCTCTATGAATCTGAGATATATAAGAACATAGTTCTTCTCTTCTCAAAGGAAAGTTTAGGTTTTTTGCCCAGGAAAAAGAAGCGCTTTAAACCACTATTAAAAGCTCAAAATTTCTATGGCATTCACACTGATGATGAGTGTATGTAAACATATTGCCCACCACAGTATATGAATAGACATTAGGTAAATTAAGAAAGACTAGTGGTGATCAGTTCATGTCATAAAGAGTGGGTTGGAATTTTTCTTCTTTTTTTCCTTTCTTAAAACATTCTGGCTGAAACTCCTGATTAGATCTGAGCCTGAGCCAGAACACGGCAGTATATCACAAGATGGAGCATACATGAGTGCTCCTCTTTGCCAAGATCCTTTTTTTACTGTAGACTAAATTGTTTCGTTTCTTTTTTTTCTTTTTTTTTTTGTTCTATGAACAGATCGCTGCTAAGCAGGCAGCGGCTGCTGCAACTCAGACCATAGCAGCTGCCCAAAATGCTGCCGCTTCCAACAAAAATACTGCTTCACACCAGCAGCTTGTACACAGCTGTAAGGTACTGTCATGCAGTCTTCCTAATGCATCTTCTTTTTATGCAATGTATGTATTTTGCTGGTTTACTTTCAGAGACCTTCTTAGATTTGCAACATTTTTCTCTTGTAGTCTCATTAGTGTAGCATATAAAAATGCACAATGCATATTTTTCATTCCAGGCAGTAGCAGACAGTATTCCCCAGTTGGTGCAAGGAATGAGGAGCAGCCAGGCCCAGCCTGAGGAGCTTGGCCCTCAGCTCGCCCTCATCATGGCCAGCCAAAGCTTTTTGCAGGTAAGCATGTGACCTTTAAATTGTCAATGACCATCTAGCCTTTGCTTTTATTTACATCTTAATAATGGATTTTTATATTTCTGTCACTATCTGTCAGCCTGGAAGCAAGATGGTTGCGTCGGCAAAGTCAGCTGTGCCAACGGTGGCTGAGCAGGCTGCTGCTATGCAACTGGGCCAGTGTGCCAAGAATTTAGCAACCTGTCTGGCAGAGCTCCGGACTGCCATGCAGAAGGTATCCATAACACTGCATGAGATAACAAGATACATCTGAATGCCACAGGATATTTGCTTGCTTTTGTATTTTAATGAAACTCCACTCCTTTGATCTCATCTAGTAATATCAGCAGCATATAGCATATGATTCTGTCTGTTCTGCATAATTGAGTTTGAATGACATTTTGTTGTTTGGGTGTTATCTGAAGGCCCATGAAGCCTGTGGCCCTTTGGAGATTGACTCAGCGCTCAAGACAGTGCAGACACTAAAGAGTGAACTCCAAGATGCAAAGAGGTCTGTGATTGATGGCCAGTTAAAACCTCTTCCAGGAGAAACGGTCAGTAGATAGTGAGATACATTACAAAATTAATTTGTTCTTACTGAAATAATTTATTAAAATGACTTTAAGCGAATGTTCCTGTATATTTTGTTGGACTAATCTAGTAAGATCTCCATAAGGAGGCAAACTAGGTAAAACCATGATACTGCAGCTTTACTGTTTCACAAAGTTTGTTAACTTTGTGAAACAGATTTAAGACATTTAGCACATTTAGAGACTGAAAGGTTTCCCTATTTTTTGCAAAATTCCTCAATATGAGTTGAATTGAATTGAGAGTATGTATGAGCAAGAACGTATTTTAGTATTGACACAGATTCTCAATTGTCTAGGTCATTCTAACACATAAATATGTTTCGATCTAAACCATGGTAATACGTTGTCATTGTTGGTCAGAGTGTTTACTCATTCATTTTCCTCCATTAATGCATGAGTATTTATCTTTGACATATACTGTATGTTTTGGTCATGCATAAGCAGGTGGAACTAATGATTCACTGTGTTGCTCTTGCAGCTGGAAAAGTGTGCTCAAGATTTGGGAAGTACATCAAAGGCTGTGGGCTCCTCTATGGCCCAGCTGCTGACCTGTGCTGCTCAGGGCAATGAACATTATACAGGTAACCTCTTCTGAGCAAATACAAGATGCTCACATTTACTGCAGTTACTCGTTCCCACTTTACTCCAGCAAACCGACGAACTACAGCAAAAATAAAAGGCTAACTGGGTTATGATTATTTTTATTGTTTTCAGCAATATTTTTTTTTGTAATCTGCCTGGCTGTTGTTTCTGTTAAATGTGATTTCCTAAATCTAGGTGGAGTTTAAAGACATGTAGAGAACAGCTTTTCCAACAACGAGTGCTTCCAGGCACTGCTTCATGCTGTGGCTCAGGGTGCTGCCCGCTGCTCATTAATCTTTTCTTTTTTTACTGGATTTAACATTTCATCAGTAAATGGCTCCACTCTGCTGGTTAATGCAATTTGATGCAATTTGCTGCTGTTTTAGCTCTATGTGTAATAATTTAAGAGCACCTCCCATGTGGAGGCCGTATTTATTATACAACCTCATTAATTTAGACAGTGAGGGCATTTCGCTATCGTAGTTTTGGTCACAGTATGTTTCTACTCCCAGCTGATTTATAGGATGTTGCAACAATTGCTGTCAATAGGGAAAATAAGTATTCTTTAACACAAGGACTGCTGAAAACAGTTTTAGAAAATATAAAAAAAGACAAGTTGCACATCTACTGTCTATCCTTGCTATGTTTTATCAACATGTGATTGATTCATTTAATTATTTTCTTTTTTATTGCAGGTGTTGCCGCACGAGAAACAGCCCAGGCTTTGAGGACTTTGGCCCAAGCCGCCAGAGGTGTAGCGGCCAGCACTAAGGAGCCTCAAGCTGCAGCTGCCATGTTGGACTCGGCTCAGTATGTGATGGAAGGCTCGGCCATGCTGATCCATGAGGCCCATCAGGCTCTGGTTCATCCAGGAGATGCTGAGAGTCAGCAGAGACTGGCTCAGGTAGCACAGGTCCCAGCTATTTAGTCCCAGATGCGATATCAATGCCCCCCAGTGATTACATTGTTCTTCTCAGTCCTCTTCCCCCATATGCCGCTGATTTGTAAACATTTCTGGTTTTCCATAACAATCATCCCCTCTAAGCGTTACTATTTTCTCCCCGCTGAGTCCTTTGTTGCCTGACATTCCTCCCTTGGGAATAAAACCATTCATTTCCCACAGACCCTTCAGGAGATAAACATATTGTTTAGCATAAATCTGTGACAGCAGCAAAAATTAGTGACAGCGCTCTAAGCTCAATTTGCATTTCAGATGTTTTTTTTCCCCCCCAGTATAGCTCTGCTTTGCTCTTGGGCTTTACTGTGTAGCACATTATTAGAATGGGTAATGGCAGTCTATTCACTGATGTTGTGCTGTGTTTCAGGTAGCTAAAGCGGTGTCACACTCCCTGAATAACTGTGTGAACTGCCTACCAGGCCAGAAGGACGTCGATATGGCTCTCAGGAGCATCGGGGAAGCCAGCAAGAAGCTCCTGGTGGACTGTGTGAGTTCTGGTCAAGCTTAGAATATTATTAAAAAGCTGTTTTACTTCAGTTGTTTTTTATTCAACTCACAAAGGATTATTGTAAATAAGGGATACAGCTTGCAAGCATGTTAACTGAAAGTTGAGTTAGAGGAAAAACTGTAGTAGAAGAAGATGTACAAAAAGCAGAGATAACTGCAGATAACTGCCTTGAGTTTGCTCAAGACTTTGCCCAAACTCTTGAGCAAAGTCGACTCAAGAGTTTGGGGGAAATTTACAAGGTGTTAAATATGTATATAATGTATTTGTGTATATTGTCAGTCAAGTCAGCGTTCTCCCATCTTATTGTGTTGGTCAAAACATTGATACAACATTTCATTAGCTGTAATTCATGAAAAATAACAGAAACGAATGCTTACCACTCTGCGTGCTATAAAACTATACAATACACAAGTTTCAAATTTCGAATTGAATTCCTAATATAAGTGTGACTATTCAACCTGCATCTGTATTTTGAAATATCAATGCATTTTTGTACTGCAAATCCTAATAAACTGACCTGTCTTTGAAGCTCCCTCCCTGCAGTAAGACTTTCCAGGAGGCCCAAACTGATTTGAACCACACAGCAGCTGAACTCAACCACTCAGCAGGCGAGGTCGTCCACTCATCCCGTGGAACAAGCAGCCAGCTGGCTGCAGCCTCAGGGAAGTTCAGCCAAGACTTTGATGAGTTCCTGGATGCTGGCATTGAGATGGCAGGACACACCCAAGTAGGTTTCACAATCATGCAACTTCCTCCTCCACATTCCACTGAAATGGCTATTCAGTGGAGCGCTTAAGCATCATTGTGCTGAAAGCCTTAAATACGCAGTGTATTTTTTTATTACCTTATTAGCTAAGATATTGTTTAAGACAGTGGTTAATTGAACATTTTCACCTTATTAACTTGGGAGCACTGATAGCCTCTAACAGCGCCTACACTTTCAGATTTAATAGGATCTAGTGGTGCTCTTGTTCTGGTGATTTAACTCATTAGTTTGTAAAGATGGAGTTCAATAGGAGTTGACACAGCGTAACACCTAAGTTTGAGCCCACTATGTACAGAAAATGGTTAGTTAAGGAGATGCCATAAATACATTTATTTGACATTCTTGCCAAGATAGTAGTTTTCTAACCTGCAGATGTGGTTATTGTTTTCTGTATTTTTTTCCATCTATCATAAGAATACATGTATTCTTCTTTGTTTTGTCCCTGCTCAGAGCAAAGAGGACCAGATTCAAGTCATTGGTAATCTGAAAAACATCTCAATGGCATCAAGTAAGCTGCTACTGGCCGCCAAGTCTCTCTCTGTGGATCCAGGTGCTGCCAATGCAAAAAATCTTCTAGCTGTAGCAGCAAGGTACAATATTATTCAGAGTGAAGCTGAATCATTTCTATTGTCCACTCATGATGCGGAGTATCTAACTGGTCCTGATTGTGTAAGTTGTGATGGATACACAAAACATCTTCCTGCTGCATCTGTATGCCACTCCTACAACATGTCTGTTTGGTCTTGCTAAAGGGAGTGCATATCCTCCCCTTAGTGGAGAGAAGCCAAGCAGCTGGTCCCATTGGGCTTTTGGCCTGACTGACTCCTCTCTGTCTAATTAGGAGGATGGAAGCCTTGGCTGGAGCTTGTCTGTGCTCAGCAAGGCTGAACACAAACTCAAGACAATCTCTGTGCCCTGTGCACCGTGTTATCCGATCACAATGAGAGGCCAGCACTGCCATGCTTGAATAGGGAAGCTTAAAGCACATGTGAGGCTGTGTGTATGTGCGTGTAGTTTTCACAGGTGAGAGTTAACAGCGGATGTTTTGGGGCTGCTGGTGTGTTTCAGGGCAGTGACGGAGAGCATCAACCAGCTGATAACAATCTGCACCCAGCAAGCAGCGGGACAAAAAGAGTGTGACAACGCCTTGAGGGAGTTGGAGGTAGATGTCCCCACATTCACTTCAATTCATATCGACAAACACCAAGCTTGAGGAACAGATGTACATGTATACATTTACATTCAATGTACATTTTATGTTTGTGTCCAAGCTCACAGCAGAGAATAGAACAATATTGTAATTGCTCTGTTTTTTTCTTCTTCCTTGATAAAATTCATACTGCAGACTGAGAATTTTTGTCAGAATGCTATCACTGAGTTGCTCATGTTCTTTTCTTATAGCTTCTAAAACTTTACGTCAAAGTCTTACAAGTATAGAATCCTTTTATAGTCCTGCATCAGCTAAAGTGCACACTTCTATTTTCACCTATAGTACATTTTTGCCTGATTGCAAGAAATGCAACACCGTGAACTGAAATCTTAGCATAGGATTTAAGGCTGAATGGAATAGAAATTTACATTGCTTATTAAAAATAAAGCAAACTATTTTTATAGCATATTTTTTGGAGGAACCCTTTTCAAAGATCCCAACAATATTAAGAGTTTGATTGTGTGCTCTCATTTGTGTTCACTTAATTGTTACAAGGTGCTAATAAAAACTGGCATTTTTGCACAAAAAAACTTTGCTTTAACATCCTGAAAAATTAGCTTTTCACAAGACAGAAAATAATCGTGAAAGGGTACTTTGAGAATTTTGATGATTTCTGTAATTTTTCTGAATTTTTAAAATGTTGGGTTAATGCTGGTAGTTACTCTCTGAAGTAACTTTGCTTTATATATAACTATGATCATTGAAGCTTTCTTAATTTAGAACATTAAGATATTTGTTTTTATATTTAGTTTTTTGGGTGGCAACTATCCATTAAGTTGATGTAGGACGGACATAGTATTTTTTTTTTTGGGGTGGAGGTAAGGGTAAAGGTTTTGTTGGGAGGGACATAAGCACGCCTGAACTTACTTTGAAGGGCTTGGTTATGTTTTATTTCTGTTTCCAGTTGCAGTTATTCTTTTATCTGATATCTCTCATAGGGCCCCTGAAGAGCAGCAGTAAAAGTGGTTGCACTGTCTAAACTTTAGTATCCTAAGCATTTTACCTTATGAAGCCTGTGTTCAGTTTCTCCATGTTACTACTCAATTACCTAACTGAACATTAATTTCAACACCAATAAACTTTAATTAAAGGGACTGATTGATATAATTTATCTTTGAAGCATCATCTCATATGTGCTATTTACATTGAATGGCCATTTTAATATCTGAATTAACTGCCTGATAGATTTACAGTGGTGTTATAGCAGAAATGTTTATTGATATGTTCACAGTGGTTCAAGTTATTAACATCTCCATCTGTGCGCAGGCTGTCAGAGGTCTCCTAGGCAACCCCAACGAGCCAGTAAATGAACTCTCATACTTTGACTGCATCGAAAGCGTCATGGAGAACTCAAAAGTACTGGCGTTTAAAATGATTCAGACTGCTGTATGCTTTAATTGTCAGAGGTATTTTATGCAGCAGACAGTTTAACATCTAATTTGTCCGCTTCTTATTTATTTTTGATGTGCCTCAGGTTCTGGGAGAGTCAATGGCAGGCATTTCTCAGCACTGTAAGACAGGTGATGTTTTAGCCTTTGGAGAGAGTGTGAGTTTGGCATCCAAAGCTTTGTGTGGGCTGACAGAGGCTGCAGCACAGGTGAGATCGCGCCATCGCACCAACGCACCCTGGGTGATACCCGGCTGCTGCTGTCATTTCAGATTTTATTCTGTTTACTGTGTTTGTGGTTACATTTTCATAACTAACCAGACTGCATTGAATTATTTTTTTTTATTTTTCAAAGCCGAGCTTACATGAAAAGAACCTAAAGCATCATGACAGGGTTGAAAACACTCAAATACTATTTGGAGTCTACTGGGGAGCTTTGTATTGAGTAAATGAGACACATGCAGAGTGAGGCAGGTCTTTTTTGAAGATTTTACAGTCTGCCATCCTTAAAACTCTAAAATAGCATCCTCATGTTGTTGCCTTTTCAAGAAAGGAGCAATTTTTTGTTCACACTAGCTTTTACTGTACAAAACTTTCATATTATACTGTATGTCATATTAAACATATTAAACTTAGATTTGCATGGAAATTGTATATGGATTTGCACTCATGCATGTTAAATTTGTCTGTAATAACCATTCCAGTTTGCTGGTTAAAACTAACTCAACAAACACACTCTTAACTCTCTGTTTCTGTCAACCCTTTAGGCCTCTTACCTTGTAGCTGTTTCAGATCCTAATAGTCACTCAGGTCATGAAGGGCTAGTGGATCCTATTCAGTTTGCCCGAGCGCATCAAGCCATACAGACAGCTTGCCAGAACTTAGTGGACCCAGCCAGTAGTCCCTCACAGGTAAGATGATGCATCTTAATCTGAAAGACACCACAAAAAATATTTTCTGGCATGTGGCGGTTGCTTTATGTGCCTTTGTAAATGAGGATGACAAAATGCCTGAACTTTAACCTTTCTGACTGTGAAAAGTAAAGCACTCTAAAGACATTGCATTCATTATCTTGTTGTTTACTATTCTACTTTTACAGAGAAACATGGTGGCCTTTTGCTCTCCACTCTAAAACCTAGCTTGGCAGCATTTTGTCTTAGCACAGCCTTCAGCCATTTAAGCTACTGACAGGTCAACTGAATAAACATTGATTGTGTTGTTGCAGTGTAATTGTGTGCTTTAAGAACTTGTGTTAGGTGTTACCTTGAGATGCCCCATTATGTTAAACACTAAGCAGGAACAGACAGACTGTTGGAACAAAGAGTTCAGGACATTAAAACTGCAGTAGGTAACTTTTATAAAAATGTACTTTTTCTATATTTGTTAAAACTGTCACTATGTCCAGACAGTAGAATATGAATAAGATAATATGTGAAAACTCAAGCTCCTCTGGCTCCTTCCAGTCATCCTACTGCCATTTGCAGAAATACACCGCTCCCGGTCAGAAACAGCAAATCATAGACTGGAGGAATGTCTTGGTACTGTAGTGTCTTTCAGCACATGCAAAGCTCAAGACTGCCAATGAGCTGCAGCTGGGGACTTGACTAGCACTTGCCCTGTAAAGAGTTTATGAGACATGAGACTTGTTCCCCAGAGATTTTAGTCTTGCCTTTTAATTGGGGCAAAAGACTTGAGAGTTGACTTGGATTTCCCCCTTTAAAATATAATGATTTGGTATCCATATCTACAAGACCAACATTTTAAATAGGAACAAAATTTGGTAGTTTTAGTGGGTGACATGTGCACCACAAACCTCATGTGATTTGAAGTTATTGTTGGCATATTGTAAAGGCATTTTGATATTCCAGAGTTACCTACATTTCTAAACTTGTTTGATGTTTGCCGTTTATCTGTCCATAAGGTCCTGTCTGCAGCAACGATTGTTGCCAAGCACACCTCAGCTCTCTGTAACGCCTGCCGTCTAGCGTCTTCTAAAACCTCCAATCCTGTGGCTAGGAGGCAGTTTGTCCAGTCAGCCAAAGAGGTGGCCAACACCACAGCCAACCTCGTCAAAACCATCAAGGTCAACTCCCCAACTGATCAAAACGTTGAGTGTAAATTTGTTACAGATTATTTTTGTCTGTCTGTGGTTGGTCAAAGGAGATGGTGCAGATGTGTATGTATACTTCAATTACGTTCAATTACAAGACCAAAATAGGCAGATATATTTTCATGCAGCATTTTCTCTTTACAGGCATTAGATGGCGATTTTTCGGAGGACAATAGAAATAGGTGCCGTGTTGCCACAGCTCCACTCCTTGAGGCTGTAGAAAACCTGTCAACCTTTGCTAACAACCCTGAGTTTGCAAGCATCCCAGCTCAGATCAGTAATGAGGTATTCATGCGTTGTAATGATCCTTTGCAATGGACCATTCTTCATTATGTTGTTTTAATGGTTATAGATGCAAATGAGAAAACCAAACAGAAATGAAGAAATATCTTTTATGGAATTCTTTATTTACTTAGTATTATGTATTTAGTGATAACTTTCTTCCTATAAGGCAGCTCTTCACAAAAGTAGAGAATTTGACCAGAGATTACGTTTTGTCTTTCTTTCTCTTTCACTGTCAAAATTAGATCCAAGATGGATTTTGGTTTTCCATTTTAGCAGTGCAGTGCTTGCACCTTTCTCTAAACGCTTTATGGCTGTAATCTGTTGGAGGGCAGCGTTTAACAGCAATTGCTCTCACCACAGCTGCTATAATCTTCAGCTTGTTAATCTAATTGTCAAGGGAGGTTTTGGCTCCTATCATAAAGACTAAAGGTGTTAGTCTCTACGTCTGTGTAAAGCCGCCTTTCTAATCTCATCCCTCCATTTGATTGCACGTTTGATCTCTCTAAGGTAGTCAGAGAATATTAACAACTCTGTCGGAGCAACATGGCTAGCTGCTGGCTGTTGATTCACTCACACAAATCCTTTCATGTCTCCAGGGCTCGGTGGCACAGGAGCCTATAGTACGCTCGGCCCGCTCCATGCTTGATAGCTCCACTTACCTCATAGAAACGGCCCGCTCGCTGGTCCTCAACCCCAAAGACCCCCCCACATGGTCCATTCTGGCAGGCCACTCCAGGACGGTTTCTGACTCCATTAAAAGTCTCATCACATCGATCAGGTTAGTAGAATCCTACTCGCCATATGTTTCTGCACAATTATCCTGGATCAAGGATTTTAGAAATGAACTCATAGCTGGAGAAAACAATCCCATTCTGGAACTACAGGACGTGCTTCCTGATATCTATTCAAGTTTGCAGTAAATTGCTGTTCTCAATTTATAGTAACCATAATACCAACTGCTTTGTACTAGGTTAATTAGCTGCAATAAATCTCCCCATGTGCTCCACCCATCCTGTTGACTTCAGTCGGATGACTGGTCATCAGCTGGTCATCAACTGGCTGACTGGATGATAACCTATATAAAAGAATAGGTTATCATTTCAAAAAGTGCTTTTTACATCATTACGGGATGAGAAATAATGGCACTTTTTCCATTTAGAAATGTTTTACATATGATTGTACGCCGGTTGCCTCTTAACCTCTTAGTGATGACTCCTGTCTGTCTCCACTCCTGGCAGGAAAAGCTTGATTACAGAATAAACAGAAGTGGGTTAATCAGTAAGCTTGTGCTATCATGTAAGGAGGGAAATAGATTTTTCTTTTGTGAGAATACAGGTATTAATTTTTCAAACCTGAAAAAAATGTATACAGTGTATAGCAAAAATGTTAGAATACTTTGCGCTTTTTATGTTTTGTTGCACCATAATGACAGATTTCAGTGTGTTTTATTTTGAATGTTATTTAAAAGATAAGCACAAATCAGTGCATAGTTTTAATTCAGTTCTTCTGATTCAGTAATAAGAGAACACATTTCTCTGCAGTTACCAGCAGAAATCACATTGGCACATGTAGACATTGAAATTGCAAAAATTCTTGTCAGAAATGCTCAAATTCAGTCACATTAGTTGAAGAGCATCTCTAAACTTCAATTTTCAACTCTTTATACAGAATCTGAATTCCAATTCAGGCTTTGACTGCTCCTTTCTTGCATATAAGTATCTACTTATCAGCTTCCTTGTCCTGGCTAAAGAGAAGCATCTCCACAGGATGATTCCCACATGTAATGTTGTACATTTTGTCCAAAAAGATCAGCTTATATCACATGTTGGTTTTGCCCCAACATAGCATATCCCCAAAAAATTTCCATTCCAAGGACTTTTCTTCAAACACCAACTGACTTTTGGCTTAGTTATTTATAAACGTCAGGATTGTGAGCCACACAAATAATTGATGACAGACTATCCTATCTGAGCTTTAGATCTCTGCAGTTGCTCCACCATTACCATGGGGCTCTAGTTAATTGCTTTATAAGCTAACTTCTCCTCAGTTTCAACCCTGACCTATCTGATGTGTTCCTCTGACTTTATGATGTTGTGTGTTCACTAGTGTTCTCTAACAAATCACAAAAAATATGGATTTATACTAAGTTTAAATGATACACATTTACACACGTTTCACTTATTAGCAGTTTTTTGAGTGTACTGGCTTTTATTAATGAATATCAGAACATAAGAGGCTTAATACTAATGCATGCCACACTTTTAAGTTTGTTATTTGTGGAAAAAATGAAAAGCATGTTCTGCACCAGTTTGGGTTGGTTCATCATATGTAATTCTAACAACATGCATAGAATTTGTGGTTCTACTGTAACATTATGTGAAAAGGCCCAAGAGGTATGAACACTTTTTTTGTAGGGTATAGTAAGCCAGCTTTTCTTTTTTACTTTGTCTTTTTTTTATCAAAGGCATATAAATCTTTTGCATATATATTTGCATATTTCTGGTGACAGGGACAAGGCTCCAGGGCAGAGGGAGTGCGATTACTCCATTGATAACATCAATAAATGTATCCGAGATATTGAGCAAGCCTCCCTGGCTGCAGTTGGGCAGACACTGCCCTGTAGAGATGATATCTCCATGGAGGTGAGTGCACATACCCCATCAGCTGTGCCCTGTTTAAGAGAAATAACTGGGGATCTGTTAGCTTTTCTGTTGTGGCTTCAGCTGTAATTATCTGCTGGTGTGACTCAACAGGCACTCCAGGAGCAGCTGACATCCTCTGTGCAAGAGATCGGTCATCTGATTGATCCTGTCTCCACAGCAGCCCGAGGCGAAGCTGCCCAACTGGGACACAAGGTGCTCTTGTCTGACCGTGTAGCTCTTCATCCCCTTTGGATTCAGAACAAAAGCCCATTACAGCCGGGGTTTTCTTTTCTATTTTTGTTCTTCAATCCTTTTCTTTTCTTACATATCTCTTAAACACATTCCTGCAGGTGACTCAGCTGGCTGGTTACTTTGATCCACTCATTGTGGCATCAGTGGGCTTAGTCTCGAAACTGCAAGACCACCAACAGCAGATGACCATCCTGGATCAAACCAAAACGTTGTCCGAGTCTGCCCTTCAGATGCTCTATGCTGCCAAAGAAGGCGGAGGAAACCCAAAGGTGCACAGTTGCTTCTAATAGTCTTTTACTGTAAATGATGTGCATTTCAGATAAAGACGGCATAGTTAATGAAATATGAATTAGCTAATTTAAGATTCATTTTGCTTAAAATAATTTGATGCCCTACATTTAATAATTATATATAGTAAATGTTCTGTGGTAAGACACCAGCCAGAGTACGACACAGAATAGTTAGTTAGAAACAACTAAGACAAGCAATCCTGATCAGTCTTTTCCTCCCCAGGCATCCCACACTCATGATGCCATCTCTGAGGCTGCACAACTGATGAAGGAGGCTGTGGACGACATCATGGTGACTTTGAATGAGGCAGCGAGCGAGGTTGGCATGGTCGGGGGCATGGTGGAGTCTATTGCTGAGTCCATTGGCAGGGTGAGTAAGGGCATCTTTTGTTCCAACTGTGCACTTCTATTTCATTTGTCTATTTGAAGTGGGCCAAGTCATTGTCTTTATTCAGTCCCTAAAATTTGGCTTTTATAGTATAGAGATCTTGCCTAAATTTAGCCTAATCCTAACCATATACTGTATATAGATATTGACAGTCAGGCTTAGTTTACCTATTTTGACTAATCTCAGCTATATTTACAGGCACATCTCAATAAATTAGAGTATCATTGAAAAGTTGTTTTTTTTATTTCATCGGATTCAAATTCAGTAGAAGATGCTTTACACATAAAGTGATGTATTCGAAAAGTCTATTTCTGTTCATTTTGATGAATATGGTTTACAGCTTATAAAAACTAAATTTATGTTTCTCAGAGAATTCAAATATTACATAATACCAATTTTAATAAACATGTAGAGAATCCAAGATGCTCGAGGTCCACTGTGATGTTTCAACAGTCAGTTTCTAATTTGTCAGAAGGGTGACTGAGGTTTACCCCGGGTAAATCATTTTGTGGGAAGTGTTCTGAGGTGGTGTCTTTGTTAGCAATTATCATTATGATACAGATTTGAATCCACTGGTGATGTGAGCTAAGACTCGTCCTGCAGGTACATCAATATGTTGACAATGGGGTTAATAATTGAAAGTGATCTGCACGTCCGCATAGGCCTGGATCAGATATTTACCTCTTTATTTGTTTTCTTGTAAAAGCTGTGTTAATTAAAGAACTGTAAATCTGTGATCTTATCTTTTAGCGGCATTTTATTTATTTATAAACAATCTGAACCGCCTGCTGCTTTCCACTTTTCAGAGGAAGACTTGCATTGGTAAAGACAAACTATTTATTAATGACATTTCCAATGGTGCACGTGACATTCTCCTGAAATGTTTTCCAAATAATAAAATATTTAAACAGCCCATCTTGACAGCCCACCTTTCAAGTTCTCACATATGTAAGAGTACCTGGAATGAAAATAAGCAGGATTGTGAAATGGATTCTTGATCATAACAGCTTGATGAAGGAACTCCTCCTGAACCTGAAGGATCTTTTGTGGACTACCAGACGACCATGGTGAAGTTCTCCAAGGCCATCGCCATCACTGCACAAGAAATGGTGATTGTAATACAAAAGCATTTAACTGTGTAGCACTACAGTCAATAGACATTGGAATCAGCAAGTTTGTGCACAGAAACAAAGACTTTTACTTCAGTTCATCTTTGCTTACAATGTCTGAGAAAACATTATTATGTTTATGATGACAATATGTTTAATCTTTCTATAACCAGATGACCAAGTCTGTGACCTGTCCTGAGGAGCTCGGTGGCCTTGCCTCTCAGGTGACTGTGGACTATGCGCAGCTCGGACACCAAGGGCGCCTCGCTGCAGCTACTGCAGAGCCAGAGGAGGTGAGCTCCTCGCTGTTGTATTTAAAAGAATATGTGAGAAAATATTACATACTTTAGTCTTTTTATGTGGTTGTGACACTGAAATGTCTGCATTTTTAATGAATTTTAATGGATTTCTCACACTCTGATGAGCTCAAATGCTTTCTATTCTTAGATATCCTTCACAAACTTCACCAACAACAGGAGATCAAACAGAAAAAATGTCCCCTCAGCATTCATCCTCTCGCAGCACCCACTTGCTGTTCTCTTAAATCTTTTCTGATTTATCCTGAGGATGGCTGTGTGCAAATATACCACTAATAAGCACAGCAGCTCTTATCGTATCTTGTATATAACAAGCTGCTTGAAACCCTGTTGGTTGCCATAGTGACAGGCCGCTCTAAAAGCCTATAGTGATGCTTGTAATGAAGTACCACCCACCCATGAATTGCAGTCAGGAAATTAAAGGTGCAGTGCCAGCGTTTCCTCTTTGAGGGTGCTTGAAATGTTTTATTTCGCACCTCTCAGTAAGAGATCCTAGCTTGAAGGGTGATTGTTATTTTTCTAGCATGATTCAAACAAGAAGACCAATGCTGTGTGAACACAAGCCACTTTGTCCTTTCAGGTTGCTTTCCAGATTAAGACACGGGTGCAAGAACTAGGCCATGGATGTATCTATCTGGTCCAGAAGGCTGGAGCTCTGCAGCTCAGCCCCACCGACAGCTTCTCCAAGAGGGAACTCATTGAGTGCGCCCGAGCAGTCACAGAGAAGGTAAGCAGCAATAAAATCAGAAACTGGTAAAGGAAACCATTCCTTGCTCTATTTTTTCTTATGCTTTTGTTATAATTTCAAATTATATTTTCTAAAAGTCTGAGCATGTTAAATCCCCATTAATCTCTCCTTTTTTCTATAAACAGTGAATTTAAAAGGTCTTTTAAGATCTTAAAATCAGTTTTTATGATATAAAAATATCTGACTTTGTGAATAATTCATAAACTTTTTCTAGCTGTATTGTAACATGTTTCCTGTGAAATTTCAGTGAAAAACAGGCCATTTTTTAAAGAAAAAATATAAAAATTGTTCTTAATGCAGTTTGGGTGTTCTTGGAAATCACATGCCATTTTATTATTTATAATCAACAGTTATAAAGCACAGGATTAACCTGGAATTGGCTTCATCCGTCCTGAAAATTTTATAAACATCTCTACTCCAACAAGCCTGAATCAAATGACTCGAATATCTCCTCAGCATGCCATCAAATTCTGCAGAGGCCTGGCCGATTACTTTACCCTGATGTGTTTGAACTGGCATCCATGTAAGACTTGTTTCAAACTGACTCTTGAATACTGGAGTTGATCACCTCTGAACTAAACCCACAGTTCACAGAGAGGTTACAATGACTTAAGTGGATGGTAATCTTCATGGCTAACGGTAGAGCAGATGCAGCATATATGGAGGCTAATTTCTTCTAAGCAAATGTCCCAGATTCAGTTTATGACCCCAGGCCATATACTGCTTATCTTCACATCTTCTCTCTGTTGTTCTTTTACTTGAGTTCATCACTTTGAAGGCCACTAGCATTCTGCAAATTCTTACAAAAAAGGATATCATGAAACCCATCAGCTTTAACTCAAAAATCCTCAGATGTTTGCAAGACAAGTAAAGAGGAAGGTAGATATTATTGTTCAGCATTACTATAAGTCAAAACAGATGCAAGAAAAAAGAAAAACAATTTTATCTGAAGAAAATTTAAAGCTGAAGTTTATAATTAAAATCTCAGAAAAATCTATGGCATAGCTAAAGCTTATGAACAAGAGATGTTCTCACAGCTTAAAATATTTGCAGAAATTTTGAGCAACAGAGTGAGCAAAACAAATATGTGGAAGGCTGATAGACTCCTATGAAAGTAGAGTAATGCTGAAACTGAATCTAAATATGGCTTGATGGTTTGGTTTCTGAAATTATTTATCACTGTCTGATTTATCATGTCACACCAAACTGTTTTTATAAGATTCCACTGTATGCTGTGTTTTCATGTGCAGATATGGAACACAGTCGTTGAAAACTTGACCTTTTTTGTCAATCTAGGTGTTACCAATAAGAAGGTGTGTTTAATATATTGTGGCAGTTTTGACATGTTTGACATTGATTAAGCCTAAAAAGCTAATTAGTATTCATTATAACTACAGCTGTGGTTTTTAAAGACTGTTACAGCTGTTTTTATATAGTAGGCTATATTGAAATCTAGGATTATGCAAATGGCTTTCTGCAGTAGTTGCCCGGTAGCTATTCTTCCAAACCAGTAACAGTCAGTTACTCCAGTTTCAGTGCAGGTAAAGTCACAACACAAGTTAAATGTCCTGGAGACCGTAATTCCTAAAACATATAGAAAATCAGACACTGAGAAGGTTTTCCTTCTTTGAATACATTTGAAATGGCTGTTTTTTGTCTTACGAGGAATTAATCATCATTCACCCATCCATTGGCTATACCCGCTTACCTTTGTAGGTTCGCGGGGGAGCTGGTGTCTATCTCCAGCAGTCATTTGGCAAGAGGTCGGGTACGCCCTGAATAGGTTACCAGTCGGTTGTAGCGTAGCAAGCATTTTAGTTATTTGTTATGTTAGGCTATGCCACCTGCTGACATAAATTGGTAAATGCAATGTAAACCACAAACTAAGAAACGTATTTTAAAGTCTATTCTCTGAGTGAGCCAATATAAGGATGTTAGAACTCATGCGCTCTATTTTCTATTTTATGTTTTGTTGAGATATTAAATCTTTAATCTTGAAAATGTTCTCCAAGGGATAAAAGGCCGACTTTGAAATTGTCTTTATGTGTCACTAAAAATGTCTAACTCCATCACTACACACAGATTTCATGCCTGATTACTGGTAGTTTCTAGCTGGAGTAGCTGTAACTTCGTGCTGAATCTTGATTGTTCCTCCTTAGGTCCAAAAATAATAACTTAAGTTTTATTTCTATTCAGCTGGAGAATGTTACAGCATACCTACATAGTAATTTGGTCTATGCATCTGCTGAGAGCTTGAATTGGTTCATTGTCACCTGATGACATCGCAATGTCACCAGTTTCCCAGGATGAAACCCATAGTTATGGTAATTAATCACTACTTATTACAATCTGAGCTAGCAGGAGCATGTAAATATTAAATGAGAGGGGCCCCAGGATGGAACCCTGTAGCTCTAAAGAGGAACCTTGTGGAAATAGGCTCTGCTTTGTTGGACCAAGCATTTAGGCACCCCTGAGTGGGAAATTCAAGGATTTCTCAAACATGCATGAATGGATCAAAGCAACATTATAAGACTCAAAAGAAAAGTCTCAAAAGTCTGTTTTACATGATACTCTAAGCCCAATCTCCTTAAATTTAAGGGGAGTTGAGAGGCCCCATCCACTCCAGGAACCTCATCTTTACTAGGGCTGCTGGGATAAGAGTAGTAGACCTAGTTGTCTTTCCAACTTTCAATAACGCATTTCAGATATTGTTTTTGTGTGTTGATTCATGTTTCAGGTGTCCTTGGTGCTATCAGCACTTCAAGCGGGAAACAAAGGCACCCAGGCCTGCATCACAGCAGCCAGTGCTGTGTCAGGAATTATTGCTGACCTGGACACCACAATCATGTTCGCCTCAGCTGGAACTCTGAACCCGGAGAACGAAGAGTCATTTGCTGATCACAGGTGCCTCTGACCTCCATCTAAACAGCCATTGAGAAACTGGGCTTGAATAAATAAAAAAATCTCTAAGAAGAGAAGTGTTTAAGATGTTAAAACTGCTGAGAGAGACACTCTGCTTTGTTTTATATTGTTGGTGCTTCATTACGACTAAGGAGCAGATTGTCACACAATGTGTCGCGTCCCTCAGGGAAAGCATCCTGAAGACGGCCAAGACGCTGGTGGAGGACACCAAGCTGCTGGTGGCGGGAGCTGCGTCCACCCAGGAGAAGCTGGCTCAGGCTGCACACTCCTCAGCCAAGACCATCACTCAGCTTACCGAGGTTGTCAAACTGGGGGCGACCAGTATGGGATCCGATGACCCTGAGACACAGGTGATGAAAGTCCACAGTACACTAATAAAGGTTTCTCCTTTTCATGTAAAAAAGAACAGATCTGTTTTTTTATTATGGTTTTATTTAATAAAACTCTGCTCTTTTTTTGTATTTTGCATCCTGTGTTAGATTCTCTTTGACTCCCATTTCATCCTACATTGTGCCTCTTCTTTCCCCTGAGTGCATACCACTATCTCTGCTTTCCACTAAGTCTGAAGTATCATGACTAGCTTGGAGCGATAAGTGCTAAATCCTCTCCCCAAAGCACAGCCGATAAGCCTACACTCTGACCATTTTGCTTTATTGATTCCACCTCTATCTCCTCAGGTGGTTCTTATAAATGCTGTAAGGGATGTGGCCAAGGCTTTGGCCGAGCTCATTGGTGCCACCAAATGTGCTGCTGGCAAAGCACCTGATGACCCGTCCATGTATCAGCTGAAGAGCGCGGCCAAGGTACAGAAACAGAGCTCTGAAACAGATGACTGTCACGTCTCTTTAAGAGGTGGATTTATTTCACAGAAAGCCCTATTGCTGATAGCAGGAGACTGCAGAATGCATTCCGCAAAAGTCCTCTTTACATTATTACCTGTAGATTGATGCATGTGGTAGCAATACGCTGAGCTTTTTTTACAAGAAAGATGTGACAGCTCTTATCAGAGTCTTTGCTTTCTCTCTCATATCTGTGGAACTTGAGTTGTTACTGATATATTCTGTGTATGTGTTTGTCAACATGAACGAGAGTGCCAGTGTGCCTTACAGAAGCTCTTAACAGATGTGACTTGGAAGTGTAATGTGTATAAATCAGAACAGTGTTTGTGTACGTTAGAGATAAAAGGCAATTTTTTCTTCGTTTTCTTTTCTTTTTTATGAACTCCAGTTCAATGCCATTCTGGGCAGTTACTAAAAAGAAGACTACACTGTTAATTAGGAATAAAAATAAAATACAATGTTATGAATTTTATGGATGTTGTATATAAACTTGGAGGGTCAATGGAGGATTGCAGAATCCTTGGGTGTCGATGAAAGTCATAAAGCTTTCATTTTTTACCTTTTTGTTGGCTAGATATTTTCTCCTTTTAGGGGTAAGAATAGTCTCAACCACATAATTAATCCACAAAAATTGCTGGTGTCATACAGAGGGACATGTCCTTTCTATGGCAAAGAAAGGTCAGGAAGAAGCACAAGTGCTTCATCAGCCCAAAGGAAAGATGTGTTTTATCTTTTTGTTTCATTCTGATGCCTTTATGTCAGTGTTGCCTTCTGCTTCTGACAAAGAACAAAAATATTTTAAATGTCTGATTAGACTTTTGAATACTGCTGCTGCTCCTGTATAAATTATTACTTTTATGCTGTATCTTAGTTTTAAATACACATTTTGTACACATCATAGCTGCAGCCTGGGTTTTAGCTGTTGTTGGCACTTTTTAATTACTGTATGTATATTGCATTTATGTCTGCTCATCGCTTTTTAGAATGTACCAGTACTGGGTCACTATAAACAAATTGTCCGTCAATGGTTCATACATTTTTCTGACTTCTAAAACCTGATAATGTGCATCTATTAAAAAAAATCATCAAATGCAGGATTTTGGGGGTTTTGTTTCAATGGTGATATGTGAAATTAAATACTATTAAAAGTACACTTATAAATGAGCAACAATTTGGTGTCAAGCAGCCTGATAACTGATCCGAGAATGATTTCTCTAGCATGTCTAACATGGCTGTTTGGGCCAATCTCTATAATTAAATATCCTTACAAAGTAATATAAAAATCTTTCTGCATATTAAACAGTGGTTATCTAAGGCTCAGGTTTTGTTAAGCTGACACAATTTCCAGTTAAATGTATGTGCTTTATTATAAATCTTAAGACATGCCTAAGAGGTCCCAGTTGCCTGAAAAATGCCCATTGACTATTGAACAACAAAGCTTGCTGAGCACTTACATAAGGATCCAATCAATTAAGAGTCTTCTTGCAACACAGCCTTAGGTGCTTCTGAACAGATCCAAACAAAGATCTGCTTTGAAAGTGTTGTTGAATTTCTTCTGTAAATGTATATTTTTTTCTAATTTAAGTAAGTGCCAAACAATCTATCACACATAGCTGTTGCAACAGGATTAGTTGATGTTTCTCATCTAAATGGAATTAGGGCCACCCATGGATGTGTTCATGTTGACAGATTGGTTCAGTTCCTCTAACATATGGTGACCTCTGAACAAGATACCATCAAAGTCCTGGCGATCATGTTTTTCAAATTCCAAAGTCAGAGTTTGCTGCAGTTTACTGATCATGGCACAGACAGAAATATGTGGCACTAGTCAGTTAATTTGTTTCTTTTTATATTAACAGGATTAAATTCTAACATTTTTAGCAGCAAATAGGATTATTCACAGTGTGATTATCAGAGAAACGAACAGTTTAAATATGTTGTATAATGAAATTGTTGGCCTCAGTGGAGGAAGTGCTATGCCTTCTGGTTTAAGTTCAGGCCTCATTTTTTCTCTCATCACTGACAGGTCATGGTGACCAACGTGACTTCTCTTCTAAAAACAGTGAAGGCAGTGGAGGATGAAGCCACTCGTGGCACAAGGGCACTGGAGGCCACCATTGAGTTCATAAAGCAGGAGCTGACAGTAAGTGCATCTGACAGGCCAAGACTCTTCTTTATGGTCTGTTGAGAGTTAAACATTGAGAAACAGCCTTTCTGCAAAGCTGGGTCAGGGATATCTGTGTCTATTATTCTGAACAACACAGGGAAGCTTTTTGTTCTTTTTTTCCCCTTTATTATCAGTCCAGCTCTGTTCCTTCTCCTCTCTCAGCCCCTGCAGGTTTTCCCACAGCTCTTATCAGGGTCTTGGTAACGGACACAGCCAGAGTGAGAAATGAAGAGGTTCCAAGAGCTTGTTTTTATATAATTTGCTTCTAATCCTTATCAGAGGACCTTTAGCCTCAAGGGAGTCTTACTGAGACTCCCTTAAGTTCATATTATTACGCTGCCTACATTTTTCAATCGTTTTCTGGACAATATACTTGTGTAAACTGTGTTCACTTTCTCTCTGCGCACGTACCCTATTGCAATTTTGTGATTCTCTTCTTCCCGTCAGGTGTTCCAGTCCAAGGACGTCCCGGACAAGTCCGCTTCACCCGAGGAGTTCATCCGCAACACAAAGGGCATCACTGTAGCCACAGCCAAGGCCGTGGCTGCAGGCAACTCCGCTCAGCAGGAGGACGTGATCGCGACCGCCAACCTGAGCCGCAAAGCCATCTCCGATATGCTGGCTACCTGCAAGGTGCTAATCCACTCCACCCTGCCAAAACAGGCCTCACACAGACAGCACCAGGCTGGCAGGGAACATGTGAACTTGAGCCTGCTGAGAGCAGATATTATCGAGTCGAGTTTATTTTCTGCATGCTACTGCGAGAAGTGGCTCAGTCAGTGTTCAAAGTCAGACTAGAAAGCAGGATATACTCGTCACCCGCTGAGCAATTTTAAGAACACAGAAATGGATGGATGATTGAGCAGCGCAGGCTGTGTTTTTCCACATTTAAACATCAGCAAGAAATTGTCGTGGTGGCTGAATTTTAAGTAGAGGTGGTATAATCAGAATTTTGAACTGATTCAAGATCTTCACTTTTAGTAAAGCTTAACCCAACAGCACAGATTTTAAGTGATTTCAAACTATAAGAGATCATAGACAAAATATTAATGAAGTTAGGATTTCAAAATGTATTCAGCATCTTGTATAAGCATGTTGAGACTTACTACAATAGCAGTCTCCATGTTCAACCCAACAAAATGTATGTTCTCACCCTATCTCTATTGAACAGATGTACAAAGATGTTTGCAAGTAATAATATTTGTGAATGCAGGAGATGGTATACACGCGTTTAGTCAGCACACCACAACAGAAATCAAATAACCATGGTTTATTTTAGTCAAATTTAAAGAAATGCATTTGCAAACAAGTGTTTCTTTATTATTAATCTGTACTAGATATAACAATTCTAAAGTCTGATATTATTTTTTTACTTTAAGATTTTTTATTATTATTAAGAAAAGCCATCATTGCTTTGCCATGGATATCACCTTTTCAAGTATATGTCAGACATATTACTTTTTTCTTTTAGAGCTGATGTATATTTATGCACAAAACAGAAATGAAATTATTCAAAGGTAAACTTCAAAACCACCATAAAAAATGTAAGGAAACCCAAAAGGGTTTATTGAAATCATATGGGGACAATGGTGGTGACGGTGGCATTGGTTCCACAATCAGTGGGTTGCCGATTTTATTCCCATTCCATCTACCTCTGCTGGTAGTGGTCAGAGGGCCAGGTGGCACCAGTGTGTGGCAACCCCGCCTCTGTCATTGTGCCCCAGGGCAGCTATGGCTACTACCCAGTAGCTTGCCACTGTGTGTGTGAATGAGTGAATGGCAGAATGTGGTGTGAATCACTTTGTGTCCTCTGCAATTTAAAGAGTGCTATACAAGCAAAGGCCATTTACCATACTAAACAAAGTAAAACATTTTACTCTAACACCTCAGCTTCCATTGTGTGTGTGGCTAAAGAGAGGAAAACTGTGTCTTGATTAAAATCAAGGGTGTATTTGTTTGCCATGACTTTGTGAGTCAGAAATAAAGTGAATAGCAGAAGCAAAACAAGGAATTGAGGAGAGTGTGCTGTTTGGTGGGATTTTAAAACATTTTCAAATCCAGCAATTTTCATGACAGAAAGCAGCTGAAAAATCAAAAAGATAAAACTTTGATATATGTTTAACCTTCCTGTGATCTACTAAAACTCTGAATGTACTTTAACAGTTTTCTTTAAACATGTTCTCACAACTGTGTGCTTTCTCTGGCTTCTGATGCATTAGGTTCCAACCTATTTTATACATTTAGGTCCTTAAATAGTGACAGTAAATGTAATTTTCAGCCTTTACTTACTTTATAGCAAGCTGCACATCATCCTGAGGTGAGCGAGGACTTGAGAGGAAAAGCCTTACAATATGGCACTGAGTGCACCACCGAATACATCAACCTTCTGGAACAAGTACTGCAGGTGTGTGTACACTTACATAAACCATTTTTATTGAAAAGGAAATATTTTGGGAAAGATTCTTTTCTATGTAGGTCATGGCTTGTACCATTTATTTTTCTGAACAAGAACAGTTTTTTCAAATGAGAGTTAATATATATATATATATACTGTATATAAGGTTGTAGAAATTAAGTCAAGTTACTTTTAGATGAAATATTTTATTGCAACATTAATCAGGTCTGATGTACAAGATTAATTCTTGAAAATTTTGGAAAACCTTTCTCAGTGATTTACACTTAACCTCTGACTTTAGCATAGCTATTCATTTGTAATTAGGTTTCAAAACAGACTAAGGTTTTTTAGTATCAAGATTAAGAAAAGGGTATTTTTGTAATCATACATTTTAATATCTGTTTGTAACAACATTTATCATTACAAACTTTTGGAAAGACAAAACATATCACATTTCCAGTATTGTATCTTTCCTGTTGGACTGGTCATTACATGCCAGCTTGTGTGACAGTTCCAGTTCATGTAGATTACCTACGTAATATACAGAATGTATTGTATTTAAGAGCATACAATGAAAAAAAATGCTTTGCTCAGCCAAACTTCAAAAACCCAAATCAAATATTTAAATTATTTTTCTTTTATGAACCTAAAAATTTGAGTTGACATGAACAGGTTTTATTTTGTTGGTTTTTTTTGTAATCCCTGTCATAACATGAGAGCATAACTCCAGTTGACCTCTCTTTCTTGTGTTTGTACACTTAACAAAGATGTGCTCTTGTGTTTTCAGGTGTTGCAGAGACCAATGCCAGAGCAGAAGCAGCAGCTGGCCATGCATTCAAAGCATGTGGCAGCCTGTGTGACGGAGCTTGTCCAGACAGCCGAGGCCATGAAAGGTGACATCCACAAACACACACTTGCGTACGCACCCACTCACTTTGCTGATCAAACACTCTTAGTCACTGAGTATAGCTCAGTGCCATTTAGTCACTAATGCCCCCATTCTGCCTGGTGCAACATTTATTGGAGGATACAGCAGAAGCATTCAAGGGTTTAAGGAACCTTTGAAAATTATTATGTTTTTGATATTATTATTAATGGCAACAAGCCTCCATGCAGTCCAGAGTACTCAGTATATACAATATTTTATATTTTTATGACATCAGTAGAAACAGAGATAATTACAAGCAGACTGTTCTCAACACATTTAGAGAACACAAGAGTTTTCTAATAATCTGTGTCTGAGCCTGTATGCTTTGTCATCAACAAAAGATTCCAGGGGCGCCATTTTTATAGACACCCTCTTAAATATGTTAAAGGTCTTAGAGTAAATTAATCTTTTATTGCGGTGGTATGGACCCGTAAAAAATCCATGATATGTATCTAAATAAAATTTATGTTAAGAAATATTTTTACACAAAAAATGAGTGTGTCATAGTTACTATTATCCCTACTGTGAAAATATTGTACAACCCTCTGACTACAAGAAAGCTGAACTAAAGGTCAAAGTGTTCTATTTTTATAGTGTGTGATTCTATTATTACAGTAGTATATTTAAATTTTTTGTTTTACGTATTTATGCTTTAGCATATTTTTAACAAGGGTGCCAATAAATGTGTCTGGTGCTGTACCTGTCATAAATATTATGCAGTAAAAAAATTTAATTTCAGTATTACTATGACACATTGTTTTGGAGCAGAGGGAAACTGACTGAGCTGGATTTGTAGACAACATTCAGCTTTAAGTGAGGCAGGGTACCAGTAGGAGCCAACACAGTTTGATGAAATGTAAAAATCCCTGACAGGATTGTGTAGATGTCGAAGATTAGTGGAAGGAGCCCTAATCCGCCTGCTCATGAATAACACTGTTGCACTAGTGAGTCAAGCCACCAAACCTGTCAGCATCTCTAATAAAGATGGCTCCCAAAAATCAGTTTAGAATATTGAAATTGTAGCTCAATGTAATCGCCATGCAAATTTCTTCAAATGAAGCTTTGTAGGATGGTTACAGCAGTGTCTCTGCATGCTTCAGTACTGCATCTGACAGGGCTAATAGATTCTGTTTGGGTGAGAATTAGATTTCAGAGAACAGCCTGACACACAGTGGGGCTATCCACTTCACCTCTCTAATGTCCCATGTGGTCTCTCTTTTTTTTTTCTCTCCATCCCCCTCCTCCTTTGCTGCTTTAGATGGAGGTAAGTGGTATACGGCGTGTTTTGTTCACCCAGATCAACTTTCATCAGGGTCAGTGGGGGGCCGAAGAGTAGGCAGCTCAGGGGTTTGGGGGGGATAACAGATTTCCCCAGTGATAGACAATCTATAAACATCATCCCCATCTGCTTCACCAGGCTGTCCTTCAGCAGCTCAGTTTTATGGACATTTAAAAGCCTTTAAAAAGACAATGATCCATCAGACGTGTATTTCATCTAGCTTACGTTTATCTCAGTTTCCTTTGAGGCATTATTGTGATAATGGAAACATTTGAGCATTTTAGGATGATGAAAGGAAGGCATAATTGCACTGGTAAATGAAATGGAAATGCACTGCTGTTGTTTCTGTTTACCTTCAGTGCAAAGCAGAAAGAAAAAGGCATCAGTAATCCAATGTCTGCTATCGATCTCCTCCAGGATCAGACTGCGTGGACCCCGAGGACCCCACCGTCATCGCTGAGACCGAGCTCCTCGGTGCAGCAGCCTCCATTGAAGCCGCAGCCAAGAAACTGGAGCAGCTCAAGCCCAGGGCCAAGCCCAAGGTAACAAGTGCCCCACTCAACCTTTTTCCACCCACTCAAGCCCAAACACAGCTTTCTGCGATTAATCAGCCGGGGAGTCGATGTGGGATGTAGGTAGGAAAAGGTGACGCCGACTTTGAAGTGGAGTCCTCTTTTTCTGTAACTGATCTGCTGACATGAAATCATGAAAGGAGAGAATGAGACTATGTTACATATACACAGCATGTTGACTCAGAGAGCTCGTCCAGTGAGCTAACTTATAAAACTTTCTTCAAAGCTACTCTTGAACATTATTTTGAACTGCATTGCCAGGAGATGTAATTACACAGCTGGGTTGTCAGGCTTATGTTGGATTGAGCTCAAATGTGCACTGAACTGCTGTGACCCTTTGTGAAAGAAAAATTCTCTGTCCTATTGAACTTATTTCCTTTGTTTTGTAGCTCTGTTTTTCTTCTCTAATCTACTACTGCTTCACCCCTGTACTCACTCTCCAGATCAAAACCAAAATGTGTAGCATAATGTACAGGCAGCATAGGTGATCATTTATACTATATGTGCTATAAGACTACTTTTATGTTTTTGTTCTCTATGTAAGTAGATGTTGTCTTTGTGGCGTGCTCTGCATGGTTGTAGTGTTTGTTTATCTGTCTCTGGACAATTGTGGTCTTGTGACTCCAAAGATTTCTCCCCTTTTTTATTGTTCTTCCTGTAAATGTGATCATCAGTCCAATCTTCATCTGTGTGACTTTAACATGTATAGATTTAGGTTGTCCTATTTTTGAATGAAAACCATGTAAAGTCATGTCTCATACTATAGATACTATAATTCCATGGCAGCAAAGCAGAGCTTTTGTTTTAATGGAAAGAGATTAATCAAGGAAAGGATTTTCATATTTTATGTGTCAGTAGCTCCCTCTAGTGAGCATATTAAAGACAACAGAAAAATGAAACCTTAAACAACTAAACATAATTTAATTTCCGTATTTGCACAGATAAAAGATTATTTAGTCACGTACAGGATGAAGCTAAGACAAAAGATTACGGAGACAGAATTCCTGGGAATGCAATATGAAAACGATACAGAAGAGACGTGATTTTCAATGCCTTGCAATACTACTCGCCTTATTTGAAAATTTTCTAAGTTTATGTCATAAGTGCAAATTTCAATTTATTTTACTGGGATTTTATGTGATAAGTCAACATACAGTTTAGTATAACTAGATGTAAAATACAAAATATGATGTAGGACTGCATTTCAGTGTGGTTACAGCATAAATGTTCGAACATGTTTTTTTTTTCCAGACTAGGGTGTAGAGACAGATAGTTTTGCCCTTTAGTTGATTAGATGGAGCACATCTGTGAACATCACTATTCCAGGCTACCAATTGAAGATTTGTAACCTGTGGGCCGCATAGCACATAAAAATATTTTGATCATAACCATTCCGTTGTAGAGCTGGTTCTATATTTGGCTTTGCTATCCTGCTGGAAGGTGAAGGTGAGTCTTTTGGAACCTCAAACAGTTTCATCAATCTTCCCATCAGCTTTGGCCAGCTTTTCTATCTGTGCTGATCAAAAGCATTCCCATGACATTCTGTCAGGACTGTATATCACTTTAGGTATATTGTCTTCAAGGCGACATGCTGTGTTAGTTTTGCTGTACAAATGAAATTTCATTTAGGTCAGAAGGTTATTTTAATCTTATTTGTCCAGAGAGTATCAACTGTGTCCTCTACGTGGCTTTAGTTTGCAGTTGTTCCAGACTCTTCCTTTTTTCCGATGTCAGATAGGCATCTGTGAGATGTTCAAAGCTTGAGATATTTTTTGCTGCCTACTTCTGCTTTAAATTTCTCCAGAACTTTATCTCTAAGCCGGTGTGTTCTTTGGTCATAAAGTTGTGTGCTCACTGCTCCCTAATATTTTTTTTTATTTTACACGTCAACTCTATCCGCTAGTTGGAGGACTCCTTGACACCATTGGTTTTATTGGATCTTATTTATATTAGAGTAAAGAGGGCTGAATATATATCCATACCACACTTTTTTATATTTTAATTTCTAAGAAAATTATTTAAAAAAAAACATTTTCATTCCATTTCATCTTCAGTATGTTGTTTGAGTCAGTCATATAAAATCCCAATACATTGAATTGTAAGGATGAGAATGAAAACCTCTGCAAGGCTCAGTATACAGTGTGATTCACAAACTGTAGAGCTCTATTAACTGGTATTTTGGAATGATGCCAATGCTATCACAGAGAGAGAAAATTAGCACAAATACTGTTATTTATCATAGCCTAACACAGTTCCAAGCAGATGTTTAGTCTTTATTTATGTTCCCAACAACTGCCTGAATTATTCCTCTTCCGTTTTACTCCCCTCTGCTCTTTTCTCCCTCATACTTTCTGCCCTTTAAGAGCAGACGACTCTCCTGCTCCCAGCATGCTTCCTCTCTCCCCCCCTCCCTTCCAACTCCCTAAGCCATTGTAGGCCTGGAAGCCTTCTCTGCAGGGCTCTGTCTGATATGTTTGATATATTAGGTTGTTATTCAGTCCAACTATATATCAAACATATTCCTACAGTGTCCCGCCCTGTCTCCAGCCACGTGTGCCTTATGTGTTTATGGAGGTCTGTGGTCAATCACATCTTGTTGACTGCTGATGCAGAGAGGGCCATTTGTTGAATGTCCCCGAACTGAACCTCTGTGATTTTTCATACTGTTCTTCAGTTCATTTGGCAGAAATGACTGTTTATGTTCACATTCTGCTTCGTTGCTCAAAATGTGTTATATCTAGATTTGTTTAATGTGAAAGATACCATTTTACCTCAATATACTTTATAGAAAAAGTTGTCACTGGGGCTGTGTTATTTGTGGCTCGCTGTATTTTACAGATCTGAGGATAGATGTGTTATTATTTTTACCTTGGTTTCATCCATTCATTGCAGATTGGGATTTGTGACTTTTTGGGGCTTTTTTTCTCCAGCAGGCTGATGAGACACTGGATTTTGAGGACCAGATCTTAGAAGCTGCAAAGTCTATTGCTGCAGCAACCAGTGCTCTTGTAAAATCTGCATCTGCAGCTCAAAGAGAACTGGTGCAACAAGGCAAGGTCAGAAAATAATTCCTTCCATACTTTGATTGTTATGTGGGCATAGTACACGTGCACTATACACACAGCATAGTCAAAAAATGGGTTAAAAATGGGTCTGACTGTTGAATATCCAACAGTCAGACTATCAAAAAGTATGTTGAAAAAAATAAATCTAAACTAGATTACATAATAACTAGCTATTTGGGTTAAACTGTTTTTTGCTTTTAGCCTCATATTGCCTTAAAATTATAAATGATAAATGGACTTTATGCTACAGACACATTCACCAATTTGCACTCACAAACATGCACACACTGACTGGTAGGCCACTTGGGGTTAAGTGCCTTGCCCAGAGGCACATTGATATGTGACAGGAGGAAACTGGAATCAAACAATCTTTTGATTGCAAGTCTACTACTCTACCAGAGAGCCATAACAATGATAATGGCTCATAAGACTTTATTAACATTTAGACAAAACTTAGTCTCATTTGTAAGGTATTATACTTTCTGTGTTTACTAACTTTATGACCAATTTTCTGGAATTAGGGTAAATGTTGAAATTAGGTTGCATAAGCTTTTGGTAACTGATTATTTGGTAAAAGGTTTGTGTTTACTTAAGTGAATAAACTCATTTACTAAATTCATCACATTTATCACATTTATCACCTAACCACTTCTATAAGCATTTGGCTTAAAGAAATAACCAAGTGGTTTTATAATGTAATATAACACCTCATAAGATATTGCCTGTCTGTATTGACTTCATGAATAATTATTTTATCAAAATGTGAATATTGAGCTTAAACTTGCTTTAGCTTGTAGTGGCTGCTAAGCAATTAAATGGCCAATATTATCTTAAGTGAACAAACTCATTCTCTGGTGATGATTGAAGTCATTAACCCTGCTCACTGATATTAGTGTTATTACAAAGCATCATTTCACCACCTGACTATTTCTTATCTCATCCCATGCAAGAGGTTTAGTGAAACAAATGATACTGACAAATAGTTCAAAATGCATAAACCCAGCGTAGGTAAAGAAATGACCAGCAGTTTTGTATGTGTAAGACGATTTTATCTTTTCTTTTCCATTCTTCAGGTGGGATCCAATCTAGCTAATGCAGTAGATGACGGCCAGTGGTCACAGGGTCTCATATCAGCTGTAAGTTACTTTGATATGTTACTGTATAAACTTTGCTTTACTAAATGTTGTACCCAGCCAAGATTAAGTGTGAATTTGTTCATTGCTGTAGGCTCGTATGGTAGCAGCAGCCACCAGTAACCTGTGTGAGGCAGCGAACGCTTCAGTGCAGGGCCACGCCAGCGAGGAGAAGCTCATCTGTTCTGCCAAGCAGGTTGCAGCCTCCACGGCTCAGCTGCTGGTAGCTTGCAAGGTGAAGGCGGACCACGACTCTGAAGCCATGAGAAGATTACAGGTAACACTGAATTACATTAGTTCAGCTGTGAAAAGACACATAACTCATATATGCGCTCACTTTTTCAACACCTTTCTTTAGGCTGCTGGCAATGCAGTGAAGCGGGCTTCCGACAACCTGGTAAAAGCAGCTCAAAAAGCAGCATTTGACAAGACGGAGGATGACAGCGTGGTAGTGAAGACCAAATTTGTTGGAGGCATTGCTCAGGTGAGAGAAAAATCTATGAATGAATCTTGTGAAGTCTTGGATATAAATCCTCCCGACTGCGTGATTTGCCCTTTTCCACTAAATGTTACTGAGCGATTGCATTTCTTGCCCATATATCAAAATGCCACAGTTGTTTTTCTGAAATTGTGATGAGCTCCCACAGATTAAAAAAAACCCATCAGATCCCTTTCAAAGCTGTTTACCAGGACATTAACAGCTCCAAAATATCGCACCTCGGATAACTTTGAACTGCTTCACTGCTGGAACAGAGAATATTCATCTCGGCAAAAGCAAACAAAGATCAACAATATCCAATGAGTGTTTTTCTGTTGTCGTTGCTTCTTTTTGATGCTGATTGGGTTCCTGTGTCAGTGAGATATTCACAACAACTGAGCTTATGCCCGTCACTTTCCATTTTGCCTCTCATTGTCACACTGATGGGATTCTGGGATCCCACTGTTATTGTAACCAGCTTAGACTGTGATTGACATTTAACAAGGAAGGTAAATAACTAAACAAATATTTGTTTCTATTTTCTCTTTTTTATTACTACCATCAGTAATTATTTATTAAATAACTTCTGATGAACTGACAGTAGACACATATTGTGATTCGTCTTTCAAGCGTGGTATTGATTTTCCAATACAGGGGACCAGCATTAGAAATTTAAATGTGATCAAGTTTGGCTCATATATAGCTTTCCTGCCTATTCACAACAAATGTCACATCAAGGCACTTTTTAAGATTAACTTGTTCAATTCGTCTTCAATTAACAAAAATTCAGATCAGGAAAAACTAAAATCAATGTAATACCTGCCAGCCATAAAGTCAGATTCAGGTCTAATTATATACCATCCCTTTACATCCCAATCACAGTGCAATCAGCGTAGGCTGATTAATTATAGCAACTTAAGAAAAGATTTAAGGAATCTACATGACTGGAGCCTGACTACGTGTGAGCAGAGGAATTAAACATTTCTTTGGAAATGTGTGGTCTCCATCAGCTGTTGCTGTTCTTCACAGATTATTGCAGCTCAGGAGGAGATGTTAAGGAAGGAGCGCGAGCTGGAGGAGGCTCGGAAGAAGCTGGCTCAGATCCGACAGCAGCAGTACAAATTCCTGCCGAGCGAACTGAGGGAGGACGAGGGCTGACTAAGGCAGCAGGCGAGGAGGCTGATGTGCAGATGACAGCATCTCCTGAACGGGAGACGATGCGGATGTACTGTCGCCCGCTTGGCTCCGATATCACTGAAGACTATATTCAGCACTTGAAACAGGCCTATTTGTTGACAAAAACAAGTGCCTGTGCTTTGTAGTGTACTTGTGTGAGTGTAAGTGTGCGTGATGTGTTTGTCAGTGAATGGCTTCGACATTCAGACTTTAATATAAAGGAAGTTGTTATTGTGAGCAAACAGAGACAAATTGATTGAGTTATTTTCAGTGTAGGTATTAGTGCATCATGAGCATTACTGACTGTTACAGGCATGAATCAGATGCTGATTCTCTCAGTAATCACAGAACATTCTTTAACTGAGGAGAGCATATATGACTGAACAAATGTTCAAAAATGAAGGTCTGTAGCTTATGTTTTACTGTATATGGAAAATCCATCAAAGGATGATTAGAAAGCAGTAAAGGCAATGCCTCTTCAAACTGTGGGCTTGCATGCTCCATTACTCTTAACACATATCGATAAAGCTACTAACCAATAGAGTATTATTGTTCAAAAAGACCCTTGTATCATACTAACCGTGTTAATTGTGGGGATTGTAGCTAAAACAACAGATTTATTCCTGAATTTAAAGCTAATCTGTTCTTTTTGATGCCAAACACAGATTGGTTTAGAGCGATGTAGATGAAGTGAAGGGACAAAATAACAAAAATACATTGATCCCTACTATCAATCACTTTTATGGAAAATACCTATGAAAAAGAAAGAAAGTAGTTTTGTTTAGATATTCAGATCTAAATGTGACCAAATATGTCTTGCTGCTTGTACAATATTGCACTCAAAGGACCCCACTGATTTTTCACCTAAAATACAGATAACCCTGTAAAGTTATAAACAGTATTATTACATTGTTCTGACATGTTTTTCCTTTTGCTTTCATGGTTTAAAATTTCAACTATTTACACAAACCAGATTAAGCTCATGTGCCACTTGTACTCAAACAGGGTTCCTTTGCGGTCTTCAAAAATCCAGAATAGTTTTGAATTTAATCAATATTTTACAGATATAAACAAATGTGGAAGAAAAAAAATTTATTGCTTTTACATAGCTACCATGATGACAGCTATATCTTCACCATATTCAGTGCTGAGTTGAAAAAAGAAGGTATGTTGGATGTAGATATGTCATGGATGTTACTCAGGTGATGTAATAATAAGGATGAACCTTGAGATTATTTTATTTAGACTATAAATTTATTAGGGAAACAGAAATGAAATTCCTTGTTGAGACTTCTTTACTGTAAATATTATTTACAATTCTTGTCCAAAGTTTACATACACTCATCAGCCACAAATGTCATAATATTTTTTATTTATTTGAGCTTTTCTTTTTTCACGGTGAACTGAAGAGAAACCAAACAGCAGCCTTTATTTTTAAAACCCAACAAAGGGACGCAGAAGTTTGAATTGTGTGGTCAAAATTCTATGTACAGGTTCAATAAGGTCCTGGTTTACTAGTGGTTGGTCATTTTAGAACTTCTATCTGAATTGGTTGAGTTCACTTAGTTTGGTTGGTTTATTGGCTTTTAAACATTTAAAATAAATTTTCAGTACAGTTGAGTTCTTTAATGCTTTATTGTGTCCCAAATCAGTTGTGATGTGTGCGGGGATCATTGTCCTGTTGAAACACTAATATGTGTCCAAGTTTTACCTCTCCTGCTCTTGGTTTGAGTTCAATTTTAGAGTTGACATTAACATGACATTTATGCTGGTAATGAGTGGATGTATGATACCTCTGACAGATTTAGATTTTTATTTTCTACCAAAGCATTTGTTTATGTTAGGAAGTGAAACAGGCTTCTGTCAAAAGATAGCAAAACTGTTTTGAATTAAATTAATCTGTTTCTATTTAGAAATGAAAATGTATGTCAAAAATGATTTAAAAATCTTTACTGCTAGTGCAGCAATCAAATCGTTCTTTTAATTGCTGATGAGCTTTTTTCACTGGTTTTTTGATGATTTATCTTTAGAAAGAAACTCTAATTCTCTGAGATTGGAAGGCCTCCTTGCCATCTCCCTAATTGTTAGCTCTTCCACAGATTCTGGCACGGTCTCTCCAAAACATTAAAATTTCTTCCATTCAGAAGAAATAATTTTGCCAAAATAAAAAGAAGAAATCCCTTTCAACCAAAATCTTTTTGGAGTATAAATAACTTGGATCTTAACTTTGTAACTTAAACATGCCCTGAAGTTTGACCCAGATATCTAGAAATAAATGTTAAAAAAAGTATTGAACTGCAATTGTTAGAAAAAAATGTTTTTAGAAACGCTGATCTAAGCACACTTTATTATTTTCTCGTTACTGTAAAGTGTTTTTAAAATTGCTTCTATATTAACTTTGTATGTCTACTACACAGGCTACTCCAGCAAGGTAATATTGAGTTACTGCTGTTGTTTGATGGAAAATAAGCTTCTTACAAGGATATTGGGCTTCCACCTCCGGGCTGAAATGAGCATAAATGTTTTCACATTTTTCACACTAAAGACAGCAATTCAAGGCTTCCATCACATCAAATCTTTATTAGGAAACCGCTTCTTGTTGCATTTGAGGGAACTGATAAAATTACTTTTTTTCTTTCTTCCAATAATGCATTACACATGTTTTAAAACTACTGCTGTTCATTTCCTCAGTCTGTCCAGGCCCATGTCATGTCTGCATCGTGTTCTAGTGCCTTATTTGAGTCTGCGCTGCAAGCAGCTGAACATCAGGCTGGCTGGGAGCCTGAGCCTTCTCTCTCTGGGTCAGAAACATTATGCCAGTCTATCAGCAAAATCTTTGCCATACTGGGGGCCTATACCTGCCGGCGGTGTTATAGTGCTGATGTTAAAGGGCATCTATGGATACCTTTAGGGTTTAGTTACTAACACTAGATTGCATTCAGTGAGCATGTGGCTACATGTATCTGAGGTAATGAAATTATTTAAATTCATTCAGCCAAATACCGCTAAAACATTGAGCTGATTAACTTCCTTGTTGCATTGTCTAAACCACTATTAAAATGTTTTTATCTGTTAATGTGAGACTAATCCTGAAATATACTGTCCAGCAGGAGTGTCTAAGTATTACTGGAATAGAATAAGAGTTGCCATCTCTGTTATAAATAGGTGTTGTGCTTTCTTTAACAGAATGCGTCAGTTGTATCATTTGATGCTGTATTTACAATATTTATCTGGTCACAGAAGTATTTTTTGTATTCACTAAAAATAAAAATAAAACAGTTTCAAGCAAACAGCACTAATTTATTTATTTATTTATTTATTTTACAAACAGATTAATTGATGTTTATATCAATTAAACATCATTAAGTCTTGTGTGGATTTATCAAGTCAAGTCATTAAAAATGTTTTTCAAGTCTGATGTGATTGTGCTTCACTCTTTAAGTGAACTGAACAGTGAACAGTGTTGTTTAAAGCCTTAGATTTTGTTTTTGTATTCAAGGCCTGCTTTAATTTTCTCTGTGGATTGTATTTGAAACGGATCGAGTGCCTTACTTGGTCTTCATGATGTTTACTAATGTTTTCTATCCAGCCTCTGAACTCTTCACAGAACAGCTGCAATATACTGAGATTGAAATACCTACAGGAAGTTATAAGTTGACTTCTGAAAGTATTTGGTTACTCTGGATTTATTTTAAAGGAGTCAGACTAAAGGAGATAAATACATACTATATGCAAGCCACATGTTTTGGATTTTTGTTAAAAAAAAAAAAATAACTTTTAAGAAATGTATAAGTTCCTCTCAAATTCATAGTTATGCTCCACTCTGTGATAGTATATCACCAAGTATCTCAAAAAATACATTGACGTTTGTTGTCATAACATGACAAAAGAGTGTAAGAACATGAAGGCGTGCATTTGTCTAAGTAAACAGAAAAGACGGGAAAAAAAAACAGGAAGACTGTCATTCTGCATTTTTGTCAGCAGATGTCAGCATTGCCCTTCATAGCTCAGTCAGGGGTGAAGAGAATGTTTGGAGAAGCATGTTCGTGTGGAACGATTAACAGAGGTTTGCCAGACCAAATATGGAAATTGTGGATTCACTTTTTTTTTTTTTTCAAGCTTCCCAGACCAGACTTTGAAGTATGCAGAGATCTCCATTTAGATGCTTTGGTCAAGAGGAAGAGCTCACATCAGTTTTGCTCATTCACATACCATTGCACACAGTAAAATTATTTGAGAAGTGATTATTTTCTACACATTCTGTTCTGGGTATGACAAGTCATCAGACAGACTTGATGTGATATTTTTTGCTTGTTTTTACAAAACTATAGCTGATCTTCTCACTGAGTCAGAAGCATGTTGGGGCATAGAGAATGCATAAAGGATGCAAGTCCAGAACATTTCCTCACTGTTCTAATGAAGACCATATTTGGCTGTTTGAGTGTTTTGGTCTCTGCACAGTAGGGAGGGGAAACTGAAGCCATGTGTGTTGAGAGAGATTATCCATCTTTTTCTCACCCTCTTTCTGTGGCTCTCAGCCTCTCATGCCAGTGAAGACCGTGGACCAACAAGGTTTTTGTGGTTAACTATTATCAACTTTAAGATTTTTACACAATCACTGAAACAGACACTGATTTTCAGAAGAAAAAAAAAACAGGTTCAATTACAGCCATCTCTTCCAGATTTAATATTTTCAAACAGAAATAAAGACATCTTTAAATTCACATAAGCTGACTAAATTTGTCTTCCTCAGCATTGCATTTCATGCATTTCTGAAATCCTGTGATATAGTGTCATTTGCTAAAGACAACATTTAGAGTAAGTTCTCTATGTATTAACTCAACATGCAGGTTGTTACCCATCAATTTGCTGTGTTGATGTATGATTCTATGTTCTGTGGTAAATATGCAGTAAATATTCAAAGGGCACAGGAAATGTTTTAATCACAAGTCATAAGTGTGTTATCACAGACACAGGAAGGTTGGGACACAAAACAAACGTTATGTTTTCAATGAAAAACACTACTGAAAGTAAACCCAACAGTTTGGGTTTACTGCAAAAAAATATTGAGGTTTATGCATCTAAACATCACAAGTGATGCCTTTTTAACTGATGTCAAATTATTAGTTACAGTGCCTTGCAAACTTGCCTTTTGAACTTTGGAACCAACATTCTTTTGCGTTACAACAAACTTGATGTATTTTATTGGGACCAACATGATAGACTAACAGACTAGTGCATAATTGTGAAGTAGAAGAAAAATTATACATGGTTTTCAAAATTTCAAAAAATTGTCATCTTTTTGCATTTAACCCACTATGCTCTGATGTCATTAAATAAAACCTAGTGTAAATAAAGGTCTTTAAATGTCATCTAATTAGGAAAAATAGTTTGTTTTATCCTCAACATGTAGATGCAGGAAGCAAGCACAGGAAGTTGCTCTGGTCAGATAAAACCAAAAATGAACTTTTTGCCCCACATAAAATGTGACAAAAAACAGTAGTTACACTTCATGAGAAACAGCATTCTAATTGTCACACATGACGTTGGTAGAACTGTTAGTCTCAAACATAAAATTCCATTAAGATAGACTGTGGTTTTTTTGTTGTAATGTGTCAACATGTGGAAAAGTTCAAAGCACTTTTGCCAAGCACTCTCATGAACAGGTTACTTAGTTGAAGGAAGATCTAACAACAGTGAATCATGTGATTAAGGAATAGACTAATTAGGAAAACAGAAGTGTTCTTTGCCGCATTATTTATTTTCCTACTTCCTTCACAGACGTTTTCCAGTCAGTCAACTGAATTAAAACTGTTTTGCAAAGATGAACTTTAAAAGGTTCAGTCTCTACATGTGCGAAGTTCATAAAGATGCATCCTAAGAGGCATAGAGCTGCAGTTTTAAAAAAGAAGTGGTCATCCCACAACACTTTTCAGATTTTTATTTCTAAACAGGTTTAAAACACTGGACCTGTTTTTTTCCCCTGATAATTATCTGTTACTTACTCATGGACTACCACAAAATATCCAAATTAAATGTGTAGAGGTTAATCAGCAACAAAACAAGGTTCGAATATCTTTGTCTCTCAGGTTAATCGTTCAGCTTTTCATTGTTGAGTATACAACTGCATTATTATTTATAATAATGCAGTAATGCTTGGGCTACTCTGGTTTTTCAGTTATTTATAATAATGCAGTCAGTTATTTGCTAAAAAATGTTATTGCTAAAGACACAAACTGCAGTGGCATAATTTGCTAATGTTGTAGTAGGGTATATAATTTTAAAATCCTGCAAATTCATAATAAGAGTTTAAGGTCAGATTACACTTTGACTTTTCATTCTTTCTTGATTTTATATCATTTAATGAATAAATATCATTACATCAGAAAACCCTCTCTTGAAAGGTATTAAGAGTTTTAAAATAAAACTTACATCGGGTGAAGAAATTCCTTTAACAGGCAGAAAATAGCTATGCTATCAGTGAAGCACAGAGAAATGGAGAGAGATTTTGCTTGGAGCGGTGGAGTAGAAAGTGAGGTTTAAAAAGAATGCCTGTCAGGGAGGACTTTGGGGTTTTAGGGTTGGGTCATTTTCTTTCTCTCCCTTCTCATTTTCTGTGGTCCTTTGTGCACTGAAGAAAAATCTAACCCTTTTCTTGGGCCAATCTTTGGGCAATGTCAGGAATGTTCCCCTTCCTTCCTTGATGAAATCTCTCCAAACACACCTGCTAAGATTTTTTATATATATTTTTAGCAAAATCTTTTGGATATAATCCTGTCTAGAGTGTGATGCAGTCCACACTTATTAGTAATCTGAGGATAATTTCCCATCTTTCAAATTACTCAAGCTGATAATATAGGTGGAAACAGTATTGTTGATGAAATCTCATCTAACACGGTGATATTTAAAATGCTGCTAAGATGTGCTATTCATTAGCAACTGCTTTAGGAGAACATCAACTTGCTAGCAATTTGGATTTTCAGCAGTATTGCTGTTACTAAATTAGCTATTCTGCAAACTGTTATGAAGTAGTAAAGAACCATACAACATTTACTTTCACAAAGAGCATTCTAGCTGTTTTTCAAATATTTACTATTCAGCATGGATCTCAAAATGCTGACTTTGTGAATGAAACAACTTCTGTTGTTGCTACCATGCAACAATCGTCAAGTTTAGAACTTTGTGTAAAGGTTTTTGGTACTTTTATGTGAACACACTCAAGCAGTGTTGGCAGAAAATCTTCTTTAAAAGGCAGATGAGCCGAAACTCTGTGGGATAAAGCAATAAATTACAGCATGGTTTTGCAGAAGTGAGTGAGGTCATTGTATCTGTGACTGCCTGTTGTTTAAGCATATTTACATACCGCTCTTCTGTGTGCTGTAAGACACATCACTTCCTAACATAAACCTGGGAGACAGCAGCTGATGGATCTAAGAGAGGCCTTTCCTCAGCTCTTGAACACTATTACTATTTTAGGTCATCAACTGGATTCTCCCATTATACCAATGCTGCATCATATCCAGTATCAAGCTCTGGTTTAATGTGAATAGTAAACAGAGCATGGAGAGAATGACTCGTGATGCTTTATTGGTTGGAATTAGTCATTGTCGAGTCAATCTAAGAAGTCGCAACAATATTGCTTCCAGTGGTAATAATAATTGCAAGTACAAGGCTTATACTTGGTTAGCAAATGACTCTTTACCTTTTAAAATGCCTCTTTCGACTAGTTGTTCAGTTGATTTATGTTGACAATTTCAAATGCATTGACATGGTTCTATGAAATATTTCATATTTCAGATTCCCCATTTCCAGATGCTAAAAGGTGAGACCTGCTGGTATGTGTTCTGTAGAAATGTTAGTTGCAGACAATATCTTCTGAGTGACAATGTTTGCCGTCTATTTCCCCCGCATGACAGCACAGCAGCTCCGTCAGCCATCATGTACAGAAGGCACAGTATTTCTCAGTCAGCAGTGACACCACGGCTATATTGGGACCAAGCTGAGACTTAAAACTTTGGTGCTAATTTTGGACAGCTTCGCAAGTAACATAAGGAATATCCATTAAATCTAATCCCCCAGCGCCAGACGCAATCATCCCAAGTCAGGTTCTTTCTAAAGGGTTCGCTCTCATTTTTGTTTGCTTTGTTCACGGTTGAATAAGTGCCAAGAACTTGATGTACACCAGGGGAACTGACTGTTTTGGATCGTTTTGCCAAAGTGAACTGATATGAATATTCTCATTAGATTTTGACAGCTTAGAATGAGATTAAGCACTCGTTCGATAAAATCCCTTCGCCTTGAAAAGGAGATTTTCCTTTAAACACGTTAAGTGTCAGCCAGAGAAGAAAATATTTGGCTTCTTCTCCTCTCTCAGCCCAGTAGTCTCCCACCCAGCATTAAAGCTGAATAAACACTCTCTCTTTCTCACTAACAGTATTTTTTTTGTTTATCAATGCTGGCGCCAGATTTAATAAGATGATTTAGAGTAAAGATAACTAAAATAAATATTCATTGTGACTTAGCTCACGGTTTGTCACATTTTCTTTCACTTTTAGCTATAACTCTTAAGTGTCTTTCTTGGATCTGAATTTGTTTTGATGGCTATGGTTTTGAAAATAAGGGATGTATTTCAGAGAAATAGACATTTGGGATATGTGCTGTACTTAATATAACTGGAAATTGAAAGAGATGTTTATTAGTTCCATGCAGAGTTGTGAAAGAGGTTGAATTTAATAATTGCTTTATAGGTGGAATTTAATCATTACCAACATGGTCAAAATTCAATCGATTCCATTTATTCCAATCCAGATCAAATCATATATCATCCTAGTCAATACTAACTGATGAAGGTTAATGTAAAATGGTGCATAGCTTTCTAACTTTATGTAGAAATAAAAACCAGAAATGACCAGAGTGCATTTTGTCCACCCTCTTTGCTCTGATTCCCTAAAGGCAAATTCATTGCAACCGATTGCCTTTAGAAATCAAATAATTAGTAAATAGAGTCTGTGTATACCTGAATTTTAGTATGTACAGCTATTGTGAAGGTCTCAGAAGTTTGTTAAAAACTTGGGCTACTCTGATTTTTCTATTTCTGTGTAATCTATGTGTTCTTTGACACAATAAAATTACCATTACCTAACCCTATCAACTTAAATTGACAAGCTAACAAGAGGAGAATTAAACATAGGAGTAATCAAGAGACCCATTTTAACTCTAAAGGAGCTGCAGAGATTAACTCAGGTGGAAGAATATTTTGACATTGCAACTATTATTTGTGAACAAATCTGGAATCTATGGAAGAGTAGCTTGCCTGCAAACCACTGTGACTGAAAAAAAACTAAAAGTGCTTAGTTCACTGAAAACACTATTTCCATGGTGGTACACAGTGGTGACAGAGCTATAAATTGATGTATACAGTAACTCTGATGGACTTTGAGCTAATTTGCACAGAAAATTTGCAGAAACGTAAATTTCTCATTGTGAATTGCAATTAATTCATCCATGATTCAGAATTTCTTTAAAAGTCTGAAGAGATATCTGTAAGAGAGATGGATCAATGTGAGTGTGTTAATTTCTCACTTGTGTCTCTCACTTTTTGTTGCTCCTGTACTGGACTACGTGTCTCTTACTTGGGGATTTCTGGGATACTTCACATCCCCTGGTTACTTTGGGCAGGATTAAACTTTCATTGAGGCTTAGATGAGGCATGTTCAAGAACGGTGCTGCTCTTTTTGTACAGAGAATAACATCTGTGTCGGTATCAATGATGTTGCACAACAAAAATGACCAACATTCTAATTTTTTTTCATGAAGGGCTAAACTTTTATGGCCAGGATTTTTGTAGCTCTGGTTGAGCATATATTTGGAGTATATTTTTATTCAGTATTGCCTCAGGCTTTATATTCTTACCATATGTGCTTGCTCAGTTTACTGGCTTTTTTTCTGAAGGTCTTGTGTTCTGCACTTTCTGCAAGTTCAAATTTGATATTCTTCCGTCTTGATTTGTTTCAAATCTATTATTCCAGCTCATTGTATCATAGTGGATGATTTGTCCTTGTTTGCTGTATTGTTTTACTTATTTACTTATGTTGTCATGTGTGAACACAGTGAAAGACGAACTGTCTCTTTTATAAAGGAAAACAGGGGTGGGAGAGCTTATTTACTGATAATTCAGTAAATTTGAATTTTTAATAAAGTAGGGGGAGGGGTTACACATGAAAAGTTCACCTTTTACAGTGCTTTACTCCATTCTTTTAATATGTCTTCATGAAGACATAATTACCCTATCATGTAGTATATACACCTCCAAGGCTCCATGACCAGAACTCGCCAGACCACACCAGATGGTCATCTTTTTTTTCTCTCTCTTCTTTCTGTTCAGTCTTTAATGACTGGCTGTCCACAACTCTTTCATCTAGATCCCAAGCTGAGCACAGAGTCTTAGTCAGAGGATAACCATCATGGAGTTTGATCAAACCCGAGAGCTACAGACAGACTTTGCTTTAAGAAATCAGGTCTTGCAGAATTGTGGGTTCCTCTGGCATTTCTCACCACTGAGAGACCACTGTGACCCAGTTGCAGTGAACAAGCCAGTTGCTGGCTTTCAAACAGCTACCCAAAACCACACTGGAATGTCTCATCATGAGAGTCTCAAATGAACTTCACATTATAGCTTTCATTTGGCCAAGCTAAGCTCAGTTAAAGGTGTGGGACTCATAAAAAAATGGGGCTCTATGCTCTCTGCTTTCAAACACAAACTTACTTATTTTCATCTTGATGGTATGAGAGGAAGCATTAAAGAGAAGGCAGTATTTTAAAGAAAAATTATCAGTGTAATAAAGAAATCCTGGAAATCCCCATATTGCCAGAGTTTCTTTCTTTTAGCCCTACAGCGCCAACAGACAGCCTGTAACCAGGAGAACAGAAGCTGAGCAGTAAGTGCATACCACGAAGTTTTATAGCACCAAGGAATGGAAAAAATATTGAGTGGCCTTTGACTTTGGACTTCACAAAAAGCCCCCACAAGTTAGCTGTCTTCTCTGTCAACAGTATTCAACCTTGCTCACACCAGAGAACCCATATATGGATAAAGATACAGTGCTGTGAAAAAGTATTTGCTCCTTTTCAGACGTGATTCAGTTTTTGTCACATACATAATCCAGTAAATTTTAACATTGGAAAAAAAACGACCTGCAAAATACAAAATGCAAATGCAGGTACCCAAACCACCTATATAAAAACAAAATCCCTCAAAATCATTAATTAAATGTCATTGATCACATTTCTTGGCAGTTTCACAAACCACACCCAGGCATGATTAGTGCTTGGTCTAATCAACATGAAGTAGATTTATTGCCGGTTATGGGTTATGAGCCGGTTAATAATAATTGTGGTTGCCAAGGGTAGAACAAATAGTGGGGCAATTACTTTCTTAGAATAAAGAATTGAATGAAGTCATCACTTAAAATCTGCTTTTTGTGTTTACAACAGCTGTGACTGATCTTAAGATTTGTTTAATAATTAGAATGAAGAGATGGACTACTGCAAGCCAGTTATTTGTTGGTGTTGGTTTCTCCATTTTTTATGTTGTATTATGTAACATTATGTATAGATTTATGTGAAGATTATTTGATTCTACAAATAACATCATTGTGTTACTAGAGGAGCTCAGTCAGTTTTCAGTCCAGAATGCAATGAATGCAATGAAATTATTGCAGATTGTTGAGAAATTGTTTTGGGTTTAAGCCGGATTTGCTTAGGACTTATTATTTGGGATATTATAATTTAATATAAATAACTATTTTAGTTGCAGTTGTTTCATAAATCTAGTTAGCATTTGATAGTTAGTATCTGGTTCAAAACTAACTATTGTGGATCTTTAACAGAATGGACTCTATATCCCATGATGCTTTAGAATGAGTAGAAGAAGAACTTGAGGTTAGATGAAGAAGTGAACTTAGGACCCTTCGTTTTCCGAGAAAAGAGCTATGTTAGCTGAATGCCTACACTCTGTCCTATATTATGTACGATTCGTTCATCCTTTTTTTATTCACTAAAGTTCATCTGAATAATCCATCTGACTCCTTTTCGTCTTTGAATTAGTCGAATATACAACACAGATTTTGTAATTTTGCAAATCTGTGACTTCTATTTGTAATTTTTATTTTTATTTTATTTACTTGTCTTTTAATTTTTTTAATGTATGTACCTACTTGTGTTTTTAATAAAAGTGATGATGATGATGATGACGATAATCAGGTACATTACAGAAATAGGCACAAAAAAGGAAGCAAACACTTTTCTCCGTATTGTTTTAAGGATTTTCCCACTGATTGCAAGCATACAAATACCTGGACCTTTAATATACAGCACAAAGAACTAAAGACAACTATTGTAACAGAGATGTCTTCAAGATGCAAGGCAATTCTAAGCTGATTTCAGATCAGTTAGACAGTTAGCACATGTGTGGGAGAGGATATCCACAGGCCCAAAGGAAAGGACAGTAAGCTTTTATGTCAACGATGAGTCCTGATCCCTGCAGGAGGAATTTCTCTGCTCCTTATCTAGAAGTAGGAGGAGTTCAATCTCCCTGTAAACAATCATTTACTGTACTTCCCTATAGACTTCCCACAGTAGGCACAAATAAGTGTCAATGTTGGGTTTATTAGGCAGAGTGTAGCACAGATTGACAGTGTCTGATTAAATACTCCTGCCTTGACCTGTCTAGCCTTTTGAGAATTTAATTTTACAGAAGGATTGTAGCTTGGCATCCCACATGAGTGTGAAATGAATCGTGACAATCCCCCCAGCCCCCACCAATGCTTTGGCCCCTTCCTGCTCTTTTTGTCTAGGCTGACTGAGCAGCATCAGATTTGGCTGATGGTCTTGTCTCTCTGTACATCCCATCTGAAGGGGAAACGCAAACAAACCATCTGGGAGGAGCATTGTAGAGGCCACAAATATGCCTCCATTATGACTCTTGCCCACATTTGTGTTTGCAACACTGCCAGCTTTGCCTTTCTGTTTTTTTGTTGTTTTTTTTCTCAGTTGCTCATCTTGTGTCAGTAATGAAGTTGTTTTTCCAAACTGCTTCTCGAGAAAGGCTTCTTATCTTTTCAAATTTTTCCAAAACTTACTTTTTAGGACCTGCCATGAGAGAATGTTTTTTGCACTGTCCCGAAAGTATTTCTTTGTGCTCTATTTCTGACTTTTCTGAGAATTACTACAATCTGAAGGATGACAGATCCTTTCATTTAACAACAGCTATTTTGTTCTACAGCATATTCTTGGTCCTGGAAAAAGCTTCTTATCTCTGGAGCACCTGCAGCTGCAATTATTGACCTTTGTGCCCAAGGAATTTGAGTTAAATTGTTAAGATTCAGTCTAGAGGAAACAGTTTGATGTGATGAACAAAGTTCCCATTAGCCAAACGGGAAGTTTAATGAATTGCACCAGAGAAAGTAACACTTTTGTAAGATTTGTACCCTTAGTGACAGATTTAGGGTTGCCCAGTACAGTCGGAGTCAAAATGTCACAACCTTATTGCAATTGTCCAAAAAGCCAAATATTGTTTCTGACTCCATGCCCTTGTTACATTTCCATTTCTTCTTGCACCCCCAAGTAGACAACCCTTACTGGTACCTGTATATATAGTGCTGGAACATTACTGTGAAGCCCACCATCAGTGGGTCGTGGGTTTGGGTCGGATTACAGCTTAGGTTGCACCAATCCTGAGGCCCCCCTTTTGGTTTTCGACCATTGCCCTGCATGGACCTATCTAATTGCACGGGCACCGTCCTAAAGAGCCAAGAGGTTTTCTCTAAATATAAACTTGGACGATGTCGGCAGAATCTACTCGACAAGAAGCCTTCCTGCTCTTCCCAAAGCTTCACCCAGTGGCAATTTCCCCAGCATGAGGAGACAGCTGCCCCTAAAATGTCCATGCAGTGTGCAGTTAGCATTACATATAAAATAGACATTAATGTACGGGAACACTGAAGTGTAAATAAAATGTCCTGCTGATTCCTATATAGAGATTAAGGTTTACAAAAAGTCTTCATGAGTACAACGTTAATGAAGTACAGTTTTGTTTTTCTTATCCCCTTATTTGCACCATGCTTCTCAGAGGTTGATTATATTGTGTTGACAATAACAACACTTTGAAGAAGTATTCATGCCTATTTTCTTTTACAATCACAAACTTTTATCAGGATTTTCTGTGGCAGAACACAGTAGTGCTGTCCAAAGCCAGGAGGAAGGTGGATGCAGTTAAATAACACGCTGGAGAAAGCAGAAGGCATTGTTGGTTTACCTTGCAGCAGGATTACAGCCCTGAACATACAGCAAGAGCTACAATGGAATCGTTCTTATATCAAAGCATATGTGTTAGAATGTCTCAATCCAAATTCAGACATAAATCTAACTAAGAATTTGTGACAAGGCTTGAAAATTGAGTTCCACAGATGTTCTCCATCTAATATGACAATCTCAGTTGTTTGTTTTTTCACTGGGAAGGAATTTCAGCTTCCAGATGTTTAATACTGGTTCAGATAAACTCTAAAAGACTGGAGATGTTTTCCCTGATAGGTGGTCTTGCAAAGGATTGACTCAGGGGTACTGAAATCATGCATCCTTTTGTGCTACCTTGTGTTGGTCTATCACATAAAATTTTAATAAGGCACACTAACATTTGTCATTGTAACATAGATAAATGTGAGAAAGTTTAGGGGGTGAAAAATACATTTGCAATGAACACTGCAGGCTATCGTGATACAGTATCAAATTAATGAGGCATTTTGAAAGGCTGCTATTTATTGTCTGGGAAGATCATGTGTTTTACTACTGCCACTGTCTCATTATTACAATTTAAGATTTAACTCTGGGTTTAAAAAAAAGAAGACTGCCACAATCCCTTTGGGTTAGGATTAGAGTAGACGTGGTTTTTCACGTCTACTCTGACTCAGAGTACAACTATAAATATTTTGTGACCTCAGAGGTGTGCCCAAGTGATTCTGGATGCCATCATTTTTAACAGCCCTCTTTATAAGCAGGTTTTCAGTAAAGTTATGCATGGTTGAGAAAGTTTTGGAAATGATAATGCCATTAATGTGCATGCCTTTACCTGTTGCTGCACCTGTCCCACTCTGCTGCTGACCCACTTCAGAATGCTCCATCATGATCCTGAGAGGTAAACAAAATTCCAGCATGTTAGAGAAACCTTAGATCCGACTGGAAATCCTCAGATTAGGCTGAAAGTTGATCAAAAATGAAACTGAGAGAGATGAAGTGGGATATTCCCTCAGCTGAATTTCCCATTTAAAGGGGAACATTATTCCAGAGATTAATGGCTCTCGGAAACATTAGAAGTGTTCGGTTTTTTACCCCAAAAAATGCCACTGGTGTTAATTGTTTTAATTCCAGTTTGAAACTAACCAAACTGTAGCTTAATTTCATTGTCATTGTCTGATCTAGTGGAATGCCACAAAGTGCTTGTGAGGCACATTTTTTCCCCCACAAAATTATATGTCAAGAACTTTTTTTTTTTCACTTCAGCAGCAGGGAAAAATAAATGTCTTTTGGCTGGGCTGTGGCTTTCCTAAAGGCCTTGAGCCTTAAATATTGAAGGAGTTTATGCTGTTCTCATGATGTGCAGGATAAAAAAACATGAAAGAATACAAATTTATGACCTATTTACTTTAGCTTTGTTGATTTTCATCAGATTTTCCTACGGAATGTATCATGGAACTTTTTCAGTACAATTTCAGCAGTCTCTGGATGTTTTTCCAAACTATAATAGACTCTGTGCTTTATTCACTGTGCTAATGTACTGCAGGAACACACAGCATGGCTCATTTCCTTTCTCAAAGTGCCACAGGAAATCCATCCAACAATTTTAAATGAAAGAGATTTTTAAGGTAATTAAGTTCCAGCAGACTGCCTTTAATTTGTTTAACTAATACCGAAAATATGCTGCTGGGTGTTTTACACTAAAGTATGAACATCTAGCTGTCATGAATCCAAAAAGTATGTTGTGCATTTTACAAGGCAACATCTGATTTGTATGATAAAGATTAAAAGAGTGTTTTGATTGTACAGTGCTATCAAACCTTTTCAAGATGAGACACAATGTGAGAAAATAAGCATTTTCAAATTCTGATTTTATTTACTTAACACAAAAATTCAATTGATTTCCCCCCTTGCTAAATTTGAAATAGATATAATTAACCACCGTTTTGGAAAATTGACTAACTTTACTATACTCAAGCTTAAAAACTACAACTGATAATATAAAGAAATGAACTAAACAGAATCTGTTTGACAACATAAATTAGTTCAAAAGATACTAAAATGCAACACATCATGCCCCGACCTAAAACTAATTCAAGAACAGCTGAGAAGCAAAATTCATGACATTTATCAGTCTGAAAAGGATTATAAAGCTAATTCTAAGGTTTTGAGACTGGCATGTACCAAATTGAGAGTTAATATCCGCAAATGGAGTGGCCACATTACCAACACCACAAAGAACCCAAAACATCATCCAATGCACCGCCATCTATAGTGTTCTTGATTTGAAAATAAGAAAAGTTATGCAATAATAACATCAGTGGGAGAGTTCCAGTCCACTGCTGACCAAAGAGAACACAAAATCCTCATTTCTTGATTAAAAATTCAGATATTTCTTCCAGAAAAAAATATTCTGTGTAATGATCAGTCAAAAATATAACTTTTGTGCATTTTCTTATATTTGATGGGGTTTTTTATTCAGAAACATAATTTCAGAAAAAAAAAGAGCAGAATGAAGATTTTGATGTGAGCTAGTAAAAATCTGCTCACTTAAATCTTATTGAGATGCATTGGCTTGACCGTAGACAGGCCATTCATGCTTGAAAATCCTGCAGTGTGGCTCTTACAGAAATTCTCCAAAGAAGAGTGGGCCTAAATTCCTCCACAGCTCTTTGCTAGTTGTGAAAAACTTCCACCTTCGACTTTTACGTCAAAGGTAGAAAGGTGGAAACAAATGTGAAATTGAAGTAATTACATTTTCACATTTTACTCAACTTATTGTGGTCCGATAAAAATTTGTTTGAGGACATCAAACAAAAGTTTCAATTATTTGTATGATGTCCTCAAATATGTGACAAAATATAGCAAAAACAGAAGAAACATGTAAGAGGACAAAATTATTTTCATGGCTTTGTATACCAACACCATGACCATTGAGACATGAAAGTAATGGCTCCATGAAGCTCTGGTTACCCAATATTTATTCACATCGAGTTATTTAAGCTATAAAATAAAATAAAAATATTTTTAAAAATACATTGTCAACAGAGGCTAATGAAAAGCAAATGTCATAAACATGAACTCAGAATTTTTTCTTTGGCCACAAAGTCTTCCAATCATATCCAAAAGAGCAACACTAAAATTAGCAGGAGAAAACCAAACTGACATGATGACATCCTATATTCAGTCTCCACCCCTCGTTTCAAATGATGACATTTTCTTTCTCTTGGTTAAAGTCTGAAGATGGGACGGCTCATTTAATCCTTTACTAGTTTGAGTATGATTGCAACAAAAAAATCTATAAAACTGAGTTTAGTCTGAACAGGAAAAAGAATATTTTAGGAGCGCTATCTAATGCTGTTAGATCCAGAACGCTTGGCACTAGGTCTAAAGTCTTGATTACAGACCAAGGCAGGTGCACGAAAGAGGCGGCAGTCCTAAAAATACTCTTAAGGATCCTTGTGGCTACTAGAAGACACTTGGGGTATCCTTGGTCCTCAGAGTTGAGTTTTAAAATATATTTTATCAAAGCAAAGTAGGTGGGATCTGCAATCAATGCATTTCAAAATCTATTGATGCATACTTAATAATGTTTTGTGTGTGTGTGTGTGTGTGTGTGTGTATAATCAAATACTCTCATTTGGCAGCATGAATACCAGTTAACATTTCCCAGATGACAGACAGATTAGAGACTAAGCTGCTGTAATTGAGGTTTAAGCTCCCTCTTGTCCTCACTGATATCTGATACAATTTCAGGTAAACACTTGGTTGTGTTGAGCTCCAGTGACTTCAAACAATCACCTAGGTGTCAATAAACTTACAGAAAGCATGTCTTCTATTCCATGCTGTTTATCAGTCCCTTACCGACACCATACAGATGTGTTCAGACACAGTGGTGCCACCAAGGCAGGGCATTGGCCACCCCTATAACCCAGCCAAACATGTGAATCATATTGTATTTTACATGAAATCAATACAGGAGAAATGAGTCTCAATGAGGCACAAACAGATTAATTGACTTATTTATAAATGTGCTAGTTTATCCAATGAATGTATTTAGACTTAAGTCCAATATTTTAAGCTGAGTTATTTATGTGTTGGTGGCTCTCACTGGAAAGTTTATTTATTTCAGTAGTTCAATTCAAATATATCAGTGAGGTTTATGACAGATAGCTTTTCTGTTTAATAAGGCACAGTGATGCCATGGTCATTAAAGCAGTTATTGGTTCTTTTGGCAGTGTGGACAAGTGCTAAATCCTGATTGAAGATAAAACGATCTCCATAAAGCTTGTCAGCAGACTGGTGCATAAGTGCTCTAAAAGTGGATGGCTACACTGACCTTCAGAAAACACAGTGGACCAACACCAGCAGAGGACTGTGGATTCTTCACACTAGAGCTCAGCAACTTGTCCCTAAAAAATTTGGATTTCAATGAACCAGTTCAGAAGTTTTTCTCCTTAGCCCACATCAGGCACTTTTGAAGTCTCTGATTTGACATTGGCTTATTTATAAATGTGTTAGTTTATCAACACATAAAGACAGGACAGGAAATGCAACAGTTGTATCTCATGTCCTGGATATGCCTGTGTGTGGTGGGTCTTGATTCAGGCAACATTCTGTTTCTTCTAAATCTTTCCCAAACTCTTGACAGGGTTATCATTTCACAATTCTCTCATATTTTTTCTACCACACTTTTTCCTTCCACTCAACTTTCCTGTGGTAAAACCGTCTATGTATGTAGCCAGGCTTTCACTCTTTGTGGAAAGAGTCAGATATTGTCATGGAGCAGCTGTCAAGTTAATAGTCTTGTGGCTGTGTACTGTATATTAATAGTTTGTGTTCAGAATCTTTTTATTACTTTTCTGTAATATTCCACTTTTCTGAGAAACATAAATTTGGATTTTCATGAACTCTAAAGTCACAGTCACTAAGATGAACAGAAATTAGAAATACATCTCTTTGTGTGTGGTGAATCTTTATTATATAGGGGTTTCATTTTTTCAATGTAATTACCAAAACAATTACCTTTTACATGATTATCTATTCTTTTAGATGTACCTGTATAACAACAGCATAGAAAATGTTGATGGCTTTTTGTTTTTAATATACCACCCTCAGGATTATTAGTCGCCACAATTTGTCCACCCCTTTCAAAATTTCTGGGGACGCTCTTGCTCAAATGGAGACGGAAAGCAAAGAAAACCCAGGTCGGACTGTTTTAAGTGCAGTTTGATCCATAGTCCCAGTCTGGGATCATTGAAATCCCTGGAATTCACTAGAAAAATGACTTTATACTGACAAATTTAACCCCCTTTGTAAGAGTGATGAAAGTAGTTAAGAAAGACAAGCAGCAGCTAAAAGCTGCTCTAAGGGGGGGAAATAAATGGTTTTTACACGTTCACCCTAGATGATGCTAGACATTGTCAATAACAGTAGCATTTTAAAGTAAATTTCCTGTAGCCTGCCTGCTTGGAGTTCCCATATAAAGACGTATCAAAAGTCAAATGTTTGGGAAGTACGAATCGCTGAGCAGCTCCTTAAAAAACCTCCCAGCTCCCCTCGCACACGCCTCCTCCAGAGAGTATTGGATGTCCTCAGGAATCCAGTCACCCCTCCTTGGAAGAACATATTTGACAGGACGAAGTCAGGCAGAGCCCGCAGTCCAGCCCCAGCCTTCAGTCAGGCACAGACTCCCCCAGCCCCATCTCCTTGCTCTCCCTTTTGGACGTTTTGGTCGGTGTTGAAGCACAGCAAATAAGCAGCCATGGATGCCATCAAGAAGAAGATGCAGATGCTCAAGCTCGACAAGGAGAACGCCTTGGACAGAGCTGAGCAGGCCGAGTCAGACAAGAAAGCAGCGGAGGACAGAAGCAAACAGGTCGGATGAGTTTTCTTCACCTTTTTTTCATGTTTGATGTAAAAGCAGGAAAAGCCCAGGAGCAGCACTAAAAAGCTATGGATCATTATTTGTAATGGATTTGCAGCTGTTGCTAGTTACGTGTAAAAGCAAAAAAAAAAGAAAAGAAAAGAAAAAAATGTGTATATTATATTTTTGCTTAACTTTATAATTTCTTTGCATGCATGTGTAGTTAGAGGACGAAATGAGAGAATTGGAAAAGAAATTGCGTATTACAGAGGACGAAAGAGATAAAGTTTTTGAGGAGTTCCAAACTGCTGAGGAAAAACTGTTGACTGCTGAGGAGACCGCTACCAAGGTACCCGAACCTGAAGTGCATGAGCTTACCTAACTTCTTCTTCTCTCTCCCCTGTCTTCTCTCTGTCCTGTCCTGTCCTCTCCTGTCTCTCCGTGTGCGCTCCTGCGCCCCTGCGCACTCACGCCACTCCCTTTCTCCGCCGATCACCTCTGAACCTCTCCTGCACATGAAAAAATAACAATAACATAAAATCAGCTTGAGGACGACTTGGTGGCTCTGCAGAAGAAGTTGAAGGGAACTGAGGATGAGCTGGACAAGTACTCTGAGGCTCTTAAAGATGCCCAGGAGAAGCTTGAGCTGGCTGAGAAGAAAGCCACCGATGTAAGTATATGGACGCGTGTTCACAGAGGCACCCTTCTCCCACCACGCTGCTTCACATCTTCACTGTTCTCATCTGGGACTGAAGGCGACAGTTCAACAGCACAGACAAGCGTTTGGTGGTGCCTTTGGTACCACTACTTGAGTTGGAAATGTCTAATTTATCTATCATTTTCTTAATTTTGTAGTAACTGTTGAACTGTCGCTAAATGTTTCTCCACAAATCACTTTCAAGTCAGCCCAAAGAAAGTCAAATATGTGGTTATGAATAAAAATATATACATGTGAGGATTTTCATGTTGAATTACGCCAGTAATGCTAGGAAATAAGCTAAATCTTCCCAGTTTGTTTTTTTTTTCTTTTCCAGTGAGTGAAGCCTGTAGCCTAATGTGTAGAATTCCCAAGCTCGCAGAGGCAGCGCCTAGATAAATATAGCCCACTGCTTTATATGGTCAAGATAGAGCTCAGATGAGCGGGCTGCGCTCTTCTGCTTACCACAAGCAAAAACGCACTTCCCACTGAAATAAGTACAAGACAGCGTGTAGGTTTCAATAATAATAATTAAACACATTTTTTTTTGTTCGTTTTTCCTCTCATCTCTTTGTTGTGTTTCAGTTTTGATGTAGACAGTTTGTGATAGAAGGAACGTGTCCTCCGACAATGGTCCCGGTTAATGACAAAAACTGGGTGTCGGCCAGATCCTAGTGCAGCAGACAAGAGAAGTTTATACTTCTAAAAGTCAATTAGGTTGCATTGAGCCACCGAGGGGGAAAACACGTTGGAATAATCCTTTAATTGGATTCCACACGGGGAGTTAAGACAAAGTCTGTCAGAGTGTTTTGAGTTTTACCCTCTTGTATTGTTTGATGGTGATTTTTATTTCAAGGTGACGCGTGGCGTACTATTTGTGCCTGGATTTTTACCCAAAACTGTATTTGTTCATAGAGTTATGTCACTTATATGGGGCATTTTAGAGATATTTAAAATGTTTCAAAACCTCACTCCGTCATTAGTGCAGTTTGGGCTCAGGAAAAACGCTGAAACCGTCTGAACCCTAAATGCATTTTATTGCAAGGGATGTACTGCTCACAGTGAACCCCCAGATGGCGCTCTAATGCCGTTCGTTTATCTCAGGATGGATAGCTGAAATTAGATTTAGATAAGAAAATTTAAAAAAAAAACTTAAAAACAACATTGTTGTTTTAGTTTACCTATTTAATTGTAATTCATGCAAGGATTTTGTTTTAACTGAAATGCAAATCAAATTGGTGATTATATGTATTTTTGGAGGGGGGAGGAGGTTCTATGGGGTGAGTTATTAAATGAATTCAGAGTCGTGATCTGTTTTTGTAGCTGTAGGTTTTGTCTGTCATATTTTTAAAGCGTTATACTTGTACCCTGTAATTACAGCATCCAGGGCTTCAGCAAAAAAACTCACTGAAGCGGTTTGAAGCCTCAGAATAGTTCATGCACTGCTCCCGTTAGGTCCGCAGAGGGCGCTGTAGTTCCGTCAGTGTCCTGCTGCTTGAATCAATTAAACTGCATTCAAACACTTAGGACTAAAATCGCGTGGCTATCTTGTTTTCTGATCAAAGCTGTCGCATTTTATCACTTTTTTGTTCGGTGCAAAACATTTGTTCCGTGCCAAAGTTTGCACAACACTGCAGAATGACAGTTTTATCTTTTTTTTGAAAAGCGTGTGTTGAAATCAGCGTTAACTTCCTGAACAAAAAAAAAAAAAAAAGCTTTGAAGAGCGCGTCTCTCTGACTGCGCGCTGCAAAGACGTCATCCCGTCTCTTGACAATTTGTCAGAAAGTAACTGCAGCTCCGAAGGCGGTATCGGATATTTAAAACAATTGTTTGTTGCTAAATAAATAATAATAACAGTAATGGCTGGAGCTAAATCGCTGGACGCGGTCAAACGGAGGATTAAATCGCTCCAAGGGCAGGTTGACGGTGCTGAAGACAGAGCCGAGAGGTTACAGAAGGAACTGCTTGCACAGAGGAAAGCCAAAGACCAAGTAAGCATGTTGACCGCGCGTACCTGTGCATCAAGCGCAAAAAGAGGCATGGGTCAAGTAACATTTCCTGCGCGTCTATGAATAGTTTCAAAAAGTAGGGAAAAACGTGTTCTGGTTGTGAGACAGCTGGATTTATCTGGATGCCCCGCAGTGCTATAATCTGAGCTTTGCTCTACTTCAAGCTGTGTCACTTTAAGTCACAGATGAGGGTTTGAAATCCCGGGTGCGCGTAATTGACAGCTTTAGGCCGTTGATGGTGTAGTGACCGTTGAGCAGTGTGGCACGTTGTATCATTGCGTTGCTTCATCTCCTGACTTTGCTCCACTTTCAAGCACTTCCCTGTTCCGGGCAACCTGCTTTCTAAAAATGGGACCAAAAGGCCAAATATTTGAATAATCTCCACAACACCAGGAAGTAGCTGCTTAAACCGTGGTAACATTTAATGTGCCATCCTGCTCTGTCAGCTTGTGCTCTTTGACTTGCCCATATAAGGGCAGGAGGCTGCACTACCACAGAGCATAGCGGCAATAGAAATGAGGGGGACTGAATGATTTTACACAGACTCAGCCGTCAGAGCGTAGCCTACTCAGGTGCACTGAAGGGAGTTTCTTACTTGTTGCAGTTTCTAAACTTGAGATGCACGTCGTACCTGCGCTGCTCCTTTTGATTCGAGCTTCAGGGGAAATGGCCTGGTAAATAAAAGACTTGTTTAAGGTGGATGCATAATGCATTTCAAGAATAGCCTCATGGCAGCTGAGCACACCGCAGAATGCAGAAGTTAGCAGCAAGCCCTGATGAAAACAAAACAGTCTTCTCTTTTTTAAATTTAATTTAGACAAACACACAAATTGATCAACCAGATTTGTGTATTTGTTGAAATTTTTTTTCGTTGATTGGCAAGTCAAAAAGTGCAAACATATATATTTTCCTATTCATTAATTGCATTAAAACAAAAGAAATGCCACATTTCTTCCTAATTTTAAATATGTGACTGTTCAACAAAAGTTGGGGATATTCTTTGACTTATGAATGGAGATTATGTTGTACTTCATTCATATAGTGGCTTCAAAACAGCATTTGTTCTATTTTATTTGTCAGTATTAGGAGAATTTGTATTGACCTGGAAAAGTTCAAATCTCAAATATCTTCTCTTCCAAAATTTCCAGCTTGCTTATCATCTCTACATAGTTGGTAAATACCTAAAGATCCGGAGCAATGTCAGGTTTATTGACTTGATACCTGTTAATGCTCTCAGTGGGGCATGTGATGAAGAGCAGTGTTCAACCCTTTGCCAGTTTGGGACATCATTAGTGTAACAAGTCAATATGGTAGCCTCCCACCAGGCAGCACAAAGAAACACTTCTGATCATTATTGCCTCTTGCATATCAAGATGAGTTCATAAATCTACCACATATTTCCTTTGGGCTGATGTGTAATGTCTGAGTCCGGGGTACGAGGTGAAGCTCTCTGCAGTGTCCTAATCTGCTGGTCTTCTGTTCTGTCCCTAGGCTGAGGGAGATGTCGCTTCCCTTAACAGACGTATCCAGCTGGTTGAGGAGGAGTTGGATCGTGCTCAGGAGCGTCTGGCCACAGCCCTGCAGAAGCTGGAGGAGGCTGAGAAGGCTGCAGATGAGAGCGAGAGGTGGGTCCTGTTTTTTCCCTTAGAGCAGACGAGGATTGTTTTATCAATCTCATGTCACATGACAATACGTTCTGGGCATTGCCTTGTTTTCATACTGTTTATATAGAGTACTAACCACCACGTCATCAATTATCTATAGGGATCAAAAGTAATACATTTACAGTTCCTTGTGACAATATTCATAACTCTTGAACGTTATGATGTCCTATACATTACAATTACAGAAATCAATATGCTTTATTAATATTTAATGTCAAAAACCAACTAGATGTCTTGAATTATTTTGAATTGGAATGAAAAGGATCATTTTCAGAGTTATGTGCAGTTTCACATAGCATTATTACATGTGGTCAAAAAGTTTGTTTGGTCTCATCTGACCGGACAACTCCATTCACATTTTTATGTTCCCTACATGACTTTTTTAAAAATGTAAAGAGGAATTTTGGGTTTCATTCGACAGTGGCCTTGACATTTTTATTAAAAGGGTAGAATTGTGGGTAGGTGTATCAGTATTTCTTGACATGTTTAATGGACTAGTGTTGTTTATTTTAATTTGGTTTTAAACTTTTTCCCAACTTCATCTCTGGCCTGTCTGCTGTTGTTCAGTGGTTTTTATGAGGCTGTTTGTTCAGTAACGTTCTCTAACAAGGTACAAACAACTGAGCTGTATTTATACTTGGAACAAATTCCTTTCACAGATAATAAGTAAGCTTTTAAAAGTAATTGGTTGCATCAGATTTTATCTGAGAGTATTAAAAGAGGCTGAATACAAAAGCACGCCACACTTTTCAGACAACTATTTTTAAGCTTGTGGTTCAAATATGACCACACATATGTGACAAAGTTCAATGGGTTTGAATATATTTGCTAAGAACCAAACCAGCTCATGCTGCCTGGGTTTACACAAGTATAAATGTTCAACTCCTAATTCCCGATCTCTTTGCATCATCACACAGAGGCATGAAGGTCATTGAGAACAGGGCCATGAAGGATGAGGAGAAGATGGAGATCCAGGAGATCCAGCTGAAAGAGGCCAAACACATTGCTGAGGAGGCAGATCGCAAATATGAGGAGGCGAGTTCTTAAAAAAACCTGCATGCTTGCTTGCAGCAATCCTTACCATCGATGACTGTTTTTAAGCTGTTGTTTTGCGGCGTAACTCTTTGTTGTGCTGCACCCTCAGGTTGCACGTAAACTGGTCATCATTGAGGGTGACCTGGAACGTACAGAGGAGCGTGCTGAGCTGTCAGAAAGGTGAGAGCTTTCACTCTTATGCGCTCTGAATCTGCACTTACACATGCATGGATGCTGGAATGTTCACATTTTAAAAAGCTTTCTGTATTAACACACACAATACAGGACTTGTTTTCATTTAGACAGTGTGCACTGTGTTCTTACTGTCATTTGCATGCCCATCTCCGTACTAATGGTTGTGGCTTGTGCACGTGCGCCATGCCCACTAACAGGCGCTCTCAGAAAGTGGAGGACGAGCTAAGGGTATTGGAACAAAGCCTGAAATCGCTAAATTCCACAGTTACACAGGTACAACCATCCTAATGTGATTACTGAGTGGCTTGTCTCACCGTCTGTCCTGCTGCATTGGCTTTGCCCTCTGTGCTTGTTCCTTTCACACCTTTTTTCCTGGATGTTTTAGACTTTTTAATGCCTAACATAGCAGAGAGCTGAGCCAGAATAACTTAAAAAGCAAATTGCATGACACTTAAATGCAAAGTATGGATTTCATAATAACACTACTAAATTCACTATGCTGTTCTCACATTACTGCTCTGTTAAGGCATTTTTATGTTTTTTGGGGATTTCCTGTATTTCTTATTTGGTTCCTTTCTCCATCTGTCTCATTTCCCTTGGACCCATTCTGTGTCTACCTGTGCTTCCATCCATCCTTGTTCCCGCCCTTTTTTTATTTTCAAATCCTCTCCCTTATCCTTCGTTGCATCCTTGGCTTTGTATCCTTTTGTTTAAAACACCAGCAAATGCTCTGAACTTGAGGAAGAGTTGAAAACTGTGACCAACAACCTGAAGTCACTGGAGGCCCAGGCAGAGAAGGTAAGCGTGACTTTCTGGGCCTCTGCATGCTGTTGCACCTTTTCTGCTTCAAGACTGCGAACTGGGGAGTCAGAGGAGTCAAGTCTTTAAGTTTCAGTTAATACGTTTTTCTATGAATGTGGATAGTGGATTTAATCTCCTATATTTGACGCTTCTGTTTCTATTTCCGCTCAACAGTACTCACAGAAGGAAGACAAGTATGAGGAGGAGATCAAGGTCCTCACCGACAAGCTGAAGGAGGTAAAGTTTCACTAATTTGAACTGTGAGGTGACCAAACCAGGGGTGTTAAATCGCAGTTCAAGTGTTGGACTAGATGTGTCTCTACATTACAGGCCGAGACTCGTGCTGAGTTCGCTGAGAGATCAGTAGCCAAGCTTGAGAAGACCATTGATGACTTGGAAGGTGAGCTTTTTCGTCGCAATATATTTGTCAAGTATAAATTTTTATTTTTTAACCTCCTGTTGCCATTTAAATATGTGTCTATCTCCTTTTTATTCTGCTGTCCTCTTAACGACATTAAGTCTTTATTTCAGGCAGCATCATCTATTGTGGTAACACATCCTTTTGTGTTAAATCTGAAAGCAGGGTTAGATGTTACCTCATAGTTAAAAGGATACTTGGATGTTTTTAAAGGGAGGTTGTGTGAAGGTATCACCAGTGAGTTTTCACTTCCATGTAGCAGTAATATGTCTTTGCACAGTGACTTTACAGAATTTAATGTATATACATAAGGAAAAACATCCATTAAACGCAGGAGTACTTTCCATGCTTATAAACTGCCAGTGCATCCAAGTGGAAAAAAGCTTTTTCCTTTTTTTTTATTGCTAAAATCAGGTAAATTTGAGCATCTCTCCAACTGTTTGCTAATGTCCAGCCTTGTTCAATTCTCAAAAAATCTTGTCTGTCATAAGATAGGGGTTTGGATTCCAATTGAAGTGTGAAGGGACTCATTCAAGGGACTCATGTTTTGATTGTTTCCATTTTCTCCTCCTGTCTTCTTCTCTATACGTTCTATGGCTTGGATCTTCCACCTTTTGCCTCATTTTCATTTCCTCCCTCCACCTCTTTTGCTCTGCCTCCACTGCACACTCCCTTCACTCCTCGGCCCCACCCAATAGATGAGTTGTACTCCCAGAAACTGAAGTACAAAGCCATCAGCGAGGAGCTGGACCATGCCCTCAACGACATGACTTCCATGTAATTTATGCCTTTTGACACCTGCTTGTTTTACTGTCACGCTCCTCACCCATTTACCTCTTCGCCCAACTGCCTGTTCAACTTTGTCTCCATATTATGTTCATCCACTGGAATTGTTCTATCTGATTTAGCTCATCTTTATTTTTAAGTTTAAGTGATAAAACAGATATTTCCCAGCTTTATCTGCGTGTGATTTGAGTCAGTTTGCAACAATTCCGACTCAAAATGGTCTGCCTTTATAAATCTTTATAATCACACTCTTTAGGTTTAATGTAAACAAGATTGAAGTAACTCTATGCATGGACAGAAAAAAGCAAGAACCAGAAAAATACATTTAATCTTTTACATGTATTATCATTGTACTTTTTTCTGTTCTCATGCATTTTTTTCCAAAAAGCCTAATTCTTAATATATTTAGTTAATATCACAGAGTTTCCAGGCTGCTTACCGAAACTATACAGAGAAGGCATTTTAACGGCTCTGGTTGATGGTTCTGCTGTGTTTACTTTTTTTTTTACTTTTACTAATATGGTCTACTTCTGTCTAGAAGAAAGACTTCATGTATGTTCATGATTTTGTTCTGTCACTGTACCAGCCCAAGGTTAGTTGTGTCAGTGTTTAGCAACACTGTGGCTGAGCCCTCAGTTTTGCTAAGTCAATGGGGTCGTTTGTATTGGTTTTGAAGTGAGTTTGTGTGGAGTATGTACAAGTAGTTTCTTACCTTCCAAACCTTAAACCTGGAATGTTCGACTTCAAATGAAACACAATGATTAAATTGATAGCTAAGTTAAGATTAGTGTGACTCTGGCCTGCTACGTGTAAGATAGTCACTGCTTATAAATACTCTGCACAACTCCACTTCAAAAAAAAGTCACTAGCTCATTCTGATGAATGAAAAACATCATGTTTGTTTTGCTGTCCAGTTGTACAAATGCATTTTATTGTGCATTGTGTTTTATCTGTAGTGCGTCAGTGTGACTCCTCAGGTTCTGGTGTGTTGTGGTTTATTACTGTAGGGCCGAACACCAACCTCCTTGGGTTCACTGTGCTTCTCTTCTTCCACACAGATAAATTGTTTACATCTCATCAAAGATGCCTCCTTCTGCCCGAGCAGAACCTGTCTGCTCTCTCCAGACTGCTCTCCATTTTCCTTTCCCTCCCTGTCTTTGCTTTTCTTTCCTCATCATATTGTCAAGTCCGTTGCACCCCATCACTTGTACAGAACCCTAGAATCTTCCTGCGTTGTTAAAAATAAACATCCTTCCTTCTATGTAAGCTGTATCTCTTTACTCTGTCCCTTTTTTGTCTTTTTAGTCTGGCACTAGCAAATCCATCGTGCCTTAATGGTAGTCATCTTGTCTTATCTCATGAAACCTTATACCTCCTATTTTCCAAAAATGTAATTTAATACATTTTAATTAATGTCCATTTTTTTTCTTTAATTGTTGTTCTGTGAAGCAAAAGTATAAGAAATATCAAAATGGTGCTGTTGGCATTAAAGCGAAGGCAATTTCAGGTGCTTGACTGAAAACTGAGCCAAGTAGCAACTGATGCATGCATTCAGTGAAGTATAGACGGTGACGGATAGAAGTATCTGAGAGCTGGAGAGCTTCACTGCTGAGTCATTGTCAGGAAGATTGTAGAAAAGTGTAGTTTGGTCAAATAGAGAAGAACATGTAAGAGTTGTGGAGCCTCATTCGGTGATGGCAAAATTGAAGGAAGTTGCTATTGGTCAACTCGACAAATGGGCATTGTGTGTTACATAAGACTGTCTTTGAATTTGAATAAATACACAATGACAGATTCTGGGTCTGTTTCATTCAGTTCATAGCTTCAGACAGGTAACACTACAGCATTTCAGGAGTTAGGTGCAGATCAATTAAAGAACCTTGACTGGGACCTTGATCCAATACTTGGGATCCAACATCTCTACTTCACATGAAAAATAGCTAAATTTAGCTTCTGCAGTGTAAAATCTTGAAGAGGTGAGAAATGGTATTTGATATAATTTTTTATAGCTACATTTTTTTAGATACTTGTTGTGATCATTCTTAATGAAAAGAAAAACGGAAGATATAATCAAGAGAATATGAATTACACCTTATCTTCTCAATGACACTTACATGGGACATATTCTCACTTGTGGGTGTTAAATCTGCAAAATTAAACAGCAATATCTCATTAACAAAAACTGCCTAGTAACCTGTTAAATAGAGTATGAAAGAATAAGATATTTAGTAAATGTTTTTCTCAAAATTCATTTTGTTAAATAAATTCCAACTACATTTTTTAGTTTATATCTTGTAGCACCATCACAAGGGGTATGTGCTACATTCCTTTCTTACTGTCTGCATTCCAGTGTAAACCAATAGTTTCAAAACTAACAAAAGATTTTCATAAATCTGTTTCAATTTGTTACTGGGTGCTTGTACTCTAAAACTCTTTGAATTAATTTTCCTATTTCTTTATGTTTGTTGTGGTTTTAATTCATTCTGTCTGAGTCATCATTTGACTCAATGGTTATTTGAAAATATAATCTTCTAGACAAGGAGTCTCCAACTCAGGTCCTTGATTATCCTTTAGAGGTACTCCTGTCCAACACACCTGAATCAAATGGCTGAACTGACTCTTTAGCATGCAGTCAAGTTTAACAGCCCTTCTAATGATGTAGTTATTTTTATTTAGGTGTGCTAAAGCAAACAACTGCAGAACTTATAAACTCCAGAATTTGAGGACTGGAGTTTGTGACTCCTGTTCTAGATTTTAACACAATAATAAAAACATTTTAACTTTGTTGAGATTTTTGGATGCATTTATGTACTTGTAGCAGAGCTCTGTTGTAGGTTTGCATGGTAACTGGCATATCACAATTGTGCCTCTTGTTTGGTCAGTTCTGTGGTGCTGTGCAAGTTAATCAATAATCAACTGATCTAGATGAGTTCCAGCTTGATTATTAATGAAAGCTAACTCACTGAATCACTTGTCCTTGTTTGTGAGTTGAAAATGTCTTTTTTTATGTTCTAACAGAGAAACTGTCACAAGCTAAAGAAGAAAACCTGGATATGCACCAGATGCTGGACCAGACTCTAATTGAACTGAATAACTTGTGAACGCACATCTTTCACCCGTCCCCCTCCACACACCCACACTCACATGTAGTGGTTTGGCTTTTGTATTTGCACCTTGCTTATCAAAACCCCGTCTTCTTATTCCTCTCCAAAGCTGGTGAAGAAAATAGCCGGTTGCTATTTTTATTGCACAGTTCTGCCTTCAGCAGAACTCAATCCAGGAGCCGAGCTAAGGAGAGTTAAAGCATAGCCAGGTCCTTTTTTATCAATAAAACAAAACAGATTTTTACCTCTGCCTTTTTCAGTCAATGAAGTATGTTTTTTTTGTTTGTTTTTCTTTAGCTTTCTGACATTTCATCTGGTGATGTGGCATGCAAAATTTGTGGTGGATACTGTTTTCTACATCTGCAATAAAGCTAATCTGGATTTTCCAGCTTAAGCACAGACCAAAGGATGAAGTCCAAATGTTTTGCACTTAGTCAAACTTGATATTTTCCATATATACATAATTGTTTTGCTTGTTTTCACCCAAGTATAACTGTACACAGGCTTTGCCTATTTGTATGTATACTGGTGCTACTGTATTGTTGATTCCATTGTGCATTACAGTATTTGGAAATTTAATTTTCTTTAAAATCCATGGTTTAAATTCTTGTCACAATTTCAGTCATTTGGCTGTTTGTCATTTTAGTTTTATTTTAAAATTAGAAGTTTAAGTGTGCAGCATATCTGAAATGTATAAATTGATTATAAATAAAACCACGTTTTGAAAGTTTTCCAACAATGTGGTGCACGCTGCGTCTTCTTATCCATCACACAATAACATAACGGGGCTAATTGTGAGTTGAAAAGCAATCTTTGGCCAAATAAATACACTTTAATCCAATATTTTTACAGTCATAACAGAATTAGGTTTCAACCAATAATTTTAACTGGAAGTATATTTTTGGAGTGACCTAACTAGAGTCCAGGCTAAATTCTGATAGAGAATATGTGGGAGGAGCAAAAGATCAGGCTGATGGTAAGAAGCCTTTCCATTTCAAAACTAAAATACCAGTGGAAACATGCAAAAAAACTGGTCAGTAATTATAAAAAGGGTTTGCAAACTCGGTTAGACTTTTGAAAAGGTAAATAATTAAATGAAAAAACAAATATGAATAAAAGTTACTATTTTTCCATTGTCATGTTTTGGGAAATGCCTAAATCTGTAAACTAAAAGGCATTATTACCTGAACAACTACGGACTTAAATTTTTTGTTCTGTGTTTTTGAAAGTAGATAACTATTACAATTAACTAATCTTCATTTATAAGTGAGCGGAGCCGAATATTCTGAATGTTCAAGCAATTTTCATGTTTGAAAAAATAAAACTCCTGCTGGCTTTATTAACTTTTATTTCAAGAGATCTCCGGCGCTTCTGCAAAACCTTACGCTCGACTTTTGCCTGAGTTGGGATTTGATTATGTTGGCCTTGTTTGCTCAAACAGGAAGTATGTAAGTGGATCTGCACCATTTCTCATCCGGCGAAAAAAGATGTTGTGCCGGGTGGGCGTGGTTTTGTACACTATTTCAAACAGGGTTTCACAAACAATATGCCCGATATAAAGATAACAGAGTTATTTACGTGTCAAAAATGAAATATTATCCTAAGTAATTTGTAACTTCATGGAATCGGCTCTGTATTTGTGAGCATGTGATACCTAGTAATTTATAGTGCCACTAACACCACTTCACCGTTTCAAAATGTCACTTGTCATACTTCTGCAACGGTTTTACAATATGTATTCTATCAAAGATCTACACGTAGTACCACATAAAAAACAAGGCAAAAACAGCTGTTTAGAAATATGTGCAATCTGTTTTTAATTTCCAAAAAAGCTTTATAATCCAGTGTCTCACATCCATGTCCATGTTACCAACACCAAAACATCACACTAGTCAACTACTCAGCCTCCTTCATCAAATTGTGGAACTTAAAATTTATGCTCTGATGTATAAGGTATTGTTTTGATTCTGAATATATTTCAGGGTGGTCAACATGAAACTGTTGACCTATATGTCATCCGACACCGCCTTCAGGACCAAAAATAAATGACAGCCGATATTTTGTTTTTATGCTCATCAGTTCTGGGAACTGAATGAAAACCCGAGATGTGCAGAATCTGTTGGCTCTTTGCTATCTAGTCTGAAAACATCAATGTTTGCCACAGGTTAAAGGTCATTGAGCAACTCATTGCATGCTCTGAGTGTACATTGTCCCCTTGATTAAATCACAATTCACTCAAAGTTATCTAACATGTTAAAAGGTCAGTGTCGTATACTCACTCTGGCCACTTACTTTGCACATTTCCATTATGTTTGAACTTAATCTTTGCGTAAATGTGATCATTAAAAAACAAGTTTTCTTTTATGTTATGTCACATAATATTTAATTTCTTCATGCTTTTAAGTGATGCTTTTTGTGAGCAACGAAATGTGACAAAATTTAAAGAGTAGTTCTTAACACTTTGCTCTCCATTTAAGAGGAAAACTCCTCCCACACCGCGCAGTCACCCCTTCTTCCCATGTGATCCACCGGCTGGCTGTTAAGGAATAGTCCCAGTAAGTTAACGACAAATGCGAGCGGTTGCAAACATTTAAAGCGGAGCGTTTTCCCCATAATGTTTCGAATGTTTTTATATCGTCGTTTTTGTGCCAAGTGCTCCCCGCTACCAGCACCGGGGTCTTTCTTACTAACACCGCAGGCGAAATGTGTTTTTATTCGAACACAGGCTCGTTTTGTCGGGGGCAACGTCAATTCTAAACACCGATTAAAGTCCAGAACGTGGCTGTATGGTGCTGGTGTGGGCATTGTTTTAGCTGTAGGTCTGAAATACAGGTCTGACTCTGCAAACAGCTCATGTGATGATAAAGTTGAAATAGCACAAAAGACTCATCCGTACGCAGATGCCATAGAAGTGAGCAGAGACCTCGTAGAGCGGATAAAGGTAGGCAAAGAGGTAGGCCTCTGGAACTAACTTGGTAAGAGACACCTTATCTATATTAGTGTCTTTATTATTATTATTACTAATTATCTCTCCTATTATTAGACTGAGGTCGGAGCTCCTGGACTGATAGTTGGGGTTGCGGTGGATGGTGTTCAAGTGTGGTCTGAAGGTGGGTGATAAAACAGTCCAGCATGAAGTTACAACTCGAAGTAAAAATGTATCGGAACAAAATATCTGGCAACAATGTTGCAGTTTTATTTTGCATACTGGATGACAAAGTTCCTATGGTGACAATAGGAACCCTGTTGTCAAATGCACATCAAACATTTCCACATTTTGTCATGTTGCAAGTATAAACATTAGTGTATTTCTTTGGGGATTAATGTTGTATATCAACAGGGACCTGGTGGTGGCAGCATTATGCTGTGGAGAAGGTTTTCTTTTGCAGAGATGTAATCCTTGGAGGAGTGGAGGTTCACCTTCCAGCTGGACAATGACCTGCTGGAAGATGATGACCACAGTGTTTATTCATTGTGGTCTATTCTTTTAATAGAAGTTTTAAAGTTATTGTGGGTGTTTATATCTAAATGATATTTTCTCTAGTTTTCTGTGATAGGAAACAGGCAAATGATAGCTGCCTCTTCTAGATCTTCCACAAAATAAGAAAGTTATGGGTTTCACCACTGAGGAACCACTCTGTTCCTCAGTGATTACCTATTTTCTTTGGGGGTATTTTTTTTTAATTTTTGCCTTGTGGATCATTACAAAGATTAATTAATTGGTTATATCTAAACATGACGGTAGGTTTTTTTTGTTTGTTTGTTTGTTTTTTTAAAGAAAAATACAGTCCCAAATTGTCACCAGTTGAAGTCAGAAAACCATAAATGTTTGCTGTGGGGAAATTCATTGAAAACTCAGCAATGATGGCCTTATGTCACATGAATTTTAGATACTGTTAATAAAATCTTGGTTGCTGGATCAGATGCTTATTGCGCCTTGTAGCTTACTTGTAGAGAGTGTCAAGTTTTAATGCTGTGTTCCCACCAAATAATGAACAAAATTCAAAAAGGAGCAAGTTCATGGGACTTTGATTTACCTTGTTACGGAAAAATTACAGAGTAGTTCCAAGAGTAAATTAAAGCTGCAAGCAGCCTCGGGCGGCCCTCGCAGCAAGCGCCGCTCCGGCCTATTGGCCACCGCGGGGGTTCCGGCCACCGCAGAAGCTCTCGCGCGTTTTCCAGAGCCGCAGCCCGCTCCCCACCGCGGAAGCTCCGCCGCAGTTTCCAGCACCGCCGCCCGCCAGCCGCCGCAGAAGCTGTCGCGCGTTTTCCCCGCCCGTCCACCGGGCGACAGGCGTGAATGCGTTCGGCGGCGCTGCCCGACGACTGTCAAAAAATCTGGCGCAGATCGGTCGATGCGTCGAGGAGATACGGCCGATGTATTAACTTAGGGGGCGCAGTGGAGTCAAATTACATCTCAAACCCGTTGGGCTCTTTAGAGGTGAACAAAGGTCATACATATCCAGTTTGGCGCCAATCGGATGATCCATGTGTGAATTAGAGCCAAACGTATGTATATGGTGAGGGACTGATATTCGCCGTTTGGCCACGCCCACACGGTTCAGCCAGCAGCGAGCATTGACAGAGTTTATCATCCGAATCATCTTGATTAGGTCAAGAGAGCCATAAACAGAGCTTTCCAAGGAAAAAAATTGCACTTCCTGTTGTGAGGGGGCGGGGCTTAGATGACGTCATAATATGATGATGTAGGATCGACGGGCATACCACCAGGATTACTCAGGCAAAGTTTGATGCAGCTCGGTCAAAATATGTGGAATGTAGAGGCAAACGTATACGAACGGCGTGGCCGCCATTGAAAACTCTTGGCACTTTAAAGCAAGCGAGACCAACTTCCTATCTGTCATCCAACACAGAATCACCTTGATTAGGTCAAGAGAGCCATAAACAGAGCTATCCAAGGAAAAAAAAACGGCACTTCCTGTTCCGAGGGGGCGGGGCTTAGATGACGTCATAATATGATGACGTAGGATCGACGGCAATCCCACCAGGATCACTCAGGCCAAGTTTGATGCAGCTCGGTCAAAATATGTGGAATGTAGAGGCAAACGTATACGAACGGCGTTGCCGCCATTGAAAACTCTTGGCACTTTAAAGCAAGCGAGATCAACTTCCTATCTGTCATCCAACACAGAATCAACTTGATTAGGTCAAGAGAGCCATAAACAGAGCTTTCCAAGGAAAAAAACGGCACTTCCGGTTCCGAGGGGCGGGGCTTAGATGACGTCATAATGTGATGACGTAGGATTGACGGGCAAGCCTCCAGGATCACTCAGGCCAAGTTTGATGCAGCTCGGTCAAAATATGTGGAATGTAGAGGCAAACGTATACGAACGGCGTTGCCGCCATTGGCACTTTAAAGCAAGCGAGATCAACTTCCTATCTGTCATCCAACACAGAATCACCTTGATTAGGTCAAGAGAGCCATAGATGAAAGTTTCCAAGGAAAAAAATAGCACTTCCTGTTCTGAGGGGGCGGGGCTTAGATGACGTCATAATCTGATGACATAGAATTTTCATGCATCACACCAGCATCACTCAAGCCAAGTTTGGTGCAGCTCGGTCGAAACATGTGGAATCTAGAAGCAAACGTATGGCATCGGCGTTACAGGTCACTTCGCCACGCCGCCACGCCCAGCTGCTAGCTCAAAGCCGGTCAGGGCTTGAATCCTCAACACACCAACATGTCTTCTGTGTCTGGACACAGTTTCATGTTGATTAGGTCAAAGGGCTAAGAGAGCGACCGTTCACAGTAAAACATGACACTTCCTGTTCTCAGGGGGCGTGGCCTAAGTGATGTCATCATTTGACCATATGGTATTGTAGGCCACCCGATGACGATCAATCACTGAAAGTTTGGTCCCTCTATGTGTTTTTGTATAGGAAATATAAGAGTTTCGTGTTTCATGGCGAGTAGGTGAACTTTGACCCCTGCTAACCCCCCTTCAACATCCTCCAAAACTCACCAATTTGATAACTTTAAATCAAACATGCCTTATGATCAGACTGACCGAGTTTGAAGCCGATCAATCGAAATCCCTAGCAGGAGTTCGATCAAATACGAAGGCTGTAAACGTCAAAATCGAGGTAAAAAATGGACGTTCAATACAAAATGGCCGACTTCCTGTGATAGTTGGCTTATAACATTAAATGTAAGTTCTGAGTCTTTTGGTGAGCTCTATAAGTGTACCAAATTTCATGTCTCTACGATGAAGTACGTTCATACCATTGTGTCAACAGAAAATTGCTAGTTGCCGCCGTTGAGCAATTTTTTTTGCGATTTTTGCGACAACCTTAAAATTCAAAATTTTTAAATTTTCTAGTCGCCACCGCCAAGTTTGGTGAGTTTTTGAATATGATAAAGCCCCCAAAAAGGCGCCTCTTTGGGGGGGCAGAATCGTAATAATAATTAAAGCTGCAAGCAGCCTCGGGCGGCCCTCGCAGCAAGCGCCGCTCCGGCCTATTGGCCACCGCGGGGGTTCCAGCCACCGCAGAAGGTCTCGCACAATTTCCAGAGCCGCAGCCAACTCCCCACCGCAGAAGCTCCGCCGCAGTTTTCAGCACCGCCGCCCGCCAGCCACCGCAGAAGCTGTCGCGCATTTTCCCCGCCCGTCCACCAGGCGACACGCGTGAATGCGTTCGGCAGCGCTCCCCGACGACTGTCAAAAAATCTGGCGCAGATCGGTCGATGCGTCGAGGAGATACAGCCCATGTATTAACTTAGGGGGCGCAGTGGAGCCAAATTACATTTCAAACCCGTCGGGCTCTTTAGAGGTGAACAAAGGTCATACATATCCAGTTTGGCGCCAATCGGATGATCTATGCCTGAATAAGAGCCAAACGTATGTATATGGCGAGGGACTGATATTCGCCATTTAGCCACGCCCACACGGTTCAGCCAGCAGCGAGCATTGACAGAGTTTATCATCCGAATCATCTTGATTAGGTCAAGAGAGCCATAAACAGAGCTTTCCAAGTAAAAAAATAGCACTTCCTGTTCCGAGGGGGCGGGGCCTAAGTGATGTCATCATTTGACCATTGGATATTATTGGACACTCGATTATGATCAATCACTGAACGTTTGGTGTCTCTGTGAGTTTTTGTGTTAGAATTACTAATTATTTAATTTTTTCCTCCATTACAACATTGAACTTTCATTCCGTAGGGCAATGCTGCCCTCTGGTGTCGAATTACTGAAATAATGAAACTATTTCAGTGGGCAGCAGAGGGCAGCATTGCCCTACAAACAACGAACATGGACTGTTTATTATGTAATTACACAGAAGATCTCTCTAATTCATTCTGAGGGGGCGGGGCTTAGATGACGTCATAATATGATGACATAGCATTGTCAGGCATCAGACCAGGATGAGTCAGGCCAAGTTTGGTGCAGCTCGGTCGAAACATGTGGAATCTAGAAGCAAACGTATGGCATCGGCGTTACAGGTCACTTCGCCACGCCGCCACACCCAGCTGCTTCATCGCAGCCGGTCAGGGCTTGGATCCACAACACACCAACATGTCTTCTGTCTCTGGACACAGTTTCATGTTGATTAGGTCAAAGGGCTAAGATAGCGACCGTTCACAGTAAAACATGACACTTCCTGTTCTCAGGGGGCGTGGCCTAAGCGATGTCATAATTTCACCACAGGGTATTTTAGGACACCTATTGATGATCAATAACTAAAAGTTTGGTGTCTCTGTGAGTTTCTGTGCAGGATATATAAGAGTTTCGTGTTTCATGGCGAGTAGGTGAACTTTGACCCCTGGTAACCCCCCTTCAGCAATCTCATACAGTCACCAATTTGATAACTTTAAATCAGACATGCCTTATGATCAGACTGACCGAGTTTGAAGCCGATCAATCGAAATCCCTAGGAGGAGTTCGATCAAATGCAAAGGCTGTAAACGTCAAAATCGAGGTCAAATGAACTTCAATCTAAAATGGCCGACTTCCTGTTGGGTTTAGAGCATGGCTCTAAGAGACTTTTTTGTACGTCCTGACAAGATACACATGTGTACCAAGTTTCGTAATTCTAGGTTTAAGCATGGCTTGGGGCTGTTCATTTAAAATACTCTAGGGGTCGCTATAGAAAAATTAGGCCACGCCCACCAAATATCGCTATGGATTCCTGTTGGCGGGTCGATAAGGATCCATCCTAGTGAGTTTGGAGCAGCTCACCCCGAAACTGTGGAATTCAGAGCCAAACGAAATTCGATGGCGTTCGCAACGCCGCCACGCCCACCTGCTTCATCGCAGCCGGTCGGGGTTGGAATCCACAACACACCAACATGTCTTCTGTCTCTGGACACAGTTTCATGTTGATTAGGTCAAAGGGCTAAGATAGCGACCGTTCACAGTAAAACATTACACTTCCTGCTCTCAGGGGGCGTGGCCTACGTAAAAAAAAAATTTCACTGCAGGGTATTATAGGACACCCGATGACGATCAATCACTGAAAGTTTGGTCCCTCTATGTGTTTTTGTATAGGAAATATAAGAGGTTTTTGTTTCATGGCGTGTAGGTGAACTTTGACCCCTGGTAACCCCCCTTCAACATGCTCCAAAACTCACCAATTTGATAACTTTAAATCAGACATGCCTTATGATCAGACTGACCGAGTTTGAAGCCGATCAATCGAAATCCCTAGGAGGAGTTCGATCAAATACGAAGGCTGTAAACGGCCAAATCAGGGTCCGAAATGGACCTTCAATCCAACATGGCCGACTTCCTGTGATAGTTGCACTATGACATTACTTGTAAATTCTGAGCGTCTTAGTGAGCTCTACAACTGTACCGAATTTCAAGTCTCTACGATGAAGTAAGTGAATAGCAATGGGTCTTTTGAAAATTGCTAGTTGCTGCCGTTGAGCAATTTTTTTTGCGATTTTTGCGGCGACCTTAAAATTCAAAATTTTTAAACCGCCTAGTCGCTTCCGCCAAGTTTGGTGAGTTTTTGAATATGATAAAGCCCCCAAAAAGGCTCCTCTTTGGGGGGGCAGAATAATAATAATAATAATAAACAGTACAGATACAATAGGCCTTCGCAGCGCTTTGCTGCTCGGGCCTAATTAAAGCTGCAAGCAGCCTCGGGCGGCCCTCGCAGCAAGCGCCGCTCCGGCCTATTGGCCACCGCGGGGGTTCCGGCCACCGCAGAAGCTCTCGCTCGGTTTCCAGAGCCGCAGCCCGCTCCCCACCGCAGAAGCTCCGCCGCAGTTTCTAGCACCGCCGCCCGCTAGCCGCCGCAGTAGCTGTCGCGCATTTTCTCCGCCCGTCCACCGGGCGACACGCGTGAATGCGTTCGGCGGCGCTCCCCGACGACTGTCAAAAAATCTGGTGCAGATCGGTCCATGCGTCGAGGAGATACGGCCGATGTATTACCTTAGGGGGCGCAGTGGAGTCAAATTACATCTCAAACCCGTCGGGCTCTTTAGAGGTGAACAAAGATCATACATATCCAGTTTGGTGCCAATCGGATGATCCATGCGTGAATTAGAGCCAAACGTATGCATATGGCGAGGGACTGATATTCGCCATTTGGCCACGCCCACACGGTTCAGCCAGCAGCGAGCATTGACAGAGTTTATCATCCGAATCACCTTGATTAGGTCAAGAGAGCCATAAACGGAGCTTTCCAAGGAAAAAAACGGCACTTCCGGTTCTGAGGGGGCGGGGCTTAGATGACGTCATAATATGATGACATAGGGTCGTCAGGGTCCCGCCAGGGTCACTCGTGCAAAGTTTGGTGCAGAAGCTATCGACCGTTCACAGTAGAATTACAAATTTTTAATTTTTTCCTACATTACAAAATTGAACTCTGTCTTTCCGTAGGGCAATGCTGCCCTCTGGTGTCGAATTACTGAAATAATGAAACTATTTCAGTAATTTCAGTAATTCGACACCAGAGGGCAGCATTGCACTACGGAATGATAAAGGATCCCCTTTGTAATTACATATTACACAGTCGATCACAGGGGAACTTTGAGCCCTGCTAACCCCGCTTCAACATGCTCCAAAACTCACCATATTGATAACTTTAAATCAGACATGCCTTATGATCAGACTGACCGAGTTTGAAGCCGATCAATCGAAATCCCTAGCAGGAATTCGATCAAATACGAAGGCTCTAAATGTCAAAATCGAGGTCAAATGAACTTCAATCTAAAATGGCCGACTTCCTGTTGGGTTTAGAGCATGGCTCCAAGAGACTTTTTTGTACGTCCTGACAAGATACACATGTGTACCAAGTTTCGTAATTCTAGGATAAAGCATGGCTTGGGGCTGATTTTTTAAAATATTCCAGGGGGAGATGTAGAGAAATTAGGCCACGCCCACCAAATTTCGCTATGGATTCCTGTTCGGGGATGGATAAGGATCCATCCTAGTGAGTTTGGAGCAGCTCACCCCGAAACTGTGGAATTCAGAGCCAAACGAAATTCGATGGCGTTCGCAACGCCGCCACGCCCACCTGCTTCATCGCAGCCGGTCGGGGTTGGAATCCACAACACACCAACATGTCTTCTGTCTCTGGACACAGTTTCATGTTGATTAGGTCAAAGGGCTAAGATAACGACCGTTCACAGTAAAACATGACACTTCCTGTTCTCAGGGGGCGTGGCCTACGTAAAAAAATAATTTCACCACAGGGTATTTTAGGTAACCCCATAACGATCAATCCCAGAAAGTTTGGTCCCTCTATGTGTTTTTTAATAGGAAATATAAGAGTTTCGTGTTTCATGGCGAGTAGGTGAACTTTGACCCCTGGTAACCCCCCTTCAGCAAGCTCATACAGTCACCAATTTGATAACTTTAAATCAGACATGCCTTATGATCAGACTGACCGAGTTTGAAGCCGATCAATCGAAATCCCTAGGAGGAGTTCGATCAAATGCAAAGGCTGTAAACGTCAAACTCGAGGTCCAGAATGGACCTTCAATACAAAATGGCCGACTTCCTGTTGGGTTTAGAGCATGGCTCTAAGAGACTTTTTTGTACGTCCCGACAAGATACACATGTGTACCAAGTTTCGTAATTCTAGGTTTAAGCATGGCTTGGGGCTGTTCATTTAAAATACTCTAGGGGTCGCTATAGAAAAATTAGGCCACGCCCACCAAATATCGCTATGGATTCCTGTTCGGGGATGGATAAGGATCCATCCTAGTGAGTTTGGAGCAGCTCACCCCGAAACTGTTGAATTCAGAGCCAAACGAAATTCGATGGCGTTCGCAACGCCGCCACGCCCACCTGCTTCATCGCAGCCGGTCGGGGTTGGAATCCACAACACACCAACATGTCTTCTGTCTCTGGACACAGTTTCATGTTGATTAGGTCAAAGGGCTAAGATAGCGACCGTTCACAGTAAAACATTACACTTCCTGCTCTCAGGGGGCGTGGCCTACGTAAAAAAAAAATTTCACTGCAGGGTATTTTAGGACACCCGATGACGATCAATCACTGAAAGTTTGGTCCCTCTATGTGTTTTTGTATAGGAAATATAAGAGGTTTTTGTTTCATGGCGTGTAGGTGAACTTTGACCCCTGGTAACCCCCCTTCAACATGCTCCAAAACTCACCAATTTGATAACTTTAAATCAGACATGCCTTATGATCAGACTGACCGAGTTTGAAGCCGATCAATCGAAATCCCTAGGAGGAGTTCGATCAAATACGAAGGCTGTAAACGTCAAAATCGAGGAAAAAAATGGACGTTCAATACAAAATGGCCGACTTTCTGTGATAGTTGCACTATGACATTACTTGTAAATTCTGAGCGTCTTAGTGAGCTCTACAACTGTACCGAATTTCAAGTCTCTACGATGAAGTAAGTGAATAGCAATGGGTCTGTTGAAAATTGCTAGTTGCTGCCGTTGAGCAATTTTTTTTGCGATTTTTGCGGCGACCTTAAAATTCAAAATTTTTAAACCGCCTAGTCGCTTCCGCCAAGTTTGGTGAGTTTTTGAATATGATAAAGCCCCCAAAAAGGCTCCTCTTTGGGGGGGCAGAATAATAATAATAATAATTAAAGCTGCAAGCAGCCTCGGGCGGCCCTCGCAGCAAGCGCCGCTCCGGCCTATTGGCCACCGCGGGGGTTCCGGCCACCGCAGAAGCTCTCGCTCGGTTTCCAGAGCCGCAGCCCGCTCCCCACCGCAGAAGCTCCGCCGCAGTTTCTAGCACCGCCGCCCACTAGCCGCCGCAGTAGCTGTCGCGCATTTTCTCCGCCCGTCCACCGGGCGACATGCGTGAATGCGTTCGGCGGCGCTCCCCGACGACTGTCAAAAAATCTGGTGCAGATCGGTCCATGCGTCGAGGAGATACGGCCGATGTATTACCTTAGGGGGCGCAGTGGAGTCAAATTACATCTCAAACCCGTCGGGCTCTTTAGAGGTGAACAAAGATCATACATATCCAGTTTGGTGCCAATCGGATGATCCATGCGTGAATTAGAGCCAAACGTATGCATATGGCGAGGGACTGATATTCGCCATTTGGCCACGCCCACACGGTTCAGCCAGCAGCGAGCATTGACAGAGTTTATCATCCGAATCACCTTGATTAGGTCAAGAGAGCCATAAACGGAGCTTTCCAAGGAAAAAAACGGCACTTCCGGTTCTGAGGGGGCGGGGCTTAGATGACGTCATAATATGATGACATAGGGTCGTCAGGGTCCCGCCAGGGTCACTCGTGCAAAGTTTGGTGCAGAAGCTATCGACCGTTCACAGTAGAATTACAAATTTTTAATTTTTTCCTACATTACAAAATTGAACTCTGTCTTTCCGTAGGGCAATGCTGCCCTCTGGTGTCGAATTACTGAAATAATGAAACTATTTCAGTAATTTCAGTAATTCGACACCAGAGGGCAGCATTGCACTACGGAATGATAAAGGATCCCCTTTGTAATTACATATTACACAGTCGATCACAGGGGAACTTTGAGCCCTGCTAACCCCGCTTCAACATGCTCCAAAACTCACCATATTGATAACTTTAAATCAGACATGCCTTATGATCAGACTGACCGAGTTTGAAGCCGATCAATCGAAATCCCTAGCAGGAATTCGATCAAATACGAAGGCTCTAAATGTCAAAATCGAGGTCAAATGAACTTCAATCTAAAATGGCCGACTTCCTGTTGGGTTTAGAGCATGGCTCCAAGAGACTTTTTTGTACGTCCTGACAAGATACACATGTGTACCAAGTTTCGTAATTCTAGGATAAAGCATGGCTTGGGGCTGATTTTTTAAAATATTCCAGGGGGAGATGTAGAGAAATTAGGCCACGCCCACCAAATTTCGCTATGGATTCCTGTTCGGGGATGGATAAGGATCCATCCTAGTGAGTTTGGAGCAGCTCACCCCGAAACTGTGGAATTCAGAGCCAAACGAAATTCGATGGCGTTCGCAACGCCGCCACGCCCACCTGCTTCATCGCAGCCGGTCGGGGTTGGAATCCACAACACACCAACATGTCTTCTGTCTCTGGACACAGTTTCATGTTGATTAGGTCAAAGGGCTAAGATAGCGACCGTTCACAGTAAAACATTACACTTCCTGCTCTCAGGGGGCGTGGCCTACGTAAAAAAAAAATTTCACTGCAGGGTATTTTAGGACACCCGATGACGATCAATCACTGAAAGTTTGGTCCCTCTATGTGTTTTTGTATAGGAAATATAAGAGGTTTTTGTTTCATGGCGTGTAGGTGAACTTTGACCCCTGGTAACCCCCCTTCAACATGCTCCAAAACTCACCAATTTGATAACTTTAAATCAGACATGCCTTATGATCAGACTGACCGAGTTTGAAGCCGATCAATCGAAATCCCTAGGAGGAGTTCGATCAAATACGAAGGCTGTAAACGTCAAAATCGAGGAAAAAAATGGACGTTCAATACAAAATGGCCGACTTTCTGTGATAGTTGCACTATGACATTACTTGTAAATTCTGAGCGTCTTAGTGAGCTCTACAACTGTACCGAATTTCAAGTCTCTACGATGAAGTAAGTGAATAGCAATGGGTCTGTTGAAAATTGCTAGTTGCTGCCGTTGAGCAATTTTTTTTGCGATTTTTGCGGCGACCTTAAAATTCAAAATTTTTAAACCGCCTAGTCGCTTCCGCCAAGTTTGGTGAGTTTTTGAATATGATAAAGCCCCCAAAAAGGCTCCTCTTTGGGGGGGCAGAATAATAATAATAATAATAAACAGTACAGATACAATAGGCCTTCGCAGCGCTTTGCTGCTCGGGCCTAAATATGCTTTTCTATTTTTTTTTTTTTAACATTTCCAGCATATTTAAAAAAGTAACACTGAGAAAAATTTTAATTATGAAGTCAAGATTTCTATGCTTGCACAATATATTGTGCAAGTGGTATTTTTTTATGTTGTTTAAATATCAGGAAGTAGTCTGTCTTATCTGTACCTTCATTAGTTTCAACACACTGCTGCAAGAAAAGAGCTATTTCACTGCACCAGTTCCTAATAACTATAAGGCATAACATTGCTGCTGAACACTTGAATATGTATATTGTCTGACAAGAATTAACAAAGATGAATGCATGGAAAAATTGTATTAGAATCTGCTTCAGCAAAGTAAATGGTGTACACAGTAATGCAAAAAGGCCATTATTTTCCCAAAGAAATTTGTTTGTCAGTTAAATTGTACAGAGTATTTGTCTGACTAAAGGAGGAAATGCATAGAACATAATCCCATGGTCTCTTTTATGGCACACGAAGCTTGGATTTGAGGACAACTGCATATGTGTTGATATAAACTCTGATGGTGGTTCTTCTTAATGAAGCTGAACAAAGGTTGGCTAACATAAAAGCATGTCTCAGTTGGGAGAAAGGTTGAAGTTGGCTTGCATGCAGAAAGCAAATGAAAATGATGTCGCAAAACCAAAATCAAGGTTGTTTTGAATAAGCCTGATGCTGCAGGTCTTGCACAATCATTAATCTTGCCTGCAAACGGCTTTGTTGCACAGTAAGCACATCTATGAAATGCTTTTACACACCCTGCAATCCCTGAAGCTGTTGATCTGATCCAGGCATTGGCTATGCTGATTTGGAGAATCGTGTCCCATGCACTCCTGATACGGTGATGCGGATCGCCAGCATCAGTAAGTCCTTCACAACTGCAGCTGCCGCACGACTGTGCGAAGAAGGGAAACTTGATCTTGATGCCCCCGTCCAGAAATATGTGCCAGAGTTTCCTCAGAAACAGTTTGATGGAAAAGATGTAAGTTATTTATGGATATAGGAAAATGACTTATTCTAATACTTGCAATTAGCCATGGTAAATCAGATTTTGCTTTTTTTTTTTTTTTTCAGGTTACAATAACTTCTCGTATGATACTGTCACACCTAAGTGGCATAAGGCACTATGAGAAGGATGCAAACAAAGTTAAGGAGGACAAAGAGAAAGCCAAGCAACTTCTTAAGCATCCAGGTACCATACTACTTTTATCTATAAAGCACTTTAAAATAACCACATATCTACAGACAAGTTAAAATAGACAAAAGAAGATAGTTAAAACAGAGTCAACCTCTCAGGATGTGCTAAGGGTTTCACTAGTTAAATGTGTTGAAAGAACATTCTTTAACTCAATGAGAAGAGACCTGCCGGTTGGGTAAGGGCAGACTATTCCACAATTTTGGGGGCAGATATTGCAAAAGCCTGGTCTCCTCTTACGTTTCTGCTTTGTTTCAGGCACAAGTAAACAGAGAGACGATGAGAAGAGCTTACCTGAAAACAGAAACAAACCCGGAGGAGATCAAACATCTAAAGGTAAAGAATCCACTCAGGCTCAGCGGAAAAAGGAGTTTGAGCACGAAGAATACTACATAAAAGACAATTATGAAAGCGTTATTAAGTCCGTGGACCTTTTTAAGGATGACCCACTCATTTTCAAACCTGGTAAGCAAATTTTTATACAAAACAAATCCTGTACGATAAATTTTCAGTGTTAATCAGTCCGAATAATGTTTTGACTGGATTGTAGGAACCACTTTCCTCTACTCCACTCACGCTTTCACACTGCTGAGCGCAGTTTTGGAGCGGGCTGCGAACCAGCGCTTCCTGGATATCATGAAGAACATGTTTCGGGAGCTGGGAATGCACAATACAGTTCCAGATGAGAATGACCCCATTATATATCATCGCTCCAGGCAATCTATATTTTTTTTAATATTTTGTTTCTGTCCTCTACATCACCTTGCAAAAGTATCCACACCTCTTTAACCTTTTTTAATATTTTGTCATGTCACAACTGCATACATCAGTGTATTTCATTGGGATTTTACACAAAGTAATCAATTACTGGGGAGTGAAATACAAATTATTTGGTTGAAATTGTTTACATATATGTGGCATGCATTAGTATTCGGCCCTGTTTATTCTTTATAACCCTAAATAGGATCCAACCAGCCTTTAGAACTTACATTATACTCCATAAACATAAATGTAGTCTATCTGCATGTAACTTAATTTCAGGATATTCTCAGAATATGTAATTGAACAATATCGCAAGCTTTCATCATCTCACAGATTGCTGCCAATATAAAAATATAGAATGGCACAACTCCAAACATACCAAGACATGGCTGCCCACATATACTGGCAAGAACATCACTGGCAGATATTTCTGTCTCCCTTCAGTTGTAGATGTGAAGTTGTAGATCTGTAGGACAATGGTTGTCACTTCTTGTGACAAGCATGAGACATACATGTCCATCTCTTCACTAGTTTGATGCCACATTGAGTGTTTGGGTTTAAACCCAATTGAGAATTAGTGCCAATATTTGATGTCCAGTTGTGCTCCTCAACCAATCTGACTGAACTTGAGCTCCAAAAAAGCTAGGAGTGTCTTTCAGTCTCTAGATGTGCAAAGCTGGCAAACCCTCAAAAAACTTTCATTTGCAATTGAGCCAAAATGTATTTCCATAAAGCATTGAGTTAGGGGTAAAAAAAATTAGCTTCTCACACACTTTAGGTTTTTATTTATAAAACAGTATTCAAAGCATTGGATTTTCCTTTACTTCAGTCATGCACTAATAAAATTTGATAAAGCTTGGGGTTATATATAAAAGTGCAAAACATTACATGAATCCATGTGTCATTTGAGTTTAATTTATTTATTTTTGGTTAATGCATTAAAATCCAAAATTCCTCTTGCTTATTGGTTCCTCCACAGATTTTATCACCTCAACAAGCGAGGGCGAGTTGTAAACTGCCCGTACGTGGACATCTCCTACAAATGGGCCGGAGGCGGCTTCCTCTCCACAGTGGGAGACCTGCTGTTGTTCGGCAATGCTCTGCTCTATAGCTACCAGGTGGCCCACCTGAAGGACACGGAGGGGTTGCTCCCTGGTTTTCTGAAACCCAAATCAGCCAAAGAGCTGTGGACACCAGTTGATAAGACAGAAGCCTCCTGGGATAACGATGGACTATACGGTCAAGGCTGGCTGGTGGTGGAGAAGCTGCAGAAGTATGGTCAGTGCAGGAAACGCAGGCATTACGTGTCCCACACAGGAGGAGCTGTGGGGGCCAGCAGCGTTCTTCTGGTGTTACCCAGTGATGAGATGGACCAACGCCCGGGACGGACTCTCTACCTCCCACAAGGAGTTGTGGTCACCATTATCACAAACATGCAGTCTGTGGGACTGAATAGCACCGCACTAAAAATTGCTCATCAGTTTGACAAAGCCAGAAATGTGTAAGAGCATCTCAATGAAAATTCACTGAAAACTGTGCAGCTACCCTTTTGTGTTGTCTTTTTTGTGCAGCTATTAAATCCAGCTGAAAACTGTTGATCCATACCTCATCTCATTGCAAAATATGTTTTACAATTCGCAAAACAAAAACTCAAAAAATTTGAATGGCTTTTAATATTGTTTTCTTTAAGCAGACTTCAGTGAAAGTTTTCCAGGCTACACTACAGTGAGATTCTAAAGGGTTTCTGTAGTTTTTGTCATCCTTTTATGGGTTTTTGTTTTCACAAGATGATCCCAGAGTGCTAACGTCATGTTAATGTCTGGGTTGAAAGAAGCCAAACTGACATTGGCATTTCTTTTGTTTGTTTTGTTTTGTTTTTTTTTTAATTTAGGTACGCAGATTACATTGGCAGCATGTTTGAAATTATTGTCATTCTGAAAAATGAAGCCAGTTTACTTTCAGTCCAGTTCTTGTGTAATTTAGAATTCCTCTGTCTCTTTCTTCCTTGCTTCCTTTCTTAAGAAAGGCTTCACACCCACTGAAAGCAATGAAGCAGTTCCTGATGGGAGTTTCCGTAAGAGGATGACGTCGGTAGATGGAATTACGCAAAAGTCAAACACGTCTCTCAGGTCCTCTTTAAGATCAGTGAAGGATTTTTTTTTTCCTGTTGTAGTATCACAGCTGTCAGATATTGTCCATTCATGCAGTTTTTTTATACATCTCACATTTTTACCATTTTATTTTCAAAGGTTTCTTTTAAACTGTACTTGAAATGTCAATACATATGTGCATAATGCTCATAGTTTTGACTTTAAGGATATTTCATAAATTCATTTGTTTCTTTCCCTCTGCAAGGAACTGACAGTGATTTTTTTTTAATTTACAACTTGTTCAATTTTTAAATTTTTTCCTTTGTGGTCTTGTTTTTTTTTTTTTTTTTTTTTGCATATTAATAGTAAAAAGTGTTTGCATTCAACACTGATTACACAAGGAAGTGGAGGTTTGTAATAGAAGTAAAAAATAAAGAAGCAGAAATTAGTCACAGAATTTAATTCCTCAGTGATTAAGCTGCTATTACCTTACTTGGCTTTACAGATGTACGGACATTTCAGATTTTGTGGAATGCACACAAACATGTTAGTTTTGCTCCTGTTTGTTCTTTGTAGGAAATATGTTCTACCACTAGGTGGAAGCACTATACTGAGAAATGGTAAAGCCCCGGATCCACAGTTATTTTTTAATTCCACCAATACTTTTGTTTCTGGTAAGTGAGACATGCATCTCTTAAACATAAAACATTGCACAAAGGGTATCAGATAAAAAAAAGAAGCTTTTATTTACATATTAACAAAAAAAGTAAAATATTTATGCTCTTCTTGACCCTTAATAAAAATCTTTGACATTACAGTAAACAAACACTTGTAATGGTAAACATTTTTTTACTGTTTTCACTTGTCTGTTCAGACATTGATATTTTTGCACTAACCTTTAGGTCTTTTAGGTTAGAAGGCCTCTTTATTATCACCCTAATCTTTAGCTCCCTCCTAAGATGCTTTTAATGGAATTATGTAGGTACTGGTTGCACCACTTCACAATTCAACTAGAAAAAAACATTTTGACCTAGTTAAAATAATATGTTTTAGCTAAATATACCAGGAGCATGAATAATGATTATATTTTTGCACAAATAAGTGCTTAACATTTTCTGATGTTTTAAGAAATACAGTATTTAAAGTCTATGCATTGGCACATATTTCAGCTTTTTAGTTCAAACCAATTCAACATCTCTTGATAGGATAGTGATGAAGGACTTAGAGGTTAAAACAATTGGCCTCAGTGACGAGTATAACCTGGTTTCATTCATTATTTAACAGATAACTGTTGAACCATGGAAGACATTTTAAAGAGTAACTTATCTGTCAGCAATCTATTATATATATACATATATACATATTTTATTATTATTTCTTTTTTTTTCAATTGAGTACACTGAATCTTCCACCCAGGAGTCCAGCAAGCTGTCCAACAAACACCTCTACAGTTTTAAAATTCCTCATTCTAGATTTAGGGGAACCAATGAAGGTATAGACCAGAGCAGCAGAGGCAAAGATTGCCATTTGCATTTCTCGCATTTCCAGCTTTGGGAAAACCGCGGGTGAAATTACATAGAGCTTTCTGGGAAGTGAGATCACTATGTCCAGTCAAGATACATCCAGAGGCAACTATGGTTAACACCAAATACACATTAAGGCTTAATAACAGACAAAACTTTAAATAGAAATTGATTGCATTCAGCAAAAGGCTCTAAATGGTTGGCTTGTGTGACAGGAACAGTTGTATGGATAAAATGTCTCTAAAATAAGAATCTGCATGTAATTAAATATTAAAAATAAATGTTAAATTAAGACACTTTTTTAAAACATCCACTTATAATGGGTTGGGTTTTTTTTAACAGATATTTCACAACTTAGAATTTGGTTGTCTCAGTTGCACATTTAAACAAATATATTAACATGTAACAAGTTCTTCATTTCCCAACCACTAATCCTTATTCCAAACCTTTTATATATATTTTTATCACATTAAAATATGCAGAATCATCCTCTAAATTACTGTATTAACTGCATCAAAATTAAATAATATATTATTACATTAAACACATGCACAAACATGTACATAAAGGCAGTAGAGCTCATATTGGGAACTTCGTCTTCTGATTGCCGTGGTTCTTTCGGTTTGATTTTTCCTTTACCATCCTGTGCACGGAAAAAAGAAAACTAAGCTTACAACTTATGTTTTGTTTGTTTACATTAGAGCTCAGATTCATCAGCATATAACTCTTAAACTTTAAATAGTTCTAAATGATTTACTCACTTTTGAACGTAGTAAATGATAACAACCAGCACCACCAAGAGGATGATTGCTACAACGATGATGGCAGCTAATAATCCTCTATCGTATCCATCCTGAGAAGAACTAGGAAGGTGGTACTGCTCACATCTGTTTCCTTTGTAATTTTCACTGCAGCTAAAGTGCCAAAGTGTTTAAAAGTAATAATAAAAAAGAAAATGTGTCAGTAATTTTTGTCATTTACATATTGGCTTGTAAAATCAATTTGTTTGTGTTTTTTTTATTATTTTACTTACATGCAGGAGAGTGTGTTCATAGCTGGTAATTTATAACATGTCCCTTCATTCATGCAAAATGTAGCTTCCTGAGGATCACAGGGTTTTCCATGTTCTGAAAATGTTACAGGATTAGTTATCTTTCCAAGCACACCTTCATGTTTAGAAATTGTCACAATTGATAGGATGAGTTACCTGCCATCATTTGAATTACTTTAGTTGTGGTTTATCCTAAGAGAGAACATATGTTTAGTTTCCACCACCCCCCCAAAAAAAAACTTGTCAGAGTTTAGAAATGTCAACTATGAAAACACACTTCAGAAGAATGACTTAATCAAAAGATCTCTCATAAAACTTAATTTGTTTAGTTTCTATCAGAAATGGGTCACTTACCACGTTCCTTTTACCAGTTCCTGAAATCCCAGCTTTAAATGCTTCTGGTTCCTGAGGTAAATCTTTGTGGCACCTTCATGCACCTATGCAGTGTTCTCGTGTGGGCGTGCTTTTGCTGAAAAGAATGCAGGAGGGGCAGTTTGTCCACTTTTTTTTAAATGGCAAGTGAAATGTCAACCCTCTGATACTTCCTCGCCATCTCTTAGTATCTGATAATGTTCTGGGATCATTTTTGCCTTATATGTAGGCTAGAAGGGTTTTTTTTTCTTTCTGAAGCTCAGATCAATTGTTGCATTAGGCAGAGGATAGATGAGGGAAGTATTTGACGGACTGGGGAACGCTGCCTTTCTGGGTTTGGTAGAAAGCAAACAATTGCTGGTATGTGAAGAGGCATGAATGGCATCGTGAGAACTTTCTGTCACAGAAAATCTTGCATTGCTTCTCTCAGACGAGTAATTGTTTTTACCCAGAACCGTTAGCTGACTCACCAACTGGCATCATTTTTCTTTTAACGTTTTGGTTTCGGGTTTTTAGTTTCGTAGTAATGCAATCACTTCCAAAAAACAGTGAATCCTTTAGAAGAAAAAGTTGGTAGAACTTATGCAGCATTGGTAATACTGGACGGGTATCCGGCATTGAACTTTTTTTTAACAATATGCATTGACAAAAACGTGACAGAACTTTTTTGTTCTGTCACGTTTGTGACAAATGGGGGCCTGCACTATAGGCAGGGGCACTATAGGCCCCTGCCTATAGTGCCTCCTCACTATAGGCAGGAGCTATAGTCACTATATAGCTCCTGCCTATAGTGACAGGATTCTGCGATGCTTGACTTGGGGTTTCTTGAGCAACATTTACCTGATCTTCTCTCGGTGCTCCTATATGAGTTCTGACTTTGAAATCTCAACGGACCACAGAGTGTGGGACATGAAAAACAAAAAAAAGTTCCATTTGCAGTTTGCCACAAACCAAATAGGGGACCCATGAAACACATGGAAGAAGGCACTCTGGTCAGATGAGAGCAATATTGAGCTTTGAAACCAACTGGCAGCAACATGGTGGGAAGATGCTTTTCCTCAGCAGAGTCAGGGAAGTGGGACAGAGTGGATTTTAAGATGGACTGAGCAAAACACAACACAATCCTGTTAGAAACCTGTTTAGACTGGAGTGGATGTCCTGCAGGTCAACAACTCTAAAATATACAGCCACAGATAAAATGGGATGGTTCAGATTAAAGCATATTTATGTGTTATAGCTGCCCAGTCCCGATCCAGAGCTAAATTCAAAGGAGAATCTGTGGTGAGACTGAAAAATGGACGTTGAAAGATGTTTTTGCACATTTTTGCACATAATGTGCACATACTGTATTATAGCCACTAGAATTGTAAACCTGATATAGACATACCCCCCCAAAAAACATACAAGTTTTTTACTGTATTCTTTACTGCCAGCCTTCATAATATGACCTGACCTTTTTATTATCATGTAAGGTCATGTATATTTTTAGAGAAATACCAACGGCGAGACTGCAAACTTATAGACCGCGTTTAACACTCTAACTGCCGCCACAAAAGCCTTTTAAAGTACCTGAATATTGTGCATTTCTCTTTTTCCGTGCGGGTGGGTTGTTATCGCGAGGAACTCAGGAGGTAAAGCGAAGCGAGAGCGCTTTCCTACGTCGACGCTTCCAGAGTGGCACAGAAACGGGGACGTACAGAATGCCGTCTCCATGTCTTTATCATGGACATTTATGACTCGATCGACTGCATTTTGGGCTTCTTAATGAAAACTGTGTCCAGTCTCCTTTGCGCTGGCTTCTCCCACCGCACATCTGTAACCGCTGGCATCCTGTTTTCAGCTCCTGGACAGCTCCTCGTCGAGCAGCTCTTATTATTATTATTATTATCATCATCATCATCATCATCATCATCAGGCACATGGAGTCCCTGGTGTGATTGTGGGGGAAGCCCTGCGAGCACATTATGCATCTACTGATCCGGTGAAAGCCTCGTCGTCTCCGCTAAAGGATGGTGCTTCCAACCCAGAGGAGGTGTTCTCTATCCTCTGAGAAGAAGCGATACGTGTGCGCAGTCGACGCAGATTTAAGCCTAATCGCTGCCTACACACAGGAAGATCCGAGCTTCAGTCACACCGATCACCATCATCATCATCATCATCATCATCATCATCATTACAATAATAATAATAATAATAATCGGCTAAGGAAGTGATATCACCATCACTGCTGTGTGGTCAATGGAGAAGGGACCATGTAGAATATACTCAAGAGGTCAGTGTGTTTTTATTTAAAGCCTAAAGATAATTAATGTTTGTGTGTGTGTGTGTGTGTGTGTGTGTGTGTGTGTGTGTGTGTGTGTGTGTGTGTGTGTGTGTGTGTGTGTGTGTGTGTGTGTGTGTGTGTGTGCGGGGAGGGGGGGGAGGGGTATGTGTGCGTGTGTGTGTGTGTGTGTGTGTGTTGGTTGAACCATAAATGAGAATTTAAGCTAAGCGCAGAATGGAAATGTTAACAACCTCATAACTGTTTATAGAGCTGAAGGGAAATGATTGAAATTGCCTCCTTGTTACGTTAAATGCCGAGAGAGTGGCCAGAAATAGCCCAGAGTGATTGTTACACGAAATGAAACAGCCTAGTAAAATGAGTGCCTTTGTGGACGACCTCCTTCACTTGGGAAGCGCTCACGCTATTGGCTGCAGCACTTATTGGAACAAGGGTCAACTCAAGATGCTGATTGGGAAATTCGATCCTTGTTTGTCACTTTTCCTTTTGGTCACCTCTACTGTGTAACAATCACTAAAAGTGTTAACCTCTATGACTTTGAACACATCTCGTCTCCAGATCATCTGTTTGTTCCTTTTTCTTTTCTTTCCAAAGTCCATATTTTTGGAGCGCTGCGGTGAAACAAACACTCTCAGCCCTTGAATGACCTGTGTTGATTTCTCCTGAGCAGCATTTAATCTGCTGTGCTTCTCTGGCTGTGAATGCTGACAATGAGTGTTTAAAGGGTAGCCTCAGTTTCACATATTACCACAGATTCATATTGATATGAAACCAAGGCGATTAATCTGACTTTATCAGGTTACATTAAAGCACTACTGTCTGTATATACAGGTGTATTTCAGTAAATTGCAATATCATTAAAATGTTAATTTATCCCCATCATTCCCTTCAAACATAGAAGCTATAAGCTTCACTATCTACTAATATATTTTTTTTGTTTATTTTGTTGATTATGTCTTAAAACTAGTAAAAAAAATCATAAAAATAAAAATAATAAAAGTCTTAAAGCTAATAAAATATTCTTAGAGAAATATTGTTTCTCTAAGATATAGAATGTTAAGATTAATTTAAATTAGCTTCTCTATCTAGTTATTTCTTTTTAGCAAAGTAAAGCATGATGTGCTCTAAAACTTCCCTGCAATAATTGTAGACTTGATAAAACACATTGAGCCAAAACCAGCAGATTAAATCAAATCCAGACAGAGTGTGGAAACTTCACACAGGACTTCTATGATCCAGTGTCTTTTGAAGACATTAAAGTCCAGCTCAAATGTTAAATTTATTTGACATAAAAAAGCTTTTAATCAATGAATGTTAGTTGGGTTTTTTTTCTCCGTCCACCCGCTTAGGGTGCTTCTGACATTGTGTTTTGGTTCATGTGTGACACAAAAGAAATGTGACAGCTGTAGCTCATGCCCTCCATGTGTGGTGACTTTTGCAGCACTGACTCACGCAACTACCCAATTCTTGAATTGGTTTTATTCGTGCACCTTTTCTATCACACTTTATCCTTCCACTAAACCTTCATTTAAGTTGTATACTGCGTTCTATAAACAGGCAGCTATTTTAGCAGTGACCTTTTGTGGTTTACCCTTATTGTGGGAGTGCTGATGGACAATTGTCAAGTTTTGACTTGGAAGCTATAATGGGCTTAAAATACTGAATGTTAAAAATCTGTTTTAGTGACTCTAAGCAATATTGAAATAATAAAAAAAAAACTAAATTTGAGGCTTTCATTAGCTGTAAGGCACAAACATCAGTATTAATAAAAGTAAACACTTGGTATATATTGCTTTAGGTATAATGCATCTGTTTGACAGATGTGAAAGCAACAACAATGACCCCAAACATCCCAGTAGCCGATTTTGGTTCAACATCCTTGAGATTAAGCGCATGAAGTGGGCAGCCCAATGTGGGTTCAGATCAAAAGTGTTGTTTATGAGAAAATAACAAGCAGTGTAGAAGACTTATAAAATATAGTCCAATGACTTTGGGTTCCAATCACAGGTACCAGGAGTTGTTCTTCTCCTTGCAATACATATAAGTAGTTTTCAAAAACAGTAGTTGTAGAACTAAATATTAGTTCAGTGATTAAGTGGAAAGCTGTGCCTTCAACAATATTTCAGTTACTACTTTAAATATTTTGGTTGTAAAGAAAAATGCAGACTGCTTTACTTCTGAATAATAAATTTAGATGTATGGAAATAAAACCTGTTACAAAGATTTTAAACTTTATTTGGTTCTTTTTTAAAAAAAAAAAAAACCTGCATGTATTTTTACCACAGCTGTTCAGAAGTTTCTCTTTTTGAAATTATTGATTTTACAATGATATTCAAATAAACTGAGATGCACCTGTAACTTTCCATGTCTGTTTAAGAGCTGGGCCGACTTTCGCTGAGCAAAGTCGGACGTAAATGGCTCTCTGTATGAGGGGGAACAAAGAGTAAGCATCCCTCTGCACTTACTATGCAAGGGGTGTGAAGTTCCTGAGCCCTCGATCCACAGAGCGGATCGTATATATTGGACAAGATTTAAAATCAATTACAATTTAGTGCTCCCAAGGAAAATAGTTGGAAAAACACCTAAAGCCACAGTTCAGGTAAGGCATCTTTAAAAACTGACACTGGTGTTTTATTGATTATTGTTCATAAATTTGTCTCTTTCAGCTTTATGTTTCATGACACTGACTGTAATTACACCCTGTATAAGAAGATTAAATTTGTGGTTATTGTGTTATAATTTTTGTTGTACTTTTGCATGTCTTTTATCTGTAGATATGGTCCTGACCACATCTCTGCAGTGGTGGATTTAGCTCCTGGCTTCATTTAAAGAAGACATATTAACAGCAAGAAGACATGAGCAATACCCAGTAAGTATAAAACATGGCAAAGTATTACGTTTTAAGCAATCCAGGTGAATGTGACATTAATTCTGAGATTAGTAGAATGAGATTCCTACTTTTTCTTGACCTTCACATGAGTAGGAATCTCTGGGAAAGCTCTTTTGAGCGTGCGAGTGCAGCAAACCTGTGCCAGCTTCACTTACCATTCAGGAGGGATGTTCACATGTCATCTTCTCTTATTAATAATTACTCTGTGTGTGTGGTCCCTCCGACAAGCCCCGCATTCTGATTATAGGGAGGTTAGGGCCAGGGAAAGAGGAAAGGGGAGGGAGCTGAGTTGGAGGAAGCGAAGTGGAGTAGTGTGGAGCAGAGTGAGAGGTGAATGCAAAGTGTGTTCAGTCAGCTGCATCTTCTGCAAAGCGCAGGATGCTGCTTGGAGCCAATCAGGTCTTTTGTCTCAGCTTCCCACCAGCATTTTATCGCTGCTTTTGATTATTTAATAGTTGGTTTAAAAAGCTGAAGCTGAGACAAAACATTTGCATGGAAATGACAGGAAGTGACCAAGATAGGAGACAGCTTCTCGATATAAACCACATAGGATTTCAGGGTCGCATTAACCTATCTCTCAAAGAAAACCAGGCATTTCATCCCACTGGCCTTCATCTGAGCATGCTCAGCCAGTGGGCTGAAATGTTGGCACGATTCTCGTTGAAGTGGCCTGGAAATGAATTGGTGACTGTGATGCACGTCAAACAGACTCTGTATTCTTTTGTGTGTGCTACCAAGAAGCTTTCATCTAGATCTGGATTTTTCACATATTTTGGTTTAGCACCGCAAGCAAAGAAATCAGGACAGCACATCCTTTTCCAAAGGTTAATGAACAGAAAGTTGTTAGTAGTAAAAGAACAATTTCTGCAGAGGAATAATGAATGGAAAATTGACATGGAGTAAATAAATAGTACATTCTTTTTTTTCTGTGCATAATTTTAAGCAAAAGCATACCATAAAGACCTGCTGCATCTCTTTAGACTGGGGCATGATGTGTTACTTTGGAGATCTTTTAGTCTTCATGTTGTTAGACAGGTTCTGTGTGAGTTATGTGGGGATTCTACAGAGCTGCTAGTCTTTAGGTGACTTAAATGAAACCATAAAAGTGACACAGTTAATTATAATTTAACACGGGGTCGTTACCTTTCCAGATTGTGCCAGTTTGTGTGGAGAAATTATTTTCCTTACTAAATGGAATAACTTGAAAAGCATATTTTTTATTTACTTTTGTTAGCAATAATGAGGTGGCCTGATAAAAAAAAAAAAAAAAACTCAAATGATTTTGAAACGTTTCGGTACAACGCCCATGCACAAAGTGAATTGAAAATTGTGATACTTTTACTAATGATTTTGAAATCACAATTTTGTTCAGCTATGAATGTTACCTCTAAACATAAAACACCAAATTACATGACAATGTAAAAATAAAGTTTGGAAACTGACTGGAGAGTGATATTAGAAGTTTAAAAACAACTTTAGAATGAGAAGTCATGTGTGCTTCACAAGCTCAAGGTACCTGCATCATGAAAGGAATTCACAGCAAAGAACAAGGTGAGGTGGTGGGAAAAAAGATCTTACAAATCTATTATGCCATCTCTTTAATTGGGACACTACCTTAAAGACACAATGTTAAGTATTTGCTGGTGTTTAGCTTTAACTGATAAACAAGCAAAACTAATATGATTGTTTTCTTTCTCTGATGTGTTGTCAAGCCCTCATGGTACTGCAACAAATTCCTCAGTGACACAGATTATCATTCCTCCACATGCTCCAGTGAGCAGAAAGTATGTGCGTACATAATCTGAGCCCCTTAGTTTATTTAAAATATGTCCCATAGCCTGTTCTACACCTTTAGATGACAGTAAGGACAGGAAACTAATGTACCCAGCATTGTGGAAATGACTTCCCACCAGATACATGCATCAATAGCATCAGCTTTTTAACAAGAATATTTAAATTTCGCCAAGTTATCTGCAATCTTACTTTAGAAAACGGAAGTTTGGTTTGTACAGTTGAGCTAGATGCCAATCTGAGTTCCAAGGTTTTTTGTTTTGTTTTGTTTTTGCTGTTGTAACCCAATTCCAATCTCAAAAGGCCATTGTGGTTCATGCAATGCTATTTTAGAAAACTTCCTTACAAAAAAACAACCCAATATTTTATTCCATGACCAATTTTGCATTCAACGGGTATTTATGTAGAAGTTGATACATGTTTGTAACATCTGTCTGAGGTCTGTACTCAAAATATTTAGTGAAGCAAAATTTGCAAACAGAATGGCATATCAAGCAAGATAAACTGTCTCTAACGATATGACTGTTTTAAAATGATATTTGCTAGAAATGCAAAACAAATGCTAATATCACACCTTTTCACTTTTGCAGTAGACAACTATTCCACCAGGTCACACTGAACAGGCCCGCCTTTATCAAAAGGTGTTGATAATGGAGTTCAGACCAACTAAGTCTTACTTGTGAATAACCACTAAAGACTCAATGGTCATAAATGGTTACATCAGATGTAAATAAACATTTAATAAAATACTGACAGTGGTAGGAAAAGCTTTAAGGTCTTTCATGAAGCCTTATTTAATATTTTAGAAACATAGTTGTTTTGAAATCTGCTTTGATGCTGACTCCAATGGTTGCCAATTGCTTTCTTCTTGCCACTCTTTAATACATTTGTGAAGTGAACAACCAGGATTGTCTTATTGCCAGACTTATTGTTCCTGAGCTGAAGATCTCTGCAGCTCCTAGATAAATGCTCTCCTTGCCAGGCCTGTGTGTTTAAGTGAACAGCTATGTCTTGGTAGGTTTGCAATTGACATACTCTTCATTTGTTCAGTGATGGATTAAACGGTGCTGGGTGAGATGTTCAAAGTTTGGGACATTGTTTTATAGCCTAAGTCTGCTTTAAATCTCTTCACAACTTTATCCTGACCTGCCTGCTGTGCATTGTGGTCTTACTTGTGCTATTTGTGTCTTACATTTCTTTAACTAACCTCTGAGGCCTTCATAGAACAGCTGGATTTGTTCTATTAAATTACACACGGGTGGACTTTATTTGCTAATTTTGTAACTCTTGGAGGCAGTTGGTGGCACTGAGTTTTATTTTATTTTATTAATTATTAGTGTGAAAGGGACTCAATATAAATCCATTTATCTAATTTCTTTGGGAGGGGGGCGGAGGAGAAATTAAATCATACATCATTTTTCTTTAATGAAATTATTTCTCAATGAAATTATTTTGAGCTAGTAATTCACATTCCTTTCTCCCTCGTCATCACCTTCCACTCCAAAAAAAGAAAAGAAAAGGTTTGCAGTTACAATGAAATAAAATGTACAAAAGTTCAACTAATTTAAACATGGGGCCATTTACATGACTGATGGCAGCACCTAACAGAAACCAAAATATAAATAGCCAATAGCCACACAAATAAATTGTTGGTAATGATTTTCCTTGTTTCCTATTGTCAAAAAATATAGAATATTTAAATGTAATGTGTATGGTACTTTCAGTCTAGATATGAAGCTACAACAATGTTCTAACTGCAAATGCAAACCGTTTTGTATGAGGTTTTCATTGTTGTGCAACAAGTGGACAATTGTCCAACACAGACTTGTTGGTTATGGCACAGATAGTTAACATAGTTTTTTTTTTTCATTTTTCTTTTTTTTTTTTACTTGAACAAAATGATAATTTGAAGCATTTTGTTGTATTTACTCAGTACTATCTTTGATGTAAAAAGCTGCTTAATGGCCTCAGATATTTAAATATGCCAGTAATGAAAAAACAAAAGAAATCTGTAAGGGAGGCAAACAGTTTTTTCACTGCACAGTAACTCGACAGTTCACCACTCCTAAAGTGCTCTCTTTCATTTTCAGAGCTCATGATGATAGCTTTGACAGTAATTAGACTTTGCTTTGTGAGACAACGAGATTGGGACAATATTCCCATATTAATGAGCAGTATTTCAATTTTTGTGTTCTCATTTTATTTAACATAAAATTTATCAATGCATGATTATTGCTTAAGCTGAAAAGGTTATGTAAATGTTCATACGAATCTAAACTGTTCAATGAATTAAGTATTTTCAAACTTAGATGTATGAATAAAAAAAAAACATGATTGTGTTTTTCTCTTTTCTCAGGGGTTTCAAATATTTCTAACAAGAAGAAATAAAGATTTACATTTCAAACACATGGATACTTCAGATTTTTAGATTCGAATGCAACCTTTAGATTTGTGCAGTTTGTTTTGCTTTGTCTTTTTTAAAAATTAGATTAGTTTCTTCGGTCACAGTAAGTCCCCTGCAGATTAAGGATATTAGTCATGCATCCTGCTACATTAGGACAAACTGCTGCAACATTGAGTTGAATTTAGTTGTTAATCTTTATATAATCGTTTGTGCTTTTGCCACAAAAAACATTCTAGAATAACAAATGAATCACTTTATTTCTGGGGAAACCACAAGTCATAAATGAGAACATTTCTGACATGGTTGTAACAACAGGATCATTTAATGTGTCTTACATTTGTAATTAGGACCTCTTGCTTAAGGTGCTCAGGCATATCGTTTGTACACCCTGTCCCTGAAGCCGTCCACGCTCTCCTTTTTCATGTGTCATTCTTGTGTCATTCACTGCTGTAATGTTTTTTGTTTTTTATTTCTGAAAACAGCCTAGCCTTGAGCAGACCGCTTCACAATGTCTTCAGATGGGAAGCGCCTGCTCCCACCTCAGGATGGCAATTAGCCATCTTATCCTGGGCTCCGCACACAATTGCTCCTGGCCTTCTCCACGACTGTCTAAAAATGTGATATTGATGCACTAAACAGTTTGTGTCTGTCATAAATGATTAGTGTCCTTGTTGCAGCTTGTCAGAGGTGCCAGCTCCATGGATAAAATTGGGATGCAAAGGCACATTTTGTGCCTTGTTTATGTTTGACCCTCGAGCTGAAAAATGCAATTATAGCTCCACTGGCATTACAAAAGAGGCGACAAGAAAAAGGCTCAGGCATTTCGTGTTGCGAGGGCTAAACAATAAGTTAAGTGTGAGAAGCAAATATTTCTGATTTGCCATGTTGCGAATGTTCCTTTCCAGTCTGCTCAGTGATCATCTTCTAACCAGTTGTTTCCCTACTGCTTCACCTCTATCACAGAGGTTGCAAAATTCACCAACCCCTTTGGCTTTTGTTCTCCCTGTCTTGTAATCAATGCCTTCCTCCACTGATAAGTACTCCAGTTATTGATGTCCCCACGCTGGCTGCTCTGGGATTGCTGCCAAGCAATGTGTGTCTGCTGTTCCAGGGTGACTTATCCTTGCTCTCTATTGGCTGAGCCACTCGGATTGCAGTCCTCTCTATGTACTCAAGTTCACGATACTTTGCCGGGTTCTGCCCAATTTAGCTTACATCTCAAAAAAGATGAAGCTATATATATATATATATATATATATATATATATATATATATATATATATATATATATATATATATATATATATATATATATATATATATATATATATATATATATACTGTATATATAATTCTGAATGAGAAAGAATTGCAATGCCATTTCTCGGTTTTGGTCAACTAATGTAAGCAGTTCAGTTAGCGTGACTGTTTAACAATGGTACTGTGAAGAAGTCATTCTGAATCTTCAATTGAAAGACTTGTCTTTATAGCATTTTGGCATTTAATCATGTATGTCAGATAATCATTGCGCTCTGGGCAAATGTTTTTGCTTTATGTTGTCCCACAAACAAGTCTCCATTGATCATCAGTATTTATCTGGTTAATGTTTGGAGTTTCTTTTTATGTATTATGTAGAACTTGGATTTGGATAGTCTGCATTAACAACATTTATACAGTCAAAAATAGTGGCGTACACCCAATTTCAATTTTAGGGCTTTAACATTAAAAATATATCTGCAAAATGAAGTCTAATTTTTAGAAAATCAAACCCACAACAAATACTATCATGTCATTATTTATTCAACACAAATTAAGCCATATTTAAAACAAAACTTGAAGTATGCTCTAAAAATTTTGATACACCAAGAGCCTTGAATATGTCAAGGTATGATTTTATTTTTCTGTAACTACAGTTCAACCTTGAATTTCATGAACAATCACTGGTATAATCTCCATCCCACTGGAGATGTTGAAAACCTAAATACAAAATGTTTAAGTTAATCTTTAATCAACTAAAAAATGTAATATGACTCATTCTGCACCCTAACTGTGTTGTTGCTTTGGTTGTGGTCTATCTTTTGTGTCACAGAGCTCCTCCCCAGGGTGGAGCCTCAGATCTGGAGGTCATCTCCCAACAGGTGGAGGACGACAACCAGTGCTTGGCTCCAGTCCAGCTAGTCAATTTCACCTACAGAGACTTGCCTTTGGCAGCCCTGGACATATCTCTGGCTGGATCCCAGCTCATCTCCAACCCTGATGAAGAGGACAACAGGGATGGGTAGGAATCAGATTCGAGTGTATTTATTTTCATAAAACCACGTATTGTGTACATAATGTTAAACCTGAAACACTAGTTTCACCATTGTTATACTGAGGTGTAAATCCCTTAAAGAAACATGATGGCTTCTGAAACTACACAGAGCGCCACACTTTTTTATCATTGCCATGTGAGAAAATCTCTCACACATTGGCCTCCAAATGTGCATCACACTGGGAGCCAATGATAAGAATATTGTCACAGCTTATGAACCTGGTGAGGGATTTAAACTAGTCTCAAAAAACGTAATTTTCAACTCTATTCAAAATAGTCTCCAAGTGAGGGACCTTCAAAACAACTACCAACATCCTCAGGTCTGTTTGTCTAAACAAGTCACCTGAAAGCAGGTTGCAAGATGTTAAATGTGGTTTTCAAATACCTAAAAGTGTCGTCGTTGGACCTACAGTAGAATTTTGCTACAGTTTGGATGAAAGTGCATGCCTCTACAAAGAGAGGCTGTGCAGGTTTGACTTTCACTGTGCGTGTGCAAGAAGACAACCTTTGTTTTCTAAGAAAACCATGAAAACCAGACTGAAGTTGACGAGAGAATTCATAGACAAAGATCAGGACGAGAATTGCTACTGTCAAAGTTTTAGGACTGATTAAATATTAATGTGCAAGGACCGATGACATATTAAAATCGAATACACCATTCCAGCAAACACTACATACCAGCTGTGAATAATGAAGGGAGAAGTGTCATGTTTTGTGGATGTTTTGCAGCTTCAGAACCTGGCCAGTTCACCATAAAATTCACCCTAAATTCAGCCATGTACTAGAGTGTGCTTGAGAAAAATATGAGATCATCTATAAAAGTATTAAAGCTGAAACAGAACTGGACCTAGAAAGATGACAAAGACCAATCCAACAAGAAAGAATGGTGCATTTCCATGGTGCATTATTTGGTTAGTAAAGGCACTTTAAAAAAGTTAAATTAAAAACTTGCATTAAAAGTTCATTAAATCTGTCAACTTTGCATTAGAAGTGTCAATATTAACTGAATAACACTTAATGACAACGGTCATAAACATTCATGAAGACTCCTTCATTTTCATGATAGGTGTTATGTCATGTTTATGACAGTATCACATCAGTCTTATGCACACCCCTTCGAATGAAGTGTTACCGTATTTCTTTACACAAACCTGAACATTCAATGGAGTGTCTTAGTTTTCCGCATAACTTAGATATCAAAGAGCTGCAAATAAGTTAGTGACATGATAATAATCCATAAGTAGTTTGATAGAAGTAAAAATACTAGAAATGCAATTACGTATTGATTAATGTTCTGGATATGAGCTCATTGTTAAGAAGATATCAGAGATGTTGTGTGTGAGCCACCATGTCTGCTCTTTGTGTCAAAGCGCTACATTTCTAATTATGGCAGAATTGCAATTACTGCAATCTTTAATCTACCCTGCCAGTGAAAAGCTCTGCTGTTCTTCTCCCCATTGCTCATATTTGCATTTTGTAATTATACCTGCCATGTTGAATCATGCCTCATTTTACAATAAAGTCTGTAAGATGACGATAACTGAAAATAAATGCATTAGTGTCACCATGTTAAATGGGCATTTTCTCCACTGATGTGTTCGTTGTAGCTTAATGACAGGGCAATTTCTCTGCTCCACACAGGTTTGTGTTCACAATTTCGATAACCGGCGGAAAACAAAAGGTGTTGTTAGCACCACAGCCATCCTGAAATGTCAGAGCCTTGTGATGGTGCTTTCTCTGCCCACAAGGCCTTCTTGTTCTGGCCTTGTGTTGTTTTGTTCTCGCCATAATGCCATGCTGCAGTCCCAGCATTCTGCAGGACAGGATACACCCCTCCCTAAGCACCCCTGGAAGCAAGTGTCTGTGGCTTTCGAGTCAGGAAGCGTGACTCACAGCCCTCCTGGCATGCTGTGATGTTGGCATCCATGCAGAAAAGTAGACAAACAGCATAAGCTTAATTAGAGCATTCGGCATCTCGCCGTCGAGGCCCCTGGTGCACGAACATGGTCAGCCGATGGCCGACTGGACTCTGCCTGTTTGGCCCAGTTGAAGCTGGAGGCTCTGTGGGACGGAGGGAAGGGACAGATGGGTCCTGTCCAAAACACCCACTTCCAGCCTCCGTCTTATTCAGATCACTGTCTTGCTCACATATTGAATAGAAAACACACGTCCTTAGCAATGGTGAACCAAAGGGAACAATCCGACAGCTTTGCAAATTATCGTCCCAGTGAGAGCTTTGGTGTAACACCATGTGAAACTTATGGCCCCTGCGGGATTTAGCAGTGTGCAATCAAAAACTGCACGTCTCTTGACTGTAAACATAAAGGTCATTGTGCTTTCCAAAACTATTCAAAGACATTGATACTTTTTATATTTTGTCACATTACAACCCACTTCAATGTATTTTCTGTGGTAAATAATTATGAAGTGGATGCAGCTACATATATATACAATTTAGTTGGGTAGTGACTAATTACATATACTTGAAGTAACCATTAGATAACAAGGTACTGTTAGTAGTTTTACTGTACTTCACTTATTCTTGAGGAATATCACACTTTTAGCTACTCTACACACCTTTGGAAATATGTGGCTTGTATTTGTATTAAACCCTCTGAGTCAACACTGTAGACTGCAGTTGCATTTCTGTTCCAACTGCAAGTCTGGGGTTGTCTCTTTAGGCTTTGTATTTCAACAGGCTAAGTGTCTTTGCCTTTAGCTTTTTTTCTGATAAATAGTTTACCGAGTCTGTCTGCTTAGATGGACTTTCCATCTCGATAGGTTTTATAACAAGACATTATTCGAATCTTTTGGTCTTTCCCAGGCTCTGAAACAATCTAACATTACCTTAGGTGAACAAAGACATAAATAAGTAAAATTCCACATTGTAATTATTAAAGAAAAATTAAGCCAAACTGAACAGGCTATGTGTGGGAAAACTGCTTCTACAGGACTGAAAAGGTAAAAAAAAAAAAAAAAGCAGCCAGGTGCTGCTGATGGAAAACCCTTTATTAACTGATCAACATTGTTCCTAAATTCCTCCACAACAATGTCATTCACTGATAAGGACAAGCTTTTGGATTGTGAGGTGAACTTAGTTTTGCACTCGCACCTACTTCACTGTGTGGGTCAACAGCTCCTCCTGTTGAGTCTGCCGACATCTTTGGCCCAAGTCCTGCAGCACAGTAAAAGAGATGACCAGAACTTATAACATGATCAGACTAAATAATAATAAAATATTGTACTATTATTTATCTATTTAGATTCATAGCTTTGCTGCTTTATATAAAGTGAATATCTGCATTGGTTTCTTAAATGAAAAATATATATATTCTTGCTCTAATTATAGAGGGCTAAGAAGTATTTAAGGACAACAATGTCCATGTGTTACAGTAAGTCAATGAACCTTGGTAATGAAATTCCTGATTATCTGGTCACAGGCATTCCAAGACGCCTTGTCATTGCAGTTTCATGCTCTCAGTTATCAGTCAAACCACCGGATACCTTCATGACTAAGCTGTGTGCCATCCTAGGAATGACACAATGAAGAAATGTGTTGCATGCTGCATGATCTCAATCTGTCAATCGCTGTGGCGTTTTCCTGTGCATTCCGTAGAGTTATGTTTGTCACTGCTTCCTGACCTATTGCTTTATTTACTGAGATCCAGCCTTGGGTGACGCAAAAAATTATGGTCACTATCTACAATTTACGTTCCATTATTATAGTTTACTTTACTTGCAGTGTTCTGTGTGACTGCTTACCTAAATCATGGGCTAGACATCTCTTTCTTTTGACTTTGTGCAATCTTTTCTCTCTTAATTCCCTCTTGTTTATAATTTCTGCCAAAAGTAAGCAAAATATTGTTTGCAGCAGCCATTAAATTAAGGGAGACCATTCAGTTTCAAAATGGACAATGGTTCATTGGTTTTTGACCTATTATTTTGCTTTATATATCAGAAGAAAAAAGCAAGGTAAACCTTGTGTATGTGTATGATGTGTCACTTATGATGCACAAGATTTGAATAGCTATTGGAACCAGATCCTTACTGTACCTGTTATGTGTCTGATGAATGTCTAAAAAGACTCTTTTTCAAACAACCACAAGATTTCTTTATCAGACTGTCACTCCTGCTTGGCATTGTACGTAACACAACAGATGACATTTCACCGTCAGTTTTGATGGGGGGGGGGTTATATTCACAAAAATGCAAACTATGGGTTTCTCTCAGGTCGAGAACGAAGTCCTAGTGGGGAAAAAAACATGTATCAGCAGCAGCTTGTCTACTCGTCTGTGCTTGTAACTCCTGTTTGTTTCCGTTTAGTATCTGTAGCTCATTTCTCTAGTAAAGTCAGGTACAGGCTTTCCTGTTTTAGGTTGTCCTCTGTTCTAAGATGGGCAATTTAAGCAATCACTCCTTGTTGTAATTAAAAACCACTGGAGTGCTGCTATTGTGCTGAACGATGGATTAGAGGGACGATGGGCGCCATGCTGGATCCCAAATTTGTTCTATTGGCAACTGTATTCAGTCAGTCGCTTCTTTTTGCTGGAATAATTTACGGTTACTTTTATTTCCCCTGTGCATGAAGCTGTAGATTTATAGCAGCAAGAAAGTCAATCTCCAAAACCTTCAATTGATTACTTTAATCATTTCATTCATCACACTTAATCATCAGCTGGAATTCGTTCTGGGTGTATTTGCTTATCTTGGCTGTGATAGAAGACAGTTTTTCAGCTCCGGTTACACGGAAAAGGAAATATTAAGCTTAACAGGATAAAGATTGCCTAATAGTTTGTCTCCAAATCACTTGTCCCTTTCTTAAAAACAGGGAGGAGTATTCATATGTAGACAGATGGCGAGATAGTTAAAATACCTCCTTAAAATTAATAGTAAGGTGCAGAAATGGACTGCTTGAGCAGTCTGAAAGTGACAAACTATTCCAACCTGTGCTGTTCAGCAGCCTGCAGGCTCACAGTTGTGGCCCATTTTCCTCTGCCCGAGCCTGCTGAGTTCAGCAGATTGGTGTGAATTGGTTGAAGTTTATACTCAAGGAACCACAGGGATTCATAGTTATGAGAACCGGGGAGACTGAAAGGAGACGGAAAACTTGAGTCAAGAAGGATCTTTTTTTAAATGTATTTGGCTAAAGTTGTTCTATTGAAGACTGTCCTAATGTTCGTTTATTTAAGAAAAATGTAAAGCACCTGAATTAGAGCATAGGCTCTGAGACTAATTAAGTTTAAAGTATAATTCAGTGGAAAAGGAGTATTTATTTTTTAGTTCTTTGGTAGTAACGCTTGCATATGTCGGATTTTCTCACAGATTTTGATACAGAAGTCATATTAGTAAATATGAAAAGCAGCTTTTAATGGTGAGTTGAGGTATAAAGGAGGTTTAGTTATTCAAACCAAACAAATCCTCTCTGACAAAACAGTCACTTAGTAAATCTAAAAACTGGTTGTGTTACCTTTGGCAGCAGCACCTTTCCAAGAATGAACTCCCTGTTTTACGTCATACCATTGAATCGCAAACAAATTTAAGCCCAGAGTTTGACTTATCTATTACAAAACATTTTTATGTTTATTTTGAGCCATTCAGAACTGGATTTAGTTGTGTCCTTCATATTATCCTGCAGGAAGACTCAAGGTCACTAGCTAGTAGATATTCTCCTTCAGGAGTTCCTGCTGGAAAGTAGAGTTTACGGTTGCCTGATTTACAGCAGGACCTGAAGCAGCAAAGCAGGCCCAGAGCATCACACTGCCACCACCATGTTTGACTGTGGGAATGATGTTGAATGATGTCAATGTTCCTGTCCAGCATCTACAACAACTCTTTGAAAGTCTTGGGCAATATGAGTTACAAAAATATTTGATTTCCCTTTGGGATCAATAAAGTAGTTTAGAATTTGAATTGAATTGAATTAATCACACTTAATTCAGGATTAAACCAATGAGGCAGTTATATTTTTATATGTTGGTTTGGATATTTTTCCTTGATAAATGGTCTCAGTATAAAAACAATTTTTTTATATATATATTTTTTATTTTCTGATGATTAGTAACATTTAAGTAAGAAGACCAACAAAAGTAAAAAAGACAAAAAAAAATCTATTTTGAGGTTTGGAAACATTTTCAACTGGAGTTTATTGAAATCAGGATAAACAATACAATATTTTCCCTATTGTTTACTCTTTGATTGTATTTGTACATATTAACTTGTGTTTTTATAATCGATGTACCAGAGAACTTAATAGATTGTCATTATTCTGATTGCAGCCTCTCTTTCTCCTGCTCAATCTCTTCACCAAAAAGTTTACACAAAAACAAAACCTTTCTTCTCTAATTTCAGTTTAACGTGTCACTGCTTCACAGGTTTAACTTGTATTTTGTTGTGCCTTAATTGCTAGAGACAATGTAATGAAAGAGACACCCCATATGATAGGATGAGTATAACTCAACTGGTAAAAGCAGCCAAAACTCTGTCAGGTCTGTGCAGGCGGGGCTCCAACAGAGCAGCCAGACCCACTCTGCCTGTGCCAGTTGTCCTGCTCTGCGTCTTTGTCCGTTTTGTGCAGCTGGAGCGGCTTTTCAGCCAGCATCATTTACAGCAAGCCATCACTTCCATCACAGGTTACTATTGATCAGTCTCATGATCTAATCCCCTCACTCTGCTGCTGCTAGACGTGCTTCGATCGTCCCTCAGTGCGTTTTCTCTGCATGAGCTGCTCAGCTGATGGCTTCATGAACGGTGCGCGCCGCCCTGCAGATTTCATTTATCTGCACACAGACCGTGCATCTGTGTTCTTTGCATTTGTGAGCAGTCTGTGAGGGGTAGCCTGTATAAAATGGCCCCGCTTTGACCCTGAACTGGTGATTTTTTTTCTCTGTTTGCCTTGCTCCACCGCTAAAGTAATCCCTCTTCTTCATAAATACTTCAGGTCCTGGGTGTTCAAGGTTTAAAGAGATTTGCCTAAAATTAAGTTTCTGAGCTTGGAGTAATCCATCAATGCCATTTACTCTGCTTCCAGTCAGTGTTTTTCTTTACAGGTTTATTAAATTAATACCTTTTCTGCCAGCCTTTTGGGAAAGGTCTGAATGAATTATGATTTCACACAGTATGAGTTAAATTGTGCTTTTCAGATTGTAGCCTGGGCTTCCTTTGCTGCTCATTCCATCTTTTAACAGTTTTCCCACAAATGTTCTGTTACTGCATGAAATATCTTAATGAATAAATATTTTCTTTAGCCAATGTGGTTTGACATTTTTCCCTTAGAGTACGTTTGCACATGGGAAAGAACCATTACCCTTCACTGCCTCTTTGTCGCCCCTGGTGTTGGGCTCTAATTTGCAGGAACTGGCAGCTAGAGAAGGTTGCTATGGAGGGCTGAGTGCGCCGCTTGATTTCTTGGCACGGACCAACGGCATGGCCAAACTCCAGCTGCTCTGATGACCTTGGTTTAGGATCAATAGACTGTTTAGATCTGTTAATAGCAAAATGACTCCAGTCATAAAGTACATGTATCCTCTCCTTCTTCTCTACTTAAAGAAAGCATCTTTTTTTTATGACTGTAAAGCTGATCGGAGTAAGTTTTCTATTAATGTTCCCACAGATGAGATTAGATTAGATTAGATTAATAGATAGATAGATAGATAGATAGATAGATAGATAGATAGATAGATAGATAGATAGATAGATAGATAGATAGATAGATAGATAGATAGATAGATAGATAGATAGATAGATAGATAGATAGATAGATAGATAGATAGATAGATAGATAGATAGATAGATAGATAGATAGATAGATAGATAGATAGATAGATAGATAGATAGATAGATAGATAGATAGATAGATAGATAGATAGATAGATAGATAGATAGATAGATAGATAGATAGATAGAGTATTAATAAACAGGATTCATCATACTGCTTGATTTTGTTTTAACCTTACAGCTCCATAATTAGATGAAAAGATCCAAAAAGGATTGTTTGCTTTGAGATATTTTATTTGTGATTAAGAGTATAAACTCTGTGATCAAGAGTATAAACTCTTGATTTATACTGGGTGAGTTTCAGTATAAACTATAAATTTTTTAAAATAAATTCTGCGAGTTTTCTTCCTTTCTTTTTTATGATAGATTTATGTCTGTTTTTAATGCCTTCTGTTTCTTGTGCGCTAAACTCTGCATTTTCCTCTTTTATGCCTTCCTACTCCTTCATCCTTCCTTTCTGGTTTTAACTGGCTGTTCGCTTCTTTGCCTCTTTCAACCGAAGCTGATGCAGAAAAGAGGAGCTTTTTTATTTATTTTTTTACTCCATTTATCATCAGACAGACATTGCTTTTAGGTGACAACTGATAGTGACTATTGTTTTTGTGAGAATTTACATTTTGAAAGCAAACCAAGTAAAAAAAAAGACTTGCACACACACCTTTCCATTTAAAACCCCTTTGCAAAGTGTTCCTATTTTTCATTTTAGCAGTACAGCATGTGAATCACAATATTTTTTAAGTAAAATAGTGCCTGCTTACAGTTAACAAAAATACATTTAAGATCAGAATATTACATCAAACCAATTAAAGAACATTAAAACAAAGAATGCGAGCTTAATGACTAGTATGTTTGATGCCCATTTCAAGGTTGTAATTTTTAAAGGTGCTTTAAATCTGACAAAAGAGCCTTGTCATAACACTACTTTATCAAATATAATTGTTTTAAAAGGTTTATATTTAAATTGAAAAACATACTTTGTAAGAAATTATATCAACTGAGGGGGGGAAATACACATTGACAGATGTAATAATAGGTTATCCACCTCTCCAACACACATGTCCTGTCTCTTTGCATGTCTTGTGTTTGATATTCAGCCTTGTCGCAGATGTTACTTTTTGATGTTGTTAAAATATTATTAATCTCTTCCACATCTCCCCCTCCTCTCAGGTCCAACTGGCTGAAGCCTTGCTGCGGACGCCGGGCGGCACTGTGGCAGGTCTGCCTGCTGTCAGCAGGTTTCAACTGTTTCCTGGTGGCCTGTGTCATCCTGGTGGTGCTGCTGCTGACAGTGGAGTTGCTCATAGACATCAAGCTATTGCAGTGTGAGTGATGCTTACCGAGATAACGTGGCTGTGATCACGTTGGAGGGGATGGCAAGTGCGGTTTTGAGGATGTAATATTGATGAAGTTGGTGTGTTCTGTTCATTATTAACAGTCTAGACTGGATGCAACACGCCCTTGAAGAGGCAGGAAAGTGGTCTGCTCAGCACAACTGTTTACTGATTGTTATTCAAAGGCACTGGGTCAAAGCATAGATCTAATACACAAGACAAAGGGGCAGGTTCATTACGCCATCATTGGCATAAAGGTTTAGCTGCAAGAATACTACATTAAGATTAAAATAAAGCACAGAAGGAAATTTTATTCAAATATACTTTATTATAATGTTGATGTTTGCAAATATTAAGCTAAAACGAGCATCAACTTTCTTCAACTCTTTATCAGTACTACTGTAAGAGTAACTGAAATTCTGCAGTATATTGTATATCTTAAAAATTATTTGATTAACTTGGAGCATTTTTCTTATTAATCTAAATTTAATGTCAAACATGTTCTAAACATATAATGGATTATCATCTTTACTCCAGCATATCTTCAATGATGACATTGCTCTAAGTATTTGATATGCAAAAGCACCAAGTTTGTTTTTATATTGTGCTAAGTCTCTATAAATTTCATCTCCAGCCACCAATACTAGAAACATATAAACAATTAAGTCACAGGGACACAAATTCAACTACATCTTAAATTTATGAACAACTCTAAAGTCTACAAAAAAACAATACTAAGCTCCTACATCCAAAATTTCATTGTACTTTACGACTCACTCACATTCCATGAGGTAAAGGTCTGAGTGGATTCCCTGCTTTATGTCTGCAGGGCTCACATGCTGACAGACCATTTTCCTCTGCCGATTTCCAAAATGTGTTCCCAGTGGACTAACTGAGTGATTGACCAGTTAAATTACCAAGAGAGACAAATGTGAGAAGGAAGATAGACCAAGAAATCAAGCAATGCAGAGTCTGCTACTTGTGGGATTGTGGGAAGGACTTGGAGGAAGATGAATAGGCTGATAGGACAGATCACTGAACACAGCAAACAAAGACAGATGGAGGGAGATGTGGCGCGTGAAGACAAATGTCTCTGCTGATAGCCGAGCGCAGTTTGATGCCGTCCGCAAGTAGCCTGATGAATAGAGGGGAAGATGCAGACACGTGCATGTACAGTATGTGGTGAATGAATATGTATGATGCTGCCTTAGGCTTCAATCTGGAGATGTATACGTGTGGATGCGCTGGTATTTTCATTTGATGTTTGATGCAGTGAAATGTATCACCTATGTTTAGCTCGTGTGCCCCTCTGTCTTTTAAAATAATAGGTTACTGTGTTTTATGCCCTCAGTTAATAATGCATCCCAATTTGCCAGCATCATCCACTGGATCAGCCTGGCTATTCTCTCTGTGTTCTTCACTGAGGTGAGTCCTCGCCTGCTCAACACAATAGCAATCTCACTTACAGCCAATGCAGCGACCTGACGATTAATGCTGCGCTGTGCAGTATGTTGCTCCAATGAAATGCACCAGCAGGTTCTCAACACAATACTGGAACAGCTTTGAAATGCCCGGTACCTTTATTCACTGCACAAGCACATTTTGGTACTCTGATCTGATAAAGATTCACATAAAGAAGACTGAATTTCCAAAGCACTCGTGTCTCTGCTGTTGCACAGTTCGTCTCAGGTTATTTGGTTGATCCGCAGCAAAGATGGTTTAAAGTGCAGATAGAGCTTTCTGTGTCACTCCTTTCCAACACCTCAGATGTTCTTCATTGATTATCATTTTCTTCACACATTCATTTTCATTTCTTACATTTGACTTCCAAAGCTTTAGCTTCTGCTATAAGGTTCCATATGTCTGCGTTTGAACTCTCTTCATTTATAAAGCATGTAACAAACACTTGTCTAGATCGGTTTAAGTTGCTGTCGTCACTGTTATTTTTACCTTTAAGCTGCATATTGCCAGTTTTATTTGTGTGATTTACACCATATTGCATAGACCATAATCACTGAAAGAAGAGAGAAATCGAAAAAATCTGTTACATTTCTTTTAATGAAACTAAATACATTGCTTTTACTGTAAAATGATGATATTAAAATAGCATCACCTACAGATACCTAACTGTTTTGCATTGTGAAAACAAAAGTGCTGAAGACATTGTTGCATGTCTATGCTAAGCTTTTATATCTTTATTAAGTTGGTGTGATGTTGGTTCATGTCTATAATGACAGCCACATTGTACATCAGTATATATTCATATGTCTTTTTCATTTCTCTTTTGTGCTAGATAAACACAAGCTAGTGCTTAGAACGTCTGCACAAAAACTACGCACAGAAAAAGTTGGTACTTGAAAAGCTTTTCTTGCATATTTTTGCATTCGTGTCAACATCAGCACACGGGCGTTCGTGAGCTTTCACTTTCCCCATACATGTTGCAGCACACTCAAGCAAACTTAATGCTTCAGAGCTTATGTGAATAGATGGAGGGGAGGGGAGATGTAGGTTATAGGTTAAGTATCTTCTATCAGAGTAAAGCTGTTCTTTTCTCTATTTCTCTCTATATGGTAAAAATGGTGTAAGGAAATGGCTCAGAGCTTGCACACAACCTAGGCTAAAGGCCTAAAACAAAGCAAAGAAATGAGAAGAGGTATGATCTTCTCATTTCCTTACTAACCTTATCTTATACTTTTTAGTTAAACAGGATCAGAAATCCGGATTCGTAGGTTCCAACTTGCATATTTTAGTGCAAATATGCAATAATACATCCACTTACTCCACACTGGTTCCAGGATGTCAAAATAAATAAAAAACATACACAACTTTGCTGAAAATATCTATAGCATGCTTGTAAAAATTAATAAAATGTGTTAGAAATTAAAAGCCTAAAACAACAATGCACTCGGTTGCATCAAAAAGTTAAATGGGACTTTTTTGAATCGGCTTTCTTCCTGCTGCTCTTCTACAAAAACCAGACTTGCAACTTACATGACTAATTGTTACCCAGTTAAAAGATTCTTCAACCTGAGAGGTGAATCTATGCACCTTCTTAGAGTTACCAGATTTCAGATTAATTCTCTGCTTGCCTGGCCTGTCAGCTTAGGTGAACTAAATTGGGAATATGCAAAGTATGCAATGATTGCCAGATCTTAATTTGCAAAAACATAAACTTAAAACTACAGTATTTTTTTCCTTTCACTTCACAAATATCCATCACCTTGAGTTGATCTGTCTGATAAAATTCAAACACATCTCATTAAAGTTTGTACGTGTAACATGACAAACTACAAAAAAGTCCAAGTATGCAAGCACTGTATACATGCATCTGCAGCCAAAATGCCATGGTTAGTGAGCAGACAAGGCAGCATGATGACAGGAGTATGGGCTCAAGAAGAACAGACCCACTGAGGTATGCGGACAAACACAGACAGGCAGTGAGATTATTTAAACAGTTCTTTTATAGCTGAAGTTGATGTTAAATTTATAAAAACACTGACACATGTTTTGTCAGGTTCCCAATGAATATAAACAGTCAGGACATTCATATGATTTTGGCACAAAAGGAAGCTCATGCTGCTCTGATGAAAACTTTTAAAAGGGCTTTTCAGGTTGCAGAAAAGGAGCAAAATTGCAGTAAACATGAAATACTACAGCTTTGCTTGTATTACGTGAAACTATATCCAGTAAATTGGAGAAATTAAGAAAATGCCTTAATTAAACTGTGTTTAGTGTGGGGTTTAATATCTACAGTTACTCCACATGTTTCCATTTTTTTCTGTTTCTGTTGCTGCTCTCAGACGGTGTTCAGGATTGTGGTGCTGGGAATATGGGATTACATTGAGAACAAAGTAGAGGTGAGCTCTCATGTGTCCCATGAGAAGTGAATCGATGGCTTCTTTTTCTGCAGGTGTTATAACTCAAGGGTTGCTTTTTTTGTTGCAGGTGTTTGATGGAGCTGTCATCGTTCTCTCTTTGGCCCCCATGGTGGCCTCCACAGTGGCCAACGGCCCCAGCAGCCCCTGGGACGCCATCGGCCTCATTATCTCACTGCGCATCTGGAGGGTTAAGAGAATCATTGACGGTGAGCCAGGAGGGGCCGACGTCTCCTCCATCCTCTCAGACAGATAATGCACCGCACTCGCTGTGTTGAGTCTTGAGATTTATTTGTTTGTTTTAGTTTTTCCTCATAATGGGCAAGGTGTCATTTATCAAAAGTCACCTGTGAAGCTCCAAAAAGCTCATTGACACAGATTATACAGAACTAAACATGTTGCTCCCTCGTGTGGTTGTTCAGTGAAATGCAAGATGAGTTCAAATAAATATTGTATGGCGCCCTGAGCTTCATTTATTTTGCACTTAATAATGACTGTTAATATACCTTCAAACTATGAACAGTTTCCATTGAATAATGACAATTATGCAAAAAAAAAAAACATTTATTATTGAAAATGTAAAGAAATTTTTAGCTATACTAAATTCACCATTCAGAGACTGTAGGAGCAAATTTTAAATTATGTTATAATCAACATCAGATCAAGTGTTTGGTATGAGGAGTTCAGCAGCGTAAGGGGGCCACCTGGTGGCCCGGGGACTATGGCTGCCACTTAAAACTTATTTATTGCTATTATTTTAAATTAATCTATTAACATTTTAAGGCTATTCTAAAGCACTACTTTTGCTCCCAAAATCAAAAGCATTCATTGTATGCCACAAAAAGTGCATGAGAAAAATAAACGAAATGAACCCCTCAGTATAGACATATTTCAGGGTAAAATTCCTGAAAATTCTACAAGTTGTGAAAGTTAAATTTGTCAAATATAAGACTAATCTAGAAATACATAAACATCGGGCTCATTTCAGGCTTGGGTGCAACACCAATGAGAAAAAAAAAATTCTATTATCGACTTTATTATTAATTGTGTGTAATATTTGTTTTTCCACATGCAATATTAAGGTTACCTATAAAGTTAAATGTGCTTAAAACATGCAGCAGAAAAACAGACACGACTGGTTGCATAAAGTTTGCTTATTAATCTCAGCCACAGCACTAATCAGTAGGATGTACATCCGCAACATTATGGTCAAAACATTTTCTCAAATGTAAAACAACCTGTCCCACTACTTAGGGTGCATTCAGTTCCGCAGTGTAAAAAACTGAAGATGGCTGTCTCGTCTGTTGGCTCATTATTAGCATCTTATACTCTGTTTCTTTGTTAATAAACCTTACAGAGTTTTCAAACGCCAGGTTAACATCTTCACTTTAAATTCTTTCCAAAATTATATAATCTCCACTTTTGAACGCGTTTAGAAACTTATGACAATATCTTGGAGGTAGTTTTCCCGTGCTTTATATTGGCTTTGTGTATAAGCAAAGTTTTGACTCCTCCAATATTTGCAGTATGTCCATAAATGTAACTCCAACCCAACACGAGGCTGAAAGCATTACTGGTGCCATAAACTGTCAGATGCAGACAGTCAGATGATGTCTTTTTTTATTACAACTCCAGAATTGCTTTAAGTCCATCTGATGCTTTTCTCTGGAAAGTTTCCCTCTAACTAAACATTACACAAATTAAATTAAAAACTTAGATCAGTCTGTTTTGTTTTCCAGCATATGTTCTGCAAGTGAAGGTGGAAATGGAGCTGGAGATCCAGCAGTACGAGAAGGCTAAAGCAGTGCGGGAGGAGCAGCTTGATCGTCTAACCCAGATCTGCCAAGAACAAGCTGTAAGTTCTCACTTAGTTCATCTCTCTTATGTTGTTTTGTAGCAGCGTGAAACCAGCAGAGGGCAGCAAAATGCCACACGAGAGAAACTATTACACAGCTGGGCAAAATGTATACAAACAAGAAAAAAAATTACACTATGGTCGTGACATCTGTTTGAAGGTGCTCTATATTTTATAATTAATTATTCTTTTTTATCACATTTGGAAAGTCTGCAAATAATATAACCTTCTGTTTAAAAAGTATTTACTTTCTTGCAGATTTCTTTTTTTTTTGTCACTCTGAAATGTTTCAGACAAATCAAACATGTTTTGATAAGAAATAAAGCTAAGAAAGCCCAATATAAAAAGCAGTGTAATGAAAAACATATAAACCAACGAACCAAGAGAAAATATCAGGAGGCAAACCCTCTCTCATAGCACTGTAAATAAATTATTTGGGCTGAGAAACATCCCTTGTCACTGTTTGCAGTAAAAAAAAAATAAAAGCTAAAATTCCTCATATGTTCTCTTTTTCCTTTGATTTTCTTCCTTACAGTTTGAAATCAGACAGCTGAGGGCCCACCTCGCCCAGCAGGATCTGGATCTGGTAGCAGAGCGTGAAGCCGCCATGCAGATCCACCATATGTGGGGGAAAGACAGCAGCAGCTTCCAGGAGGTGGACGGGTTAGCAGCGGGGGCCTCTGACCATCACAGACCAGCCAATGTTAGGGCGCCTCGGGGGGCTGCAGGTAACCCGCCCAAAACATCCAGCTGTGGTTTATTACTGACAACTAAAGGAGGAGGAAAGATGGTCATTCACCAATAAATGGTGGAGAAATTGAATATCTTGAAAGGAGCTAAAGGTTTAATTGTAAAGTTTGGGGTGGACAGTAAACAAGCAGCAAAAAAATATGTAATACCACAAAAAGGGTTGCAAATAACTTATTTGAAACATTAGAAAGATTCACTTCTTTGTTATTTGTTTGTGATTCTTTTGTTCTCAAATAAATCAGAGCCTTTAAAACTGTCTGCTGAGACAAAATGGTAAAAAAAAAAAAAATGTGGGGAAGATTTTGTGAAACAATCTGTGACAATAAATTCAGTGTGTCCTTATAAAGATAGACATGCATATAAACTATGTTAACAATTGAAAGCCATAAAGCAAAAAAGAACTAAGTCAGTTCACCCTAGAAAACCTCCAAGACACCATTAGTTTCTGCAAATGTTCCTTCCAAACCGATGGACCTTTTAAATCTTTTAAATTAGACATGAACAATAGTTCTCTTGGGCTTTCTAGAGGTCTTTTAGAAGACGTTTTCCCTCCAGGCCTTCTTCCTGATTCTGACAATACAGTCCCAATAAAAAGATTACTCCGTGTTTTATATATCAGGACACAATGATTATGATCTGGCCTTATGTATTTCCGGAATTATTTCAAACTAATCTAAGTTGTCCAAAAAAAGCACAGCACATTCAAAACTGTCATTACGTAAGGGCAAAATTGAAAAGGAGCTTTAAAAAAATGAGTAGACACTATGATTCAAAGTCTTGTTGAGACACCTTTAGCAGTGACCCTTCATAGCAGACACTTCTGGTTTCTTTATCTAATTGTACTGTAATGAACCGTAATATTTAACATGCTAACTCTGAAATCTGAAAATAATTTTTTTTTTTCTACTTTCTCTCAGAAGTGCATGTTCAGAATTGTCAAGCATATCAACTCCTGAAAATTCACCACTCTGTTAAATGTTTCTAATGTTCAGTTTGTTGAACTGACTATCAGCAGCACTTGTCATAAAGTCGTTGCTGATGTGTTTCCTTCTTGTTATCAGCAAACTGCCCAAACTCCTGCTCTCATCGGTGTGGTCACACTGCTAATCATCTGTTAATTAGTAGTTTAAACACCAGCATTAGGCTGCTACTGCTCCTCCTAAATCCTATGGAAGCTTAGAGGGTGTTCGTATTTTTCCACCCACAGCTTTTCTGTTTGTGCTTAATTTTTATTTGATATAAAACAGCATTGTGGAATCTATTGTGTGCTTTTTGTACACTTCAGGTCAGATTTGAGCAATGTTAAAAACTTGTTAAGATGCCATGATCTTTTATGTCTGGCGACATAAAAGCGCAGAACTGATATTAGTACTGCCTCTGCATATTGTCCAACATATAATTTAACAGAACAATTTGTCTAGTTGACTTTAAAAAGAATACTTGACAATTTGGCCCGCTGGAGGCAACAAAATTAGCAAATGAAGACAAGAATTTGCAGAAAATGTAGCACGACTTCCTTTATCCTCCACAGAATAAACATTCATCAAACCGTGTAAGGGTGTTGGTGTCCTCGGAATAAATCTTTTCACCTTCCTCATCAAAATTCTGGTGCCACGCCTGCACTATACATCACATAGTGAGCCAGAGCCTGGTCTATAAACCTCTCACACAGAGACGGCTCATAACTCAGAGGACACAGAACACTGTCTGTACAGGTGATGTCAGGGGCTCACAACACCGAAGCATTTTCTTTATCGGCGTTATAAATCACAGCGTGAAACAGACTGCATGTTTGAAGTCGAACTGCATTTCAGCTGGGCTCGAAAGTCTCACACTCAAGTGGTATTGATCATTCGGGGAATGGTGTCTGTCGCTGTTTGGACTGAACAATGAGGACAGACTCATAAAAATAAAACCCCAGGCATAAATCAATGTACTGTGGAGTCGGGCATATTAACAGTTATGCAGAGAGACGTTTCCAAAAACTTATATTTGTAAAATCCAAATGTGTCACAAATTTATCTGAAATTATTGTTTTTTGGATTAGAAATGTTTAGGAATTTATGTCAGTTACTTACTGTTTTTGTTGAATAATTTAATTTGATTTCATACATTTTACATTTAAATTTATCTGCAACAGAAATTAATCATTAAATTAAGTTTAAAAATTTCAATGTAATTGCAGTATCTATATCGCTTTGTTATACTATACAACTGCATAGTGAGCCATTAATTACAATGTAATACAGAGTTTGCTTTTGATAGCTTAGTTGTTTTGAATTTGGTTTAATTTTATTTGCTTAACATATTTAAAACAAAAAGAAAACCTTCATTATCAATAAGCAAATATTCCATGGGCTCACCTGTAAAAGGTTGCATAAAACATATTGTTAACTAGTTATTACACAGAAAGATATAGATAACGTTAATATTAAACATCTAACAATTGTGTACTATTCCAAGTGTTTACTCATGCATTTTATTTATTATTTACTACTTATTTGTTACCACAGCTCCATTTTAATAATCCTCAGAGGTTGTATTATCATAAATGAGGATTTGGGGAATAATTTTCTTCTTTCTTATGCAACTTACACTGATTTTGTGTTTTACCGTTATAATTTATAACTACTGTAGTGTACACTATATTTACGCTGGGATGAGTTTTATCCTCCTTTTTTTCCTATTTTCAGATCATCATGGTCAGGATGACATGAATAACTACATCAGCCAGTACTACAGCGAGCCAAGCAGCGGTATCAGCAAACCAAAACTGTGGTTTTGTAGGCTATTTGTTCTCTTTGAAGTTTTTCACATTTTGTCACATTGCAACTGCTGGTACACAAAACTGGGGTTTCAATGGATAGCGCAACAACAAGCAGTCCATAATTGTTAAACAGGAACATAGCTCAAACTTTTGTCCAACCGTCTTAGGAAAATCAGACAGAAAGCTTCTATTCACAGACATGAATCTACTGTGAATAGATGGCGACCCTAAACTTCCTCTGTGGTTTAGGGTCGTTATTCCACTGGGAGAACTTTTACAGTTTCTTATAGGTCTCTGTCCAGGATTTAGCTCTCCCTACTATCCAATCAATCTGTTCATTTTTAGAGTCCCTGGTTAATAAAGGTATCCCCGCAGCATGAGGCTGCCACTACCATGTTTTAAGGTGGGAATTTAGTGTCAAGTGTGATTTTTGCTGTTAACTTCTGCATGTTGGACCAAAAAGTTAAATTCTTGTCAAATTTGATTAAAGCATCTTCTTCCACTTTCCTTGTTAGTCACAACCCTATTTAGTCACTAATGTGCTCTAACAAACCCCTGAGGTCTTCATAGAACAGCTCTGCTCATGTTTTGACTAAATTGTACACAGGTGGAGCCTATTTTACTAATTAGGTTACTTTTAAAGACAACAGTTTCAACTGCATTTTATTTAGCGGCATCAAAGTAAAGGGGAGTGAATATAAAGGTCTAAGTCTTTTTATTTGTGAAGATTTTTGATATTTTTTCCTGTTCTTTCACTTCACAATTATGCCTTCGTTTAGTTTTGAGTCGTATAAACTCTCAAAACTAAAGTTTGTTGAAGTTTGTTGGTGTAATGTGACAAAAGATGACAAAGTTCAAAAGTGCACAAATGTTTTTGTAGGAACCATCAGCAAGATCACTTCATTCCAAGGTTGTTTTATTAAAAAATATATTTTTGCAGATATGGGTATCCCAGACCCAGCCCGTGTCATCACCACGGCAGCGATAGATGTCCATCTGCCCAACAACCCCAGCCAGCTTCCCTCTACCTTAGTGAGCGCCGACGCGGCGCCGTCCAGCCGACTGCAGCGCACCAGCAGCTCTGTGAGCGAGGTGTCCACCACCGCCGTGTCCCGCAGCAGCTTCAGCGCCCGTCAGCACAGCATCAGCAGCCACACACTGGGCTCCAGCATGGACTGCAGCTCCACGGTGCGCGAGGCCTCCACCTCCACGGACTACAGCGACCAGCGCTGCTACCCGCCACCGTACAGCAGCCCGCTGGCCCTGGGCCCCCAGCCGCGAGGGAGTCCCAGCGCCGTGGTGCAGGAGCTGCTCTACTCGCTTTCTGAGGACTCCTGTCTCACTCAGAAGGGCTTGGACCCCGTTAATCTAAAACCGCCCAGTCCGACTGGTTCCACCAAAACCAGCCCAGAGCTGGAGCGCAGACTGAACATTTATAACAAGAGGAACCAAGAGAGCCGGATCGGGCTTCACGGCAAGCCTGTTATCCACGTGCAGGGTAACGAGCCTCTGCTTGAGGAGAAATACAGGATGATGGGATCAGTGGAGACTTCAGTCAACCGTCTGTCAGAAGCGTAGGACTTCACAGACCAACTATCGAGGCTTACTCGTCAGATCAAATGCAAAAAAAAAAAACTCAACTACCCTTGACAAGTCACTGGCACATGAACTCTGCCTTTAATCCTCTTTATATTGCTGGGACTTAAGAGGATGAACTCACCACAAGGGGCACTGATAAAATATAGACGGATTATTCATCAGGCTACACTTTTCAGGAATTGACAATTTCTTACTTTTCCTAACACAAACCAGCAGCGCCAACAAGGTCTGGAATCCCCCCCCCCCAAAAGAAAAAAAAAACCTGCTTGTGCAGACAAGTTTGCTTTTCATGTTCTTTTTCTTTTTTTAGAAAATGAAGAGGGGAAGACGATGGTGCTGAGGGCTTAACGTTATTATTATTACACTTTAGAGCTCTCCAAATAATCTTGTCTCGTTACATCATCTGGAAACAGGCAGCAGTGTCTAAGTCAGCATCTCCAAATTCATTAACAGTCCTTCTCGATGGACTCCTGCAGGGCAAAATATTATCATCTCAACTTCTATTCTTTAACTTTCTACATTTTTATCTACAGTCAGAGTTAAAGGAATTTTATCTTTGGACTTTTAAAATGTCAGATGATTTGTAATTACTCCAGGTGCCATGACTGGAAGCTGTCCAGCCCCAGTTTAATAAGATTATTCAAGATTTTGCCAATCCACATTAAGGTATTTAAAACCCTCCAGGTTTCATGTAAGCTTAAATAAATGTTTTTTTTTTCTTTGTTTTACATAGTTTTGTGTAAATATTCACAAATGGGAATGACTGTCTCACAAAAGAGCAAGAAATGTGAGAGTTTAAATAAAGTGCAAAAAAAAAATAATGATAGCATGAACCTTTAAGATTTGTGACCACATTGGAAACTTTCTAAACGTTTCTCTGATCAAGGTAAAGCAATGAACTTAATAAACTTAATAAAAATCAAAACATGGCAAATTCATAGATGTTTTGAACTATGTGTTTAATACACTGCTTTTCAAAAGCATCTCTTTACTTACTGTACATTTCCTTTGAGACATCTTACATGTAAAATTCAGACATCCCAAAGTACTGTTCCAAGACTAAATACAATTTACATGTACTACAGAAAGCAAAAAGATGCAATCAGAGGTTATTCATAAACCATCTGATATCTGCAGCCTACGTCAAAACTGGAATTTAACGAATAATGAGATTTTGTAGAACACCAACATACAGCTTCAAAAACGTGTTAAGACAGTGACTGTTTCCTGTGGTTGCTCTCTTAATTATACCATCTGTACGACAAAGCGCTGGTTCGATTCCCCTCACTTGCTCAGAGCTTCCGTCATCTCAGGAACAGCCTTCAGAGAAAAACAGATGAAATTACTTGTGTGTCGTTATCAGCGGCATTATTTCGATAATGTTCATCAATGTTCTCTAATAAACCTCTTAGGCCTTCAAAGAAGAGATTAAAATTCTAAATAATGAATTCTGTCTAGTATGTATGTGACTTCTGAGGGGAGATTATTGCAGTGCATTTAACTTATGGGGTATCAGAGGAAAAGAGGTTGGAGAAAAGAAAAGCTAATAAATAAAACTACTTTTCATCAACTTTTCACCCCCCCATAATAATGCACTACTTTATCTTGACCCGTCCAATGAAATCTCAACATAATCCTGCAGTTTGTGGTTGCAGTGTCACAAAATGCGGAGAAGTTTAAGAGGTATGAATCCTTTTGCATGATGCTACTGACTTAAGCGATAAATATGCATGCTAATTTATTCACATGCCTCCGCATTTGACTCGAGCAGCGTCTGAGGAGAATCATCAGTCACTGCCCGAGTTCCTGCAGGGTATCAATGTCCATTTAGGAAAAAAGTAGAGAGCCCATCCATTTTAATCAGTTATCTGAGGAGTGATCACATGTAAGATGATCTCACCCAGCAGGTCACAACTCTGCTGCCACCAGCTTATTCCTAATCACTCCTACAGAGTTTGTCAGGACACCTGGGCTGCTCAGCCACTACTGCAGGGCTAAATAAAACATGACCAACAGGACACACATGAAAATATAACCTGCTAGCCTTTCACAGACGGCACTGGATTCCAGTGTTAGTCATGCCAACGCGCCTGGCTCGATATCCCCGAGCACCAACTTGACACAAGAACGCAACTGAGCGTATAAGAGGTCTGGCAAGTCGAAGCTCAGAACGCCAACCGAGGCCAACTCTTATCCGGCTATTGATCAGTTTTGATATCTCCTGAGATGCTAATGTGGTCTCCTCATGGCAGCACGCACCAGCCAGAACCCTCCTTAGATTAATTCAAGAGCTTAATAATTCAGCAGTTGCACATTTCCATTAGGTGGAATAAGGCATCTTGCAAAATTTATAAGTTAGGAAACAAATGTTATATTCTGACTGTTATTCTGGACTAAAATCTAATAAAACACTGGGTTTGCCATACCTTAGTACGAGTTTGTTTTGCTCATAGACACTCACCTTAAAAAGATCCGCCACAAGGCCATAGTCAGCCACCTGGAAAATGGGAGCTTCGGGGTCTTTGTTGATGGCAACAATAGTCTAAAAGGGAAAACAATAATATATTAGAAACGCCTGAAATTTGTGTAAAACACCACTAGTGCTGGCTTAACTAAATGAGGCATGAAGGCACAGGAAAGCAGAAAAATGGATTTATAAAAATAAAATCTGTCTTTGTCCTCCAACTTTACCTTACTGTCTTTCATTCCAGCCAGGTGTTGGATCGCTCCAGAGATTCCAACTGCAATGTACAAGTCCTAAGAAATGAAACACGAATAGAGGTTAGTTGTGACTAAACACAGCTAAACCAGCACAGAAAACCCAGGTCAGATGTTTAATGAAACCTGCAACAAAGTTTTTCACTACCACAGATAAAGTCGTTGGCACCGGTGGTAAAGACATGTGAAAAAAAGATATAAAACCAATGCATTTTCATTGCAGCAGCATTTAACAAACTCGTCAGTTGCACAAATAATGATGCCTATCAATGCTATACAACCACACTTTGCTTAAAAAAAAACAACAGCACCTGGTGGTGTTTTATATACATACAGAGAGGGAAGAATCACAAATTCGTCTCTAATCAAGAGAGATAATACATAGCTTTGTGTTGAGTTGGTCATAAGTTTAGTAAAATTATCCTGTTGAAAGACCCACTAACAACCTTTGTTTCAATCAACTGATAGTATTGACCAGATTTTATTCTTTAAGACATTCCAGTGTATCAAATAATCTATGATGTTAATCACTGTATTTTCCAGAGCCTTTAGAAAGGATCCCCCAGCATGATATATTCTCAACCGTACTTAGCAGTGAGCATGACTTGCTTTGCTAAGCTAAATATTGGTGTCATCTGACAACAAAGATTGGTCACCAAGGCAAATATTGGTCACTGGAGACTTGGTAACCAATATTTCACACTCACACTTTATTTTGTCATTCTCTTAAACTGTCTGTACTATACTGAAAAATAGTGAACAATGTGAATTACAAATTATATAATCTTAAACATCCTAATCTTCAAAAACAATGTTGCATTCATTTTCAAGGGATTTTTTTTTTTTGGAACACCAAAATGAAATGAATACTCTGAAGCTAAAAGGTAAAACTTTACAAATTCATTTAGACACTTTTCTACATATTTTTCCTAAAAGGTGCCAAAGACCTGAACTATACAGTGAATGTTCCAACTGAGGATTCAGAGGAAGTACAGTACCCATTAATGATCTAATGCAAACTGAAAGAAAAAAAAAATGATGAAAACGACACGTCTGAGGCTCTGGTTAGACATCCACTCCATTCTGCTCTAATGGATCAGCTAAATCACTTAGCGCCGCTAAATGTGCCAGTAGGCACATTTCAAAGGAGCCTAATGTGTGGATAATCATAGCTGGGGTATCCTGGCTGAATCATAATAGGAAGTTAAGCTTTTCAAAAGGAGCAGCCATCGCTATCTCACTGAATTGTTGTGTAGAGGATGGCAGACGATTCTCACAGTAAAGTGTACAACATTAATGCTGCAGCTGAGCTTAAGATCTGCTCAAATTTTAAAGAAGAAAACAACTTCATCTCTTAACTATAAGTTAGTCAATTTTCCAATGCTCCCTTCATTTGTTGATCAAGTGTTTTCCACTAATATTCAACTGATGTAAGGTTGAACATACGGGTGCTACGATCTTGCCAGTCTGTCCAACTTGCATGTCATTAGGGACGAACCCAGCATCCACTGCAGCTCTGGATGCACCAACTGCAATAAAACAACAGCAGATTTATATTTTAATCAATCAGCACAACTATAACAAATGAACCCTCATATTTCTCATCGTACCAGCAGCGTTCAATTTGTCAGCAAGGTCGTAAAGCAGTTTGAAATTCTCTCCGCTCTTCAAGCCTCTTCCTAGAAAAATAACAGCTCAACATTAGGTGCTTGGAGACTTTCTTTTTTTTTTTGTGCTACCCATTATTAACAGTGATAAATTCATTTTGAGATCTTGAGTCAAAGATGGGTGGGTTCATACCTCCTGACACCACAACCTTTGCACTCGTCAGCTCAGGACGGTCGCTCTTTGTCAAATTTTGCTCGAGCCACTCAGAAACTCCAGCAGGAGGAGTAGAAGCAACTGCAAATCAGAACGGCGACAATCAGTACAAGCAAGACAGGATTTTGCTCGTCTTGCTCGTACTGGTATAGCTTGCTTTGTTTTCTTTTAAGGCTGTACTCAAACACAGAAGGCTGAATCTTTAACACCTTCTACTGATGCAGCACTTCCTCCCTCTGCTGAAGTTGCTTCGAACGCCGTCCCTCGGACAGTGAAGACCTTGACCGCCTCGTTACATTTCACCGTGCTGAGAGCGTTTCCTGTACCAAGATATATTTCACTTCAGAACTAAACCACAAAACAAAGCTAAATCAACAAAAAAAGGGCAAAAATTTATCATTTAAAAAGAAATCCAATTCAGAACAATAATTTGTAGTGGTCTACTTAAGGTTGTCATACCTGCATAAATAGTCCTGACAAACGTATCTGGAGATTTGATTTCAATAATATCTGAAACTGGGGCAACATCCAACTTGGCAGCAACTCTGGGAAGCAGATTCTATTGAATGAAGCAATGAGAGTATGGCTATAGGTAATACATGACTGATCAGAGACGGAGGCAAAGAATTCTGGGTGTAGCAGGATTTTACCTTTCCAAAAGCAGATGCACCAGCACAGATATGAGTAAAGTTGAACTGCTTTTGTGTTTCCAAGATAAGGGGAGTCAACTCCTCTGCAAACCAAACAGAAAAACATCTGATCATATTAAAATTAAACCTCAGACTGCAGGTTTAATTTGCAGTCTGTTTATATTCACCTATAAATTACTGGCCAAGGTATCCAACAACAAGCTCTCTGTGCTTTGTTTAAAAAAAATAGATTTCATCATAACTTGAATGATGTCCTAGCTTTGAAAGTGTACTAATGTTGAAAATGTATTTAAATACCAACATTATAATAAGAACAACTTGTTCAATAAATGTATTATGAACAACATACCTGGCAAGGCACCTTTGTAAGAGTCATGTTGAGCCACCAGAATCTTCTTCACACCCTGCACTTTACTGATCTCCTCTACAACCTCAAAAGAAAGAAAAATTATGTTGGTTAACAATCAAGGGCTTGCATTAGTGATGGTATAGTTACATTTATTATTAATCTTTAATGGCCAACAAAATTAACAGACGTAGACTTGATGCTTTGAAAGGTGTGGGATCATGAATAAACCTGTTTCAGAGCAAGTTTTGTTTATAACAAATTGCTGTACATATAGTTTTAGCGAGAAAAAAAAACGTTTAGCAGCAGAAATACTTCTTACCTTTGCACAGTTCGTTCCTGCAACCAGACAAGACACATCTCCACCCAGCTTACCGGCAGCAGTGATGGCATTGAGAGTAATGGGGGTCAACTTGTCATTGTTGTGTTCTGCAACAACCAAGGTGCTCTGAAACCTCTGGATGAGGCCAGTCTGTTGGAAAATACAGATCAATCACCATGTGTGGCCGCAGGCTGTGAATGAACAGAGCTGACAGGTGGGACGGAGATCGGGGGCTGTCAGCTCTACAATACCAGTTTGGTATTCAAACACAACATACATACATAATATTTCTGACTCAAAATATTGGGCCAGAAAAAAAAGCTTAAAAATATAAATTAGGAATGGGGCAATATATAATTGGTAACCATTTTTGTATTTTGTGTAAATAATGTCAAACTGTGTTCCATTTACTCAAATTTATCACACCACTAAAATCCTTTACCAGCCCATGACATTTTGTGGAAACAAGACTGTACAAACTAGTGTTGGGACAGTCAACATGGAACATTATGATGGCAGGTAAATAATCTCTAGACAAGCCACAGACAGGATATTACCAGCCGAATCTAGACATGATGAGTGTGACACGATACGAAAAGACATTCAGAGAAAGTACAGAACAAAATAAAAAGCAGACGCACAGTTTTATTCTCTCATTTAAATGCTAATAAAATTAAAGACAGGTCTAGCTTCATATTAAAGTACATTTTATTCAGCTGAACAATGAAAAAGAGAGTAAGCATACATTTCAACAATTTAATAATATTATAGAATTTTAGAGGAACCTTATAGTTTCAGTGAGCTTAAACATTTACATTAGCATGATGTTAATTTCCAAATTACAGCTGTGTTGTTTACATAAACTGTTAAGGTATCAATTCTAGGGACGATTTTAAGATAAAGTAAAATATAATGTGTAACAGTGCTAAATATTAAACTACAATATATTTCATAATAGTATGACTATGTTTGTCATTGACAAAGTTGGAGTTTGGTAACTAACATTACGAGGTTTCATAAGAGCTAAGCTAGCGATGCAAACACAAAAAGAAAACTGACTGAAACAAAACCTTAAACTTCAGCTATTGTAGTGTCTAACATGCAGATAATAATTGATGCAACATTAGAAGTGACCTGATGCATATGCAGACTCACTGAGCAAAGTAATTGCTCAATGAGTCCAACCGAATGAGCTAACCAGTTAGCATCAACAACAAAAACACTTTAGGAATATATAGCTTCGGGAACCTTAAACACCTAAAACGAAGCAACGCATAATAGATCTGTAAAACTCTTACCAGATTCCGCAGAGATGATTTGTTTAAAACTCTGTTCATAATGGACACCTGAGGTTTCGTTTGGATGCAGCGGAGGGATATATCTGCTAGTGGACTTTATGCAAGGACGTTTGTAGGGAAATCTCGCGATAGAATCCCGAGAATCTTTCGGAGAGCTTGGCTACATTTCTCCATGTTGCCTCATAACTGTAATTTTTTTTTATTAAATTTTTTTTAAAGCTTAGATAAGTTGGCTAAATAATGTTTGTTTTGTTTCAATGTTTCAATAAAAAGAGCTATACACACACGCGCGCGCACCCCCACACACGCACGCCCCCCCCCCCAGCCACACACACATTTTTATATAAAAAATTCCTTATTTAAAATTTGACACTACTGTGCAAGCAAGTAATTTTTTACTCTACAAAAAAGGTAACTGTTGTACTATTTACTATATTTTACTATTTAAAATAAAGACATTTCTCTATTTCTTTTTCTGACCATTTCAAATAAATATATTAATATACAGAATGTATTTATTCTAAGGCACCAGCACCCCTCCCGACCCCACTAGGGACAGGGGTGTAAAGAAATTTAATGGATGGATATTTATTCTATCTAATTATATTAGATAGAATAGTAGAATAGCACAACCTAAAAAAAAAACAAATAAATATTTTTTCCCTCTGAAGATTGATATGTACTTGAGTATTGCCTGCATTATGTGTGTAGCTCTATCTCACATTATTTTACATTGGTGTTAGCTTAAAAAAAGCCATAAAACTGTGCAAGATCTTAATGAACTTCAAATTTAGTTATCAACTTTTTCATTTTAAATTTCAATCATCGCACCAAGTATCCTAGGGACTTTGTGTTTAAACTCACATTTTTAAGATGTTGATTTTCTATAATTGTGGCAATGTGAAAATTTTTCCAGTAGAGGTCGCCCCACAGCGGTGTGACTCAATATATGCAATACACTCACCAAAATAAAGAACAAAGTAATAACAAATACAAATAAAAAAAGGTTAAAATATAAAAGGAGATAATGAGCACAGCCAAATAAGAAAAATACACATTTTTATTCAGAAATGGTTTTAGTGTAAGATGCTATCATTAGTAACATTTACTTTATGGACTCTTTCCAATATGCTGGCTACAGGTGAAAGAAATAACCAATAGCTAAAAATAAACTGGTAATGATGAAGATCATAGAGCAAATTTCAGTAAACAAATGTGGCCTGTTAAAGCAAATAAATGTGGCACCAACCGATATATTTAACAAAAAAAAAGTGTATTTTAAGTAACAGGTTCCAACTTGCACATTTGAAGAAGAGTGGTTAGCAAGCACTGCCAGCAGAGAGCAACATAAACAGACTCAAAGCCTGCCCACAGAAAACAACGAGCAGGGGGTCCAAGCGGAGATTTGCATATGGCACCCTCTCCCCGGACCTACACAGGTCCTGGTTCCTGCAGACGTCACTGGTCGATGGTCTTTGTTTTCTCTCCACCTCCCGGAGGAGGAATACAAGTTTATCCTGCAGCCAGGGACGGGACGGTCGGGCTCCTCCGCCGCTGCTCTCCTCCGTCCGTGGGCGTGCAACTCGACTTTCTGTCCTGTATGGTGGACGTCTTGCTCAACACTTCTTTCTTGGATGATATGGGGGATCGTTCAAAAAGTAAGATAGGCTACTTTCATTTTGAGGAACATTTACTGTTTATGTCTATTTTAACCCATTTGAAATGGGATTTCTCAATCTTTTTTATATATATAAATACAGCGAAAGTAACACTTGGGGAAAACACATGGATTGCCATGTAATTATTCATATAAGATAAAAATCTGCGAAATAACCTTGCATGATATGATCAATAATATTTGGCTTCTGCGTCTACAATATTGTAACGCCGCAGCTAATGCTGATGGAACGGCGTTCATGCTTGTTTTGCATTAGTTTCTTATAGATTAAAGTGGATCCAACATGCATTCCATTAAAGTTTCACATTAATGTGTTTCCTTTTCATAGAGAAGTCGGGAATCGCAATGTGCGTGGGGTGTGGAAGTCAGATACACGACCAGTACATCCTGAGAGTTTCCCCGGACCTGGAGTGGCATGCAGCCTGCCTCAAGTGTGCAGAGTGCAACCAGTATCTGGATGAGACGTGCACTTGCTTCGTCCGGGACGGAAAGACTTACTGTAAAAGAGATTATGCAAGGTAGAGAAGGCCACTGTGGAAGTTTGTGAAATTTATTATTATTAATATTAATTATAATAATAACAACAACAACAAAGACGAGAAGCACGCAATAGGTTTCGATAATTGGGCTCATTTGAACATGCTGAGAAAGCATCGAGCTATTCAATAACAAATCCACATCTTTCTGTGTCTTTCTCAGATTGTTTGGCATCAAATGTGCAAAATGTGACTTGGGCTTCTGCAGCAGCGACCTGGTGATGAGGGCCCGAGGCAATGTGTATCACATGGAGTGTTTTCGGTGCTCGGTGTGCAGCCGACACCTCCTGCCGGGGGATGAGTTCTCGCTGCGGGACGGCGAGCTTCTGTGTCAGGCCGATCACGGCTTGTTGGTGGATCGGTCCTCTGCAGGAAGCCCGCTGAGTCCCGGGAACATTCACACCAGACCGCTGCACATTGCTGGTATACAGTAGTTATTATTATGATTACGATGATGATGATTATTATTATTCCAAATTCATTTTATTTTTATTTTTAATAAATTAATTAATTTTATTTTTAGTTTTTATTTTTTCAACACATTGCAAATTTGTTGCTCGAATTATTTCGTTTTTAAACGTCTTTCCCTTTAGATTCCATTTCGGTCCGGCACCCACCTCACCACCGGAACCACGTCCACAAGCAGTCCGAAAAGACCACCCGTGTCCGGACGGTGCTCAACGAGAAGCAGCTGCACACGCTGCGGACATGCTACAACGCCAACCCGAGGCCGGACGCCCTGATGAAGGAGCAGCTGGTGGAGATGACCGGCCTGAGCCCCAGGGTGATCCGGGTCTGGTTCCAGAACAAGCGCTGCAAGGACAAGAAGAAGTCCATTCTGATGAAGCAGCTTCAGCAACAGCAGCAGAGCGACAAAACCGTACGTGACGTGCAGTTCTTGATTCTTAAAACTTTATCAAGAAGAGCAACACTGTAACTACTTCTTGATACAAAGAGAATTAGATAATAATAGGATAATGTTTGCATGTCTTGTTTGTAACAACAACAATGATAATATTGATTAGGGCCTAGTAGTTAAAATGTTATAAGACACATTTTGGAGACATAAAGGGGTATCTAAATTAATAATTAAGAATAAATAAAAAATATATGCTAAATGACATTTTTTAATTAAATTTCGGTGGGGTTTTTTTTCATAGAGTGCATGTTTGCGTTCTTCCTTTCCTAATGAAAGTGCTCTGTTCTGCAGTGATATTTATTTATTTTAGATTCGTTTGATAGATTGTGAATTATACGTTTTCCCTAACTGTGCAAGATCTTCATGAACTATTTTCATTCCCTGCCAGAATCTGCAGGGCCTGACAGGCACTCCTCTGGTGGCTGGGAGTCCGATCCGGCACGACAACGCCGTGCAGGGGAATCCAGTGGAGGTGCAGACCTACCAGCCTCCCTGGAAAAGCCTCAGCGACTTTGCCCTGCAGACCGACTTGGACCAGCCTGCTTTCCAGCAACTGGTGGGCTACATTTGCATTCATAAGAGTGCTTTAAAATGCATGCAAAACACACAGCTGCAGTTGCATGAAAAGAAAGAAAGGAAGAAACTGTAGCATATGCATTATAACCCAGGAACAGATTTTGTAGCATTAAAAAAAAAAAAAAAAAAAAAAAAACGCCTAAAAAAAACTCATGCTGTGGTTTTAGTAGATAATCTTGCAATTTAGGAAAAAGAGAAACGGACAAAAAATTTAAAAAAATGTTTGACCTTAATTATAAACTCCTAACCAAAATAAAAAATCACAATATGATATCATTTTTCACGTGACTGATCCAGGCTCTTTCGCCCATAGGTTTCTTTCTCTGAGTCGGGCTCTTTGGGAAACTCCTCGGGCAGCGACGTGACCTCCCTGTCGTCTCAACTACCGGACACACCGAACAGCATGGTTCCGAGTCCCGTCGACACGTGAGGAGGCGTCGGGGTCAGCTGGAGGGCCCCCTTCCCCAACACCCGAAGCTCTCAGCCTCACCATCCAATCAAGGAAGCGCAAAAAGACCCCGTTGACATTACATGGACCAGGATGGATTATGCTGCAGGATAGATTCGCGCAGGTCCAAACTGGGAGGACTGGAAGTCTGACTGCATCCTGGATACACAGCTGTAGATGAACACGAGGGGCTTTCCACCTGTAAAGAAAAGCAAAACAAAACAAAACAAGAAACAAAATCGTGCCAATAGCTACCTGGATATACTGGGAAGAATGTGATGGGATTCAAGCACATAAAGCCCATGCTGGACGCCTGAACGTCAACGATTCCAGTATGTTTGTCAGAAAAATGCAACCTGTGTAGATGTGCATGACCTATAAGTTTCACTAGACTGTTGTAAATTATTGGATCAGATGAAAGAGGTGCACCTCTCGCCTTTCTTATAGTAAAATAAGTTATTATTATTTATTATGAAGGCAAACATAACTGATCTTATAAATAAAACAATTGCTTACTGCATGCATAATCAATTTGTCAATTAATAAGTTAAAATATATATATATAATTTATTTTCCTTGAAGAAAAGTGGACAAAATGAATGCTGGTGTCAGAGCAGGTCAAACTAAACAAAAAAAAAAATCAATGTTTTGATATGTAAATTGCCTATGAAAAGTGAAGCTTGCGGGAATTAGAAGAGTTTGGTTTCTTAATTTAAAAAGTTATGGGGATGACGTCATCCATAGTAAGGGTGTTCCTTAGCGACGACTGCAACCTTTGTGTTTTGGTGAAATTAGACAGATTTTAGCTGAAATTATGTCGAAGTCAATTTCTAAACACAACACCGATTTTGAAGAATTCTCAAGACGTTCCATTTATGCCAATAACGCAAGCAATTTGAAGAAAAAGCTAAATAATAATTTTTTAAAAAGAGTTATAAATAGAAATCAAAGCTGAATTGTCTTTGTGAATTGTGAATATAAAAAAGAGCAAATAATTTGCTGAATGTTCTAACCGTGATATGTGCGGATAATAAACAGACGGACAAATAATAACAATAATAGTTATTCCTATAAAGCAAACTACTTTTTCCTTTCATAAACAATTTATCAAATAAGACACTAAGTTACTTTTTAGTTGAAAATGGGGTCAAATTAATTAGTTGTGCGTGTCAGAGGAAGTATCCCATCGGCTCCAAATTTAGGACAAGCCTCAGAGATCTTACCTTTTGATATCGTTTATGAACAGCGACATTTGATAGTGTTTGAAGAGTTTGTTCAGAAAAGTGTTAAGAAAAAATCAGTAAAACTGGGAATGATGCTGCACGTCTGCGAAACGTAGACCATGATTGCAGAAAAATGGTGCAAGATGTAAAAAAGAGAAATGAACCGGTAATAACCTCGCGTAACCTGTTTAAATTTGGAAGTAGGCCTATAGGCCCTTTTAGGTTTCCAACCGCAGAAAGATTTTATTTTTTTTTATTTTTTTTTAGGGATTCTGGAGATCAATTAATTTCATAACAACTAAAGTTTGCTGAAAACGTTAACTGAAAATAAAATGCGTGCACCAGCCCCTAATAAGATTAATATATTATGAAGCGAATCGTTGAAATGGCAGAAAGTTTGCAGCTGGAAATATAAAAGGCTGCTGCAAAGTAACAAAGTTGGCTTCGGGTTTGGCTTTGACATATTTTTATAACCGATGTAATCTGCTTATGGTTTCTGAGCCAAGTGGATCAGTGACTGATCGTTGACAAGATATTATTAAGCTTTTGCCCCGTGTCATGGGTCAGCGAATCAGACACAATAGGTTGCGGCTGCTCTGTCGCTGGTGTGCTTTAGGGGTTTTGGATGTTTACGTTGGCTCTCTTTTCTAACATAACGGCCCTTTGCAGCCAGGTTCAAAGCAAACTGTACACGAGATTGCTGAAGTGATATAAAGACACGTTGGCTTCTACTTGGACAACAGCAATAGTACCATAGGCTGCAAGAGTTGAGGCCTGTATTGTTGGACTGCAAGTCTAGACGGTGTTCAGGCAGCGGCGGCCCCTTATCTGCATCTGGCATCACCTGTAAGGGATCCACTGAGTGGACTCTGAGCTAAACGCGCCGGAGCGCAGCGCTGAGGGGACTCCCATGCAGCCTGCGGACGCATCCCGGCGTGTCTTCAGTTTATTTTCATTCCAGCAGGAATCCTGAGCGACAAATAGCCGCTGGACAGGAGAGCAAGCGGGTCAAGCCGGGACTGACACACTACACCTCAGCAATTTGTTGAGGAGGATCGGCTTTTATCAGCCAGGGAAAAGGAGCCCCATTGAAATTTATATATAAATTTAAAAAAAAGCCCAAAACAAAAATAAATAACCCCCCCCCCCCCCCCCCCCCCCCCCAACTACACTAAATATGCCAAAGATTTCAATGCAGCAATAGCTCATCTTCCAAAGAAAATACACATTCGTAAAATATTAGATAACGTAGAAAAAAAATTTCACATACAAACCATAAACTTTTGAGATAGCCTATGCGTTTAGGCAATTTATCATTTGAACATTTAACAGGCCCCAGATTTCAGCATTACTGATTTAAAGCAAACTTGAAAGAGCTGGAAGATGGTACCACTTTCTCAGCGGGGAAAATAAGAGGCTCAGTTTGAATGTTTAGATCCCTACATTTCTCAAATACACATTCTGGCACATTTATTCCGCTCTGGGAAAAACAAGAGATTACTGAATTTAAAAAAAAAAAAAAATCAACATTACATGCATGACAGTCACTTCATTCCTGTAGTCGTGCACAAGCACATATTCTACTTACTGAGGGACTGATTAGGTTATTATCTGGACCCAGACCGGTGGAGAGCATGCCAAGACACATGGCAGTTATGACTGAAAATCAGGCTTAGTCTACCAAAATTATTTTTATTTCAAATCTGAGAAAAATGTCAGTTGCTCTTTACTCAAATACACCCTTTCAAATGGCAAAATCAGAAAAGATAAAAATCTTTCATATGTGTATCATTTGCAAAGTTGTGCGTATCCATCTATCCATCTATGGAGGTGCTTCTTGTGTTTAAAATAAATCAGAGAACCAAGTGGACAGATAGTATTTTGAATAACTTTATTAACTGAAATATATTAGCTCGTAAATGACTCCTTGAACAACATGAAAACAATGATGACAAATTATGAAATTAAACATAAATCGTAAACATTTTCTGTATAACAGTATGACTGGCAACATAAAGACTCAGATTCTTGTGATACAAAAACAAATAAATTAACAGAAACAGTACAGAAAGTAATTGGCAAATTATAAATAACAGTATAAGAAAATGTTTTTTCCCCAACTAATCACACAACAGGAAGAGGTGGATTCAAATGAAATGTTCAAACAGTAAATGAATTATCTGAAGAGCAAATGCCTATTTTTTTTAACGTAGTGCAGAAAATAACTTAAAAATAAGTTATTTAGACTAATACTACATACATATTAACTTGTAAATTGCTCCCACAAGCAGAAGAACAATGTCATTACACTGTAAAAACCTCACATATCTTTCAAATGAACCATCAACTTTCAAATGACACAACAAACCATTCTGAGTCTATATCCAATAAATTAACAGAAACCGTACTACTAAAAATGACCGGCAAATTCTAAATAACTAAATTTATCCTATTTCTATGAATTGCACAAACAAAATGGATTGAAACGACTCAGCAGTAAACTGACTAGTTGAATAAAGTAACGAGTATCTGTGAGCAGTATTTATGCTTATACAACACACTTGTCATCTTGTAAGTTCCTCCTGTCAACAATTAATACCTTGCAATACAAAGAGATGAAAAAAAAAATATAGTGGAGTAGTTAACGCATAAGTAACCACCAAAATACAACAAATTAACAGACAGCACTGATGAGAATGCTTGGCAACCTGTATATTACAGTATAGTTAAATGTCTATTAACTGTGCAACAGAAACAAATGAATGCAAAACAACTTAAACCGTAAACGGACTATAGTAAAGTGTTCAAACTGTAAAGAACAAATAAGACATTTTGTGCAAATTCTCTTTTGCATCAACAAGATTTCCAAGAAATCAAAATGGATGCAACATATAAGGCTTCGACATATTTACATTTGACAAAGTCTAAAGATAAATCTCTGAATGAAAAGACTGTCACCAAGAAATTACCCTTTGCAACTGTGCTTTTTTTAATTCGGAGGACAGAGTTCAACTCCATCACTCCTCCTGCTTCTTGAGGAAAAACTGCAAGGCTGAGTCCCACTGATCTCTTGGAAAGCGGTAGGACAGCAGGCAGTCATTCTGCAGACATCGGGTAGCTGCACAGGGAAAAACGGACAATCATTTATACGCAGCGCCTGACAGAAATCCTTACTCTGTTAGAGTAGAATTTCTCCAAATAAAGGGACAAAATGTCCCGTTTAAAAAAGACACAACCTGGAAGAAACTCAACAGTATTGTCTTAATAGAATAACTTACCGCTCTTATATATCTTAGTCTCCGAGTCTTTCTCATTTGGAACACAGTCCTAGGAAAAATGAGAAGATCTATAAGTGAGGATGCAATTACAATTTATGAAAAAATGTAATTACTTTTCTTAATTACACAACATAAGCAAATGAAGTACAACTATATGAAGGAAACGGTAAAGGTGATGTGACAGTTCCATCTCACTTTGATTTACTCAGCTATCCAGGATTAAGTTGCTCCACTCGGAGGAATGTTGCTGAGCTTAACACGGTTGAGGGCAACGGGGCAAGACGCCATGCATTATTGGTTTGTTTGAAAGAAATGACAATGGCTTGTCTCCCTTTGAATGGAAGTTAATCGGTGTTTAAACAGCAGTGGCTGCAGCGTGGCGAGGAGGGCTTGTTGTCAGAGGAAGATGAAGGAGAAGAGATGTTTGCTGGGAGTTGAACCAGTGGCAGGTAAATCCACCGTGAAGGAATCCATTAGTCTTGGTAAAAGCCTGCCTGCTGCAGATTCACCGGTGGCTCAGACCGCCGCTTGTCAATTAGCTAATGGACTGCTAATGTGATTGAATTGTGAGAGGTGTGTGAATTAACCTAATTTCGATAGCTTATTTAAATACAAGATGCTCAGAGTCAACAGCAGGTTGGATGAATATATTATCAGTCAATTTTTGTCTGAAAACATCTGATAACATTGCATGACTTTTACGGTTCTTTTTTTTTTTTTTTTTTACCTGAATGAAAGTAGCCAGCAGCACGCAGCTCATCTCCTGCTGCAGGATCGCCTTGTTGTGAGAGTTGTTGTAACAGGCCGAGATGAGGGTCGGAAACAACACTCTTATAAGACGTGGGTGGCTGAAGTACTGGAAGGGCAGCTGACAAAGTTTCTGCAGAACGCTGGGCTGGCGGCCAGACTGCACTATCACCTGGAACACACAACAAGCGAGTAGTCAGTCACTAAAACCCGTCAGTGGCACTGCTGGTTGTAAATCAGCACCCGCCGCCCCTCCCACACGTAAATCTGCCACTAAAACAACACACAAACAGCCATTAGGAGGAGACCTGCGGGGCAGAGCCTCCCACTGCACAATTACAGACTATAAAAAAAAAAAAAAAAAACAATGGTGGGGATGTTTTTGCAGAATGTCAACAGTATGAGCAGAGCAACAGGGGGAAAATTTGAAGCGCAAACTGATGTTGTCATTAGCAATTCAAACTTAACTTTCAAGTCTTGTCTTAAGCTTCAAAGCACAGAGTCGGTGTAGGAGTTAAACTTGGGTTAAGAGGGCATTCACAGTGCAACCCGGGCATGAAGGGGTGGAGCTGGAGGTGAAAGATGTGGTGTGCAAACTTCTACCAAGAACTTCCACAAAGGAGCAAAGCCATTGACAGCACTGCAGCTCCGCTCAGTTTTTCTCCGTTTTGTGTGAAGCTTTGACCCACCAACGAATTTTTGATAATTTGGATTTCTCTTTAGGAATTGCAACCTAAGACGGTATGAGAAAAGTACTAAAAATATTTATGTTTTACAATTTTGACAATGTCGTCATTATGAGGGGGCAGCTGCTGCCAACAGGCTTTTCCTATTATTTTACAACAAAACTCAAAACCATTAAGCTGACATTTTAAATATTGGATTAATTTAGCATCCAATATTAGCCATCAAAATCCACATGTCTTAGAGCAGCGATTCCCAAACTTTCATGCCAAAGCAAAAGTGGAAGAAACTCTTAAATTCTTTATTTGATAACAACCACTGTTACCAAATAAAACTGATTTATCAGGGAATGTTTTAGCAGTATTCAATACACAATGTCTTCACAAAAAAGCCCCTCACTGGAACTTCATTGGAACCCTTTTTTGACTAGAGCTCAAAAATAAGGTCCAAACCTAATGAGCCGGTCATCTCCCCTGAACTTGAGACGGCCATCATCAACCATCTGAGAGCCAGGAGGGTCAACATGCTAAATCTTGGCTGCGCAGGTTTACAGGTACAGACCGACAGGACCGGTGACTTAACATCAATGGAAACCAGAAGGTTGCGGTGAGGTCCCACAGTCCAAGTGACATAAATCCAAAAGATTTACACGATTTTAACAAATACACACTAATGCCCTTTCATTGGCTCCTCCCCCCCTTTCTGATAACGCACTCCAAGTTTGAGGCGCAGAATAAACAAAGCGATAAGTCACTGCTTTTATCAGTTTAAAGAGAGGCGCCGCGGAGCTGCCCTCTTTTTTTTGTTTGTGTTTCAAAGAACACAAAACAGTTTCATTTCCGATCGTCACTTAAAAAGAGTCTTTAAGGACAGTTTAGTCTTAACTCAGCTGTCGTAGAAATACTTAAAAATATTGAGAGCACTAGATATGACAATTTGAAATATTACAATCTGCTAAGATAAGTCACTGTGGGAATATTTTCTACCCTATATCTGATATCTACTGAAATGCTGAGGCATTTTTAAGGATTTCTGGAACAAACTAGACTTTGATTTTTACTAGTTTAGATACTGACCTGCCTATGTTAATAATATTTCTATGATTCTTTTCACCGCACTAGTGAATTAGTTACATTTTATCTTGACATCCCATTGGAAAACAGAAAGCCTTCATTTAGACAGCTAAATACTCCAAAATGTGTACTCCAAATATAATTCTATAACAGCAGGAGAATTTGATCATTCTACTGTTTTAATTTATAGGATTTATGTACAATAATTTAATGCCACAGTATGTAGTAGACATTTGAGGTGGAGCTTAGAGGCGATCCAATGCATAAATCACACAGCAAACTCAATCTCCCACGATGCATCTTCATCCAATCTTCAGCTGCTTAAACAAATTGTCCAGCCTCAAGTGCCTGACGCAGAAAGACATCAAACAAAAGCTGGTGGTACAGAGAGTCTGGAGGTAGACAGAACTGTCTGTTTTCCAGGTGAAGAGTCACAACAGGATCTAAAACAACATCCATACTGAAACTAAGCAGTTGAGGTATCTCCAGCTCAAAGCTCAGCATCATAAAACTAACTGGGCTCTGAATCTGTGCATCTGGTCCACGTTTAACAGAGAATCCTGAGAAAACTCAAGTGCCGTGGCTACTCTGTTCTTTCTTAAGTTAGAAGTCCTGGCTTTTTTTAAGCAGCTTTATTGTGCTTCGACTGCATGACTTCCCCATTCTGCGACCACAAAGTGTGTGTAAAATTAATGTTCTGAAACAAACAAATTCCTGCTGAGACCTTGCGTGGAAGCAGAGTCAATGACAGGCGATAAAAACAGCCATATTTTACCTGACAATTAAAATAAAACAACATTTCTTGCTCAACACTCTCTTGAAAAGATATTGTATTTACATAAGATGCAGAGCTTAACATGTAAGGGTATTTTTATAGGTGTTGCTTTGTCCAGACACCCCCAACACCTTAGGAGGAGCTGGAGGTAAAGTAGGGCCATATATCTGACACTTAAACTCACAATACAAACCAGATCCAGTGGAACATCTTTACTGATAACACAGGAGGCAGAGCAGACACACAAAGTCACTGTTTAGTGTTTTTTTTTTTTTTCCAAAGACTTCCACAATGACTGTGTAAACTACATTCAGACTACGTTAGTGGCAGACATTGACAAAGCCACTTCAACTTCAGGTTTAAGGTACCCATCAGTTTTAAAACCCTGTGAAACACTCTGTTTACATAATAAAACTAAATAACTCTTATTTATCTCTATGAGCAAATGCTGTCATTCCACCACAGATTCTGCTGCTGATAACTGGGCTCTGAAACTAACCTGACAAAAGTGTTACAAATGAAAACTTTGCACTGAAAGGTTTGCAGGGATTAAAAATGTCCGCTGCTTCACTTAAAAGAGTTTTGGACCTGAATTCAATGTTAAAGCAGAGTGTAAATCATGTACCAAGCTAACAATAGGGTTTTCTTCTGCCAGTTAGTGGACTGTGCGTGAATGTCAGTGTTCCTCTGTCTCTGTTTACTCTGCTGGCTGATGCAGTTAGTGTATTCCCCGCTGCTGGCTCCCGATGGTCTGCACGAGCTACACTTACCCTGCAGGCAGAGGGCTTGGTTGTCTTGCCAGTAATGGACTGCTGAAGGAAGAGTTTCGACATCAGGTTAACAGGAATTATAGACCTTAAGCTTGACTCTGGCCTGCAGGGTGAAGGAAACGCCCTCAAAGAGAATGGGAAGAAGAGGACTGACCCCACAGATAAGGCTGAGCTCTGGTGCATGTTCCACCGTTAGGTCAGGAGATGATCCATAGCTCACATCTGCCACAATCAGAGATATTGTGGCAGATTTTGTAAAGCTCTGATGCAAATCTGGTACACATTTTGTCTGACTGTATCAAATCTCTTCACGTAATATAAAAAAGAATTTAAACTCATGTTTTTCTACTTTCTAGGCTAATTGAAAATTTGACAATATATCTACTACTTAAACTTTACAGTTTCATAAGTTTAAGTTAGAAACCTTTTACCTTAAACTTAAAAGGAATTAAAACATATTTTATTTACTATTTTACAAAAGAGCATTGCTTGCAAATTTTCTGATTATTTTGTTGTTATTTTAACATAACAAACATATTTATATAGTATTTTAAATTGTCTTCAGCATATTTGGAATGAATGTCATTTGTAGTATTACTAAAATAGTAATGCTACTGTTATAACTATTTTCTTTAAAGTTATAACACCATTATTAACTTTGGAACTCTCGCCAGTCTTTTTTGTAATCTCAAAGTCATTATATTTACTATAGGAAACTCTAAAAAATGACACAACAGAGACCTTTCTGTAATATGTTCAGCTTCCTGTTATCTTCCAACATCTAAATCTTGCTTGCAGCAGCCCAAATTAATAGCCAACTTGTTTTCATAGAAATATATTGTCCACAATGTTCAAACATCCCTTGTGCTTCAACTTTTAAACTCACAGATAGTGAGATCTAGTTTTCTTCCTAAAATAGCAACATTCCCATTGAATGATCAGTCATTCAACAAAATAAACAATGTCTGAATGATTCGCTATGGCTGGTGATTTACAGGTCAAGTACTGAAAAAAATCCTGATTTTTAAAAAAATAAATGTTTAATAAATGCATCAAAACTGAAAAGTTTTATGTTTTCCCTTCTACCAATTAGCAAATCACCACCATATTCTTTCACTTTTTCTTTTGAGTGTAGGAATGATCGGTTAGAAAAATATGCAAAACTGCATAATTTGTTTTCTTCTGCATTTCAAACTGCTACCTCTCTTAAGGTACTTTCAGTACATTTTATTAATTTCAGTTACATTTAAAACCTCACTTAAACGAAGTTAAGACACAGGAGTCAGAATAGTTAGCAGGTCAGCTCTAAAAATAACTAAACCTGGGCAGTAAAAGCCTGATTGGTGCACTTCTAACAAGCACAAAGAGGTCTCTGGATATACCGAAGGACACAAACAGTACTGCATTAAAACAACCTGAAATAGAGAAGAGTGGTTTTGATGCTCATTTTACTTGAGTGGAACTGGTGGTTTTCCATGACCTGAAAAAACAAACCCAGTGTTTTTCTAAGATTTCCACACTCTAAAACTGCTTGTGTCTTTTTGAAAAGTAAGCCAGAATCAAGAGGGTTAACATTTCACCAGTTAACAATTACCATCTCATCAGCTATAAGACACAGCACATCATCACTACAGATGAATCATGAATGAATCACTGAAGATAAAGACATGAAGATTACCGGTACATCTTTGTTCTAGCAGAAAAAGGAAGTACAGTAATTTGTTCCTGACAAGACATTTATTTAGCCGTGTTTGTTCATCACATCTCCACTTTTTTGGGAGGCAAAAAACACACATTGCTACATATGCCCCAATAAGCAGCGATGCTACTAGATAGACAAACAAACAAACATAAAAACACATAATCCTACTAGGTCACTCTTTCAAAGTTTTTCTTTTCTTTTTGCATGACAGTTGAATTACTCATGCCCCCTCAAAGCTGAGGGAATATATCCCGACGTATAGGTCTGCTTCAAAGTTTTGCATTTTATGAGCAGCTCTATTTCTAAAGTATGTGTATAAACAAAAGCTAGTGTGCCGACAGTGAATCAGCAGTCTCTGTGACTGCAAAGGCCTCGGGTCGGGCCGCTTTTGTGTCCTGCCAATGCTTACATTAGCTGGAGAAAAGCTCAAGCTGCTCTAAATATTCCTTGTTGAAGCTATCCATCTTGGTGAAGAACTGAATGGATGCATTCCAGGAACTGGACCACTGGCAAAGATCAACTGTGTGAAGTTGGATTGGATCTTGTTTCCTGACAATCTATACTTAAATGTGTTTTCTTTTAAACTCAGAAGCCAGGTGAAAGGAGTTTTGTTTTCGATTCTTCATAGGGAAGAAATGAAAAATATTTCTTAACATGAGCAAGAATTAAGTATTCTTTGTTTGGATGTCATTTATACTTAATTTACATCAGAACTTATTAAATTACTTATTTTATTACACTAACTGGATTTAAAATGAAATATGGTTAGATTTATTCATTCTAATAATGAAAAACAACAAGCTTCAGGAAGAAATTTTAAACATAAATAAAGCAAAAATGAAGAAGTAATTAGCCAATAAACTGCTTTAGATTTAAAAACAGGACACTGCTCGCGTGGGTCAGGCTTAGCCTAATCAAAGCCCAGTCAACTGTAGCATGGCTAATCAGGGGCCCGGTAGACGGGCCATGCATGACGGCCAGCTACACAGCAGCCAGGTCTGCTTCATCACATCCTGCTCACTTCCACAGAGCCCCCTAAGTAGTTGTAACACTGAGGCAAGAATACTGCTCTGCTTTTCCAGGTGAGAACAAAGGCTCACTCTGTGGGACAATGAACGACACACAGACCAAAAGAAGGAAGGTGCCAAGGCATGAATCTTTAAACAGGTGCTTTTTGTTACAATTACAAAACTACACCCTTTTTCTGACAAATAATACATGAGAGGAACAATAGTAAGATGATATCATCAGCCTATTCACCCTAAAATCGACAACTTTACACTCCTCAAAGGATCCCTGATCTGAATAAAAAAAAAAAAAAGATCAGACCAAAACTGAACAAATTTAACATGGGAGCATGTCCATAAATTAGAATGTCTCTGATAAATTAATTCATTTCACAAATTATATTCTAAAGTGAAACACGTGCAACAGATTCATTAGACAGACATACCCATTTTAAGCATTTCATATTGTTGTAGCTCATATTCTGGAATCATCTTTGTGTTTGCGGCTCTTGAAGCACCGACTCCAGCTGCTGTTCAAGTCTTGTGTAGCTCCTTTAAACTCTTGAACTGGTTTTGCTTTACAATACTTTTCAAGAATAAAGGTATCCCTGTTGCTTACAACTTTTCTTCTCTCACAGTTCCACTTAACTTTCCTTTCTGGAAAACGACTCCCCAATATGGCCACAACAAAAACGTTCTGAATTAAAACTCATTTTCCTGATCTTATGTAATATTTTTTTTTATTCTAAATTTATAGATGAGGTTCACTTTTTCAACAGAATTTGATTTAAAAAATATTTGAATGTATTTGTACCTCTGTATATCACACCCAATATTTATAGATTTTGACTGTCTTGCTATAATTTAATTAATATGTATGCCCTTTTATGACACTTCTAAACATTTGAGACAAAAATAACATAAAAACCAAAACAACCCTCTTCCCTCCTAAAATGATCACATTTATGGCAAATGCCTATAATCTTTCATTATATTAATCATTTGATTTGAAAAACACTACAATAATCAGCAATCTGAGTGGGTGGTTTACCTGGTTGTCTGGGTGGTTAACAGTGAAGTATCCCACACAGATGATGACTTCGTGAAGCAGCTCTTCAGAGGAATGTTGGGTACAGTACCAGAGCAGCGAGCTGACGATGTGTCGGAACGCCAGAGAGAGGCCTTCAGCTCCAAGAACAGACTGGTCGAACAACGGATAAAACACATCAGTGAGCGCTCACTCTAATTTAAACGTGAAGTATGTTTGATTCTTTCTAAGTATCAAACAATACAACTACCCAAAGCAATAAAAGTTTAGAACTTCTGTTGGTGAAAATGTACAAGATATAGAAATAGAAGTAAATCAAACAGAGCATAAATGTAAAACAGCCGAATCCTGCTTAGAAGCAGAGATACAAGGAGGAGCTCAGAGAGTATTTATTAAACATGCCAGTGTGACAGAGCACCATAAGATCATTGCAATTTGCACTAAAGGTTTGGGTGTGTTAAACAGCTGTAAACAATATCTGAGGAGGGGGTTGGAGGGCTAACAACCAAATTTAGGTGTTTTCTTTTTTGTTTTATCTCAGATAAAACTCAGATACCTTTATTTTAGGTATCAATTATGTATAATTACTTTAACAATTTAAAAATAAGAATAACAAAATCTGAGTTCAAAAGTCACAGACAAAAGAGGACAGATTTCCAAGATCCCGGATAAGATACAGCTTACTCCATCCAATCGCATCCGTCACAATACAAGTAATTTCTATTTCATTCGACCCTTTAAATTCTGCCTTAAACACGATTTCGTGAGCTGATGTAGCAGAAGAGCGAGCCAGCGGCTTAAATTTTGATCAACCGATCACTACTGATATGTATAAGCTGTCGCAGAGACGTAATGTGAAACACAAGGTGATTACAAGTCCCAGCCAAAAAAGCAACATAATTTAAAATGTTCATAAAACTTTGGCAGGGAAAATGCTTTCATTTCCAGCTGTTTTGAGTTGACTGAATATGGCGGGTCAGTGACAGGAAGCTGCTTCAAAGTAATTACCCCAAGGCATTAAAATAATTAACAGCATTCTGGCTCGCTTGTGTGGCTCTTAGTTTGTGTGGCGACTTAAGAAAGCAAAGCTGTCACGCTCTCCTCCACAGAGTGGGTAATGTATGGCTCCTCGTACAGTGATAATCACTTGTGTTTCATCCTAACTTCATCCACTGGGCTCTCTAATCCTCCCCTCGAACATGACCCGAGGTCAAAGGTTTCCTGTGTTTATGTTCACAGGTCAAATTAGTCCCACTGAGAACAACTTCTCTTTGAATGGCTAGCATTAACATACTTCAAGAATATGTTTATATGGTCCAGAGGGAAGATTTAAACACTTTTGGGCAATATTATTAAGAACCTTCTACAAACATTTCAGTGAAATTGTCATTTCATGACACATGTCCATTTTGAAGGTATTGGCAGTAAAAATAAAAATGAGGGTCTGCTACAAAAGGAGAAGATTTTAAATAAAAAAGAAATTAAAGAAAAGTAAAATAAAACATAAATAAATACCTGAAATGCCGATAGGTCAAGAATGGCAAAACTGTTGAGGAACCGGATGCCGTGTATAGCCACCTGGATGACCCCAGGGCCGTAGGGTTCTTGAGTCTGGGAGGCAGACTCTGGCGAGAAACTGTGCAGCAGGATGCAATAAAGGGTATGCACCACTCCCACCAGGTCAGTGGACTGCAAAACGGCTGTTAGTCCAGTTGGATCCTGCCGTTTATTGTCAAAAATATTGGGAGCCCTGGTGGAGAAAAAAAATAAAAAAATAATTATTGCACTGTTTAACAGAAAATGAATATTTCAATTAGCAATAGAACATACTTTTTTGAACTGTCTTTTTTTTTTTTCTACAAAAACACTTAGAAAGAACTTCGACTGATCCGTGTTGCATTGACATAGAATAAGATTAGACATTAACCATTTATGCTCAGGGGAATCTGGACAGCTTGGGCTAGACTGCAGAGAGTGTATGTGTTTATAAAAATTTTTGCTGGCAATGAACTTTGAGTGATGCACTCTGCTGGAGAGGGAAAGTCTAGACCTCCCGTGAGGCAAGGCTTATAGCAAAAATCGCCTCATGGAAATTATTTAGATTCCTATAAAGCATGTCGAGAATTATAGACAAGACTTTATTTTAATCTCTTTAATTTATATCAATCCCACATGTATTTGATTATATCCACAATATTGACAAGAGACAGGAAAGCAACATGCTGATCAGCAGAAATAAGACAAGACAACAACTCATGACCAGCATGGAAAACATTTTACTTTCAGTAAATGCATCAAAAATGACATCAAACTGCAAGATCTACATTGTCTTATTGGCACACAGTCAGCCCACTGGTACCTAAATCTGCGTTGGTAAGAAATTTGGAGCAAATGATAAAAGGATCAGTTTTCACAGGTACCTCTCAAGAACATGTCTACAACTTTTTAAGACACTTTGTCTGAATGTGCCATGTCAACCACACAGCTTCTTATGCGTTTGTCTTTTTGTTTTTACTAAAAATGAAATTGTTCACTGCACGGCTATTAGTGTTAGGTGTTTTTGCATATGCTACAAAATAACATTTTTGTCTCATCTGATAAAAGCTTCTTCCATAGGTTCGGTTTGTCCCCTTCATGGCCTGCAGCATTCTTATCGCCTCCGTAGTTGTCCCTCACCTGTGTATTTGTCAGCTATGTTCACTGACGATTTCTAAAAAGAAAATCTGAGGCCTTCTTAGAACAACTGCATTTTGTATGTTCTGACAATAAATTAGACACAGATGGACTGACTAATTAGATGACATCTGAAGGCAATTTGTTGCACTGGATCTTATTAGATTTTTTTTTTTCTCATTTTTTTATTTGGTACAAATTTTGAAATGTACCTCTCCTTTCAGTTTACTTTTATGAAATCCTTTGTGTTGGTCAATTGCATAAAATCCCAATAAAATAAAATGGAGTATATAGTTGTAGTAGCCAAAAAATGTCATAAATGATTAAAGAGGTGAATACTTCTGCAAGGTGAGTTTGGCTTATACTTGAAGGGTTTTACTACGCAATAGTAAAAGGCATCTTGAAATAAAGTTTGATTGATAGCTATATTGATATATTTCTAAATAAAAAATTAGAATCGCAATACTGTCTATCCAGAACAATTATGTAGTAATTGCCGCTAATTAGGCCTACTCAGATATTGTGCGCCCAGTAAAAGCATTCAGCTACTAGAGTCAGACTATTTAATACCCCTGCAGCAGCAGCAGCAGCATCTATGATTTGCAGCCATGTACAGCAGCAGTGTGTTTGACCTCGGGATGAAACCTGCAGTGCATGCTGATACTTGATGTTAGCCAACAGGCTTTGTGTGAAATATGCTGCTAGGCGAGAACAGAGCCTCTAAATGCGATTATAATCCCCTGACACAGCAACTGGCATGGTCCAAATATTTCTGTGGCCCGCTGAACGTTCTTATAGATGACATATAGGCTGTTAGCAGAACAAATCTTGGAACAGATGAGCTAAACAGGTACCGCATTACATCCTTTATCATTTTTTTAAGGCAAAGCTTTCTTCATAGTGTCTTCTGTCACTATTTCTGCAACCATTAAATTACAGCTTCGGATAAAAAAGAAACAACATGTTCTTCTTCTGCAATGTTCAGAGTTTTTTTTCCTTTGAAGTCAGGAATGGTGGTGCTTATGTCCCTTGGTGTGACTGTGTGCTTAGCCTCTGTCAGCGGCGCCACTGAACCTCTCTGAGTGGAGGTCGCCATGGCACATGTGGGTGGGCTCCCCCCTGCACCGCAGACTAAGGTTTATGGTGAGTGACAGAGCACTGGGTCAAGTAGATCTCTATCTCTGTGTGCAGTAACAACAGCTTTGCCAGCTTGCTGGCTGGACTTTCAGAGGAACTACAAACTGTTTGAATAACCATGAGATTGCCTATGGATCCCAGTGATGGTAAACTATCAACAGGGAGGCAAGTAATGAGTCTCTGTCATTACTTGCGCAAAATGAAGTGTGTATTTGTCAGGAGAAGATCAAGACATTCCAGAAACATTTAAGCTGTCTAATAAAAGCTCACCGTCCAGTTACGACAAAGCACAGCTCACACATTCGGTTCAGCAGAGATGAGGCTTGCTCCAGAAAAGCAGACATCTTGGGGTGCTCATCTATAGGGCTTTGGACTGACAGGAAGCATCCATACAACTTGTCAATTAAGCCCATGTTTACTACATAACTGAAGAAAAGGAGAAGAGAGAAAAACGTTACATGGTTTATTGCATGTGCTTTTAAAGAAAACCTTTTTCTTTGTGAAAGGCTCTTTCACACAAGCAAACAAAGGCCTTTACTGTGCATACTCCCACTGCACTGCAACTGTAAGCCAATACCTCACCTAAGCCCTCCACCCCCAGCTATTACTGTGATATCTTCAATTTGTCTCTACCAATGACAGGACTCATGATCATGTTCCCTGTACTCTTTCAGCCACAAATCACCCCTAATAGTGTCATTAGACGGCTGTTGTGGCCCCCATGCCAGCCCTGCTTTGGGCCCTTGACAGTCTGCTGACCCGGGGCTAGTCTTCTAGAAGATTCTGGTATGAAAGAATCATTTGAGTAAGGCGAGTTTATGAAAATCTAGAGATTATGGTTGAAAGTCAAGGCTTTCACATCAGTACCGGGATGACTACTGTCTCGTTTCCACTGAGCGGTATGGCACGCCAGTTATTTTGTCTGACTTTATTGTAAAAGTGGTCCATAAATCGACCCCGACCACACCATTCCTGAGCCAGTTTCAGTTGTAAGTCCTAGGACCTTTGAACGGTACGGTGTGAGTGGAGCAACTGGCTACAACAGTCTATTGATTCGAGGACAGAAAAACATCACTGCTTGCAATAAGCACAACACATAGACGTTTAGGTTTAACCCTGAATGCCCATTGAGAGTCACAAGTGGTGGAAACTAGTAAAGTTAAGTCTTTTGGTGGATTTTGATACCAGCTTGACACTTCTAAGGCCCCGTGCACACGTAAGCAATTTTGGGTGTACTTCTATTTCTTTTTCTTTAGACAATAATCTTCCGCACAGGCCAGATTTGTGAAGAGCACAAAGGTCAAGTTGCCAAATATTTCCTCTACCTGAGCTGTGGATTTATGCTGATCCTACTCAGCTACCATAGTACCCTTGGCTGCTTCTTGGATTGATGCTCTCCTTGAACAGCATGTCTTAGTAGGTTTGCTATACACTTTCATTTTTGGGATTACGAACTAATCTCACTATCCTGTGAGCTTATTAGATGCTCACAGGATAGAATTTTAAACCCATTCCTATTTTAACCTTCCCCATAACATTTTTCTTGACCTGTTGTGTTCTCAGGTCTTCATTGTGCAATGTGGAAATGTAAGAAGGCCCAGACGGGTCAACAAAATGAAAAAGATAACAGCTAAAACTGAAGTCATCTTGGCAAGTTAACAACTTTTGCATTAGGATCAGTTCTGTTGTGACTTTTTGCTGTTGTTTCTTTGGCATTTGTTGACCCTTCTGGGCCGACGTAGAAATGGCTTAATGACACTTTGGTATAATTAGCGCTGTAAAAATTGGAATGTCTTCTTCTTTTGTCCTTAGCCATGCATACATTAAAGGACAGTAGAGGTAAATCTTAGGTTCATACTTGAGATCATCAGTCTGACGAGACAATTTTTCTCAGGCACTGCCCTGACTCTGGGGTTATGCCTGGGTCAGTGGATGAGATTGGTGTGCCTGTGCAGCTGCTCTGTCCAGATAAATCATTGCTTGTGGGAGGGATGGTGGAAAGACTTCACTAGTCTACAAAGCTTCAGGGTGTTGGGCCTGCCTTTCCTCACGGTCCACATTTCTCCATCTCTATCACAACTCTTACAGGTCAACCAAATGGGGCTAGCCTAAATGCCAGGTTCAAGGGGACCTTTCTAAGCTGTGGAAGTGCTTGTTGTTTATGTGGATGTGTAAGCGCCACAGGAACCAATATTACTTAGAATCAGTTTCTGAATGTGTAAAAAAAAAAAAAAAAAGGACGTTTTGGAACCTGGCCAGAGTACAACTCATTCTCACACTACTCCCATTTTAACAAGACACCACATGGATCATTTCCAAGTTTAATGACATTTTCTTAGCCTATTCCTTACATATGACTTGCTCTTTAAGAAATCGGATGTTCACCAGCAATAAAGAGGAGTTTGAAAGAAAGCAGGTAAAAAAGTATAGAGGTAAGAAGAAGGAGGAACTATGGAGGAGGATGAAATACCCAGAGTTGAATACAAAAGGACGAATACCTGATAAGATCTTGAAGTCGAGTGCTGTAGGACTCTACAGCAGAGCTATTGACCTTGGCACCTGAAGATGAAATCCAAAAGTTTTCACATTGGCCCGACTCAACAACGCAGAGAAACAGGGGCTTCAAAATGGCAGCAATGGTCTGAAGCAGGCCTGTTGTGAGCCCTTCAAAGACCTGTTTGTTTATGCTGCAGCCAAAAATGGATTTGTCTTCATCTGGAACATACAGCTGATGAAACAGAAGAAAAAAAAAGCATAACTAAGAGGCATCTGACAAAAACAACTCAACAAAAACACAAGCGGAAGCAAATGTCATGTTAGACATTGTAGTAGCACTGACCAACGTGATACTACTTGGTTAGTAGAGACTACTTGGTCAACTTGGTTTAATAAAGGTCCGTCAGTAAATGCAAAAGATAATTCTCAAAGGTTTTAGTGTTTGGACAAACCTAAAGACACACCAATCAGAGATTTGGTCATCACCTTCAGATTATCAGTATTGAAGAGCTCTAACCTAATGACAAGCTTTAGCCAATTGAGAGTGCTGTTTCAATTCAATTTCCTACTTCATAGATACATTGAAAATTTATCTTTTTTAACCATAACATGCTTTGAGTTAAATAAAACTGTTTTCTCAAAAACAAACCAAAGCCACTAAGTTGTCTGTCTTTGAATGACAGGAAACCTACAGGTCTGTACAATTTTAGTAAGAACACTACATCGTGATGTTCCAGTTGTGTTTAACTCACAACTTCCTTATTGTGACAGGTAGCAAGTGGGCAAACTCCACATTTGCGCTTTATACATTTGAAAAAGGCTACAAAAAGATGTATAATTGTGCAGTGTACAGTGGAGCCTCCTGTACAACCACCAAGAATGCAGCATGTGGTTTCTAAATGGTACATCAATAACAAAACTAGTCTTTTTCATCAGCCATTATACAACACTTTCGTGTTGTATAATGGCTGATGAAAAAAACCGCTCTATAGCGGTAAAACTAGTTGACCAAATCGTGATAGAGCTCTGATCTGATCGCTAGGTGAGGGGCTGTGCTTGAATGAGTTTGCTAGGTAACAGGGCAATGCCTGACGATTGCAACTTTATAAATGGGAGGTTTGTGAAACAGCTCATTTTCCAGGCACCAAAAAAGATGAACTAATTGCCAGAAAATGGCTAGGTGGTTAGTAGAGACTCAAACAAAAGGACAAAAACATGCAAAAACTAAATTTTGCATAATAATTTAAAGATATCCAAATGTCTACCAGTATTCCAAATCCACCATGTCTCAAGACAGACACACAGAACTGGACTCTTACGGTCTTCTGTAGTCTGCTGAAATTCAACTCCCACTTATGCCTGAATGAACAGACAACATGACCCGATAGGAAACACTTTTGCCCCTAGAATCTTTAAATTTTTGTGCTTCTTCCAACCTCACAAACATTGAAAATGGTCAACTTTGATTGCTCCTCCCACACCAATGAGTGCTGTTGTCAGTGTGGTATGGGGAAAAAAATTGGAGAAAGATCTTATTTTTACATTTTAATCGCTGGTCTTTGATCTGCTTAGCAGTATGGAACGGTCTGCCTCTTCACATCAGACAGGCCTCCTCGCCATCTGTAAATCCCATCTTAAAACCTCTTCTTTGTCCCGCAGGATTTTAATACCATGTGAGATTTCGAACATATTATTACTTATTTATCTTTTATTATTCTTAATTTTTCTAATTTCACAGCCATTTTATATCTTTTTAATCTATTTTTTATTTTCATCCATCTATCCATTTATGCATCCATACATTTCTGTAAAGCACTTAGGTCCAATGTGGTTTTTAAAGTGCTTTAAAAATTAAATTGGATTGGACATTCTGCCCTATTTAAAAAAGAAAGCCTTTGAGAGAAATTAGACAAACTAGTAGGATAGCCATCCTTCTCATCTGCATTCCAAGCATCATATGTAACACATAAGCAGAGCTCCACAGTTGAAATTTAGTGCCTTTGCTTTTGTGAAACCTGGCAAAGGTAAAACATTCACATTTGCTTCAACAGCCAGGGTGAATGCTGACAGCGTAGGTAAATCCACCAACATTCTCCACAAATCTAATTAAATGAGGGCATGCTCAGTCCAACCCCCACTGCTGCACTCAATTGCTAACACACGCATACCAAAATGAGATGTGCACTCAATATGTGCATGCCTATGAATACAATAACTAAAGAAAGCCTAAGTTTAATGGTAATTTTTAAAACTTTATCACAACTCGTCATAAAACAATGGTAGAAGCGAGCATAACTGCTGAGCTCAATTTACATTGAAAAAGAAGAAGAAGAAGTTCATCTCCCGCAGTGCTGCTGGAGATGTCCATCAGCAGAGCAGCTGCTGGGATGTGTTTTATATAAACTAGAGTATACAGGCTAACCTCTCCCTCTCTGCCCTGAGGAAATACGACTGCTTTGGATTGAAACTCGACTGAAAAAGGAAGCCCCAGTAGAGTTCATGCATGCACCACAACCCTGTGGCTGTGCCTTGTCCTGTCTGTGTTGTGAGTGTAGAGCCGCCACTGTTGGATGTTTGGAGTGAGCTGATGTTTACAGTCTTTCTAGCAGAGTGCTGAAGGATATGGGCCGACATGTCGCCGCAATGCAGCCTGCTTGCCTTTTCTAACTGAGCACTCACATTCCCTCTGTCAGGAGGCATCTGTGGGAAGAAACACTGGGACTCGCAACTTTCAGTCTTGCTTTCTTTTCCTTAACACTGTGATGTCAGAAAAAGACCGACACTACAAGACCTTTTGTGGAAGAAGGCAAGTGATTGAAATTCAAAAAATATTAAAAATGATCAATTCCTTAAGTAAATCAGGCAAAGATTTATAATTTTCCAGGTTGATGGTAGGAACATATAAGTTCACCATAGATATAAATGTAAACGTATATAAAGTAACAGGTTAAACCTGTATAAGTAGCTCTCAGGGGCTCCTTATTTGTACATATTGTTTCAGTAGGTTAAATTCCTGATTTTTAAGACCTTGTAATATCAATTTAAGACCTATATTTTTAATAACTCTTAAGTAAAATAGCTTAAAAACTAACTTGCTTAGAAATACAAGTAAGTTAATCATTACTTTTAAATTAGCGTGGTGATTTTTGGCTTTGCCATGTGATTCAGTAGCTTTTGCACTTAAGATACCAAATAAAAGTTTTTCATAGCCAATAAATTAGTATCATGACGGGTATTAACAACCAGTAAAAGCAAACCACTGACACCATATTTTTTCTAACAATAAGCCAGTTTCGCAAGATTTCTTTGGGAGCGTTGTTAGAACGACTTAATGCCAGCCGAACAATTTCTTCCAACTGGGCTGTTTGCTGCCCGACATCATGAGCCTTATAGAGTTCTTAAGAGTGTAATAACATCTATTTATCACAGATATTAAACATGCATTAATATTATTATGAAAACAAAATTCACCTAAATGTTGGAAAAAAAAATAAAATCAAATCTGTCTTTTGGCAAAACATTTCTCCCTGCATAAAGTCAAAGCCATTCAGAGACAAATACAGCTCGAAATATAAAAATTCCTAGTTATAAAAAGATTTCTTTACTACACAGTTATGTTCAGTATTTTAACTGTACTGCTAAACAGTACACAACAACTGTGGGCAATGGTAATTTTACAAGTAATTTCACAGCAGTACTATATTTTTGTTTGCTTTATTTAATTTTTCTTTTTTAATAGACCTCTCCAACATGGTGGAATTCCATTTTTTCCAGAGCATTACATAATATCCAATTACAATTATTCTTGCGATATCAGTGTGTGAAATTACGTAAATGGAAAGGACTGCAGTAATATTTGGCAGCTATAAAGTTCCACAACCAGGCATTTAAACTCTGCTTGTTAACAATGTATTTAGGCAATAAGATGGGCTCTAACTATTCTTAGATTACAGAGCTTTTACAGAGCTTATCAAAATCTTTAAAAAATGTAAGCACAACCTCCACAAGACTACAGAACACATTGAATGTCAAGTTCATTATCAGTACAAATTTTTATAGATTTTACAGCAAATTATTCAATTATATAGTTGTAGTTTTTGCAAAATAATAAAGATGTTAGAGGCTACAATTCAGAATATATTGCAAAGTAGATTTGTTGCTCTTTTTAGACAGAGAAATGTGTTCTACTAATTTAAACCTTTTCCTAAAGTTTAAATTGATAGTAAACATGATGTTTTAACTAAATTAGTGTGAGAAAAAAAATCTAGGAAATGCTTTAGAGGTCTACTGACTAAATATTTCATCCTTTAACTATTAGTATCTAAAATGAAAAATATTATGCAAATCACACAATGTTTGTCTCGACTTACTGTTAGTTGGTGAAGCAGCAGGTCCATGAGGAAGACTATCTTGTTGCTAAAGAGCACATAACTGCAGTTGAAGGTACAGGAGGAGCATACCAGACAGTAGGTATTTACAGCAGCACAGAGAGATCTAACAAGAAGAAAGACAAGTCATTATCAACCAGTAATTCAAATAAAACTCAGGTTGCAATTCTTTTAAAAACACACCAGTAATCAGTCATTCATAGGACCTGGGAACCGCAAAGACTACCTGCAGGTTTCAGGAAAGCAAACAATCTTCTTCAATTGTGCTTTCTTAAGGATGTACTTTATCTTCAGCTGTCAGAAGGATATTTCACTGACTGTGCAAGAATGGAAGCAGTTTTGAGAAATAAAACACTCATATCAGCTATTTAATGCACAGACTCCCCTCTGTAGCCACCTTTAGAGGTGCTGAGTGCTATCTCAGTCCCATCTTGGCAGAGATGGTGCAGCATTTCCGCTGGAGAGATAAAACAATTTCTCTTAGCAGCTCCCAACAGCAGCCAGGCAGCCCCGGGCAGCAGCCTCTGTATTTTGTCTGCTCTACAACACGCTGTAGAGAAGATTAATGCTTCAGATAACTGACCAATCATTCCGCGGTGACTGCTACTCCCCTTTCGCCCTGTTTCATCAGTTAATATTTTTTGACAACTGTATATTTTAGCCATTAGAGAAATGGCGTGTCCTATCTGCTCGCGGGAAGAAAGGAATCCCCCTCTTTGGTGCCTAAAGTAGGCCGTGTTTACTTCAACTGGTAAACATTTTGATATGTACCGAACCTTCACATCTGCTGTGCGTTTTCAGTAAAACCACGTTGGCACAGCAGAGGAAAATACACAAGGAGAGGGCTCACTGTAGTCTGTCAGTAACTTACGCTATTCTTTGCTTTGTGTTTCTTGTGGACAGATTTTTGTGCAAAACTGCCTGACACAGAGTGTGGCGTTAATGTGAGAATCACAATATTTGGAGTGTTTGCACACTGTTCACATCAGACAGGAAAGTTTAACACCTGCTAACAATAAAGCGTAAGAAACAAACAAAAATAATAAGATCACAATAGAGGTTCCCTTACAAATTGTTACAATTTTACGTGACAGATGGAGTAAGAGTTTATCAACCGACACACACTTTGGAAATAGTAACAGAAAAAAAGATTAGGGTATGTGTAACAAGAGGGAAGGTAACTTGAGAACCCAACCAGACTTTGCTTTGTGTGCAGCCTTACAGCTTCAGATTCTCAGACCCTGATTGTTGAGTGAAGGCACGACAGAGATAAGCTTCAATGCAAATAGCAAAACGACAACTCAAATACTTTTTCACAATGCTATTGTATAATTACACACCTCACACAGCCTAAGAGAACAGCCAGAGCGAGCCATAAGCATTCCACTAAAGGACAGGAGTTACTCTGGGTGACTCGAGTCACTATTGTGGTATTTGACTATGCACTTGTTGAGTAAAGCAGAGCACAATAGCGGGGTTATCTGCCATCTATCACAGATTAAATGGCAAGGCAGGACAGGCTTAATTACTAGCAAAGAAATGTTTAAAAACGGCCAGATAAAGTTCACGTTGGTCAATAGCATTCAGGTTACACCGAGACTCAAGACTCCATTTGCCAAATGTTCGTCCTAAGCCGTGTATAAAGAGGTAAGTGATTGAACTTTCAAGGGAAAAAAACTCTGACTGAGGAACTAACCAACTTTAAACTCAGCACTCTTTAACTAAATGTAGAGTTTAGATTTGCAGAGTAAAAAGAAAATTTGCTTTATTTTATTTTTTTTTAACATGCCATGCAACGTGTTCCATTTAACAATTACTAAACATGGGTGAGTATTAGATTTACACTGTATGGTTATCTTGAGTAAAAATAGCATCTCTGTTAAATTAAAATTTGAAAATGTATAACTAACATCTAAATGGCTAGCAACTTGCCAACCATACTTTTTAAATAGTGATAGCTAAAAATAATTTTTGTCACTTCTTCCATACCTTGTTTTTTTGCTACAGATATTTCTAGACAACTGAATTGGTCTTCTCTTTGCAGGATGAAAAACACAAATTGGCCTTCTTTCTGTCGGTCAACAACCTTTTTTGGTCATTCCAGCATTTTAAACCACCGGAGCAGTATGGTGGACAATTCGAAAGATTTAGGAAGAGTTTTTTTTTTCCCCAATTCTTAATTTTTATATGTATACAGTATATTTTGCTAATGATTACCATCTGATATTTTGCATGCAAACCTATGCAAAAGTTTAAATTATATACAGGTCATAATTAAGAAAAAGTTGTTAAGACAATTAGTCAATAAAAAAAAACCCTATACAAATACAAATCCACTGTTTAGTTAAGTATGTTTATGATGGAAGCTTCTTGTCAGCATAGAAGATTATATTGTTTTACTGCATACTAAAACTAGAGATGCGGTCAGGTTTCTTTTTAGTGGACATCAAATCCTGGCTTGATTTAGAATCTACCAAGCTGATCTAGATTTTAGATTTTGTCCGATTCCAAATGTCTTCTGTGGGGACTGTGGAGCACATATGTAACTTATTCGTGTAAATGTTTTAATTCTGCATTTCCATGTAAAAAAAAAATATAAAGTGTTGCCTCCTTTGATTAAAGTAATAAACTTCAAAACATTGAAAATGCACAATAGTTTTCCCCACTGATAAAGTAAAATCTATGTTGATAACCTGTAATTGTGGCTGACCAGTTAAAATTAACTTAAACAAGCACATATAGCTCCATTTCTCAGACTTGCCAAGCCTACTCTAAGAAAAATGTCCTGATGCCTAGTAAGACAGATTAGGCTCCCAGCACCATGTAATGAGCATGCAATAACTTTGTAAGCCAGCTAATAAGGTTGTCTCCATGGTCATCTCTGGACAAATGAAGAGGTTGTCAAAGGCATGTTCAGTTTATGGCCTTACACCAACTTGTACAATGGACCACTACAGTGATCTGTCTTTGGTTTCCTCCCATCTAATTGAGCTTGATGAGCATGACACTTGATAGGTCAACCTCTCTGGGAATCTCACAATCTGAAGCCCCCAATGACAGCTCTTTTGAGGAACAATTTGGTAAAGTGCCACACCGCCCATTCTCAAGTTGCACAGAAATATTTTGGAGACTGCTGTTTGTAAGTCAATGTAAGCAGGACAGATTTCTTAACTCACAACACAATGGAAACCTTATTACACAGGGATTATGGTTAATAGGGTTTAAAAATGTCCATAACCACCAACTATCTTATCTCACCTGTGGCATAAGCGTTAACAGGCCGATTTAATGCAAATACAAACATTTAGAGGCATAAAGGCAAAAATAATAAAACACCATAATCTGCTCACTAACACCGAGTGGTTAACCTCTTACAGCCAGGGCAAACAGGTTTACCTGTGAAAATCACTTTACGTCTATAAAGAAATGAGGCTAAAAGGTAAAGGAATAAAGCACACCTGATACTGTCAAACCCTGCTTGAGCTTCAAACCTGCTAACCCACAGGCCTACACATGATTAGATTTACTGGGGGATTAGGAGCTCAACTGACCTTTCAATTTAATATGCTAACATTCAAAACAAAGTGAAATTAGCTCCTGAAGTAAAGACTGCTTTGTAAAAATAATCCCCAACTATTCATACATTATTTGTTCTGGAAAAACCAAAAGTAAAAACTAACTTCCACAGGTTTTCAGCTGTGTCACTAACTTAACTTATGAAGTTAAATGTCCAGATCCATGCTCAGCTAGCAATCAAGTATAGGGCTCTTTAGGGTTTTTTTGTCACTGTTGCGAGTTATCAACCCTGAGATCTGCTCTTCTCAACCCGAGTTTCAAATTCCTCACCCTTTTCTGAGTGTTTCCTATGTGTGCAGTCAAGCCTGACGGGAGTCGCACTGTCGAAATCTGACTAACTTCCAGATCAGGTTGAGCCCCCGCCTCTTAAACAGGGGAAGAAAAAGAACCCTAAGCCAAAATAAAAGGTGAGGAGCAAATCCATTTCCTTGTGCTGTCAAACAATCCCTTCATTCACTGCCATCTAAATGACATTTAATTTGATTCTGCTGCTGATCTCTCCGATACCCTGAGAGCTTCCAAGACATCAACTCTGGCTGTTGTGCCACACTGGCCAGGTATGAAGGAGGAGAAATCTGATGAGCCGTCACACTGTGCCATTCACATGAGTGTGCGCACAGACAAACGGACACAGGCTCTTACAAATAGTAGAAAACATCCTGAAATAACACCACAGGTAGCAGGTTTGATTTCACAGGATACACCAGGTCAGGCGAGATGGTGAAGGAAGTACAAATTGGGTTAACACGTGCGTTCCTCTGGAGCTCACTCTTATTGGTAACTTACAACATGCCCAAACACCAGAAGAAAGTTTACAACTCAATTTTTGTCAGACAATGCCAGTAAGTATAAGTTAGGTGTTAAAAAATGTAAATAAAAAAGCACATTCATTTAAGGAGTTATTTTCAAAGGAAATGATTCATGCTGCAAAGGAGCAAGATTTTCAACGGATATCAGGAAGATGAAACACTGCAGCCAAGTTGCTGTATTTTATACTTCTTAGAAAAAAACATTTTTTAAAATTCCATTTGTATATTTGCTGTTTTTAACAAATATAACCATTTTAAAAATTGGACAAACACTTAAGAAAAAAAAATCACTCATTACAAAGCTGGCCACAAAATTGTCATTGGTTTATCACAACACACATAGAATATGAGGGGGTCAAGCTCAAATTCAAGTTCAGAAATTAAATTCTAAGAAAAAGATTTTATTTGAACATTAATTCATTGGTGATTTTGTGTGGTTTTGCAAACTTCTTAGATCAGTCAAAGTTACAAGCTGGGTTTTAGATTAGAAATACGATAAAACAACATACTGCATGCAAAATACTGGTTCATAATGTATGAGTTACCAGGCAAAGTAATTAAAGTTGTAGAACTGTAACTAATTGGTAAAATTACTGGACCCAAATCTACAGATGTGTCCAACCTTGTCTGTGACGTTCTTGTACCATTAGTCAAAAGTTAGCTCATCAGTTGAGCTGCATAAACTCCCATCTGCACTCCACAGCGACCGCAGGGTTACACCAGAACATTAGTGCAGCCTTGTAGAGGAATTAGCTCATTAATGTAATGCTAACAAGATGGAATCAAACTCCCTGGGGAGAGATATGGCGTGAGCATCTCGGCAGCTGCCTTTTTTTGTAAATCACTCTGCTTATCTGGTGGGAGGAGGTGATCAATATGGCAGCATCTCTGTAAACAGATAATGTGGCACACTCTGGAGCTAGCGTCTGTATGGAAGCCCATTAGGCCACGCAGCAATCCAGATAACAGATTGTGATAAGCAGACAGCCAGGTTGTGTCTTTGTGTCAAATTGTGTCATGAGCCGGACTGTCCTGAGTGACACAAAAGGAAAGTCTGACCTGTCCTGCATTTCAAGTTAAACAAGCCAAGAAAGTTGAACTAAAACATATATATGAGTATAAATATACTCATATATATACAGTAGCTATACCGTTACCATATTGTTTCTTCTAAACAAAATTTGCTATTTATTAAACATTTATTCTATTTATAGAAAGGAATAACTCAGTGATTTGTAGGAATCATTGAATTTGTACATAACTTCTTGTTAGTGATGTGCCAACAATGCAAGATGTTTCAGTGCAATCCTGAGCTTCCAATCTGGTGATAAGTATAAGGATTAATTTGCTGTTTTCTTTTAAACAAATGTAGACTGCAATTGATGATGTCTAGTTGAAACCCAAAATATGTTAACTCATCAAACTCAAACTGTAAGAAATCAGTTCAAAACACAGTTCATGATCAGTAGCTTTATTTGTGAAAATATTAAGAAAATCAATTTCACAGGAGTTTTAGTCATTGGGACTACTTTAGATGGGAGCTTGTTTAAAACAACACCAAATGAAGTCAAATCAGAACTGAATTGTTCTTTGCTGGTTAAAACTGCTTGGAATTTTAAAAATTCTTAGCAGCTCAGTGAATTATCAGTTTAGCATCAGGCAAAAATCCCTCTGCATTTGCTTGAAATGTAGGAATGTAGAAAAAGAATGAGTCCAGTCTTCATCGCACTAAAGCAAAAACAAGTATTAATAGCAAAGAAAATTTAAATGAGGCGTACATCTGTACTGCAATACGATTATGAGCAGAAAGACTCTGCTCACAATCTTATTTCTTCAAATACAGAAGTGAGCTTGGAATTCCTTCATATTGCAACCGAGATTGAAAGGCTCTGAAATATGCGAGAAGAAAAAAAAAATCAATACATATGCCATGTCCTTTAAAAGCCTTATAAATATAAGAAGCATTTGTCCATTAGCAGAGACAGAGAAACCAGTAAATGCTAATGAATGGGAGAGCAAGGCCATTCGAGTCCATTACGGAGTTCCACTTGTGAGCACAGCAGTCTCTTTGGGGTTATCTACAGCAGGCCATGCAGACCCCAACTGAAAAATGTTCCATGCTCTATATAATAGATGGGACACATGTGCCTTTTATGTTTTGGGAGAATAACACAAACTCATACCAATAAGAGAAATACAACTACTGCTTGTTCCTTAAAAGGGGAACACTGAACACATTTTCAGACGATTTATTGTAACAAACTGCTGTAAGAATTTACTTCAATGAAGATTAACCAACTGTACTTATGTAAATCCCAAAAGAGAAAATGATGCAGGGTTATGAGAGCCAACATAAAATGAAGTTACAAAGACCCAAAGAAAGGAGGACATTAAGAGCGTAGGATTGGTTCATATAAGAACAGGATGAGGATGAATATTAGTCTACATTCATCATTAAAAAAACAAAAACTATGAGGTATCTGTATGACCCCAAAGAGGAATCTTTGATCATCTCAAAATAGCTTTTTCCTAACCAATAAACAGATTTTTTCTTCAGACATAACTTAATACGTTTGTTTGTTAAACTTTATTCTGTTTGGCATAAAAAACAACTTTTCCTTCTGTCAAATACACCTAATGATCTAAATACTGTTTTATAATATTTACCGTAATATAAAAATAACCATAAACACAAAAAACAAGCAAAATTGACCTGCATCTACTTGTTTTAGGAGACGATGACAAAAATAAAATGAACTTCTCAGAATGGTTCTTATGGACAGTTTTGTTCATAAAAAATATTCTGGCTCAACAAACTTACATAAAGAAAATTAAACTTAGAAAATAAATATCGCTTCAAGCAAATAATAATAATACAACTGTCTTTTCTAGCAATAATTATTAAGCTAAAGATAAAGTTGTACTTCTTCTAAAAAGAAAACAGAGTCAATGCTGAGTGTCCCTCAGTTTTTAAAAGCAACTGGTGATGATGGAAAAAAAAAAACAAAGTCAAAGAGGACTACAAGTTTAAGAGACAGCTCACCCTGCTGGCTTGAAACTGAAACTTTGTCACATCATGACAAATGTGGCTACAATCTCTCATTGTAGTTGGAGATAGAAAGTGGCAGAAAAATAATAATAATGGGAAGTTTGGGGATTGTACTCACTTGATAGGAATACGTGGGACTGCAGTGGGTGTGGTAACAGAAGTGATGACCTGCAAAATTTGCTCCAAAGCACTCAGGCCACCGCCCACTTGGAAGGCCACTTGGTCTGCATTATTCTGTCGAGTCAAAGAGACAGAAAGAGTTACAGTCGGTGGGGGACAGCGGAAAGCCGGTTGGACAGGGGATTATACCGCACTGAGCAGGGAGGGAGGGAACCTTTTTCCTCTCCTACGGAGGCGAGGGACTGAAATCTGAAACAAAGTGGTCCCTCAAGTATTCCTGTTTAATCTCAAAAGTGCACAGTCTGGCTCCGCCCCACAACAATCAAGTTTCAGTTAAAGGCAAATGGTCTGCAGGCTCTAGTTAGCACCAGGGTGGTCTCGGCAGATGACAACAGACCAAGTGAAAGTGAGAAAATGTCAGTCTGGTAATTAAAGAACAGGGCAACTGGAGAAATCAGGATACTAGAACCTATTTAGACTATAAAACTGGAGGGCCCTTTTTAAGTGCGTATGTCTTACCACACCTGCTGTGTCAGTATCCACTAGGATTACTACAACATGTTATTTGAATACAGGACTACTTTCTTTCTTTCAACCTTAACATCTATTAAGCTTCACACTCTTTCACAACGGGCTTGTCTCCTAGTTTCCTTGAATAGTCTGACAACCTTTAAGTAAAAACACCGCAGTTTCACCACAATAACTTCAAATAAAAATGATCAATTTCATTTCAGAACAAACAATCAATCATTATTTGTATTAAATCAGCAATATTGAGCAATGATCATTCTTAAAATTATTTGTAATACTTATTGGTTGCCTGGGTTCTTTGAAGCACGAAATATTCTTAAGCGGGGAAAAATTGTGGGAGCCTTCCTTCTGCTAGCTGAAGGAAGGGAGTGTGCAGTAACAGCTTTAAACATGTAGAAAGAGTAAAACTGAATTTCTTTTGCAGTTTGAAACCAATTTTACAACCGTTGTATGCTGTTATGCCAGGCAGCAACTGGTCCATGTTCATTTCACAGAATTTAATTTGTACACATGTAAAAAGATTCAACCTGCCATTGTGTAATGATAGAGTAACTGATAGAAGGTTAGAAGTGTTGTTATAGTAACCTCTACATCAACTAGTACAAAGCCAGGCGTGAGATCCAATGGCTACCAGGCATGTTTGTATCTGAGCTGACAGAGATGATAGAAACTGGCACAGAGCTGATGACAGAGGGCCACCCTCATACGCCACAGGTTGATGTGTTCCACCGCCCGTCACTACGTCAACCTACAAGGTTCCTTAGCACTGTGTCAGCACTAAAATCCATCCACTTCATCTGTGCTTTTGTTCCACAGATGAGAAGTTTCTAACATGCCTGAACACATTGAGAGAGTAGTGCTCTTCCAAATTACAGATAAGCTCTTCATCTGTCATGTATGCCTGCTGCTTAGGAAATTGCTCCTAAATTCTGGTTAACACTGTAAAGGATCTGTGAGGGTGTAACATGTGCGTCTGACAAAAACATTAAACATGTCATAACATAAACATTATGTGAAATAACTCATATAATGCCTGAAGAATTGAAATAATGATTGGGTAAGACCTTATTGTTACTTCTTTTATGTATATTTCCACAGTTTTCATGTCTAATCAATTAAGTCTCAGTCACAGAGTTTGACCTACCCCACTGCTAACCCTCCCATCAACACACCAATCTAAAAGCCTCTAAGCTAAGTGAGAAAAGCAGCTCTTTCATAGTAGGTCATCAAATGGTATTAAAGGAGCACACTGGGATCTATCCAATCCTGGAGACTCCTGCAAAACAAAAATAGAACAGCGTTTCTTGCTTGTCTGTTCATTTACATTCCTGCCGACAGATTTTTCTGTTGTGATGATGAAGGCTAACTTAGCTTTAAACCAACAGACTAACTTAAGGCAGACATGGTCTACTTTAGTTTCCTGTGAATATGTGTGAGTGAGAATGAGAAACACTTGCATCCAATTAGCAGTATCTACTGATACTGCCAACTGTATCGGTATCGGTAGCAGTATCTACTGATACTGCTAACTGCTTATTATCATATTACAAGGCACCAGAATACAGATTCTATAAGCATCACAGCTAAGTAACCTCCTGGAAAGAAATTATGCTAGAAAACAGCAGGTCCTTAAAAATGAACTTGTGACTGCTTTCTAAACAAGTCATGTTATACAATCATCTTAATTTTTTTGTTTCTAGTGGAATTTTGGTATTTTCAGTTAGGGTTATAACTGTGGAAATCTCATGACTAGATATATTTAGCAACATATATATGTATCAACACATTATTATTTTGTATATTATGTAATTATAGGCACACTTGTGTGTGCTCCAGTGGCCAAGCAATGATATTTCATTGCCAATTTCATTTATGTTTCTTTGTGCAATGACAATAAAATAAGTCTAAGTCTATGACTATCCTTCCTAACTTGACAAATAAAGTCCACAGCCAAGTGACTGACGTTGTCCATGTTTTAAACAGTTTGATCACCAGACAGACATGAACCAAGAAGAAATGTAAAGAGCAAAGAGTTTATTCGTCTTTTCTCATATGGTTAAAATGTCTGAAATAATTCCGCTTCCCAAAAGAATACAGCAAACACTAAGGCTCTACTCTATCTGTTAATGACCTAGCAGAAGACCCGACAATGCATAGTGACAGGTTAGACAATTTCCCCAAGACCAGAGCAACACCTGGGTGAGAATTAGCTCCTGAATTATACAACAGGAGCAGTCTCATCCAATTATTGTCCAGACAGACTATTGTTATCCCAGCTGATGGGAAGGCCCAGACAGCTGGTGATTCCTGCAACAATATCTGCAACCCAGCAGCCCAGCTAAATTGCGCACAGTAGTCTCCTCCTACCAGGAACTTTAATTACTGCTAAGAGAATGACACAGTCTCAGTTATGCAGTGCCGCAAACAGACGGACAACAAAAGGGCAGACTTCATTATTGACAGACTTTAATCAGTGACGTAAAGTCAGGTGCACACCCCCTTTAATGCTACAACGCAGAGCAGCCAGATTAATATGACAGATGAGTCTTGGTACACATGAATCCCATCATCATACAGTGGACCAGGTCACCTGTATACCACAAAATTGCAGGACTAAATATTTTCAAAGCTTAATTTTCAAGTGTAAACTTCTGTGTATACAATACGACATGCGTTTCATCTCAATGAAGAATGATGCATTTCAATATTTACCCTGTGCAGACAATATGTTTCTTGTCCAGTTTTATACTACAATCAAATTAAAAATCTGACATACAGGGCTCAACAACAAGCGGGAGAGGGCCACTACTTTAATACCCTGTACAGGAAAAATCACAAAAGAAACAACTTCTGTCCACTCTGGCGTTTTCATTGGCATTGCGAAAGGATTTTTAACCAGAACAATGAAATCTGAAAATCGAAGTAGTTTTGAAACCGTAAATTTTCTTAAACCTCTATTTACCTTGATTCCAGTAATTTATGGCTGCATAGTTGTGACACTGCTGATCCAAACTGCGTTTATCACAGGCAGAGGCCCAACCAAGAAATGCCATTGTCTTGCCACTTTGTCCTTCACCTTCCCCCACAGCCCCTCACAACCTCCATCAGGTCCACCAGTCAGCTGAACCAGGCTTTGACAGGAACCAAATGAAAATGTAAATACACTCTGCAGTTGCCGGTTCCTCGGAGAACCACATTCCTCAAAGTCTCCAACTTGTCATATACGTTCCTCTTATTTAGGTAAAATTGATCTAAAAGTGGTTGTAAACATTTTAACTATAAGTAAATAAACATGGTTAATAATTAGGCAGGTGTGTGAAAGAAAAATAAAAGTAAAAATGGCCGAAAACCCTGCTTTCCTCAATCACCGTAAATAACGTTTAAAAAAAAAGAGAAAAAAAAGAAAAGAAAAAAAGCTGGCAGTTTTGACATTATACAAACCCTTAAACGCCACAGAGGGAGAAACAGACTTAGGTCAGAAAGTAGATCTAGCGTCAGATGTAAAGTGGGAAGGAAGGGGCACAAACAACCGTGCAGGATAGAAGGGTTGAATGCTGCCTAAAGAATTAGCTAAGAAAGTGGAGGCTGAATCAGATATGGGAGAGAAAAACAAATCACTAGGTGAGTCTGTGACATGAGATGCTTGTTAGGTCAAATAATCTAAATGGCTTCAATTTGAAGTGACTCTTGGGCCAGACAGCAACTCTCTGATGGAGAGATTATTTATTTGAGTTTGTCAAAAGATTAGAGGGGAAAGTGGTCCCCAAGCTTCCTCATGTTTGAATCACGGTTCTGCTGAACAATGGTTGGATATCTGTGATGATAGGTGTTAAAGCAAAACTTTCCAAAAGAGTTAAAAAATCTCCTTTAAATTGAGGCAAAAGACAAACCAAATGTAAGCAGACAGAGACTTGATGAGCCTCTTTTCTGTGACTCTACTGTTGAATAGAACCCTGTGGCCCACTGACCCCTGACCTCCCACTGGGAGTTTGTGAAGCTAAGGGGCGGAGTCGTCATGTAGCAACAGCTTGCGTGCTGCTCATATCATGCTTGTCTCCTCCTCATCTCTTACAGGATGCTCTGCCACCCACCATCGCCACCTCTTTCTTTAAATCTCTGGGGAAATTTGGTAATGGCCCTTCCAGCCGCCCCCGTTGTTACAGTTGGAGGATTATAATATCTCTATTCTAAAACCCAGAGGCATGCACAGAAGGCTGTTGTGAAGGATCAAACCGCAACGTGGCATGAAATTTACACCTCGTCACAGGAAGTGGGCTGTATATTTTCCTCATCTTAAGCATGGAGGCTGTTAATGCAATTCTTAATTCCTTCACTTTCAAATTGATGCGTTTTGTTGCGGGGGAAGAAAACCTTCTGGGGCAGATGCTTCAACTAACGCTTATATAGACATAATTTACAGCTGTGAGTAATTCATTCACACTTATATTATTTGATTGGTAAACTAATATTTACAGTTGTCTAAACAAAAGACATAATTTGCTCTTGTGCTTGGAAGCTCCTCTACTTGCAACATGTGAACAGTGAAAACACAATGCGGGCCTTTACTCTACAGGAACAGAGGAGTTTGTTTCCTCTCCCACGACTGCAAGAACAAAATGACATCATTTAGTTTTCTCAGCCCAAGTGTAAGAGTTCTTGTAGCTTGTTGACGACACATTTATCTGGGCAGAATCTTTTTATGGTGTGGTGTCCAACAAGTATTATATCCAAATGTTGTGGGAGGATAGACCTATGCAAACTTCCCAAGAGTTCTGCCCTTGAGCCCGTGTGAAGAATGAGATATCCTTGCCAGAAAAATCTTTGTTGTTTTTACCTCCAGTAAAAGAACACATTTATCTTTTTTTGCAGAGTGTGCATCGGTCTTTAATTTGCTCATTGCTAGGGAATCACCAGGGGCAGGGTAGCGGGAATAAATGTTACTGTAAAAACGGAAAGTGAATCTCAACAAAAAAACTAATGCTCACTGAATTGATAATACCAAAAACAAATCAGCAAACATTTAGAACAAAGCAAGACCAAAAACATAATCCAAGCACCTAAAATTGTGTGGAAACTTTGTGTATGTGTAATTGACTTGTTCATGTACCCGTTTCTCTAAGATACGAGAGATTTCTCCCAGAGTTCTGTCCAGTCCAGATGCTTTGTTGTTGGCCCACTGTCCTCCATCTTGGCCCTGCAGCTGCTTCAGTAGGTCTTTAACTAAACGCTGCAATCTGAACGGACAGGAAAAAAGGGAAATTTGTTCAAACTAGTTTTCATGTTAAATTTTTACCAAAAGCAGCAGATCTAAAGAAAATTAGTATGGATACATTTAACCATTTGCAAGCTTTATTATCTTAGATACAACTTATCCTACATAAATTATGCAACAAACTGACCTGCTTTAATGTCAAAATATATAATGACATATGGTAAAATAACTAGTAAACTTAAGAACAACTGTAAATTTGTCCAACTTTTAAGTTAGACAATAGATTTATTATGCCTTAATGAATATACATGAAATAAAACAGAATACTTCAAAACCTTAAGTAAAAATTACATTTCAATTAAGCAAAAGTAAAAACTATTTGATCAAAGTTAAAATCAAAGTAAAACACCTAGGGAGAATTTAGAAAGACCAATTGACCTGACAGTCATGTTTTTGGACTGTGGGAGGAACCCGGAGAAATTGCTATAATTTAACAAAAAATAAAACAGTACGTTAAACAAACAAGATGCAGGAAAAGATCCTAATCACACACATATGACTAATATAAAACTATTATTAGTTTTTCCAAACTTAAAATGTCTTATTAGATCAATAAATGATTGGTTTTGTAGCAAGATGAAATTGCATTATAAAAAAAGTCCAAATTCTTATTGAAATTAATCTTACCTAAAGGAAGTTCAACTGAATATTTTGTAATATAGATTTCTTTTCTTTAACAAACTGCAAAATTATTTAAGCATAACCATTTTTTAAAAGCAAAAACTATCAGGTTTTAATGACCAATATAGTTACACTTACTTGGCTTTGTATGGGGAGTCAAGAACCTGATTCTTTGCCTCCATTGAATTCTCATATTCCTTCGCTCTGCAAAATGAGAAGCAGAAAACGTCTTTAAAGTCCATGAAGAAAAAAAAAAAAAAAGACCTTTGCCTGTCAGTAAAGGAAGTAGAGGATCAAAGTGGGAAAACAGTTCAAACCCACTCAGTTTATTTGGCCTCTCAGCCAATCGTCATGTAACTCAGCTTAAAATAAACAGACTTTGGGTCCGTAGGGACAAATGCTTTGCTATTGTCAACTCATCTCATCAACACTTAATACTGGGATTTTTTTCTTTACCATTGTCTTGCTTTTGTTGAGAATACAGTGTAACATTTTCATTGATGTCTCACATTAACAGTGTGTGGAAGTAAGAAAAACCATGTGCTATTATTTCAGTGACATTAGACATTATCAGGTTGAGGGGGAAAAGGGGTGTGTGTGTGTGTGTGTGTGTGTGCGCGCGCATCTTTGCAAGAGAAATTTGATTAAGGGTAAATATCTTTTATCAGGAATTCCCAAACATGATAAGAAACTATTGATCAAAGTCTGAACAAGGGTCTTCCAGTAATTAATCTCATGATTGATGGAATCAGATACTTCCAGGGATCAGACAGGTGGATTTGTCCATATTCTACATTATCAAATCAGGACCAGCTATGCTCGATCAACTAATGAACTCAGGTATTTAAGCATAGTCAATTAGTAGAACACAGATTTCCTATATATTTTTCAGTTCAACGATCTGTACTTTTCAGGACTTGAGTTTTGACACTTATACAAACAATTAATCTAGTTGGGTTTTAATATAAATGTGTTCCTCAAATCCAGAAGACACCATTCAATTCCAGACTTGGAAAATGACAAAAGCTAATTTCATTCTTTGGCAGACTTTTTACGACTGTGCAGGAACTCTTAGAGCATGACAACTAATTGCACAATAAGCAAAGAGCAACGAGACAAAGGTAAGAAACCTAAGGAAGGAAGAAATAAGACGTAAATAAAAAAAACAAAAAAACAGAGGACTGTTTGCTACTTTTTCAAATATATGAATTTTTTATACCCTTTTAGGTCAAAAAGGAATTAGTTAAAGTCTTTCTTCAGAACTCTAATTATAGAAAACAGGGTAGCAAAAACTACAGGAAAGGCATAGAAATAACATCAAGATATAATCAATTTATTGTGCGTAGAAAGAATCATGTTTATTTGACCACTTATCAACTAAATGTTTTCTATCAAATCTAAAACAGCATAATAATTAGAGGTTAGATCAACAGCAAACACTTCATAAGTGCACAAGTGCAAATCAAGGACACTCCTGTAAAGAACGAACCGTCTTGCCCTTAAATGCTGCTTACATAAAATTAAACTAGTTTATTTTGAACTCAAAAACATTCATTATCGAATGTTGGTCAAATTGATTAAAAATAAAAATGCTGGCTATGGTACGATTGCACTGTTTTATGATACAACAGTACTGCATTACAGCATTGAGAGCGTGGGTGTGGGAACCCCTCACTTTTTACAGACACCATACGGTGTTCCAATAAAATGGTTCATTTCCACCCAGCGGTGAAGTGGCTCACCTTTATGTTTACGGGAGCTCTGTGTTATTTATGACCTCTAAAGGGCTGCTGCCTTTGAGTGCTGGTCTCAGCGGGTCTGCTGCAGAGTGATGGTGAACAGAGGCAGATCATGTTGTCACTTTCGTAGCACCGCTGAGACTCACAAAGGCAAAAAACCCCACCAGTACAGAGAATAAAGTGTAGGAGATGGATGGTTGTTTAAGCTTGTAATTGTCTCTTAAGTCATTTAAGAATGTATACTCTCTTCTGAAAAGCATAACAGTAATATATTATCTTAAGAAATTTCTCATAATTCATACATTATCTGTAATGAGGGCTTGAAAATAAGTCTGCCTTACGCAAACATGATTATAATGGAGGGGTTTTTGTGACGCGGAAAGAAAAAATGTGTTTCACAAAAGCAAAGCTTGTTTTTAGTTAGCAAATCACCAATATAGCAGAACTCCAGCAATATAAAGACAAACACCACATATGTTCAGAATGGGCTTTAAGAAAAAACAGTACTCAACAGCAACAATCAATGTAGAAAACCATCTGTTTGACAAATGATCTCCACCCATTTCACAATTCAGATCAGACTAGTCTGGATGATCAAGGACAACTCCATATTCATTAAACCAGATTATTTTCCAGGTTAGGAAGGGAGTTAGGAAATTATGAGACTTAGTTTCCATCTACAAAGATTTGTGTCATCATAACTGTTCATTAAAGATTACTGTGATTTATTTCTTAAATATTCTTAAGCTTTCTTAAATTTAAGACTATTTTTTATTAATAATTGTTTAAAGCTAAACAATTTTTACATATACTACTGACATATGACTGGTTCTCAATGTCCTTTTGCAGCCCACCACTTCATTCCATCCGTACTACAAAATATAAATAAACTGATTTAGCTATGAATATTTTGCCACACGAAATTAGTTAAAACTCAGCGCAGATTCGGTTAATTATGGCAGTCGGTCAAACATGCACCTGGGCTTAATCCAGACTCTCAAACAGAAAGAACTTGAAATTGTGCGATGTGGATGATTAACTTTGTTGGATGAAAAAAAAGCCATAAAATCATGAATAATCCAGGTTTGGCTCTCACATAGAATAAAACGTAATGCATCACTGCCTGTCTTGAGTACATTTCATTCTTGGATCAAATTTAGTCAAGATTCTAGCTGAGACATCAATGGGCAGTTTTTCCCCTTTCATTTAGCCATGAATGCTCAACTTTTAAGACTCAAGAAGTAAAAATCAAACTCAGGAATTTAAGGGACCCCATCAAAAAATTGGTAATAAAAAAAAATAGTGCCTATAAAAAGTATAGGCCTGACTGATGCCTGTTGGATGTTTTATAATTTTATTTCTTTTACAAATCAATTGTGAGCAACAAAATTTGGCTTTTTTGACAACAAAATTTAGTAGACTCAACTTTGGCTGCAATGCAACCCAGAGTGTACTTGGATTGCCTCAGTCAGGTTGAAATGAAGCATCTGGATGAAGCAATATTACTCCATTTTCCTTTGTAAAACTGATCAAGTTCTGACAGGTTGGTGGGGATCGGCTCTTTTCGAGTTCAGCCACAAATTCTCTCTGAGATTAAGGTCTGGGCTTCGACTAGGCCACTCCAGAACATCCACCCTGTTTGTCTTCAAACTATTTCTGTGTAGCTTTAGCAGGATGCTTCTGGTTTTTGTCTTGCTGGAAAATAAATGTCCTCCAAAGCCATAGTTCTCTTGCAGGTAGGAACAAATTGTCCTCCAGGAATTTCCTACATATGGTTAAATTAATTTGATCTTCTACCTTTACAAGCCTTCCAGGGCCTGCTGCTGAGAAACGTCTCCACATCTGGCATGATGCTGCTTCGGAGTCTCCCACATGTCTTTTGTCAAACTTGATGTATGTTTTTTTTTTTCCAGCGGTGGCTTTCTCATTGCTAATCTCCCATAAAGCTTTGACTGGTGAAAAACCCAGGCGACAGTTCTTGTCTTCCTACCTCAGTTGCAGAAGCTTATAGCTCCTACAATGTAGTTACAGGTTTCCTTGTGGCCTCTCGCACTAGTCTCCTGCTTGCACGGTCACTCAGTTTATGAAGACTGTCTGTCCTAGGTAGATTTACACGAGAAATAATCCTTCCTGTTCTTGATGATGGATTTAACTGAACTGTAGGGGATGATTACTGACTTGAAGATTTTTTAGCATTCACCCTTTGATTGATACTTTTCAATAACCTCTTCTCTGATTTGCTTGGAGAGGGTTTTTTTGTTGTTGTTTTGTCTTCATGCTGTAATATTAGCCAGGAATACTGATTAACCAGTGAATGGACCTTCCAGACACAGGTGTCTTTATACTAGAATCACTTGAGACTGCCTCACTGTACTCAGGTGATCTCCATTCCACTCATTGCGACACTATTAGGACAAATTCACTAGACACTTTTAAAGGGGTTGAATGTTTATGCAATCACTCCTTTCCTGTTAAAGATTTTATTTTTTACTTTGTAGAAATCAGTTTTCAATTTAACAGTATTTTTGTGAATTTTGTAAAAAAATAAAAATAAATACAAAAAAAAAGTCAAATTTTGTTGTCATACTTGATTAGTAAAAGTCATAAAAGGGTAAAACATCCGACGGGTTAAGAAGTTTTTATAGGCACAGTGTGCGGTTGGTAGAGGCTAGGCTAAGAGTAGCTATGAGCTTACAAAAAGTTCACTTGTAGTTGCCAAAGGAATGTTACACGATTACTTTAAAAATATTTGCTCCAAAAATTTACCTTCAGCTTTTGCTGCCTTCCAGTATTATCATCATCAGGTGTAAAACTCTAGCCATTTTAATTCAAGGTGGTCCTTCTTAATCGAAACTGCCTTCTTAAAAATCTAGGGCATCAATAACTTTAGCAGGTGACCCATGGTCTAACACAAGAGTTTCAGGATAACTTCACCAATTGAAGACATTATTTTCCTCACAGTAAGGTTTGCAATAACTCTTGAGTGAGGCTGGGTCAGAGTAGGGGTAGGCAGCAGCTGTGGATCAGTTAAAAGAGTAGTTATCCTCATCCTGGGAGCTAAGAAGTTCAATTCTCAGCCACTCAAGTTATTTCAAATGTGTGCAAAACCCCAAATAACCAACACTTTTTACACACTTCTATGTGTTCATTGTAGGGATGTAACATTGCACAAACTAACAGTACATATCTCAGTTTTGAAGTAACACTTTTATAGATAAGAAAAAAAAAGACAAAAAAATCCCACAAATGCCAAAATTATTTTCTCTCATTCTAACTAGATAAAAATGGTTAAAATGAGAGAATGAGTGAAAGTAACTTCACAGTGCCCAAATTAACAGGTAATATGTCAAACACATAGTGAAAAGTATTCTATTATGGGAAATATAGAAAATGATTTTTTTCTCCTTCAATTAATGTTGTTATAATGTCAAGCTAAATATAGAATGATAGATTTTAACCAAAATTAAACCTCTAAAAAAAAACCACACACACAAAAACACATATACTGCTGGAGTAACTTCACTTTCCTTTTTGTATCAAACTTTAATTCAACAGTGCTATTCAGGACATATGTCAAACACAATGTGACTGAAAAATGACTCTTATTATGAAAAACTTATAGAATGATTTAGAAACAATTAATTTGTTTCCTAATCATTTTAGATTGGTGTTCACAGTTTTTTAGAAGCATGACACCATTTATTTGAAGTTTCGTAGTGCTAAATTAATTAGACTATCACAGTTTGAAAAGTGTATATAGGCATGTGTGTGAGAGTGTATATAAAATAGATCCCATGTGTTGATGATAATTTGTTTATGATGAAATCCTCCAATAAGCTGCCTCAATAACATCTCTATACCTGCTGTTAGTCAATAAAAACTGTCAACATCGTCTCTTTCCATTCTCCTCCCGTTTTTGACAGTGAATTAATCTGACAGAGTTGAAGTTCAGGTTATGACATATAGCACCATCACCTCCCATTTGTTGATTACTATTGATTTACTTTGATGCATCATTTAAAAATCAATAACGTAGAAGAAGAAAAAAAAATAGACATGCTCATACCGCCTTTAACATATATCTTGTACACTAAAGGAGACTTCAGATTTGGCGGTGCTATGGCAGCAATTTGGAGAAGAGCTCTGTACAGAGGGAAGAAGAGGACCTATGGATCGATCCGCAGCTTTGCTCCCCAATCACAGAAAGTGGTCATAAATTCACCTCATCAGTGCCATCTTGTAGACAGCAAGGATGCAAATATAATCCGCTTTCTGACTCCTTGTCACATATATATATATATAAAAAAAGTTCTGGCTCAGGTTTGTTTCGAGTGTGTGAGAAGATAAGAGTCAAGCGGGACAAAAAACTGTTGGACAGAATTAGAGAAAAAGAGGATGTTATTACCTGGAGTTCATTCTGGCACGAAGCTTCTTTGCTTTCTTCCTCGCTTTCTGGCGCTCTTCACCATCCTTCACACTCTCAGAGGAGACGGAGCTGTCTGTCAGTATGTCCACAATATACTTCTTTAAGGAGAGATGCTCCTAAAAAAATAATGGAAAAAGGTATGTGGTATATATACAGCTGGAAAATTATTGTTAGAAAATGTAATCAATTGTAGAAGATAAAAATATATAACACAGAGAGAAACTGAACCACCAGCTTAATTTTCTGGATGTTTAAACTATTCAGTCAAATGTTGCAGGGTTGTAAACACCTAACATATGAAACATAATTATTGTCAAACCCAAAACAACTTACATTGAAATGTTATTGCACAATAAACACAAAGACACCCACAAAGGAACCAGCTATTGATCAGAATTGGACACATTTTAGCTTGATGAGTGCCAACTGATGACAGGTGGTTAAGAAATTCAAAATAACTATTTTTTTTTCATATCAGTGAACACACCATACCCATTAGCAACTAGAGAATAAAAAAAAGGAAGAAATGGCTCAAAACCTTGATTGGTGTAGTTTTCTAGTGAATACACAACTGCTCACAAACATGTAAAAAGATCTACATTGTGTGCCACCAGCACGAGTGATTACCTCTAACTCTCCATTGTCTTTTATATCTACAAGCCCACCCATAAACATGCAAGCCCCCTGGAGGTGTTGCCTTCTGTCTGGGCACTGTCAAATGATTCTGATGTTTCCACCAGCAGACAGGGGAATGTAACTCCATTTGGACACCACGATGCATGTGCAAGAAACCAATTACCCAATTATCCTGTCATCTAGCACCCCAGAGAATAGGATGGCCATCAGATAAAGGGTTTCTTTTCAGTAGTGGAGCTAACCTGTGTGTGGGATACCATAGCCTTTGGTCAAGTGTTGTCTCTGCACCTGCTGTCTGAATGGAGGCTGTCACTGAGAGGGGTAATAAAAACCTCAATTGTGCAAAAGCAAATTAGTTCCACAAAAGTACAGACTGAATCCAAACTTAACCTATAGAAAGTGAAACGGTCTTTTCCATAAGAAGAAAAGGCATGGATTACATTTTGAAAACAAAATTTAAAGCCTAAAAAGAAAGTCATACATCACATTAGCAGAGTAAGTCTCTATTTATTCTTGTTATAACTAATTAATTCAGAAAACTTATAACAAATTATAGCACATCGTCTTATTTTCAAGAATTTAAATTTCCATGTGACAAAGTTTGTTGTGCTGTTTAGAGTATTTTGCTTTAGGATTTTTGAAAACAAATCATTCATTACATTTCAATTTCTATATTCTTTATACGTATGTATCTTTCCCCTCTTATCACTAATATTGCAGGTCAGTCATGACTCATGACCAAAGCTGTCCTGTGATTGAGAAGTAGCTGATCTGTAATATCTCTGAGAGGCACAAGCCACTTACCTAATGGAAGTATTTTAGTCATCTAAACCAAAACATCATGGATTACAAAAATCTCAACAGCTAGATCAAACGCTGCTGGAATATCAGTGGACAACACTGAGACACGAACTACAATTTCTTGGCAAGTTTAGCAGTTAAGAGTTTCAGCCTTGATGACAGACAGCTGTCTACCACAGAACCACAGAAACAAAGCACCAAAGACACTGACCCAAGGGCGCAGCTCCAGCACAATATCACAGATTGGCTCTGATGGCAGAAATGTGATAGCGCTGGAAATGTCTCTCGCTCTTCCTGACAACCTGACCAGTCACACATCTAAAAAGGAAGCTTTTTACAAATGTATATTTTACAGGATGTGTTTATCTGTTTACTGGTGCTTTAGTTCAATACAAAACCCTTTTGATTGGCACACATCTGCATGTCATGTTGGTCTTAAGGTAAAGCCATCCTTCTACAAAAGATCAAATTACCACAATGATATTTGTTTTAGTGTTTCAGAACAAGATAACAACATCAAGCACCTTTTTCTGAGGTGATTAATAAATAAGCTCACCAAATCATAAGAGAATTAAGACAAACTTTTCATTTATATCTGAGAGCACTACCTCATATGCAGTTAAAACAAGTTTGTATTGTTTCAAGGGTATTATTCAATATTTTTCAGTAAAATAAGACTGGAACAGTGAGGGAGTATTGTGACCTTATAGCACCTTACAATGTCAGTGATTAAAAAAAAAATCTCTATTGGCAAAAATCTGAATTGGCAAGTTAAATATACACATACTAAATACCACAAAGGAAACGTAACACACTGATTTATTTAGATACTTAAAATAAAAAATGCATTTTGCACATTATTATTTTTTATTAGTAGTAGTAATAGTAGTGGTAGATATATTCTTAGTTGTAACAGTGGCAATGGATGCAGTAGTAGTAGAAGGTCTATTAGTAGTAGTAAAAACTAGATTTTCAACTTGCGTAGAACAAATCTATCTTCAAGGCAACTAGACCCACCATACAGTTTGTAAAAGCTGCAAGACAGGTAATAAAAAGTAAATTTTTAATATAATCAGACAATTGTCATACAAAGTTGACAGAGATGATCAATAAAATAAAAATGCAAACTGTAGTACATTCTTCATTCTAATCTGATCTAGGCAATAATCACAATTTGAACTTTACCCAAAAAGTCTTGGGTAAAAAACATAAATAAAACAAAAATGTAAGTTTGTGCTAAGTTTCACAATAGCTGCATGGTTCCAAAGCTGTGCTAAAATATTTCACTGAAACAACAGATCAGTAGGAACAGCAACTAAAAACGGTGAGATTAATTTGAATATTCTACAATTTTGACTAAAAAACTAGATTTACACCTTTTAGGAAAACAGTGACAATGTTATAAAATAGTGCAAGTAAATCCGAATGTATGCTCCTAATGACTTAAGAGGGAAGTAAAAATGCAGTAAGTGCCTAAAAATAGTGAGATAAGAGGAAATAATTATTATAATGGAGAGAGCAAAAAGTCAGAGGTATTGATTGTTCTGTGTTAAAAGGTAAAATAAAAGGAGCAGGAAGACCAAAGGGGCTGCTTCTAGCACCAACAGTTGTCAGCCACACAATGAGCTTTACTGAAAAGCCAATCTCATATTGCAGCCTGACAGAGTGCCTTGCAATAAGAAGCTGCTTTCCCACAGAAAGCCACTCTATGACAAAAAAAAAAGGCCTAGGGACAACAGGGTAACATCAAACCTTCACTGAAGCCTAACTATGTACATTTCTAACCTCACAAAGCAAGCAACAGTGCTGTGACAGAATATAATAGGATCCATAAACGATCACATTGCCTACGTCAAAAGGACAACTGCTGTTTCACTTTGTCTATTTACAAAACACAAGCGGCAGCAGGGCACTAGTCTCTGACACAATAAAGGGATGTTTGTTCCCAGCAGCGTGCTGGTGATACGCACCACTTCCTCATCAGAGAGCTCCCGGCCTTGGATGCTGCTACTGTCTCGCACGGCCTGCTGGTGCCTCTTGCCCTTGGTGTGGCTGAACAGGTGCACCTCTGAGGTGATCTGCAAAAGCAAACATAGTGGTCAGAGGTCAGTGCAATGGGCACAATGGAGGCAAGAGCAAGAAAGGGTTCTACCCTAGTGACACAATACATCACACAGATAAGCACAATGGGCCAATCTATGGCTGCTAAACCTCAGTTTAGAGAATAAATTGTACAACGCATGCTGCACTAACTCCAACTTAAGGAAGGTTGTGTTTGTCACTATTTTACCTGCACAGGATAAATAGTGCCTTGCAAAATTATTCATACTTCCTCAATTATTTCACATTTGTGAATATTTTGAGGGAGTTAAAGATCAAGGTAATTGTAAGAAAGCGGTCAAGTCTCAATGACTTCAGCTCATTCTCAAAAATACATTGTCAAAATATCAGTGGAAACATAAAAAAATGATCAACAAATGAATTAAAAATATTTTACTTCTAAATATGAATAATTTAAGGATTAATTAAATTCGACTCAATACTTTTTTAGAACCACTTTTCACTGCATATTCTGTAAAATGTCTTTAACGGCTTTGAACTTCTAGAAATTGAATGTTTTGCTTTGTCCTCTGAGTCTGATCGGGTGTTTTGCCACAGATTCTGAGTTGGAACTACTACTTACACATACTAATGATGTTCTTTGTTGTATTGGTTTAATACATAAAACCCCTAATAAATACATGGAAGTTTGCACATTGTGTAACTTGAAAGCACAAAGGTTCAAAGGGTATGAACATTTTTTCAAGGAGGTCTTACTGTAGAGCTTGTCTGATAAATTGCCACGCAATGAAGCAGTAGTGAAAGCAGCAATAGTTTTTAATCATTTTCTGCAAACCGGCCATTTGAGGTGGTTTGTGTTTAATGTCATTAAACAAAGTGCTCGCTGTTGACCCATCCGTGATCTCTGGTGTCAGATGTCAGCCCAAGGTCAGTTAACATTTTAACAAGATTCCCTATTTTGCCCTTGACCCTTCTCTTTATCTGATGCCGGTTGGAAGTGCCAAGGTGTCCCACCCTTGTTATAATGGCAGCCAGTTAATCAAAGATAAATGTGTGCTTGTGCAATTTACTGCCAGATGCTTTAAAAGAAAAAAAAAAGGAATATAGTAATTTATACATCAGTTTAATAAATGCTGTTAAATCAACATTTAAATGAGCACTCTTTAAAAATCCTTTGAATAACCTTCAAGTCAGCATTTTTCCTATGGAGACAGCCAAATATTGCATCAAAGTTGCTTCAAATTACCAAAGCCCAAAAAACGGTACATTAGTCTTTTCCTGTTTTTATAATTAAACAAGCTAACATCAAATAATGATTCAGGTCAGCAAATCCTATAACATTATCAATTGTACTTAACAGTGTGTGTCTAAATGCAATGCTAATCATTTCCACAACATTTCCACCATGTGATTCTCAACATTGAAATAACCCCAACAGAGTTGTGCTAAATAGTGTGTGGCTGAAAGGGAGAAATATTTAATATCTGGTGAATCAGCATCCACCTTTAATGACAAGTCACAGGATTTCACAGATGGCCGGCTTCCTCCATCTTCTGTTGTCCAGCGTGTTTTATTAGTCTTAGCCATATTGCTCGGCTCTTTTCCGCCGTTTCCTATTGTTTATCAGCAGCTATCATTTATTCTTTGTGCATAACCAGCTATAAACATTTAAACATTGTGCTGGTTGATATGATGTTTATGATGATTTGGTTGGCAACATGCCAATGCCGCTCTTGGTAAATGTTCCTAAGAATTATTTTATGTAAATAGTTAATGACATTTGGCATTTGTCACACATTTGAGTCTGATTCAGAGTTAGCTGTTGACACATTTAAAGTTACAGAACAGATATTCCACTTTCAGCTAATTTGACCCTTCATATTATTTTGCTGTATGGAGAATTTTATGCTAATGCTGAATTTCCATTTGAATGTTTGAGCAAAATGACACACAAGACAACACAAGCTCTGAAACATTACATACCACAACACCACAAAGTGAGCACTGTTTCTTGCGCTCGTAAGGTGTCAGTTTAGGGGCGTAGTCTGTGTTCGCATGTCGACCACTGCTGAGCTCAGCAGCTTTCTCTTTTCTTTGCTCTATTTGCTCCATATGCCTTCGGCTGCTCTCGTCATGCTGGGAGAAATCCAAAAACAATGAAAACAATGTAGGTTTATTAGGAAAGAGGATATTTCTCGAGCATGTCTGCAAAAACAGCAAAATATGCACACCTTCATTTGAATTTTTTTCTGAAGCTCCTCCATGGCCTCTTGCTGGGCGGCACTAAGAGCAGCCAGACGCTCCTCTCGGTCTCTTTAGATTTAAAAAGATGTAGTTAAATGTAAATGCTCACATACATACCTTATGTTGTTCAATAATATAACAGATAATTGACAAATGCTTTACATCTATTTGCAGAATTTTAGTAAGAGATTAAAGTAGTCATACTCTGAACTTTTTCGCATTTTAGTAAGTAGTGAAAGTACATATTCTTGTATAATGAAAAAAAGTAATTCATAATTTTATCAAAACAGGACTGAATTCACATGTGTCCTAAAACAAGATTAAAAACACCCAAATTTAAGCAATGTTAGAGCACAAACCTGGCCCTTTCCCTTGCTGCATCCTCCCTGGCTTTCTCTTTCTCCTGCCGCTGCTGCTCGATACGAGCCTCCTGCTCCTTCCTCTTCGTAAGCAGCTCCTCCACTCTTGCCTGCCGCTCTGCTTCTAAGACCCGCTTGCGTTCCTACAAGAGCAAAAGAAAAATAACTAAATGTAGATATAGCTAACAGTCAAATTGGCAAATTAAAAATACAAACAGACTAAAACATGAAATAAATAGAAACCCAACCTGCACTGCCTCATCTCTAGCCTGCTTTTCTTCCTGTCTTCTCTGCCTTTCTTCCTGCAGCTCATTAAGGCGTTGTTCATATTCATTTAACTTGGCTAGGGCGTCGTGCCTCTTATTCTGGGCTTCCAGAGTGTTGATGAAAGCTATTTCATTCACCTGATGTTACAAACAGAAAATGGCAAGAACACACAACATAAACTAAGTGATGTTGTTTCAAACTTAAATTTTGGAAAGGACACATTGTTAGAATTTTTTAGGAATTCCCTTCTCTACCTTGGCCTCTTCTTCTTGAGCTTTCTTCACAATGGCCTGGAGTTGCAGCTCTCTCTTGAACTCGGCGTGCAAAAGCTTTTCTTCCATCATCTTCCGACGCTGGTCCAACAACTGCTCTTTCCATTTTCGCACATCCTTTTCCTACAGAAAGTGAAGAGTGATCAGCTGGTGAGGTGAGACTAGAAGAATGCATAATAGATTCATAAAGACTAAACAGTGATATCCCCTCTGCCCCCATTTTATGCCTTCACTTGCAAGTCCTTGTGGGGATTAATAAGAATAAACACCACTTTATGAATTTATGTGGTTAACCCAATTTATTCTACGACTTTTTCATTTTGCTATGGCTTGGAGAATGAAAACAAACTTCATGAAAGGCTGTAGATTTTGGCAAGAGATCTCATGTCTGGCTGCGGCCAGCTGGCCTAAATGTAACAGGAGAGAATTTTAATATTTAGTGATTCTATGAGGCAGTGTGTTGAAAGACATGCTCGTTGTGAGCCAGTGTGAGCACAGCCTGAATAAAGTTTCTTTAGTAACCTAGCCATCAGGCCAGCTGACTTACTCTCTCCATGAGCTTCTGCAACTTGAGCGTCTTTTCCTCACGGAGTTTGTCCCTCAGCTGCTGTGCCTTCAGTTGTTTCTCCTCGTGTTTCTTCTTTGACTCCGCAATTGTTCTGTAAAAATTATGGAAAGAAATCATTCAGTGACCTGCCTTAAAATGGTGGGAGGTTGCAAAAAATGACAAGGGATTAAAAAAAACTAATTTATGATCATTGTAAGTGCGGCAAGCTCTCACTAGTCTAGCCCCTTAAAGCTCTTTCATACGCGACACGTTTCTTCTAGAAAAAAGAGGTCTTGAATCCGACGGTCATCTTTCAGTTTTTACTTAACTTAAAAGAACATAAAAATAACAAACAGATTCAAAACAAATAGAAAGTGACGGTCAAAAGACTGTGTTACTCTCCAGGTGCCAGACTTCTACAAAGAGCTAGTACTTTCATCTTGGATAAACTAATTAGTCACTAACCAATCAAAAGGCACCATGTCATAAGCTCAAACACAATACAATTAAGACGCTTATCTTTTTCAAACAACAGAGGAAATACACATAAACACAAATAACATTTTGTATTAGGTTCCAAAAATGTATATATGGCTCCTACAATCATGATATCAATTAGTGGGGGAAAAAGGGAAGGTTGAAGTATCAAAAAATTCCTCCATATGAGGACAACAGCTTCAGAATCAATGAAACTAGATCTGAAATATTGCAGCAATTACCCTTTAAAAAGATCACTTAATCACCCTTTATATTGTTATCTACAGTCACTGCAGACAGTATTGACTGTAGATAACATGTGTATGTAGGTTCACCTCCACACCTCCATATTCACCTTTGTAAGGCGGATGCTTGAAAATTAAACTGATGGCTTGGCCTGCTTTCTGATTACTTTGGTCAATACTTTTCTGAAAAACTGAGGGCAATGAAACTTCATCTTTTAACAGGAGTAAAAATGTACAAAAAAACATGATAATGACACGTTTTGGTACAGAATTCCACTCATTTGAGCCCAATACGAATTGACCATTCAGACAGGAAAGTTCCATAAAATCTTCCTCACTTCCTCATGTCTCAAGCTATGCCAGGTGTCATCAACACAAATAGCAAGGTATGGAACAATTAAAGAGTAGCTGTAAAGATTTCAGTTCAAGAAAGCTGAGAAAAAAAAAGTTAATTAATGTGTATTACGTCTTTATGTAAATATTCTCAAGAAAATATTGGAACGATTCCTTTACACTCTGGGGTACAAATGTTACAAAAGTAGTTGATAAATACCATCTCTTTGTCAGGTTGTAATTCATTTAAGTCAAGCACATTGTTTAGGTTGCCTTCTGTTGCATTTTTTGTCCGTTTAGCTCCAGAATTGGTTGTAGCTAACTTCCAGTCACAAAGATTTATTGATGTGTGTAAGTTGCTAGACTAATTATGATTCAACTTTATCTATACAAACTAAACAATAGTATTTTTGGAAGACAAAACCAAAAATAGTTTTGTCTACAGTTAAACAGAACAGTTAAATACTAGTTCTGGGTTAGCGAACTTTCATGTCCTAAAATCCCCTGAACAACAAAATATAATTTGCAAACAGTTTCTGACAACAGTCAAATTGCTTCTCAAACGTTAAGTAGTTACATCTGATCACTTTGAAATGGCAGAGCAGAACAAAACAATATTGTGGGAAATCACTTTATTAAACCAAACAGCACTTGGAAAATCTGCGTAAAAGAAAAATATTTTACCTTTTGCGTGATGGAGAGGACAATTTCTCATGCATGTGGATTCCATGTCCAGGAGGGCGGGCCGGCTCTTCCTCTACCATATCCCCCCAAGAGGTACTCTGACGCCAAGATTCTCGAGCTACAAAAAGGGAAACCAATTTAAATATACTGACCTCTGTGACTCTTGCATAAAAAAATGGCAGACGTTACATTCCATACCATCAAATTCAGCCAACATATCGCTCCAATCGATGTTGCCTCCATAAACCCCACAACTGTTAGCCTTTGGTGGAAAGTTGTATTTAATCAATTTACAAAATTTCTTAATTTTAATCAATTAATTTCTGATTAAAAATTAACATGGTGAAGTAAAACAAATAAAGCATGAGTAATCTTACAGTAAAATCACTTTCATTGTCAGTTTCCAGGTCGTTATTCTCTGCCTGAATCTCTCTGGTCAGCTGCTCCTCTTCAGCGATGGCACTGGCTATGGCCTCCTCATTGGCCTTCTCCAGCCGGTCCGCCAACTCCTCTTTCTTGGCCAGAACCTCTGCCATTGACTGAGGCTGCGCACATCCACCAGTTCAATTAGACAAACAAATTAACCACTTTAAAAATGTAACATGGTTCAAACTTAAACACTTTACGCTGGGTAAATAGACTACAAAAAATATTTAACTTACAAAAAAAAAGTAATAAAAGATATCTGGGAATAAATAAAACCTTTAAAAGAAATATAAACTCTTCTATAGATTAATGTGTATGATTGGTTTCATGTTTCGCTTCATTCTAAGTATCTTTGAGGACTAAACATGCAATGGTATAAGCATAATACACTGGAAGTGATTTACTTCTTATTATTATACCAGGTAAAGGACTATTTAAAATCAGTTAAAGGTTCTGCTATGACTTTTATGAGCGTGCATCAAGAATCAAAATACCATTTCAATCCAATCACAGTTTATACCACACAACCACCACAACTATTACAAGTCGGGAAGCATCCAAAAGTCATGCAGGGCACATTAACAGTGAGGGTGAAGAGATGGTGGAAGGAGGCAACTTAAATCTTAATTTAAGGATTGGAGTGTTAAAAAATAGAAAATACACAATTCTAGGTAAGCACAAGCTTCAAACCATCTTAAGTGGAAAAGGCATAATTTATTTTGGAGTTTCTTCAGGGCGGTTTGGGATTTCTTAATTTTATATTAAATTAGTCTCATGATGACCTAAAAGACACTACACTTGCCTTTTAACACCAATTGCATTATAATTGCATACAATTTGGAGCAGAATCTCATGTACCAAAAAACATGCAAACATTTACTTGAAGTTGAGAGATTCATTTTAACCAACAGTCTTGAAATGCTTTCTGTAATACATAAGCCATCTAGTCACAGCTATTTTTACCAATGAATGCTGCTATCCCAACACTAAACAGAGCTACAGGGTCATGTCTGCACATTTTGGTCTGAAGGTTTCTTGAGACCGACTTTGTTTAGGCGATAAAGAACCCTAGGGGATCTCTGCCCTCTCAGCCATCCCCTCCCTCTGCTCCTCCATCTCTCAGCACTCACAGTAGAAAGCTCTGTGGGGTCCAGCACACTCTCCAGTTTCACCGCTGCCATGGGAGCCTCGGCCCGTCCTGGAGCAGATGTTGTCATGCCCTGTGACGCGCCCCCCTCAGCTCCAGCGTCCCCAGAGGCCAACATACTACTGAGCCCATTCGTCTGGTGCAGGTCGACGGATGCTGTAATGGTCTGAGCACAGACTGGGATTGACATAGTAATAGAGTCTGTTGGTGGGACTGGGGCTTTGGACTGGGGGCACTCTGTGGCCTGGAATGGGACAAGTGATGCTACAGGGGGAGACACGTCTTCACAGGGTGCGTCGACACAGTGCTCTGAGTGTTGTATAGGCTCTGCTGGAGGCTGCACCAACAGTCACACAAACACACAAACTGAATTAAAGACATGCATTTTTTTTCATCCAGTTCATTATGATGATGTAAAACTAAAACAAATCATTTGTAATCAACCACATACAAGAAAGCAAAATCATGCAGGGAAGCTGAACTAACATGCTTTTAGACATGGGCCAGTCACCACTGTCAAGATATCCTGAGGTTCTATAATGTTCTTAAACTTTACATCACAATATTTCTCGAGTTGGAAGCAACTTTAATCAGATGGCAAAGTGCTGATTTAATCGGATTTTTCTATAGTTGACCAAAAAAAAACTTCCATTTGCTGACACTAAAAAAATATTTCAATTGTTTGGCAATATTTTCAGCCATTAAAAAAAAAGAAAAGGAAAAAGCACTTTATGTTAAATACATCTGCATGAAAAATGTCCTGCGAATAAAGTTTATGTATCAGTTTAAGAGTCTAAGTATCAAAATAATAAATACAGTGCTCCTTCACTTCCTTTATGAAAACTCCTCATCGTTTTCATAAAGGCAATGGTTTTTAAAACTGATATACGAGGTACGAGTGGCATGTCGACTGCAGGCACTAACTGGGAAGATAACCTGACTAACCAGCTAATATCGTGCAATTCAATTAAAAAGCAGAATGAGCAGCCTCTCAGAAAAAACACATTTCAACTGGCCATAATCTCTGCAGATCAGGTCGAAAACCTCTGCATCGCATCAGATTCCAAATTAAGTTACACAAGCCACATTAACAACTTAACAAAACTATTTTCTCTCTCAGTCCAATGCAATAGTTTAAGTACTCACTTCTATAATATGTAGAACCAATTGTTATATTAATCAGATCTTTAATAAAAAAAAATTGAAAAAACAGCAAAATGTATGAAATTGCCTTTTACCTTTACCTGTTCTTAAACCTTTACCTGTTCAAACTAATGTCCTTCAGTTTTTAGTTAGTCAATTATCACTTATGTTTTGCAATATTTGTTTCATTGAGCAATATTAAAAAGGTTTTGTGGTTATTCAATACTTTTTCATGTGAAAACTCTAATAAAATGCTTGCAAGTTTATTAGGGTTTAGGTTTTTATAATGTTTAGTCTTTGCTAGTTTTTATGTTTATTTATTGTTTCCTCACTAAATGATTTCAGTTTCTCACTTCATCATCCTTTAACTGATAAACCTTTGTCCTAGTTTGGGGAGTTTATACTGAACGGTTCATCTCTTTTTACGCTTCTTACAGCACTTTGTGTTAAATACATCTGCATGAAAAATGTCCTGCAAATAAAGTTTATTTAAGTGATAAGTCTATGTATCAAAATAATGAATACATGTTGTAGAAAGCATTATTATAATTGTCAAAATCAATGTTAAAAGATCTGTAGTGCTAGGAGTAATTGTTGCTTTTAGGTTTAAATAAAAGCAATAGATCATGTTATTGATTTTTCTTTTCAGATATTGCATTAATAAATATAAATCATTATACTGCATTTTTAACTTAAGGTTATCATATGGTGACAATCTCCTCCCAGCCCATGTCTACTAATCATGCTCTGGTCATCGGAGACAAACTGAACTGGTAGACTAATATACAGATTTGTATTTTACAACAACCAAAGGTTATAACACACCCTTACCAAGTGTGTTTGAGGTGTTGTCAGCTTTTATTCATGAGAATGAAAACAAGTCTTTCTGCTTCTAAAATGTACAATCAATCGCTTCAAAGCTGACAGGCCCGTCTGGACGCTCTGCCTATTAATATCTCAGAGCCCAAAACAAAAACAAATGCGGCTGATAAAATGAGCTAATGTTACACTGCTCCATGTGAATAATTGATATCCAGGGACTGTTCTAGCAGAGAGATGTCATGCGGTACTCAACATTAGTACCTCCATTATGTGTCCATTTTGTGGATGTTCAACCTCCTCCACTGGGACAGGCTCCTCAGTAACTTGCTGCCTGAAGTCAGTTTGGGTCATGTCCTTGTCCGAGGGACACACAGGACGGCGCTGTGGCTGTTCCTGTGGTGGTAGATGTGACCGATTACACTTGGCGCTGTCCTGCTTAGCGGGGACATGGGCCAAGACAGGACTGACCTTGGCAACCATGGAAGCAGAGCGGGGTTTGGCAGTCCGTCCCCGCTGCACCGTCTCCCAGCCTTCTGCATCTTTTTTACCTGGGGGGAGGGGGGGTTAATAAATACTTTTTTTTGACAGTAGGGTGGAGTTGGCTTTTGAGTTGTTTCTTACTGGGTTTTTCTGCTGGGAATGTGGTTGGTTGACTGGTGCTGTGGGTGGCCTGAGTGCACTTTACTCTGTCCGCCCAGCTGGGCCCTGTGTGGGAGAGCCGAGCGGCGGCCAGAGCTGGTGGAGTACTACTAATGAAGATCAGAGACACATATAAACAAAAATGTAAAAAAAAAAAAAGGCAATGTAAGCGGTCAACCAAATATCAACATGGAGGTAAAATTGACTTAAAAACAAAGCTTTTATTGGTAAGACCCTGAAAAACACTTCAAACTACAAAAGATTGTCCGTCTACCCCTCCCTGTAGGCTCTAGTGTGAGCTAGCATAGAACTGGATTATACAACAGGGCTCTGTCATGATCAATATCCATTTCCTGCAGCATCAGATTACAAAGCAGTGCACATATTGAACCAATGCTTCAGCAGTCTTTAACCGACGCTTTCCTCTACACCTTTTCACTAATTCTGTGAGTGAAGAGTGAGAGCCTCAACAAATCACATTAAACCAATACCTCAATAATCGTCAGCCTATTTGCTACACACTGTTTGCTCTTTCGAATATCATCAAATTCACAGTGCAATCTAAAAAATAAAAAACACATTGTCAAAAACAAATGCTTAAAAGAAAATAGTATGCTTACCCAAAGTTTAGGGTGCGACGTGTACCTGAAGATGGTACTATTCTGTCTGCAGTGGGACTTGGCATTACATGGCGTCCAGGGGACATCTTTCGCACCTCCCACGCTAAAGAAGTCGGTCTGCACAATTTTAACGAGATGCTTTATTTGAAATTTCCTGATTCATTGTAAATCCATATGCATAGACCTGCCTCACATTATATGTATAAAAGCTGAATAGCTAATAATTGCCAAAAACATGCAAAAGTTTGAGATTGCCCTATTGATTAACAGTACACTTTATATGGACAAATAGGGAGGCGGCACTTGGAATTTAATTTCTTAGTCAATTTATGACTGCAGCGGTCACTGTGTTAAAGAGAAGCCAATAAACTCATGGATCCCTTTGAATTAAAGCCAAGACTATTGATCTTTTCTGTTTGTGACTCAAAGCCATAGAGCAGACACCCGCACTTCCCGTCTCATTGCTGAGAACAGCTTAGCAGAAGGATTGAGTGAGACTTGGAAACAAATAAGGACAGAAATCAACGGTAAATAAAATTAATTAAAAAAACAAACAAAAAATACTCGCCTATTCTGGGCATCTGTTTTCTCCAATTTTTCCTGAAGCTGAATCCAGTCTATGAGTGCTTTGAAATCCCGAACATAGTTGTCCAACATCATCAACACCTCCTAAAAAATATTAAAGATCAAGGACAAAAGTTGATATTACTCAGATGCACCAAATAGTAATCAGAGAATTAAAAACTAGTAAAGTCTGAAAGGTTTCAAAGTAGCATTTACTGATTAAATATGGGGAAATGCACCAACTTTGAAGGATTTAATAAAAAGGAAAACATTTCATGATTTGTCAGTATCTGATCTGCCAATACTGATTAACTTTGAAAGCTATGAAAGCTGTTAAAGCAAAACATAAACAAGGATTTTTGTTGAAAAGTAAAAAACAACCCTGTGACATTTTCTTCTGGGCAAGAACATAATCCTTACAGAAGCTATACACCTAAGAATTTAGACAAAATAACATTGGATCACATACATGAAATACATATGCTGCAATATAATACCTTAAGTACAATCCATCTCAGACCGTTTGCCACACTTAATTTTATTGATCTTTTTTAGTTTAAAAAAATATATAAACAACAATAACAATTTCCACCTAAAGGGCTCTCTGGCCACCCAAAAGCTAGCATATGAAGCTACCTTAAAAGGAAGAAACCAACTCCTGAGAATTGAACAGCAATGAGGACGATCTACCTTATAGACGACAGCAAAGTTTCTGTGCTTTGATTTTTAAAAAAAAAAGTAAAATCATGCTCTAGTCTTTTATTATCTAATTTCGTCATGTTTGAATCTGAAGACATGATTTTAAAAATCTTGCCATATTTAACATACATTTTAAATGAAAAAAATATACCCATTACATACAAGACTTTTGATGACTTACAGAAAGCCTTTAACTTAAAGCCAGTAAATCTAGCTTCACCTTAACTCTATTTTATGAGATTTCACAATTATAAAAACCTGTTTCAAATAATTACTTAAAAACATGTAAGCCATCATATAGCAAGGCGACCCCATTTGGTTGATCAATATTAAGTAACAGGCACAGCCATAGGAAGTTAATATAGGTTTGCTTGATAACAAGAGCTATGTAAAGACAAACACTTCACAGGAAAGCGCTAACGAAGACCAGAGCAGCATGCCAATCCTTTACATCCTTTACAACAAATGGTTATTTGCACTTGGACTGAATTGCAGCATTGCTTTTGCAGATGTGGTGGCCTGTGAGAAGCTTTTTTCCAGAGCTGCAATGAAACAGACACAACTGATTGATGTGTAGCATGAAGGGAGTGGTAATTGAGAGTAAAGCTTCATGGTGCTTTTAGTTAATAGACAAGTCAATCCGGTGAAAGATGCGTATAGCAGTGTGCCTGCTGATTAGCACTGGTCAACCATCACAGTCCGCTATGGTGTTCATTTGGTAATGAATGACAACATGGGAAGGGAACTGCTTATATTCTTGATAATATAAGCAGGTGGGAAGCAATCAAAGTGGTGTATAAACAGAAACTATTTAAACATATAATACGTTTATAAGAAACAACTGGTGACCATTTATCCTGTTAGAGAGTCAGAGTCTCCATTCTGCTCTTGGTTAAGAAGAGCATTATTAAGAAAAACATATCATCCCGTCTGCTCAGAAAACAATTTTCATTTGACACAGAAAGCAATTTCTATTAGGTCAGTAAAGAGTGCTTACATGAAATTATGTCATATATTACAGTAACACTGCCTTAGCGGATAATTAGGCATCACTTCCCTTCAATGATAATGTTCATAGAGTTTTAGGTGGAAAATGGTGAGCTGTTTTTGTAAGTGCATACAACACAGACAGCTCGCCGCTCCACCAGGGGATTGTCGCTGGGGGTAATCAAAGCACTCTGTTTCCTCTCCAGTTGACTCCATCATTTATCAGTGTCCATTAAGCCCAAGCTGGGTGGGATAGGGGATTATGACCAGCAACAACACTTCATGCCCATTAGCCAGCATTAGAAAGTAGCGAGTGAGAGAGTGGGGTATGGATAGAGGGGGAAAAAAAATAAAAAAATAAAAACAGGACACACACCAAGCAACTTGTCTTCTGACACAGGACAACAGACAGCATGGTTATCGCACCACCGGGTACTGTGCTGTGGCACTGACACCGAGCCAAGCCCACCGTGGGGAACCGGGGTTTGGAATGGACCAGCGCCGTCATCAGAACCATGTTCAGCATAATGCAGCATGGTGGACATGTATTGTCATGTCAAAATGTCCTACAGGAACAACTAACAGCACAGGTTCCATGAAAACCATCCCAACGCATCAAGAAAAAAAATATTTAGTTAAAGTTGTTAATTTTATCTAAAAATTTTTTATCTTTTATCTGTGGAGCTAAAACAGCCAACTCCTGTTTCAGAAGATGCATTTCAAAAAGAAACACTAAAAATATTATATATTATATAGTTACTGCACATAATATGAATGTGCAGTAACTATCTAAACAAAACGTCAGAATCCCTGTGCCATAAGCAAGTATGAATAGGAATGTAAAATTTAAATAAGAAATGTTGTGACCAAATGATCTTTGCATCAGAACTTAAAATTTCTAACTAGCACACTTTTTTATTAAGACAAAAATAAACAACTAACCACTAGAAACCAAAAACATTGCATATATTGTAGAAAAAGATACAAAAACACTTTTTGCTAACTGACACACAATCAGACTAAATCATTCCCGTTTTCTGTCTGTTAAGGTCACCTATTATATTTTCTAAGGGCCACACGTGAGAGAGAAAGATTTTTTTTTTTTTATTTCTTCAATTTCAGAAGGCAATGTACAACAATATTACACTATGGCTTTCAACAATTTGGGAAAGCCAAGATTATGATGAATGAATGAATGAGACTAACCTTGCATTCTAAGACACTTTGATCAGATTCGCATGTGACGTAAATCTCATCCACTGCCCGACGCAGGTTGTCGAAGAGGAATGCCCAGTATCGAGCACGCAGGTCCACTTTGCGGGGCTGTCTGGCTTTGGTGGGGCTCTTGTCAGTACCCTTGTCCAATACGGTTCCAGATGTGCTCTTACTTTCCACACCAGCATTCTGTGCACAAACAGAATATAATGGAAACACAAACCCTTCTGGCATTAACCTTTTTTACCTTAGATTATGTATATGCTAAATCCTTTTATATAAAGACTGAGATGACTAATGCATGTTAGTCATCTCTATACAAATGTATGGATTTACTCATACATTGTAAACCAGGGAGTTGATCTGATGTAAAAGAAAATGACAAATTGTTGGTGAAGAGGGCCCTCTACTGGAACAAGATGATATTCTAACCTGTTTTTTATTCTTCGGTTGTCCAGCGTTGACCCTTTGAGGCTTTGAACAGCTGCTGGCACAGCCTTTGGATTTTGCTTTAAGGGATGAAAGTAGACAGATAATGAGCCTTATTTACTTTCTAAAAAAAATATATGTTAACTGTCAATATGTTTGCATTAATCCAATGAAACTGTCACAAATCAACGATGACCAAAGCATGAATATGGTCATGCCAACCAATGCTCCAAAAATGTAATTCTCAAAATTAAGAACAAAAGAAAATTATGAATACAAATCTAAACAAAAGGGCCAAGAATACATTTTGCAGCTATCCAACTAATCCAGAAATGTTAAGGTCATATTTTTAAACAATAAAATCAACCAGACACCTCATTAAGCTTTTCCCTCGGCAACAAAAAAAAATGTTGACATCAACTAAAATGTAACAGAAAAACTAAGCAAACAGAGACAAACTTCACATCCAAAATACGTATAATATATTAAAGTAGAATTTAATAACTGGTGGTAAATCAATTCTTCCTCTGAACATACTTAAAGCGCTGGAAGGATGTCAGAAAATTCTGAGTGGATCTTTCTGTGTCAGATGGACTAAAGTCCAGAAGTCTCTCAGCTATTCCCAAATTCTGACCGTATTATTCAAGTCTTAAAAATATGATTAAACATCTTTTTAAAAAGCTTTCTACAGACACCTTGCAACTTTGATTTATAAATAAGCCATTTATTTGGAGAGATTGTAAAAAAAAAGCTAACAGAAGTCTGAAAAAAATATTAAAACTCTCTAAAATATGAGCAGAGGGTTAAGAAAGGATACAACGTAGCACTTAACTGTAAGTTACTTAATGAAGGCAAAATATTTATGCATTGATGTGCAGCTGAATTAACTGTAGTTTCTAAAACGGTGAGGAAAAATATTGTCATTTTTTTTACAGTCATTTTACTGTTGAGAGGCTGAAAATAAAATAAAAAGTCTCCTAATACAGTAATTTTAAAATAAATAGTTTTAATTCTCATGCTTTAATCAGTGCTCTCTGCTTATGTATGCAAGCAATATTGCTGTAAATTTGCAGCTGTCTTAGGAAATTCTGGCTCAAATCATCGTTTTCATACCACGCTCCATAAGCTTTAGCCACCCAGCCACAAAGACACAAATCAGATGTTGGCCTTGGTAGTAAAAGGCCTTTCAACTCGGCAAATATTTTCCTGACAAGCAAAGAGTGAATAAACAAACAGCACATTAAATATAATATCCCACCTCATATTTCATGTAGGCAGTCCTTTTGGATTACTATATTGCACTAATCAAAACTTTAATGAACACTGCAACTGAATATATAGTGTAGCTTTAATTAGTTTATGTCAATAGACATATCAATCTGGAAAGTGGGATAAATTGCTGCATGTCCACAGCAAACAAACCTCAAAGCATTACAACAAGCAGGATGTTAGCATATATAAACAGTCAGAGTAAAGTGCAGAAGACCTTGTGCTGTCGGGCACTTTTAATGTACGACAAAAAAACAAAAATAATTAAAAGGAATTATTATTATTATGCTATTGTGTCAAAGACAAAGAGTAACCCTCACGAGTGACCTCATGATGCATTCAATCAGAGGAAATCACACAAACATAATGGAGAGTGTGTGTATTAACTCAGCAATTACTTAATGAGTCGCAGTTCCATCTTTTCAAGTTCTGGTAATAAACCAACTGTCAATCTGCTCCCTTCTAAGAAGACTGGACTGCAAACATTGTACAGGTGCAGTGTAAACTCTAAAAACCTCAATGATTTTATGAACTCTACATTCTCAGAGCTGCATCTCCTCATCCTGCCCTCCTCAGTAATAAAAGTAATACCAGGGATTTTCTCTGACAACTTCTCGGAAATCCTGACTCCAAGTCTGCAGCTGAAAAAAAAGCTACATTTGGCTTTCATTTCAGCTGCCCAGTGAACAGTTTGAAAAATCCCCAACATACACTGCATCCATCCAACATTGAGCTTTATGTAAAATCAGCAGGATACTAAAAATAAATAACTAAACATTTGGCATTCACTAAAGAATACCTAAACACAAATAAACCAATTAGTGACACCCCCTGCACATGAATAATTTTATTGGTGAAAATTTTGTTTTGCATGCAGTTACCGACCTTCCTCCTCTTTGGTCTCCAAAGGGACACTCCAGGCGATCAAATTCCGAGCAGTGCGACCCTCTTCTGCGACTATTTTTCGCACTTTGTCGTGGCTGTTGGAACGCTGAAAGGAGGTCTGCAGGACAGAGAGAAAAACTTACTACAAATTTTCCCCTGGTCAATTAGTTTTCCACATACTGAGACATGCTTAAGAGCATTGTAGTGCTAAAATGTCACCAATTTCAACAATTTTGTTGTTGGTAAAATATATACATTTCACTTGAGCTACACATTCTTATTAAGAAGAACATGTTTTACAGGATCACACACGAGTAACTCAAGATCTCACAAAACTTTTATGTCTGGAGTTGTTGTAGTTTTTCACAAGATCTTGAAACGTATACTCGCTTTAACTAAGTGATCATAACACACAACAAATATTTAAATCATGTTAATGGTCACCAAAACAGGAGGGGTAGGGTGTTTCAGAGGACATTATGGTTGATACAGAAAAAAATATATTTAGGTTATTTAAAACATTTGACAGATAGTCCATATTTCTACAATTCTTCAAAATTAAAAACAAAAAATTGAGAATTCAGACTGGTAAATCATTAAACAACTTTAAACTCCAGTTTTAGCCTAGGGCACATCCTGAAATGAATAGTGTTGCTATGGTTACCTCCGTTTTAAGATATCCTGCACACAGATTTTGAACAGTTGAAATATACACAGCAGCAGAATGTCTTCAGGTCTTCAAACATTGATGCACACAAAGTTACACAACCTTACACAAGTACTTTATTGCTTTTAATGGGCATCAGTTGGGGGGAGGATTAATGATGTAAAAGGTTACTGTGAAATTGATGCATTTTTAGTATTTTCAAATAAAAGTATATTAGAAAATATTGTTCCAATCGTTGACCCGTGCTTGCTAATGTTTGAACCAGAACTGAAGACACAACATTGTAACATAATAAGCATAGGGGTGAGGTTTAATGGCACAGACCATGACAAGAAACAGCTAGAGGCAGAGGCTTTAAACACACTCTGTGCTCAGTGAGCATCACGGTTGACCTACACATTGAATATGCATCAGTGAACCTGACTGCAAACTCGAGTCAAAAAATCCTATGAACTAAAAAAAAACACAACAAACCCTCCCCCCAAAAAACATAGTCAGATTTTGCACCCTTTATCACAGACACATCAATATGGTCTGTGATAAAACATTGGATCAGCAACTCCCAAAATCACCGCCACATAGAGAAATGTCATAAAAATAATACTTGTTTATATGAAATAATCCGCTTTTAAGGAGGGAGATAACGAAGAAACAGCACAAGGCCTTTCAGTTTGGATCTTTCCTTCTTGTGTTTATCCTCCTCACAGAAATGCCTGTACCACTCCTGCACTTCCTCTAAATTATTGAATCTATACTTTGACTTGTGTGAAATCAAAATCAAAGGAATTAATTTTCATGTCGTTTTATAGTTGAGCTATAACCACCACCTGAAATAAGCTTAGTTAAAATGAGAAGCTGTTCTCCACTTAACTACGTACATGAGTCATGGAACAAACTGTGTCTTTACTTGGCTGCCTCTCAAACAGACTGTTGCTGCACAGAAGGAAACAATTCTTCTTCTGGTTTATGTAAAAAAAAAAAAACAAAAAAAACCCCCAGATATGTTCAGTTATATCTGAAGATGTGAGAAAACAAGCATTAACTTGGCATGATGTAATGCAACATGCCACTTCATTTAAACCTACCAGAATACATATCAACATGACTCATTTGGCGATACACATGCAGAAACAGCATGCGTGCAAATGTCTGATAGTATTTAACGTCCCTAAGGGAGATGGCCAGCTGACCTACTTTTGGTGAGCAAAATTCTTTACTTGTCAAATGGCGTGGCCTGGGCTTTATTCTGGTAACTAGAAAGACACTACAAAGACATAAAAGAACATCAAAGAACTGGACAGTAAAACATGAAAAAGTTGTCATGTAGGGAGAACAGGTTTACACTCAAACCTGGACCGCCAGTAGATGAAAGTCTCTTTAAGAATACTGTACCTACTCACAACTCCTAAACACCTGTGCAATAGCCGAGGTAAACAAAGAGCCTTGCAACAACATTGTTGTGATCCACTTAATGACTACTTAATAAGCTGTATGCAAGCTGTCACCTGGCCTGCAGAGCAGATAAACACTTTAGTGTCTAACTACTGTTATCTTACTTGGCCAGGGTGTCCACTGCCATGCACTACACCGCCTGTTTAATTTCAAGACAGTGCTGAGTAAGGGGCAAGTGTCAGGTTTCCCTCTTGGCAAGACCCACAAACAGACATAAGCATGAACAGAAAGGGAGCACTGACTCATTAGCAAAACATGGGAATAAAAACATTAGATCATACATACAGAGTAGAAGTAGAGTCTGTGAGCGGGTTCCTCGTCTTTATCCACTCCTGACATACTTAGTAGCCCATTCCATGCAACCTGTTCCTTCTAACCGGCACTGCCATTTGTCCAAGGTGACATCGTTGTCTGACAGCAGGACCAAAATAGACGCCCACTGTGTAGTCCACTCTGCTATATCATCTTGCCCAGCTGTGCCAACTCCTCTATCAAAGGTGATTGAGAGAGACAAGCAGAGAATGGCCCATCACTCCTTCCTTCCCCTTCCACTATTCTGTCCAGAGCTGTCTTTCAATAATCTAGCCTGAGCCCTCGGCACTCTGCTGAGTTAGCAGCCACTTCTCAGGCCTGACTTGTTGTCTGCCAGTCTCCTCTACTAGCTACTGTATGCAGCTTCCTATGTTTACAGCTCCCCTCGTCTTCGCTCCCAGCTCTGCATCAGATCCCCCGCTATCTCTGCTTCACGTCTCTCACTCTCCTTCTGCCACAGCGCTGCGCAGTCATGTGCATGCAGCGAGCCTGCCCCCTCTGCCCGAGGGATAAGAGTACAACTGCAGGGTGACACTAACAGGGCTCTGTTAGGGTGAGTTAACAAAACATATTATCCACAGAGGGATGCTCTGCATCCTATGGGTGTGATGACTCCAACGTGCAAAACATCAGAAAAGTTAAAAAGGATGGAAAAAGATGTTTCTTTTTTTTCTGAAAAATGTGTGCAGTACACTTGTATTCAATCTCCCCCACTTAATCCTTTGTAGAACCACATTCTGTTGAGAATCATTTGAGGTCTGTCTTTAAAGCTTTGCACATCAACAAGCTGAAAATTGAGGCCCTTGTACTTTTTCTTATTAAACATGTAGAAAACAATATACAATGTACATGAATTTATTTTGCAAAGATAATAAAATTATACTTGGATTAAAACATAGACTTTGGTTGCCAATTGATTTAACGGGATTTTATGTAGTCCAAGGGGCTTCTTGGAAATGCAAGACACTTTCTTCACAGATTTTAAATTGTTAAAAAAAATTACTCATGTTTGGCTCTGACATGACATCCAAATAAAAAACAAGACCTCAAATTCTTCAACAGTGACACAACAGAAGTTCACATGTTATGTCTGAACTCTCACTGTTCTGTTTGCAAGCTCTGAACAATTGAGAAGTTAACAGTAAGTTATGTTTCATGTTAGGATAATATTAGTGCATTAAATTAGCCAAAGTTGCTTTTATGGTTTGCCTGCGGGAAGGCAAAGCTAGTCGTTTGGTCAAACCTATTTGCCCACAAGGTATCTTATTAGCAGTAGACTTTAAGGGCATTTCGTTGATCAGAAAAGATGCAGCAAAGTTAAGCCCCACATGACTTTAAGACGATGATGTCCTAAGTTGGAAATGATGCTCATAAAAATCTGATGTGTAACTGAGTTGGCGTCTTTGATAACGAGCTGTAAATCCTGTATCATCATCAAACTGTGTAGCATTCCCATGTGACAATGTCATAAAATCTGAGTGCACTGCATACATGAAGAAGCATTTGTTTTAGTTGACCAAAACACAACATAATATTTTTCAACATAAGATCCATAAGATTTTTGAACAAGATTTTTGGTTTTGAATTCAGTTATGCTCCATACATTATTTTCAAAAGGACTGTGTTTAATATGTTGTCGTTGAAGCGCTGAAAAAAAGTAGCTTTATTGCCTTGTGATACGAGAGCCTAAAATAAATCAAATATATATCTAAATGTTTAATAGACAACAAAATTGTGATTTTATGCAGGATTATTGTGGGGGGGGGAGTTTGTGCTAGGTATACTAAAGTGCTAGTTTATCTGTTTTGATGTGCTTATACATCAAGTATTATTCTAGTGTACCTGCGTTTAATCAAAGACAAAAAAGACAAAAATAAATAAATATTTTACTTTTACCAATTTCATGCTTGATGTTTTTCAAATAGATTCATAAGAGACATAGCTATTCTGAAAATATCAAACTTGTTAGATAGAAGCAACGCAAGTCTTCATCTTCAGTAGCCATAACTACAGTAGAACAGTGCAAAAGAAAACAATGAGCCAATGGGTGGGTTACTGGTTTTACTCACATGTCTCTATTTTACAAGGACAATAATTATTTTCAGCTACATTCCCACATGTATGAGCAAGTTTTACATAATTAAACAACAGACAACATTTGGTTAAAATACTGGCGCTGCTGTTTCGAAAGGGAAAGTTCAAAGGGAACTACTTTTTTGAAGGTAGAACACCTACTAAAAGGTAAGTAAGCCCATCCCAGACATGTAAGCTAACCTAGCATGTCTCGGTGCAGCAAAGCAACTGTTCATTTGAGCCTTTAATGTTTCCTTATGAGCAAAGTTGCTGCTTTATACATACCTTAGATGAAAGCGTGGATGTACTTTTGCTTTTGCCTCCTCCGTGCGAGGAGCCAGAGCTGTTGCTCCCAGACCTTTCCCTCCCGTCAACACCTTGGCTAACTCTCGGGCCGAGACGGTGCTGGCCAGCGCCACGCCGTCTCCCATCATGGCGGTTGTCTTTAGACATCGGCCCGCCTCAACTTCAGTCCTTAGTGTTTGTCGGTAATGAACGCTCGAATGCAAAGTTGTCTTCTGGTCAGTGGTGATGGAAAAAACATGTCAGATAAATACATGACATTAAGGACAACCTACTCGAGTGGTAGCAGTAAACGCGTTGAGTTCATTTCTGTGACTGACGCCAAAATTCTCCAATGAAATTACAGTAACCTGGCAACGGCACAAGCAACAGCCAGTCACGTACAGTATAACGTAGGTTAATGGGTGGTACATATTTTGATGGGCGGGACTTTGCATTGTCTGCCATGGCAACCAGTGAGATCAGGCGGGACATCTACGGACGGTTGGTTGAGTTTACAACATGAATTTGTTTTCAAAGTAATAGCATTTAGTAAAAAAGATTACAATTCCTTAAATACAGTTTTTTTGGGTCAAGATCTCGGTTGGTAGTCGTGAAATAATACTAAACATAAACATCAAAAATTAAAATCATAACAACATAACCTGTACTTGCTGAAGCATATAAAAACCGTATTTAAAAGAAATAAATACACGTTTATTCTCGATAAACGTGTAAAGGCTTCGATAAACGCAATTTTCAGTTTGACTTCTAAGGAATTTTCAACCGATTATATACATTTATCAAATTAGAAAATAAGCAATTATTCCCATGCCTCTTTTAATTTGAAGTTTTTTACCGGACATCCCGTACTCCGGCGACTTTGAACATTGCTAAGGTAAACACTTGTACTGACAACCTTTCACGGTAATAACGTTTTTAATTTGTAATAACTGTATAAATAAGCTTAATTGCAGTTAAGGTATTTTTGTCTTGTTTTAACTGAAAGTATTTGTATTAACGTTGTCTTTGCTTTTTCTCTTCTTCTATAGTTTTTTCCATTTGCACAGTTTTCGCTATTCTTATTAGCAAATCTACCGCGAGACAAAAAAATAAATCTGTTTTGCTAGGCTTATTTAATCTTCTTCACTAGTCTCATATACTAAGCGCAGGAGTTATGTTTTCAATTTGGCAAGGTTTTTGTTTGAACTTCCACCTGCAGACCACCAGATAGCAGACTTGCATCGGATATTTCTGTTTGTCATGTTTACATTTACTCTTACTTACTTTTCAATCTATTTCTTAACAGATGGAACACACGCTATTCCTCTTCCTGCTGATGCTTCAGTTTAGTGTTGGACAGTTAGGCTCACCTGAACATGTCCATGAAGATCATTACATCGGGAAACAGCACAACCCTGACCATGACATGGCTGTCCTGCTAGGAGAAGAGGTTATTTTATATTTGGGTCATGTTTGATTTGTTAATCCCTTGCTAATGTTTCATTCCACTTATCTTTGCGTTTTTTAGAGCACCAGGGAAATAAAAGAACTCAGCCCAGCAGAGCAGAGAAAGAAGATGATGGCAGTTGTAGAGAAGATTGACACAAACAGGGACAATCTACTAAGTGCAGGTAACTTTAAGTAAGGTCAAAAAGGCAAAAATAGACCAGTTGAAATGCATTTTAATCTGGTCACATTGTGTGTCTTATTCTTAGAGGAGATAACTCTGTGGATTCAGCATGTCTACAAACAATACGCCATAGAAGATGCAAATGAGCGGTTCACTCAGTTTGATACTAACATCAACGGTGTTGTTACCTGGGAGGAGTACAGCTCTCTTGCTCATGAGCAACTCGTCACTTTTGATGATGACACTGTACTGGAGGACCCAGAGCAAGAGTCTCTTCGACAAGTAGGCTTGTGTTATACAGTGTCTTCCGAAAAGTATTCATGAAATCTTTTCACAAACTGTATTTTATTGGAATTTTGTATTACAAACCAACACATATCGAAGCACAGTTGTTATATTGTAGGTAAATGATACCTGGTGAAAAGTTTGTACATATAGAAATCTGAGAAATAAGGGCAGCATTTGTGGTAAACCCTGCTGAGTCAGTAGTTTGTTGAACCACATTTCCTCCAGTTACACCTACCAGTTTTTTGTGGGTATGTCTCTACCAGGTTTGTACATCTAATGATCAATTATTTGGGCCATTGTTCTTTAAGAAATAGCTCCCACTTAGTCTGATTCGGTGGGGGAGGTCTGTCAGCATCAATTTGTAAATTTGTCACAAATTCTCAGTTGTGTTTGGGTCGGTGACATTTTAATAAATCAATATGATTTATTCAGTCCAATTGGTCAAAAAATATTATCTTTATGCAGAGTATAAATGCCTGCCACTTGAAATATAATACTGCACCTGAATTGTGTCTAAGCAGTAATTTGCAATTGCAGTATTGCATACACTATTACGACAATAATTTACGATTCAATATATTGTGCAGCTTTATTTGATTCACATCAATTCTTTCCTGCTCTCTTGCCCTTTGTGAAGAAAACATCAATACACCATAATGCTGCCTCCACCCTGTTTGAAGGTGGGTGCGGTGTGTTCAGGATGAAGTATGCATCCTGAGCAGTGATAGTTCCGCTTTCAACAGATTCTCCACCTACTCTGTGAGTTTCTGCAGCCCTCACAATTTGTGGGGAAAAAAAAGGAAAACTTTAACTTCATAACTATGTGCTACTTTGTGCTGGATCGGTCATATAACATCCCAGTAAAATACACAGTTTGCTATTGTAACATGATGAAATGTGAAAAGGTTCAGGGGGTATGAGCCCTTTTTATAAAGCAAAGTAAAATCTCGCTGATTACTCCACATCCTTCTTTAACTGATGCTGTAACATATTCTCATATTACTGTTAGCTTCTCTTAAAGGAAAAGAGGCGCTTTTATTTTGCCGACATGGATGGCACACCTGGCCTCAACACGACTGAGTTTCTTGCCTTCACTCACCCATTTGAAGTCGATTACATGGCAGTGAGTTGAGTTTAGTTCTCATTCCTACAAAATCTGATATGATAATGCATTTCTTTGTTCAGTGTGGTTTGCATCAACTGAAATTGACTTTTTGTGTTTTTTTCTGTCAGGACTTTGCCATTGAAGATGTACTGAATGAATATGATGTAGATAAAGACGGATTTATCACCCTGACGGAATTTATTGGGACCGTGCGCAATGAAGGTAGGGCGATACTATCTTTTTTTTCCCCCCAATTAACTCTCTGCAATCAGCCTGTTGTTTTAAACTTTTGTTCTTCGTTTGGAAATCAGGAGAATCCCCAACACAGTGGGAGATTGAAGAATCTGTACGATTTCAAGATCTGTACGACCAAGATCAGAACGGCAAGCTGGATCGAGATGAACAGCTGCGCTGGGTTGCGCCTAATAGCTATGGTTCAGCAAGAGAGGAAGTAAGCTTCAGCGCCTCTATTAAAGTTAGCTGGAAGAAAAACATGAGCGTCCTTTACACTTATCAGGTTTTCATTTCTCTTTATTGAGATTGAATTTTATGTTAGGCCTTAAATACACAGAAGTACAACGAAAGCAAAAACATTTAGACAACAATGATTGTGAGGAAACAACCCAGTGGAACATGAGCATTCTGTATATTTGCCCTTTATCATGTCCCTTTAATCTACAATTTCTAAGGTGTAACAATTCCAAGGTTGCAAAGCTGCGACAAACTAAATTAAGCATGTGTCAACATATGAGGAGGGAGGCGGGGGTTGATCCTATTCTGTACTCTAAACACCTGTTTAATCTCTTTGTGGAGACTCTTCCACTGCTGGGTTAAAAAACACCCAAATTACAAATTACTCCCAAGTTATTCCATTTGTATAGTTTTTTTTTATGGGCAGCTATAGGCACGCGCAGTTTTTTTTTTCTTATTTCTGGATGATAATTCTTACGGGTGTAATGGCATGCATATTCATACCAAAAATATCCAGCACGACCCTGTCAGTTTTGGATGTACCAAATGCTGCATTGTTGAATACCTTAACACTTGTAGACTGTTTATCTGTGGAACTAAGTGCACACCATAATGCTCTGTTGCGCAAGCAGGAAAAAAAAAAGAGTAATCCCAGCTAACTCTAAAATCTGCTATGGCGGAGCATTAGGGTTCCTCTTGCAGCTGCAGTGGAGAAAGAAAGGTGGACAGAATTAAAACTTTGTGTCAAAGTTTGCATCCCTCAACAGCAATAACACAGTTACTCACTTAAAACAGTTAAGCTCAACGGGAACATCACTGGTAATGGGGAAAAGTCAGCTGACATCCAAATGGCTAAATGAAGCTAACTCTGTCAGAGGAAGATAGGTCTTTAAATATATTTTAGATAAGTCCTCAGCAGAGAGCTTTAAGGTTATATTTCAGGCTGAGCTATGAGTATTTGTTTAGTTCTGTGTTTTTTGCTATTTCAAATGGAAGCGTCATTGCAGCTATTAATTGGAAAGGCCATAACAATTTCACTTTATTGTCATCAACAGTCTCTTCACCTCATCAAGGAAATGGACCAGGACGGAGATGGGCAGCTTTCAGTGACAGAAATTTTGCAAAACCAAGAAATATTTATCAACAGTGAAGTTACAGACTATGGCAGACACCTCCATTTGTCACATGATGAATTATAACCATTATTTATAACCTCATTGTTGGCTTCTCTCTGTTTCTTTGAGTTCTTTTCCCTTTTTGCTTTAAATTGTGAAATGGGAACTGTGATACTAGTATATTTCCAGTAACTGGCACATGAACAAAAAGTTCTAGTTTGGTAATTAAAATGAAACAGGTAGTTGAAACTGGATATCGACATACACCACATAAAAAGACAGAAACTTTTTTTTTTCTCACTGTCTAAAGTCAAATCAGACCACGCTTCTTATGTTACAATTATCAAAATTATTTCCATTTGCTAAATCCCAGAAAACTTAGCAGAGAATTTTTTTTTTTTTTTTGTAATTTTCTTCAAATTTAGAAGTTTACAGTTCAGAAAAAGTGATCATTTTTTTACTGGTTTCAGTTGTATTGCTTGTGACTTACAGTTAATGAAAATTGAGTTTAGTAAGAAAATTCTAATACTACATAAAGCCAGCTAAAAATAATATTTCATATAAAAATGGCAGCTTATGAAAAATTATGCACGCTATGGAAATTCAGTACTTGCTCAGGGCTCCATTTGCATGAAACATTCATTCAATGCAGCATGTCTCAGAAGAGATGGATTAATATAGATTCTCTGTTGGCTTTCACATTAGGAGAGCTTACTAGTCAATCACAGTGATACCACGATCATTTGGTAATATTGCTAATGAGGACAGGGGCCAAGTCCTGCTGCACAATGAAATTAGCATCTCCATATATACATTGTCAGCAACGAGAAGAATAAAGTGCTAGATGACATTAGACTTGAAAAAAGAGTGGACCAACACCAGCAGATGACCCAGCTCTCGAAATCACTGTCTGTGGAAATGTCCAACTGGACCTCAAGCAGCTTGGATTATAAGCTCCTCCCTTCATCCATGGCTTAACACAAGGAATCCCACAGTTGTGACAAATGTCTTGGACACAATTGCTTAAGAACATTTTCTACCACAATTTTTCCTTTCACTCAACTTCCCATTATTATTGTTGAATACATTACTACGTCATCTTCATTAGCAATGACCTTTGGTAGCTTAGGCTTCTTGTGGAAGTTATCAGTGACTGTTGGACAACTCAAGATAACAACCTTCCCCATTATTGTGTAGGTTATATTGTGTTGGCCTGAATTTTGACCTAATATTGGGTGAAATCAGCGGTTATCAAAATTAATTCAAAAGAATAATTTAACCCCACTGTGTTTAATGAGTCAATATAATAAAGGACATTTTGAATCAAATTACTGAAATAAAAATGAACATTTGCATGATATTGTAAGTAAAACCTGATATGCACCAGTAAATGTCATCCACAGGTTTTGTAGAGCCGCTACAAAATCCTATACTGGCATCCGTATTATGTCACCACTAGGACAAATTGCAACGTACTCTACTAAATTGCAAAACTTAGTAAGACATTTCTGTTGTTGTGTGATCCTTATTGTGTATACCCTGGAGGAACAGGAAGACTTGGTTCCGTTTTAAACCTTAGATAAACATTTTAACAGAAATTCAGAAGAAAAGCATTTCCTCTGGTTTCATGTGAGCATTTATGAGAAGTTTAGAAAACTTATTATCTTTCACATACAAGGAGAAGTTGCACGGGCTGCTACCACACGTGTCAGCTCAGCTACGGCGGATGTTGACCCGCTTCTGCTATTCCTTATTTAAATGACATGACTAAGAGAGTGAAAACCGCTGCAAGTTTATTTCCTGAGTGTGCCATGATGCATTTGACTTGCTTCGCGCTACAGCCTGCTACACCCCGGAGGGTTTGTGACTGATAGCAAAAGTAGAGATTTTCAGCTGGGATTAATTTAAAGCACTACCAAAATGGCCCTACAATTTAAAGAGTCCTTCTGGGTGAGTATAGTTTAATGATACTAATTCCTCTTTTGTATTTTATTTATGTGTAGTTGAAAGCTGAGGAAGCGTCACAGGAGAAAAAAAAAGTCCTTGTTGCAACTGTTTTACTGGAAATTTGAAAATAGTACATTTTAACCTTTTTTGTATTTTGTTATTTTGTAACCATATTCTTTTCAAAGTTTGACTTTTTTTGTAAGCTGACTTCAGATTAGTCTTTTCTTTATATCTGCTCATACGTTTTCTGTTACTATTACTGAAACAAATTTTAACGTGTTACTTTTGTCAGTGGCTCTGTTTCCAGGAGAGCCACTTGTGTTTTTCTGTTACAAGAAGCAAAATTGTGTTTTACAGTGTTACTGTATCTTCTTGCATATAACATCAGTTTGGGGTTTTGCTTCTTTGATGTTATCATCCAGGTTCATTATATCTTTTGAATATTTCCTATTAAGTGCCAGTGCTCTGCGTTTTTAGGTTCCTGATTCATTTTGACTCCCTTATTTACTAAATAGAAGCACAAAGAGCTCAATGATCAGACAAGACCATCAGCTAAATGTTTCCATTTGTCTATGTTTCCTTATATTTTCATTCTATTCCAAGTTTGCATATGTAAAATCTCACCACGTTAGGGTGCATGTGAAAATTTGACACTGGTTCCACCATAGCTGTTTCCATTCAGAATCCTCCAACTGACAATTTGCCTTTCACCCTAAATGAGCTGCAGTTAAAACACATAGATGAGGGGGAAAACACATTCATTCAAATTAACTGAGCTGTAGCAATGAATCTTCTGCTTCTTTTATGAAGGGGAATGACTTCATCAGCAACGTTGGTTATGAAAATCTTATTCAGAGACTTAATGAGGGTCGGCGTACGTGTAAGGATGTGGAGGACCTCCTGAAAATGAGGTGAGGTGTCTTTTTTGAGGTAATTTATGTCTGAATTTCTAAATGGAAACTTTTATAAATGTGTTATGTGCGCAGAGCGTCGGCCGAGGAAAAATATGGCAAAGAGTTGGTCTCAATTGCTCGAAAGGCGGGAGGTTCGGCGGAGATTTGGTAGGTGATCTGGGTGGGGAGTTTTTGTAGCCAAAAATACTGATCATTATGTGCTACGCAACAATGTCTAAAAGACATGATTGTCTGGCTTGTCGTAACAGTTTTCGATTTACTCTCACAGCACTCTGAGAGCATCATTTGATGAAATGAAAACACGTAAGCATACAATATTCCAAACCCCCTCAAAAATCAGCTTGCTTTTTCTTAAATAACGTCTGTGACTGAAAGTTCTCTATTTTCACTGCATGCTCTGGTTTCTTTCAGAAATTGAAAACATTGGAAACTTGCACATTCAGCTCTCTGGGTTCCTGAAGGAAGAGGTGAAGAGAATGGAGGAGTTCAGAGAGCGACAGAAAGAGCAGAGAAAAAAGGTTCATGTCCATTTTTTTTTCTGGTGACTACATATCAAGGAAATTTAGGGGAGTTCCTTCTCTCTAACATGAATTAATGTCCTTTCCAACTAGTTTGAGGTCATCATGGAGAAGGTCCAGAAAACAAAAGTCTCTCTCTACAAGAAAACCATAGATGTAAGGTCAATTCATGTTTTCATGGCAATAGATATCAAAACTTTGTTATTTGTTTTTTTGAGAACCACAGTGTATGTCGCACATGCAGCACTTTATCAGTTTTAGCTCATGTAGATTCTGCTTTCATACGCAAGGTCTTTATATTTAAATATTTAAATATTTATATTTAAAGACCAAGTAGTTTGTAAATATCTATGCAGTGCAGTGGACATATAAAATGTGAAATGTTTTGCAGCTAGGAAGGAAGTGGCAAGTGTTTTCTTGTTTTTTTTATTACTTTTCCTCGCTGTGACCTCTTTTTTCAGTACCAAGCCCCCTATAATCTTTCTTCCCTGTCTAAGCTACACACTGAAAAGCACACACACAATGTATGGGTGTCATTGGTTTCACATTGTCTCTGTTTCCTACTCTTACAGTCTAAAAAGTCCTACGAGCAGCGTTGCAGGGAGGCGGATGAGGCAGAGCAAACGGCTGAAAAGCTGGGTAACGCACCCACGGCCACTCCCAAACAGATTGACAAGGTAAGTGACGTGTGACTCTCAAAAAAACTTCACCCTCCATTAGATTTTCTGAAAATTTGAACATCAATCAATCAACCAGTCAGTTTATTCACTCAATTTAACACATCATCATTAAGTCACAAATGCCTACTCTTAAATTTCTTACTCTACAGGAGTAGGAGAAAGGAAGAAGAAAAGTCTTATGTAAACCTGTCCCTTTATCAATTATTAAAAAATACATTTCGTGGCCATGTATATTACATCAGCTTATAGGATAAGTTACAAACAACGTCATTCTCCTCATTATTAACTCAGAAGTACATGAGAACTTTTAAAGTGGGGTGTAAAAGTTCTCATGTGGTGCGTGGTGTAAAGCACCACGCACTAAAATTCACATTTGCTTTAAAGCAGAACACACTGCTGTTCTTTTGAAATCACACTTCCTTCTGTTGTTTCTATCACTTGAGCTTAAAACAAAATAAACCAGTCCAAATAAACCTAATTAATTGCAAAAGTAATTAATTTACAAAAGTTTGGTTTATGGCTTTGGTTTATGACCAAAGCTAGCAAAGCAGGCAACCAGGAAACTTTGGAGCACTTTGTGCTTCCTCTATGCTGACAAGCTTTATGGAGATGCTGGGTTTATTTTTCCACCTGCCCACACTGAAGACACAATGCCTTCTTTAGTGACTGCGGCGATGAGGGGAATTTCAGCATTAAATTAAGCTCCGCTTGCTGAACACCTCCATAGAGCAATTTGCGAATTGCCTCCATGTCAAGCTCCACTGGTGCAATAATTCATGCAAAGAGTCCCAACCCAATCTTGAGTGTGTATGCTCCACAGTATGCATGCATTTCAGTTGGCCAACAATTCCATTTGAATTAGGTTTAGGTCAATTCCATTTTGAATTAGGTCCATTTGAATTAGTCTGATTGCAACATTTCTATTTTGTGAGGAACTAAATTATGGGTTTTCATTTGCTAGTAGCCAGAATTAACAACCATAAAAATGAAAACACGTATAAACAGACTTGTGTTGTACTGCACCAAGTGTATGGAATCTATACACACATATAAATAAATAAATAAATTTTGAGCGATTTTATGATTTACTGTAAGAAGCTCAAACAGGTTATTTTAGGCAGATGTTTAGTTCTGTAAGATTTTAAAAAATCAGTCCACGAACACAAAAAATGTATATCTAGATAAAATAAACCATACATATTCTACACAAATATGTTACACATGTACAATCCTTCGTGGATGAATTACACTTATTTAGAAGTGAATTATTTGGCAATGATTGGTGAACATCTTATTTAAATATGTGAGGTAAACACAAACTTTTATAATTCAAAGTAACAACAGTCTTTAGCCCCCAAATCAAACAAAACATTTTCCTATTAGCTATTGATGATAGAAAAACGCATTAAACAATCGTGGCATCTAAAAATAAAAACTCTTAGAACTCACATTCTCACTTCCTTTTTTGCCTTTCTCAGAGCTCATTGCAGAGCTTACTGCAATGATTAAAATAACAGGTTCAGCATAACATATATAACATAGCATAACAGACATGATGCTTTGCTTCTCATACTGTATTTTGGTCATGTAGGCATTCCTTTGGTCTTTGGCATTATTGTTCTTTTGGAACACATAATTGTGTCCAACTTTCAACCAAATTAGCTGCATTTTGTACACCAATACCAATGGCCGTGAAATAGACCCTCAGAATAAATCTACCACCACTGTTGGATTGTGGATCCTACTACTAGTTTTCTGATTTATGGCTTGCTTAAGCCTTTGCTCTTCCTAAACATTGTCATCAATTTCTTTCATCAGTGGGTGACAGTTTTAATGTTCTTCCCAACATGAGCAAAGTGATGACACATCCCACTAATTTGGAAGTAGCTCTAAATCTACAATTCATATTCTTACATCATCTTAACTGGGTTGCTTCTTCTGAATATCAATCTGTGCTGTGAGTTAAAATATGTTATGCTGAAAGAGAAACTACCTGATGCATATAGTTATGATCAGTACATGTTAAATAGGTATCTTATTACTTCCAGCACCACTTAAAAACTCATTGAATATCCAATGCTTGTAGTTACTTCTTAAAATTTTTATTCAACCCTGAAAAACGTCAGCTACAATACATCTAAAATTACAGGTTCTGTGTTGTAAAAAATGAGACTAAAGCTTTTTACACCTCATTTAAATGTGATATGTATCCTATACAATTCAACTTAAAAATATGTTGAAATAAAAAAAATCTACAAAATAAAAATGATGCAAAAATGAAGTTTGTGTACAATCTCAAACTAATACTTTGTTGAAACACCATTTGATTTCATCTCAGCATCAAAGTCTTCTTTGTTTGGAGTCAATCAAAATCCCACTAATAAGGTTGTACTCCACTGTAAGGGTTTTTCAAATATATTGGATTGTGAGGCTCTGGCTTCCTAACAGAGGGACTCAAAGATTTCTTGTCAAGACTTTCTTGGGATTTGAACTGTTCATTGCTCCATCCACCTTGACAAAAGTCTGACTTGCATCATAAAAATCCCATGAGCACGATTCTGCCACCACAAAAATTCACTGTTGGCATTGTTATGATGATATATGTGGTTTTCCAGACTTGTCAGACTTACCTTTGGGTATATCTGACAGTTTGATGTTTTCTTTGGAAACAAAGGCTTCTCTCTTTCAACCCATCTTCTCAGTTCAGACAAATGGAGAATGCAGGGGTTGTTTATCACATACAAAACACAACCAGTGGCAACCAGAAATTTCCCAGCTCCTTAAATTTTATTGTCAGTTAACAAAGATGTGTCAACAAAGTATTAGATTAAGGCTATGCACATTTGTACAATTTTTATTTAACTTTACGGGTTGTGTCACATTTGATTGGCACAAATGTGAAAGTAGTTTTTCCTCTAAGATGATCAGGTACCGCAATGAAAATGAACTAGCAACAAACAAAGACAAAAAGAGGAAAAAACTCATGACAAACTCAACGTTAAAAGATTAAATAACAGTCTGGTTCCTTTGAATCAAAGCATGAAGAAACAAGGGTGACTCTAACCTAAAGAAGAGAAAAAAAATAAAATGCACAATTTTTTTTCCTCTGCCATTTCTTTTAGATGAACAACAAATCAAAGCAGTGTAGAGAAACTGCAGCTGAAGCCGGTAAGGAGAAAGACGCTTGCTAATTTAAGGAGAAAGAACTTGTAAATTCATGTTTTATGTTATAATCCAATGTGGTTTACCAGGAATATGTTTTTTTCTGAATATTGGTCATGTTTACTTCCTTTGTCTTATTAATAATCAAAAAGTATAATATGCAGAATCTAAACACAAGGTTGTCAAGTGTAAGTGTTACTTTTATATTTCATATGTAAAACTGGTGTGGATTGCCTTTAGAGAATCAGTACAAGTCAAACATTGAGCAACTTGACCGGGTTCGACAAGAGTGGGAGTCGACGCATGTTGAGGTCTGTGAGGTAAGACGCTGTTGTTCCTTTCTAGTTGTTACTTAGAATATGCTTTTTGGTTTGGCAACACCAACGCAGCGCCAGAGCAGCAGTGGCATGTCTGTTTTTTCAGTCAGGATATGTAACACCTCCCCTTAGCACACCACATACTAAGTCATTATTCTGAAAAAACATTTCCATGACCCAACTCTTCCTGAATGTGATAGCATCAACAAGACTGGAGCCCTACAGCAGCTGTGAGCATCCCGATAAGTTCAGTTACAGGTGAACACTGTCAAAGCACAGCATGTTCCAGCACAGAAGGGAACAAAAACAAGGCAGTAAATAAGAAAGAGAGTCATAATCGTGAATATGTTCTTTAATGCCAACAAATATGAGGTTTAAAATATGGAGTTGCAACTAGAGGCTAACCACATTTCTGTACACCAAAACGAATGTCTTCCAGATATTTCAGCAGCAAGAAGAAGATCGCATCAGTGTCATAAGGAATGCTTTGTGGGTGCACTGTAACCAGCTGTCGATGCAGTGTGTCAAAGATGACGAGGTCAGCTGGTTTCACACCTATTGAGCTGTCAGGGATACGGCGCCAAATATTTACTCTTCCTTCCTGACAAACCTTTTGTTTCAGTGTTGTGAGAATGTGCGGAATTCGCTTGAAAACTGTGACATCATCACAGACAACAACAACTTTGTGGAGATGAAAAAGTGTAACTTGACGCCCCCAGGTATGTAACGCCTGCAGGCTTCCTCTCAACATCTAACATCTAACATTTGAATATGTTCTGTACTGAGAAGTCATTTCAATATTATCTTTCAGCTCAGTAGGCATTATATCAGGGCTAGGTGGAGCTTACTGAGTCGATTTTAATGCCTCTTTTTTGCCCACAGCTCCGATTGAATATCAAAATTACTATGAGAATAATGCTTCTCTGCAGAACGGCAGTGCTGGATTTGTAGAGGGAGTCAAGAAAAGGTTGGATTATGACAGCCAATAAAAATTATTGTTATCTCTCTCTCTCTCTACTTTTCTGTCTCTCTCTCAATCATGTTTTAGTGGACTTCTCTAACAACTTTTTATAATCTTTAGGATTTCAAATCTGCTGCCAGGAAGCTGTACATTTGGCTCCAAGCTGACCATCAATGAAGGAGTGTCAGAACCTCCTGGTATTGTACCTATGTTATTCAACTCATCCTACAAGTTTTCATAATGACTCGCCAAGACAAAGCAAGATGAATAAAAGCCATAGCTTGCTTAAATTTAGTTGATAAACCTTTTCTCAACCGGTGAACTAACTTGTAGCTTCTCTCTTATAAAAATAATCTCCACAGAAATATAGGTTTTGCCTGTGAGTTTTAACCATAAACACAGTGCAGCGCAAGCATTGCAATAACTTTTAAATCTTTTCTACATTTTGTCACGTGACATCAGTTCCATTGACATTTATGCAGCAGATCATCATGAAGTGGTGCAGAATTGTGAAGCGGAAGGGAACGACAGATGGGTTTCTAAATTTTACAAACAAAAATCTGAAAAGTACAGTACACACACATGAACAAACTCACCCTTGAGTCAATACTTTTGCTGCAATTGCAGCCCCTTAAGTCTATATGTTCAAATCTACCAAATTTGTAGGTGTTGAACTTTTTGCCCACTCTTAAATGTCTTTGAACATCACATCTTACGTTTGACTTCAGATTTTCAATTGCATTTAGGTCTGGGCTTTGACTGGGCCATTTCAGCACATGAACCATTGTGCTGTAGCAGTGACTGTATGTCTAGGACAGGTAAACCTCAGCTCACAGTTATACTTTCTGTGGTTTTCCATAGTCTTCATGATACATTAGTGAATATTTGTTCACTAATGTATCTAGAAAACCTCAGAGACCATCACAGGACACCTGGAGAATAAATTACATGCAGATGGACTCTATTTACTATTTAGGCCAACCGTTTGCATTGGATTTTATTTAAATGTGTCAAAGTAAGGAGGGCTAAATATGTAGAACCTTTCAGATTTTCATAATGTAAAAACACATGCAACACTTCTCCTTTACAATTTTGCAGTGCTTTGTGTGGGTGAATCACTTTAAATCCTAATGAAATACATAGATGTTTGTGGCTGTAGCACAACAAAAGTTTACCAAGGCTCTAAACACAAACCTGTTTCAGTCAAAAGAGAAACAAAACTCTAGAGACAAGACAGTCAAAGCTTTTGTATTAACCCAGCAGATATTAAAACGAGTTACTAAATTTAGGACAAAAACTAGTGCACTCTTTTTAACAGAGGTAAAACGACAAAACGAGAAAACGCTGTCATGTCTTCTAACATTTATTTGGATGGAGGAATATTTTAAACAGCACTGCTCATCTACTGAGTGTTTAGAATAATGATACTGAAGATTATTTTCAAAAGATTTATTAAGCTGGATAGAAGATGACATAATTAGATCAAGACATTTATTTTCATGGCCCATTTTATTTAGTTGTTAATTGCAACTTTCAACCTAATAATTTCAACCGATTGTTTGTCTTCAGCAGGAACATCGGATGGTGTATATGCTTCCATTCCTGGATTACAGCATTTCAACCAGAGCACCAACGAGTACAAGGCTGTATACGACTATGTAGCACAGGTCTGGTCATTGGCACTATAGATTATGTAGATGTTCCGTTTTTCTTGCCTTTTAGGAACAATTTGTGAACTTGACTGTTCCTGTTCTTCTTTTAGGGGCAAGATGAACTCTCAATATCTGTTGGGGATATTGTGGTTGTGATACATGAGGGAGAAGATGGCTGGTGGACGGTACAAAGAAATGGTCAGTCTGGTCTGGTTCCGGGTTCTTATCTCGCTAAGGAATAAGTTTTCAGGCCAGCCCGTTTTACATGTACATTTCAGAATGGTTTTGTACCTTGAAATCACAAAGCATCTTTGTGCCATGCATGCTTTCAGAAAAGGTCTCCCTGACAAACCACAGACCCTCCTGGTCGTAGAACATATTTCCAAAAGAAGGGCTATTTTTTTTGTTCTTTACAATCCTTTGAATTAACGGTTGATCACAACACACTGAACCACTTTATGCCAAGAATCCAAACTAAAGAAATGTTACATACATACTGTAGATCTGTAAATAATGGCACTTACACATACAGCAGTTAGTGTAAACCTAATATACTTTGGGATCATCTTACTGTCTCCTTCTCAAACTGTTGGCAACTAAGTCGTGCGGATCTTTTGCACAGAAACACGGGACTAAAACTTCTTCGCACAATTTAGTTCAATGTTGAGTCTGAAGTTTTAAAGGTTTTGTATGATTTCTGTTGTTGTCTTTCATGTAATTTATGTCTTGTTTGCAAAAAGTAAAAAAAAGTACATAATTGTGAAGTTTCCATTGGTATTTATAAGGCATGCTAGTACTCATATTAAGATTTGAACCTTTTGTAGGTCGTGTATATTAGTCCACTGCTGTCTTTAGTGTCTGAAAGCTCTTTGGTGAGAGGCCACTCATTCGGTAGCTTTCATTTATATAAACACAAGAGTCACTTTAAGAATGCAAAAACAGTCACACAAGCGACATGTATAGGCAACATTGGGGTTGTGTGATTAAGCAGAGTTAAAATAAACATATAAAATATGACAGTCTAAATAATAGCAAGCCCTATTTCGGCTCTGGTTTTACTTAGCAGGAAATAAAGATCTGGTCTTTGACGCATTTGAGATTATTTATATACACGTGCCTAGAAGCATCCTGTGGACTCCATGCTCTCATTATTAAACAAAGACGAAGCAGAAACTAGTAAAAGCTATGCAAGAAAAAATATCACTTATGTGAGTTGTTAAAACCACCATGTATTGAATTAACTTATAGTCCTTTGTGCATAACATCATAAAGGTTATCACATTCTTATTGGCACACTCTTCTCAACATTGCTTCGGTTTTTTGAGGTTTGTGCAAGTTATTCAAATTATACCACAGTTCAGTGGTGTCAAAGTCTTGGCTTTGGGCCATTGCAACATCTGCATTCGTTTTGTGTTTGGGATCATTGTCCTATTGATGAGCCAGTTTGGACCAAGCTATTGATTAGAAGGCCTCACATTTTACTCCATAATACTTTGCTATACAGAGTGAGCGATTGAGCAAATGGCTGAAAAACGAGTCCAAATTATCTTCCACCACATGACGTCTGAGGTATGCTAATTTTTCTTGCAGATGCTTCGCACACTAAAGTCGAGTCACAATGAAGAGGCAGTCTCTGGGCAACAGAAACAAGCCATATTTGTTCTGTGTATTTTTAACAGAGTCCTGTAGGCTTTAATATGTAGCTCTGGGGTTAGCGATTTTGCAATTTCTCTGAGAATTGTTAACCCTAGGGTGAATTTGCTCAACTCTAATTTTATTGATATAACTGTAGATGTTGACCAGAGCTAAACAGGTCAATAAAAGTATATACACAATTACATTATTTGTACAAAACAATATTGTTTAAGGCAGCAAAGTTTGACTGCAGAAAAATTAATCTTAAATTGTTTGGAAATGGCATTTTAACCGTTCCCAGAAAAACTGACTGCAGATTTCTGTCTGTCCTAGCATTGGATGAACACTTACCTTCATGCACCAGATGGGTCAACCAAAGAAATCTCTTGATTTTATTGAGATGATCAATAAATCAACTGTGTTTCATTGGTGTCAGTTGCCAGATACTTTCCAATTAAATTCCATGGAAGCAGCAACCTTTTATCATTTTGATTTCATTTGTGCTTCATACATTAAGTAAATGGTACAATCTGTTAGCTTTAAAAGATAATAGCATAATTTTTAAAGGTTACAGTAAAAAGATGTGGTCTTTTCCATATCTGGAAAAGTCCACATCATCTCTGCTGCATCCTGAAGAAATCATTGAATCTAAAGTCTGAATTTCATTTTACATAATACTATTTTGAACTGAGCTTCTTACAACTAGCTTGGGGACAATCTGAGAATTTTAGAAACTGATATAACAAGAAAACACCATAATCTTGACAGAAAAAAATTGGATAAGAAAAAGAATAAAGGTGTTATGCAGATGTCTGAACAAACCCAAAAGAGATATCATTTGTTTTAAACTTTTACTTAAACACATCATTTACATTCTTAAGTCTCATCATTGCTACATGAGACAATATGAATAAACCATATTGTAATAGAGTACCTGGATCAAACAAACAGATATGAGAGAAAAACAAATCTATCTGAAAACCAATTAATACATCAAAGGTTAAATACATGTATTTCCCAAAATAAAGCTCATATAAGTTAAAGCCAGTTCTGTAAGAACTTGCACACAAAACCATGCTGCTGAATCAGGAGAAGGTGGTGTCCATTTTTTATGCCGTTAAAATTTTAAATAGAGTATTAGGCATCCTCAGTAAGCAGGAACAAAATAGAAATCTCCCTCTGTCATTCAAGTACATAATAGATTCAAAAATATAAATAATGCAAACCACAATAAGGAAACTCTCCTGTCTATATTTAACTCATGTTTTCAAAATTTGACTTGGGTGAAAATAAACATAAACCTCAGGTCCCACCAAAAAGGAGAAGTATTATGTGTAATTCTCTGAAGAGTTAAATAAAATGGGCCAAGTGGGTTTTGGGGAAAAATGAACTTTAGCATACATTTACTTGTATTTAGTGTATAAAGATAAGTATGATCACAGGTTTTGCATCCACTCACCAATGATACATATTCAGAAAAATTGAGAAAAGTGTTTCACTTTTTACGCTATGGTACCCCCGCTGATGAGCAGCTCATAGGCAGGATCTTTGCTTCTGCGGCACAGTACGACACAGGCGCACAGCATCCCCAACATCTGGAAAGATAAACAAACATTCCCACACTTTTATCATCTGATATCCCATACTATTCCATGTTCATTTTTTCCTATCAGTTCTTTACATTTACTACATTAAATACTAAGTCCCACTATGATTTTCTTCATGTTGTTTCTAAATAAAAATTTTAATGAAAAAACAAATTGGGAAACTACAAAAATGGAGAGAGAGAAGGGATGGACAAAAGGAACAAAATTAGGACAAGAAAGTAGAAGAGAAGGAAGGAGACACCAAAGTAAGGAGGGTAGAAGAGAAGGACAAAGGCTGGTCGAGCACAAGGAAGGACATAAGGGCATATGGAAGAAAGGAAAGAAAAAAGGACATGAAGAAGAAAAATCTTTAATCATGTGGCATTTCTGGAGAATGACTTCAAATTCTTTTGAACCTCTAAATTCCTCAATAGATTCAAATGCTGCTAATCGTCTTTCTCAAGGCCACAGACAGTTCTTTGGATTTTGTCAGTCATTTCAAATAAGGGCATCTTAATTTATTCTTTTCCAACTATTTCAATTTTTAGATATACATTTTACAAAAACATTTAAAAGGTCTTTACTTTGGTTTGTGTTTGGTTCTATTAAATTGAATGTCCACATTTCTTTACAAAATAAACAGGCTTTTATTACAATGCCTCTCAGAAACCGGTAACCTTATTTAGATGAAAACACTGAATCTTAATTAAAACCATAATTACATAAATCTATTACAGATTTATGGCAGATTTTACATCATTTGGCTGACGCATTAAAAATGCAATGAAACAAACGGTACCAAAATATGAGCGAATTACCTGGATGGCAGCAAACGTCAGCGCAGTCCAGATGACATACATCATAATCTCCTGTAACTTCTTCACAACCAGCGCTTCACAACCCTACAAACCCACACAAATGATGTTCAAACATTCAAAACTACAAGTCCTTATTAAAAAAAAATTAAGCCTTTTTACTTCTTGGTAGAGGTCTTCAGGATGAGTAAGAGACCCTGTGCAGCCTGCAATTTTGCAGCAACTGATGGGAACGCTGTTGTTTTTCGATTCTTCATACCAGTGTGTGTGCTTCCAGTCTGAGAAATTGTGGATGCCACAGCACTGAAGCTGAAAATGAAAACAACAAAGTCAATAATGATGGTTATTGCATCTGTTGGAAACAGATGCACGGCTGGAACAACACAAGGCCATCGTGGATGGCTTACAAATAAAAGGTTTTTTTCTTTTATTTACCTGTCTCTGAACGTAGTCAATGGCCCGGCTTTGGGCGTTGCTGTTCGTGCCATTGTACTCATCATAAACTTTCATGATAGAAGTGTTGACTTCATTTTCAACCTGGAAACAGTAAAGAAGGGTAAACATTACTGCTCTATTAGATACAAAGACAATATTTAGCAGCCTCACAGCAAACATGGGCTGATTGGAGAAGGCGGATGATTGCTTAAGGCTAAGTACACACACACACACACACACTTTCCCGCCTTTGTTCCCATGAAAATGCTAAGACACAATTGAGTCAAGCGTTAGGCAGACCGGTCCATATTATGATGTCAAACCACACAGATGAAAGTGCACAATCCACTACCTCTGGTTTTTCTAGTCAACTCAGTCAACACCCTTTCCTGTGGTTCTCAATTTTATGGGTCAGCAATTTTGTTAGCAGGAGGACTTTAGCTAAACTGCCAATAATAATCTGAAGTTGAATTTAAGAGTTATCAGAAAAGATCGTCCGTGTCACAAATTAGACAATTACAATTCTCTTTCTCACCTTCGCTCTGTAAATGTATCCGAGAACCACCACAGCCACTTCCGTCATGAAAACCAGCAGGAGAATGACGACAAACTGTGGATTGGATTTCAAGATTATAGATACATGGATAGCAGATACCGTTGTTCAAGTTACTTTTTCCAAATGTATTATTCACTACTTGTGGCTCTACGTTTAACTAAACAGAATAAATTAGAAAAGAATTTTACGTGAAATAAAACACGCAATATTACAGTGGAACTGGTTTACTCACCGTGGTAAGTCCACAATGGCTCTCTCTCACTGTGGCGCAGCATCCGATGAGTCCAATAAGGAAAAGCAGCGCACCTACTGCTATGATGATGACTGCAGGGATCAGAGTGTAAACGTCCTCGAAGAAGTGATCATAGTCATCATAAGTGATGAAAACATAGGCGCCAACATAACAAAGGATGCCAGCAGCGGCCTGTGAGTAACCAGAAAATGTTACATTACATTTACTGCTGTCAAAGCAAAAATAACCACAATGTAAAATACTTCAAAAATGTTTCACCTGTTTTTTTTAAGGATTAATGTAATTTCTGTATACTATCTCTTTATTAATAAAAAAGTACAACATAGTTGAGTTATACATCTTTATTCATGAATCTTCAGTAAATATTACTTAAATAGTCGGATTTTTCTAGTTTTTGTTACTTACTACCTATATAAATGCCTTGACCACGGCCTGATGACTTGGCTTCATCAGGCCGTGATCCGCAGCTCTCACTGGAGCGGTTCGCAGCCGAGTGTGAAGCGGCCGGGATGAGGATCAGTGCCTCCAAATTCAAGGCCATGGTCTTGAACCAGAAAAGGGTAGAGTGCCTTCTCCAGGGTGGAGGAGTGGAGGAGTTCAACTATCTCAGGATCTTGTTCACAAATGAGGGAAGAAGGGAGCGGGAGGTCGACAGGCGGATTGGCGCAGCGTCTGCTGTCAAGTGGGCGCTGTACCGGTCCGTCGTGGTGAAGAGAGAGCTGAGCCAAAAAGCGAAGCTCTCGATTTACCGGTCGATCTACGTTCCCACCCTCATCTATGGTCATGAGCTTTGGGTCATGACCGAAAGAACAAGATCGCAGATACAAGTGACCGAAATGGGTTTTCTCCGTAGGGTGTCTGGGCTCTCTCGGAGATAGGGTGAGAAGCTCAGTCATCCGGGAGGGACTCAGAGTAGAGCCGCTGCTCCTTCATGTTGAGAGGAGCTAGTTGAGGTGGCTCGGGCATCTGGCCAGGATGCCTCCTGGACGCCTCCCTGGTGAGGTGTTCCGGGCACGTCCCACCGGGAGGAGGCCCCGGGGAAGACCCAGGACACGCTGGTGGGACTATGTCTCTCGGCTGGCCTGGGAACGCCTCGGGATTCCCCCGGAGGAGCTGGAACAAGTGGCTGGGGAGAGGGAAGTCTGGGCCTCCCTTCTGAAGCTGCTACCCCCGCGACCCGACCCCGGATAAGCAGAAGAAGATGGATGGATGGATGGATGGATGGATGGATGGATGGATGGATGGATGGATGGATGGATGGATGGCTGCCTTGACCAGAAGCACTAAAGTGAACCCAAAACACTACAGTTTCATCACTATGCTTCAAAGCTAATGTCATGTTCTGAAACAATACATTTTCTTGCCTCCTCTGCATATTAAATTTGTACAATCTCCTTTTGATTGTTGTTGCTATAGATCAGTACTTAAAACATTTTTTTCTAGATTATCCTATTTGGAAGTTTTCTCTGGCTGGAAATGCTGGAAAAACCAGTTCAGAGGAAACTTGTTGTTGCTTAAAAGCTGCTTTTCTCGAGGGTGGATACTTTTACCAGCATAATGCTTAAATTTGTTTATATAAAACCTTAAATTGGTCTCATAACAAAAGGAAAAGAAATCGTCAACCACCCATTTTTTGAAAAACAAAGCCCTTAAAAATATTGGCTCCAAAAAACGCAGCAAGAGTTGCTCCTTATGTTACCAAACAACTGAAAGTGACATTCCAATATTTTAAGTGATTAATAAGAAATTAGAACCATAAGAATACAAATAATTGCAGAAAACAGAAACCGAGATCTACCAATAGATCAGAGATTGTAATTTTCACTTGATTAATAATTACAAAAAAAATTATATTGGATTGTTGGTTTTGCTATCAGAACAATTTTAGTTTTTCCGTGTTTAACTAAGGCTATCAATATGTGCTGATGGGGTTGTCTTAAAATATAACTTAAGTAAACTATTCTACACTATATAGCAGTGAAGTTGCAATATTGTGTTTTTGCCAGCAATTGTAGCCAAAGTTACTACCTTTTTTTTTGTTTACTTACTTTTATTTGGACTTGTTTGTTAGCCTCATACATTCCTCAAAAGCACATTAGTACTTTTGAGGTTATGTAGTCAAATTATTGTTTTTATCCCTATATTTGCTTTATTTTAATTTATATGCACATGATAAAAAAAAAGTGAAATTACCTGACTTTATTTAAACAACTCAACATGCATCTACCATTAAAATAATGTTTTATTCACTGATTTGAGCTAACACAACTCTCCTGCCTGGTGAGTTTGCTATTTTTAAGACCACTAGCAAACAATTTTGCTGCATCATTCTCTGGTCTGTTTTTATCTACACAGGATCCCCCACCCCTAGGAAGAGTGAAAGTCATACAACTGCAAACAAAGGCTCCTTAACGCTAAAACTCAGCTAGCAAATACAAAAACATTTAGCGGAAATTATACAGTATCATACCCTGAATTTTTTAAGTGGATTATTTTCTGCTGCAATTGTTTCTGTGAATCTTTTGTGAAACACAAATATCAGACATGTTGAAGCTGGTTGGGCAGCTGACTGCAGACAAGCACAGCTAAGGTGGTGGTGGGGGGGGTGCACTTGTGTGACGCACGTATAATAATAACAATCAAAAAACCTGCAAACCTACCCAAAATATCAGGTTTAGGAAGACCAGGACCGTCTTCGAGGACGTAATTCCACACTGTCCCATCATTAATGCGGAGATTTAAAGCTGCTCCTGAGAGAAAACAACGAAGGTTTTTACTCAAACATGTCCCTGCTGCTGCTGCTGCTACTGCTGCTGCTGCTACTGTTGCTGCCCAGACATATCCTAACTGCGCATACACGGACGGACACACAGGCAGGCGACACAGCGCCACCAACATCCGGAATACAAGCAACGAGCGCTGAATAAACAATTTACCAAACCAACCCATATGACCTCAGGTGACTAAATTCTTATATTCAAGATAGGTTATGTGCAACAACAAAATAAAAACATTTTTATCGCAAATTTGTGTAAAACAAAACAGACGCGTGAACTTTAAAAGGAGGTACTTTGCCGACACCTAGTGGCCAAAATGAACACTGTTTTTTTTCCTGCCATTTTTTGTACCAGTGTGAGTTACTGGATAGACTGCAGTGTTTAACAAATTTACGAAACTTTTTTTACTTTAACCTTGTTACTTACACAGTCTTCAGAGCAGTTTATTGAGATCATATGTCAAAGAGAAACAATAAATAACACATAATTTGTGGAAAAATAATGTATAAATCATATTTAAAAAAGTGTGGCATGCTCACCTAAAGCCACATCATTTGTAGAGGCCACATTTTTGTTGCTTAATGGTACTACAAATACATTCCGTGTTAGAGAACAATCATGATTAATCCGAGCAATCCAAAAAATCTGGTGAAGGCTGGAAAAGTCTTGAAACTGAGGAGTAAGATTACCTTAAGCACTACAACTCTAGATCAAAACATACTCATGCATTAGAACCTGAGGCCCAAAGACCAGAGATCAATCCAGTGGAGAATCTGTGGAAAGACTTGAAAATCACTGTCTACAAGTGGTCTCAATCTGATCCAAATGATACGGAGCTATTTTTCAAAGATGAATGGGTAAACATTTGAGTCTAGCAAAGCTGTTAGACACACCTGTGCATTTACAGCAAAAAGTGGTTCGACATTTTGATTGAGGGAGGTTAACCACAAATGCATGTCACATTTTTCAGTTTTTTTTTAAAGCATGTCTTATTTTTGTTTCTTTTCACAACTACTTTGTGTCAGTCTATAATATAATTCACAAATAAGTTACACAGATTAATGTTTTTGTAACCTAATGAAGAAATGTGGAAAATATATCAATGACCAGCATAGTGTTAAGCAATCTGTCTATTCTGATCATTTTTATTATAATTGTTGAAGTTGGTACGCAGTATTCAAGGTAGTAGAAAAAAAAATGATATCTTGCATTTAAATGATCTTAAATTTCTTTTGACAAATTTGAGACTCATGATTAATTTAGACCACACATACTGGTGAGAAATGCTTTTATTGGAGTTTGTTACATAAGCATACTTACTGGATATTGAAACACACTCAAGAAAAGACCTGATGCATATTCAATAAAGCAGCTCATTAACTTCATGCATTTGTTTATGTGTTTTTATAAGAAAAATGTCATGCACAGCCATACTATAGCACAAGCCTATAATACAACTAGCTGTCAAATGCATGCTATTTCATAGCATTACAGAAGCTGAAGTCGGCATGTGTGCCAAATATTCTGTCCCAGTGACTGAAGTGAGGTGCAAAATTAGTATTGGGTTTCTGATGGTGCACATCATGCTTGCTGGGTCCTCCGTACATGCCAAACGGTATCAGACGAGATGTGGACCAGGGGAAATCATAGCCACAGTGATCCTCCACCGAAACATACACGTGCATTATCATGAAAGCCCATGTGGTGAGTAGATGAGATTTCAGGATGACAGGATTTAGAGTGGTCCAAAACCCAACTGTGACCAGCTCCCAGCCACCCAGACACTGGGTGGCAAGAGCAAAGGGAGCGGAGTACTTGTGGTGAATAGCATGAAAGGTGACATACAGCCAGTGGATCCTATGATGGAGCAGGTGCCAAATAAAGTACTGGAAGTCAAAGAGAAGGAGGTTGCCTATCACCCCAGCAATCAGCTCTAGCAGTTTGGGAGCCTGGTCCGGGAGGTCCACCGGTGGTCTCCATAACCATTGAGCCACTGAAGCAGGGAGCACGAGAAACACATGGTTGTACAAGGTGACACCGGTGCAGTGCAGCAATGTAGAAGCTGTCGGCCGGTGGCTAGGTTGTATCTTGAACTGTTGCACCCATGGCCATCTATCCCCCATGATGTCACAAACAAGATAAGGAGTGCAGAAGATGAAATACGAAGAGACGGTTAGCACAATGGGGAAAAGTGGAGATCTCACATAGTCCCGGTAGTTTAGCCTCAGGGTGTCCCATAGAGGTTCCAGGAGAGAATTTTGTCCCAAGTAATCTGTCCAGATAGCCATGGTGTTATCTGCAAAAGCCATCATTAGGAACAAATCGGAGGCAGTTTTTTTGATGACTGAAGATGCTGCAGTCAGACACAGCAGCTTTGCTGAACACTCCAGCCCACGAGTGTCTGCCTATGCTCCGCTCTCAGCGTGGGTGGCATCGAGTATCAAACAGATCTGACAAATTATTCATGCACCCTGGTTAACTGGTAACTCAAAGCGCACTGTTCACAAGATATAGTACTCATTTTGGAGAATTGTTTCAAATTGAAAAAAAACAAAAAACTAAATTCTTAATATCTCTTTTAGTGGTGTATCACTATTTAAGAACCAAGGCGCAAAGGAGAGGTACCTTTTAAAGGATATGCTGGATTTTTTTCTAACAATAAAGAAAATACCTTCATACTGTGCTTCTGGAAAATGCAAAGTCTAAAGATTCAATTTCAAACAGGCTCTTGTGCAAGCAAAACAATCAACATCTTTTAGAGTTATTTTGTTATAAACCAGCACAAAGTTGTACAAGAATTCATGGGTGTCAATGTTTTTTGTGTTTCTTTTTCTCTTTTTACAAATAACAGGTCTTTTAGTGTGATGTGCAGTTCCTAGAAGAGCTACAATCTGCATGTACATATGTACATAATGTATATTTACTTCACAGTTATCTGCTGCTTCGGTTGATTGCATAAACCCATAAAGCTTTCTATGAAAGTAATACGTGAAAGAAGCAGAAATTGAAATACAGCTATTAAAGACATAAAATAACACATTTTTCAAATAGTTTCTTAGTCAGAGAACTATTTCTGACTAAATAAAAATGGTTTTGTGATTTTAAAAAGTCAACATTTTCTGCACATTTCAGTTTTTCAGGGAGTTTGTGTCAGAGTCAAGGAGCACAGGAACTAAATGCTGACTCACTTTCTTTCGTTCTGAACTTGGGAACACAGAGTTAACAGGTTTCCAAAGCCCTGAAGTTCACACTTTACAAGCAAGCAAGAGATGTGTTTTGTGACAAGAAAACACACAAACAACAATCCCTTAAGGGTTGTTAGACCAAAAATTCTAAAATCTCTTCTTAGACATATTGAAGAAAGAATGCCAAGTGAATAAAAAAATGGGATGAGAAAAACTGAGCTGAAAACCATGATGCAAGATAATTATTGCTCAAACTCAGTCATGGGTTGAGATTTTGCACTCAAGACTTTTGAAGTGTTCTTTTTTTATTTATTATTTTTTAACTGGTCAGGAAAACTGAATTAGAGTTTAACTATATTTAGATATTTGGTTCAATTCTTCTTGCAGAATATACCATGCTACAGAAAACTGATTTAAAAACTGCCAAATAAACCTTGAACATCCCTGCTGCAGAGGGCGACAAACTGTTAATTCGTCCTGTCACGGACACTTCCGGACCAAATTCTTTCCCAACACGCCACAGCTTTGTTTTGGTTCCAGCACGGATCCATTTTTACATTACAAGGTGGGAGTCATATTGGATCAGCGGGACGGATGGGATACAGTTATTGGTTCTCATGTTATTCACGGACACTTTGAGGCGATCTGTCGTGGTCTTATTTCTCTGCATTTATTTCTGTGCGGGTTAAATACTCAGATATGAAATATGGCGAGCCAACTTGAACGCTCTGCAGATGTGGACGCTTTGGTCAAAAGACTGGAGAAGGAGTCGCTGGCTAAGTTTGTCACTTTCTCTGTGGACCGACATTACAATGACAAAGGTATGGAAATGGCACGTGTATTCTTCCTATAAGACAAATAAATAATGTTACCAAGAATAACATTATTTCCGTTAGGTCTAAGTGTTTTTCTTTTTTTTTTTTTCTTGCCAAAATACTTGAGTTGCCATATTTAAAGAAACAAGGTCTGTTTATTTGTTTGCTTACTTTTATTAACCAATGTACATTGAGGATAAAAACACAGCTGGGTAGAAAAGTGTAGATTTCCACTTTGAAAAAGTTTTTTAAAAAGCACACTGAACAGAAAAAAATATTATGCCGTGTGTGTGTGTCTGGATGGTTGATGACATCACAAAAGGCACAAGAATTAAGCCCATTAGCAGCTCATTGTAAACGGTATGATTGTGATTGCTGATCCACAGATTGGCAGCCTTTACCTGTGAACCGAGTCCACTGGCAGTGGGCCGGCGGTTCTGGGATGCCTTCGATTGAATTCACCGGAATCCCTTTCATGTTTGTGGGCTCTAAAAGGCTTGTCTGCCATCAAGGCAAAGATCTTGCTGTGGCCCAGAAGAAGAAATATTTTGAAGAAAAAGCTAGAAAGATGGTAAGTTTACACCAGCACACAAAAGCATTGATGCATTGAAGCAAGAGACATATCAGAGGAACACATCAGAAGAAACAATATCTAGAACGATGCAGATAGTGCCAATATTATTGTGGGTTTTAAAGTTATGGTTCGATACACTTCAATCCAGAAGAATATATATATATATAATTATTGTTACAACCTAATAGTCTCCCAAGAGAACAAAGCTTTACCAATGTACAAAGGTTGGTAGCTTTTGAATTAAGTTCAGAATTTCTTCACATTACACAGCTAGAAGACAACAGCTTTGGCTGCCAGAAAACCCGTCGCCCATCTACAAAAAAGGTGGGATGTCCAGCAGCCATATCAATCAGCAAGATTGCAACATTCCCTAAGTTCAAGGTTGGTGTAGTCTAACAAAAGATAAGTTCTGGTTTATTTATTTTTGGTTTTCGTTGTACGATCTGGCAGTTAAACCAGATAACCCATTGACTCTCTAGTTTACACGATTCAAAATGTGGAAAAAGTACATTTTTAGCTGAATTCTTCTTTGTCTTCCTCCTTTTGTTAATTTTCTCATGTTAGGTGGTGGACAGTGCAGAAAGGAGTAAGAAGGCAGCTTCAAAAATGCTGAGAGTGGCCCTGGAGAGAGACCCGGTCATTTGGGAAACACGCTATGCTGTCCTACATTCAAGCGAGCATGCAGGACACGCAGATGGGAAAAATGGTAAGAAAGCATTAAAAAAATAATATTCTGCACAAAAGATTAAAGTTTTATCTAGAAAAAAATAAATAAATTGTGATTCCCTTTCTTGTCCTTAAAGAAGGAGATGCGACCTCACGATCTGACATGATCTCATGCAAACGAGCGAGGAAGTCAGATCTGAGAAGGAAATGCGTCAAACTCACTAAACAACTCCTGGACAGCTTAAACTCTATTGAGGACTATCATAGCCTTGAGGAGGTTTCACAAGTTTTAAGCACCCTGCTGAAAGACTTAGCTCATCAGAACAGCAAGATGGAGGGAAAGCCTCTTCATTCTCAAGGCAAGAACTCTAGAGCTTTATCTGAAGTTCCAGCCCTTCTGTCACAGGGGGACCCCAAGGGACCTGAATCTGCACACAGTGATTGTTTAGGAGCTCAGGCAGCCAGTGACCAGGAACTCACCATTTGAACATCACAATTTAACAGTTCCAGTCTGACTGTGATTTTTAAAGCTTTTTGTTTTGCTTTTGTTTAGATTGTTTGGTGTTCCTGTTACTGGGAGTAAATGACTCCAATGTCATTTACTTGTAAATGTCTGTAGGATGCCCTCATATGAGCATCCTACAAAATTCTCACATTTTGTGAGATTGGTTTACGTTTTTGTCTTACCACAGGTGTGTTTGCAGGGTAAGATTTTGCAACTTTGTTACTTAGAAATGTGATTCTTTTGAATAACAAACATATTGGTTTGTGCAAAGTGGCTAACTTGGTCCTTTTACATTTCTGGAGAAAATCTTAGATTGTTTTATTGCCATATAGTTAAAGGAAAAGCACTGTGCATTTTGAAAATATTAGTAATTACTGATAGACTAAACTGTTCCATAGACAGGTGACTGATTTAGCACTATTATTTTTTGCCAAAGGATAAACTCTGAGCTCTTTAAAATGCCACTGCTTTAAAATGCTTAAAAAAAATAATAATAAAATTGACATTTAGTCTTTTTAAAATAATATATAATGAACAAAGCATATGATCAAACCAGCCCAGAAATGGTTCACCAGACATAAAATTAGTCTTTGCAATACTGCGGAAATTGATCTAAAGATTATCTCCCTTAAAACCTTGTGCAGCTTTATACGACTGAGTGCTTTCCCTTGAAAACAACAAGGTGACCTTGCCAGAAATAATGGTGTGCCCTATTTTTCACTTAATGACTGCTGGAGATGGACATTAGCACTTTATTTATCCCTGCTCAAAGAAAATTTGGAATTTTGCCAGTAAAATTTGTAGAAAGCTTTTTTTTGAAAATCTTGAGCAAGGTTGTACAGTTTAACTATAAATATGTTTACTTTTAAAGATTTATTTTAAGAATATAAGCTTTAATTCTTGCATTTACTGTTTTTAAAAGGCAAGTTGTTCTTATTACAGAAACTTTATTTCAAAATCTATTTTATTCATCTGGATAGTGTCAATAAATTAGTTTTTATTTCATTATGTTTTTTTCTTTATTCATTTAAACTTGATGCATTGATGAAATGATCCTTTAACAGAGCAGGTCAGAACCCACTTATACCTGTTTTCAGTCAGCTCAGCAGAGGTTTAAGATCCTAAGTAATAGCCCCAGTTGGATTTCCAGCCAAACTTGCATAATATTGTTTAAAAAGCTGCTCAGTGTCTCAAAAACTTAAAGGATTAGTGTTAGTGCCTGTTCAGACTGTGATTATGTTTTCTGAAGCTTATCAGAACAAGAAGGGCTGTGATTTATCTTCTTATTTTTTGCAGTTCAAAGCCCTACTCATAATCCCAGGCTAGGAGAAAAAAAAGGTGTGAATCACCACTGCTTTGTTTAGCAATTTATGTTTTAATATATTAGATTTTATTAGCTTTTGTCATGTTTAGTACAGAGAATTCAACACAGGGTTAATTTCCATGTGTGGTGTGAAAATCAACCATTTGCTCTGTAAGAAGAACATAAAGCCAGACTGAGATTTGCCACAAAGTATGTGGAGGAAGACCAGGACTTCTGGAATAATGATCCTTGGACAGATGAGTTGAAGTGTCAATTATTTGGAGACGAAAGCAGATAACATGTCTGACATTAAACAAATAGAGAATTTCAGAGGGATTCAAATTACACCTACTGTGAAGCATGGAGAATGAAGTGCTGTTTGGGGATGTTGCTACAGCAGCAGACCTAACAAGCTATATATCATATTTAGCAGGAATTTTACTCTGAGGGTAATAACAAAGGGCAATAGAGAAAAAAAGCTTAAGAATCTGTCTGTTAGGCTTTATTAATAAACAGGGGGTATCTTCATATTGATTATGTACAGCCCCTGTATATTCTTATTCCACTATGTGGCACCAAAGTATTATACAGACCTATCATTCATCTGAGTAAAACTATCACTATTATAGAATGCTCAGAGAGAATGTGAATTGTATTTTGGAAAATGTTAAATGAAACAAACTAACTTGATATAAATTATATATGCTGAAAATTTGTTTTTAAATAAAGCATTTTTACTTTTTTGGCAGACCATAACACTCTGCAACAGAGCCAGCAACTTGTCTTCAGACCATGTGACCTGACCTGCAGACAAACAAAAATGAGTTTAGCTGCAAGCGCTGCCACTGCAAGCTCAGCACTTATGGGATTCCAAGAACTGAGGGTATTCCAACTCATGCTTCAAACAAAATAGGTCAGAGCCCAGTTCTCCATGTTTCCAGGTGAATCAGCAAAGACCTTTAACAAAGCTGCCCCAGTTGGCTTTCAATCTAGTCTAGCACAACATTAAAAAAAGGAAACAAGAAAAAACACCCATCTGGTCACTATAGACATTGAGCAAAATTATTCATTCCCCTAGAACCTTTTCACATTTTTTACATGACAGTCATGAGCTTCAATTTGTTTTAGTGGTTTTTCACTCACTAAACCAGAAGTTTTTTTTGTACATATTAATCAAAAAAAATGTAATGTATTATTTTAGATTTAACCTTATTACTTCATTATCCATTCATCCATTAAAATGAGGAGTATTCCACATCTGAAGATCAAGTGAGCCACCTAATCCGACACCCCAGAAGAGTCAAAAGATCAGTCAAAAGACCAATGGGATTTCTGGAGATGCATCAGAGATCCACAGCTCTATTCGGTGTCCACGTCATGGACACATTTACACATACATGGTCAAGTATCAGGTATCGGCCAAAATATAATAATTAAAACAAATCTTTTAAGGGAGTGATGAAGTGTAGGATTAGGTAGTGAGACGCTGCTTTGCCCTATTTTGCTCAACAAACTAAAATTTAAATTACTAATCTGGTAATGATATAAACTGAAAAAGCAGCTATTAAATGCTGCTAATATTAAATCCACAAGTAAATGCAGCTGTTTTAATTATAGTAGGATGACATCAGACTCCTTAGTGGGTTCATCAATAAGTAAAACGTTACTTTTTCAAAGATAAAAAATAAGTTTCAGAATCCAAATGTTTATGAGGGTTCGCCATGAAAAAAACTGCAGGAGGATGAAGTTAAACTACTTCCTTTAAAAAAAAAATTAAGTGCAGAAAAAGAAGTTTACGTGAGACAGCAACACATGTGGATTGAGAATCTGACAGTTTAGAAAATGTCATGTGCTCATCTTCCAGGACACTAGGTGGCGATAGAGTCTCAGGTTACAACACAAGTAAAGACGATTCTTCTTGGCACCCACAGTAGAAGATAATCATTTACACTTGATGAAAGGTGTTTAATGTGTTGAACTGCAGGTGAAAAGTCACGGAAGCGGCAAGAACCAAAGAAAGTACTTCTACAAGGGGAGTGCCAGCCAATCGCTAAAGAAGAAGAAAGGGCGTATTTACGTAGAGTTAACTGTGTCGTCAGCTGACAGTTGCTAAAGTCCACCTTTATCCTGAAGCTCTAAAATACTGCTGAGCTTATCTTACTCCCGAAAAAGTATTTCATTGAATCTAAGTGGATTTGAGGTAAGGCTACATTTCCACAAAAACTACATTTTCGTGAATTAACTCACTGAAACAACACTTGTCCAACAACCGTGAGTGAACGAAGTTATTTTAGTTTATGCTAATGCTAAAATTAGGTGATCTGGCAATCATTTTATCTTCTAGATTAAAAATAACAAAGAAACATATATTTAATTGCTCCATATCGTAACCATGTGAAATAAAACGGTTGTACACTAAATATATAGTTTACAATATATATAGTGTATACTAAATATTTAGGTTGTACACTAAATATAGAGGGGAAAAAAGAAATGAACTGTTTTGATATTTTACTTATTTGATTTTCTTCGGTTTTAACCTGTTATTCGTTTGCATATTTCTATTTTTAAAAAGCATGTTTTTAGTCTGTCTAAGAATTTCCATCATTGTTCAAGTGGAAAAAATATTTGATATAAATACATTTTTAATTTAATAAAAGGAGTGTTGACACAATGTTTTCTCTGAGAGCATTGCTTTGGGTTAAAATGGCTAATTCTTGCTGTTGCTTCACTAGAGAAACTACTACGTGACAATTATCTGTGAAATAGAAATTGTGTACTTTCCCTCAGGTTTCAACAATGGAGAATGAGGGAGAAGTGAAAGTTGATGAGGAAAAAGCTGAGTCATTTCCACAAACACAGCAGCTGTGCCGCTACTTCTCCCAAGGACGACACTGCCATTTTGGCAAGAGGTGTAGATTTCTGCATGTAAGAGAAGATGGAAAAGATCATGAGTCACCCAGCCAGCTTGATTTTAATCCCTCAAACTCTCAGGGCTGTGGTCAACTTAAGGGAGACAGTTCGCCACTTACCCACAACCCAAAGTTTGCCCCAGGTTCTGCCCGCCGCCCTTGTCGCTACTTTCTCTCTGGACATTGCACCATGGAGGACAGATGTCGCTTCTGGCACCCGCCACAGTTACCTCCATTGGACGATCCGTCTGCTGCTGCTATTCAGAGTGAATCCACACCCGGCCATCCTCCGGTGCCCCATCCCGGTGGCCTGCAGGAGGTGAAGCTGTGCGAAATGACTGAGGACATGGCCAAGCAGCTGCGAGACACAGAGATCAAGCAGCTGAAGAAGCGTTTCCCCAAAGATCAACTGATTATTCAGGAGAGAAGTGACGGCAAACTGACATACTACAGGGCGTCTGTAGAGGCCACTGATCCAGACTGGGTAACATTCTTGTTGTTCATTAAAAACATGATTTTTATAGTTTAGTTATATAGTTATTTTTATAGTTTATCCAGGTACATTTTATTATTGTGAATGAACAAACATGGGTCGTGGTACTGGATCTAAATCCAGCCTGTAGAAACAAGTGATTTGATCATTTATTTTTGTGTTATTACAGCCTTTTGATCTCAAAGAAGTTGACATCATGGTTAGCTTCCCAGACAACTACCCCCTTGAGGTAAAGAACCCAGTTTTACCTCTAAGAAAACTTAACACAATATCATGTTAACGGCTTGACATGCAATAAACACCTCTTGATCTTTATGTTTCACAGATTTTTACATTAGAGATCCCATTGGACCAGAACTTACCTTCAGTCATGGCAAAGTAGATGATATATATATTTTTTAACACATACAGTTAAGTGTTGCCTGTAATATTACATGCATTTCTGTACATGTTTGGCTGTACAGGCATGTGCAGCAAGTGTCTTTGGAGTGGCTTCAGGCTAAGCATGCTACCAATCAGCTACTGGGAAAGGTGGAGCTGCTGTTTCGTCCGTTTCTTCGCTGGCTGGATCGGAGCTTGGAGAGACTGTTCACCGAAGGAGCCAGACAGGTGAGGCAAGGGAAAATTCAGTAAAAATTAATCAAAATAATTATTTGTGAGGTCTGGATACGTGTGAAAAAGGGCAATTAAACATGGAAAGAAGAAAAATTCTTCAATTTGTTTTACTTCTTTTTTTTAACTGATCTAATAGTTTGTGGTTTTTACAAGTGTTTTTATTTCAAGCCTGACCTCTACAGAGATAGATGAAAATTGGTCATTATAAATGTGGGAATCGTACAATTGTTTTTAAAAATACTAGAAATTAGTCCTCATATCCCATTAATTGAACCTTGGATTATTTAGATAAAAGAATATTTAGGATTGAATATGCACAGTCTAACTGTGCATATGTGACTTGCAAAAGAGATTGGAAAATATTTTCAGTCTCTAAATTTGCAGAACTGTCAGACATCCACTTATTGCCTGCAACATTTTTATAGATTAAAAAAATGATGAAAAGGTTGTATTTGGAGGAAATCTGACTGCCATGATAGAGGGTCAGCTCTCCTTTCCTTCCTTGTAATTCTCCTTGAAGCGTTTACTACAGCACTCGATGAAGATACAATTCATCAACCCTTGTTGTTTTGCCTTTGTTCTAGCTTAAGAAAGACGTTGATTTAGAAAAAGCCGGCCTGCAGTTTATAACATACCAGGAACTCCAGATTTCTGTGACTGAAACCTCTGACCCTGCTTCTGGTGTCGCCGCTGATGAGGGCGTCCGTACCTCGACTGAAAAGACAGAAGATGTGGAATCCGAGGAAGAAGAGCACCAGAATCCTATACAGAGTGATGAAGGTCAGCTGCAGGAGGAAGATGCGAGCCATCTGGTGGAGAACATCAAAATCAGCGATCCCCGCAGGGGCACCGAAGTCAAGCTGCAGGGCCTCAGTCTGGGGGAAAACACTGCCACCATTATTGCCCAACAGATTACTGTTTGTCTGCAGTGTAATAGGTAATTTATCAGAACACAAAAAAATTATTTCTTTTCTTTTGATCTGATTCTGAGAGTTAAACCTGACCCTTTGCTGCTTTTTGCTGGCTTCAGGTGTAAGGTGACTGCAGATCTGACTCTTACTGGAAGGACAGCCTGCTCAGCTCAGTGTGAAAAGTGTAATGCGGATATAAATGCCGCATTCAGGCCCTGCATGATCCACCATTACAGTGACGTCCTGGGATACCTGGACCTTCAAAACGCCACCGCCTCTGACCTTGTACTTCAGGACTGCGACCTAACTGTAGGATGCCTCAGCTGCTCTCAGGAGATCCCGGTGGAGGTGATGAACATAAGAAAAGGCCATCAAAGAAGGGCGGAGTACATATAATGTACTTGACTTGTTTTCTCTTTTTTTTTATTAGAATGTTTTCTATGGACAAACAAAGGAGTTCAACTGTGAGAACTGCCACAGCAAACTCAGCATCCTGGCTGAGAGCACAAGGTTCCAGTACATTCAGCCTCGTTCCTCCAGCAAAACAGGTCAGAGCCCACTTTGCTTTTACATGGATCAGCAAAAGGTTTATAATCTTACAACAAGAAGGCTGCCCCAGTTGGATTTCCAACCAAACTTACATAATATTGTTCAAAAAGCTGCTCAGCGTGTGGAAAAACCTGAAGTATTAGCATTAGTACATTTTCAGACCATTAACTTCCGTTGCACCTAATTATTCTTCCCTGCAGGTCCGAGTGCTGACGGCTACAAATCAATAAGAGATCCGGCAGTCCAGAAGGGGAAGCCGCTGCCGGATAAAGGAACGTGTAAACATTTCAAGCAGAGCCATCGCTGGCTCAGGTATCGTCCCTATAGTGACCCTTATTTAATGTTGCTATAAATGTCGCAGCCCTGGGAAACAATCTCCCCTCATATTGCAAGGTTTCCCTGCTGTGGTCGGGCTTATGCCTGTAATGTGTGTCATGACGAGAATCAGGACCATCCCATGGAACTCGCCACCAGGATGATCTGTGGATTTTGTGCCAAAGAGCAGGTGGAGGATACATTTTCACTCAGTTAGCGCTTAAAACTATTTCCCTTGTTAAACTAGCAGATTTAAAGATGAAACAATAATCATAGCTTTTTGTTTTGAAGATTTGCTGTCTTTTAATGTAGTTTTTTCTGTTTGACGTTGCAGCCATACGGTAACGGTAAGCCTTGCATCAGCTGTGGGAGCATGATGACAAGAGGCACGCACACCAGCCACTGGGAGGGAGGGCTGGGATGTAGAAATAAAGTCAAAATGAGCAGGTACAATTCCACATGCCATAAGCTGACATCTTTGGTAAAGTTCAGTACCAGGATGGATGATGGCGCCTAAAAGATTTGCTCTCTTCTCTCTGTAGAAATGATCGACAAAAATACACCAGCACCAACAAAACGGTTTCAAAGAAGGCGGCCAGCGAGAAGAAGTAAAGAAGAGCTTTTTGCTATTGTTATGAATGAATGGCATAATTCATAAACCATAACAATTTTAACTATTTTGATCTCTTCTCAAAATAAATCACGTTCTATTGATTATTCCGTGTGTGTTTTTTTTAAATGTATTTTAAAACTTCATCCAGAGAAACATTCTACATCTGTGATGGAATCACAACTGTAAGGCCAAGCTTACCATCCGGGTCCACTGATAAGAGAGTCTTTAATCTATAACTAGTGAGATTACAACCCACTTGTTTAAAAAAGAAATTGAAATCTTGGCAGATTTTAACAGCAAGATTCACCCCTTTAAACCATCTTTGGAAACAAAGTTGCCTCGAGCCATGATTATGGACTTTTATGAAAAAGATTTTGCTGACTTGGTAGGAAATACAATGTACAGATTTATTTTTTTTTGTATTTTACATTGTGTTAAGCAGCTTAAGTTATTTAATAGATGGAAACAAATACAATCCGACTTACTGAAGTAGAAACTGAGGTGATGTACGTATATTGGTAAAATATTTTAAAGTTAGGGTTGTGAATTCAACCTCCCTACTTTTGTTGCTTTAGACAGTTTATATTTCTAGTTTGCATTTTGTTGGAGGGGGTGGGGGTTTGGGTGGGTGCATAATATCTAAAAGAATATACTCAAAGCAGATGAATTATGAAAATAAGCAGCATTTGTGTGCACAGGGTTGGTCATATCTAGAGTTGGGTAGAGTAGCCAAAAATCATACTCCAGTAAGAGTCACACTACTTCAGCATATTTTACTCAAAGTAATAAAAGTATTTCAGAAAAAGGTTAAGTACTGAGTAACTGATCATAACAATTAAATAATAATAATAAATAATTACAAAATAAATTCTCGGCAAAAGAATGCTCTTTTGTCTGTATAAAACTTATCTCACTAATACATAACAGCAGGTCCCGTACCTGCATGTTAAAACAGTGTAAAGTGCTTCCAGTTTATTGTGTGGTGTTCACATGACCTCCAAATGGCACAAGCTCAGCAGAATATAGTAGAACAAAGCTTGTGTACAAACAAGATGTCCCACTTTGACCTAAACTGCAATTTTGGTAGAAATGTGTTCTTCATTCAGTGAAGTTACTCAGTGAGTAAAGTACCCAGTAAAGTACGAGAAGGCATACTTCATAATAATATAGAAGTGAAAGATATGGTATAATGAAATTACACCTGAAATATTTTTTTTTCCCAAAAAAATTACTAAAGTAAATATACGTAGTTTCTACCCACCTCTGATCATATCATCTGTTGAATCCTGTTTGAAATGAATCCATCTTTCTTCTGATGATGAGCCTTTCCAGGTTCTTTGTTTAGAAGTCCCTAATAATAAGTAGATAAATATTCTGATTTGCTACTTACAGTGCATCCCAAAAGTATTTGCACCCCTAGAATGTGTTCACATTTTGTACACTTCTACAAAATGAGTTAGTTCAGCAAAAAGCAGGATATATTTATAAAGTGGAAAAAAATATGCAAGGTTTTATGAACACAAGTCTAAGAAATATACTGCCCCTTCTGTATTAGCCATTATTAACATTTTATGCAGTTAATTGCCTCGAAGAGTCATTTAATTAGTAAGTACCTGCTTCTTCAGCAACATCATTAAGGTCAAGAAACACACCAGACAGACATGGGTTCATAGTTTGCAGCAATATCCCAAGGAGAGCATTATTCAGAGAAGAGGTCAAGCGGGCCATGACTAATTAATTTATTTGCTGCTCCAGATTTTGTTTGCTAGACAATGACATGAAGATAACAAGGAATTTTGAACGTCTGTCTGCTACCTGATCGTTTAAAACTGGGTTATGTAGCAAACAGTTACTCAGACCGCCCAAGTCACTCTGCCAAACAATGATTAGTAAGGGATACTGTAATGTTGTAAACTGACCAAGTCAAAGAGGTGACCCTAATCTCAGAGAAACTGTGAAAGCAAACAACACATTTCAGAAAACCCACCAACATGAACAATGAGTTCATGCTGTTCTGTTGGAAGGAATGTGCTACATTCCTCCAAACTAATATGGAGGAATTATCAGTACAGTGTGCTGTCCTGTTTTCAGATCATTGCATTAAAATGCATAAATGTGTCAATTTCAAAATGAATCATCGACATCAATCAGCATTTTTATAAATATCTGTTAAAGACAGATATAAAAATGTGTAAACAGAGATTTTGATGGGATTAAAACAAACACTCTTGATCTGTCTTCTATTTATGCTGGATTAAACCTAATCTGAAGCTCTTTGTTTCTTGTGTCTAATGAACGTGCTTGGTAAGCTCACGTAGGTATGTTTTGGCACACGTTGAGCTCTTGTGAGGAGAAAAGCAGGCATTTCTTTCTCTTTTTTTTTGACTGAGAGCAAAGTCCTGTTTGTTGATCTCCACTATATAAAGCCAGATCTTATCTCGATCAACAGCAGCAGCAGCAGCAGCAGCCTCAAGCAGAAAGATGCTGAACATCAGCGAGCTCTCTCTGAGGTCCCCTCATTTCAGGGCGTCCGACCGTCTCCTGCAGCCCTTCTGGGACCATCTCCTTCTTCACCACCTGTCTCTCGTCTCGTCTCCTTTTTTGCCCGTCATCCTTGCCTTCTCCAGCTACTTTTGCTTTAGTTTGCCTTTTGCTGTGTTGGACCTCTTGGGGGAAAGGGTCCCTTTGTTCCACAAGTATAAGATCCAGCAAAACAGGAGGCCAACGCTAGGAATGATGGCCAAGAGCTTCATGACATCTCTCTATAACCACATTTTTTTTGTTTTGCCGGCTGTCATAATTGGCATGTTCATACTGCCAACACCAACCCTGCCGCGAGACGCTCCTACGTTATATCAGTTGTTCACCGAAGGACTGGCTATACTGCTCCTCTTTGACACCCAGTACTTCATCTGGCACTTTGTGCACCACAAGAACCTGCAGCTGTACCGCTGGGTGCATGCAGTTCACCACGAATACATGGCTCCATTCTCCTGGTCCACGGAGCAGCTCAGCATTCCAGAACTGATGACCGTGGGCTTCTGGAGCAACCTGGACCCGATTCTTTTGAGGTGCCATCCACTGAGCACATGGTGCATAACAGTTCTGAGCATTTGGATGTCCGTGGAGGACCACATAGGCTACGACCTGCCCTGGACCCTGAGCCACCTGGTGCCCTTCGGTCTGCTGGGGGGCGCCCCGGCCCACGACTTGCACCACCAGAAGCCGAGCAGCAACTACGCTCCCTTCTTCAGCCACTGGGACCGGATCTTCGGCACCGCCATGTCTCTGAAGAAGAAAAACGTTGATTAACACAAAACAATAATCAACACAATTCTGTAAATACTGCCTCTTTTATAAATATGTTGTCCTGTTAAATCTCTTTATTTTGCTACTGTACTTCTTGCTTTATTAGCATCTTTGAAAATGCATTAAACTTGTAAAAATATTTAAATGTGTTTCACCTTTTGTTCAATAAACATCTATTTATAAAGCAGATGCATGGGATACAATTTATTGAAACCTGATGTAGTGTTTCTACATTATATTTAATATCCAGAGGATAAACAGTTAAAATCTGTCTTGTTTATTGTTTCTGACAATTTTCTAACACAAAGACTCAAATGTTGAAGGAATTTTATTCAGGAAGATTTTGCTCATGAATCCTGTTAATAAAGAGATTTCTGACACAAATAGTTCCAAACTGAAATTGATGTGGCTCAATAAATAATTACATATAGAAAATTAAAAAGCCTTAAAAGAGAATCATCTTTCACTGCAGAAGCAAATCAATCAGAGAAAAATTTTGAGATTGAATTTTTAATTCTGAGTACAATAATTAGAAAGGGATGCAAAAATATCCTATTTCAATAAAGTAAGATTTGAAACTCTCCAGTTCAGTAGTTACAGTTAGCTCTGTCGTTCTGCTCCCCTTTTGCAAATAAAACAGAATTTTATTTTCTCCTGTAACATTTTGCAAGTTTGGATCATACAGACGGGTATTTGACCATTATTATTTTTTTTTGTACAATCTTTTTGTATCACATCAAGACTTCTCTTAAACTTTCCTCCAGCTGAGTGCAGACTGCTTTTTTGTAAGACTTAGATGGCCATGGAGAACCATTTCTGTTTTGACCATTTGTTTTAATTATTTAAAAAATTATTATTTTGAACAATAATTATTATTTAAAAATTATTTAAAAAATAACGAACACAAACCTCACCACCAGCTAACAAAACGCTAACATGATAATAACAAAGCTCAGTGTGATCCCAGTGATTACTGTAAGATATTACATATCTACACTTAGAAAAGTCACTTCTGCACACCTGATCCAAACACGGCCTTCGAACAGTATGAAAAAATATACAAATAAAAAATACAAATACTCTCAGACAACAGGTAGGTAGTTTTCTGTCGACGTGAAATCAGTGAGGACTCAAAGATAAATATTTCACATTTCTTTTCTCCCTTGCTCTTTGAAGAAAAAATAAAAACAATGTTGCGCGTATGAACAATGTAGATACGTTGAAGACTCATTTTCAGTTTACCAGCAGAGCCCACCAGTTAGTAAAGAGTTCCCAGAACAAAGCGAGAAAAGGGCCCAGAGCATCACTGAACCTATCCCTAACCTGGAAGTGCCTTCCCATGTATTCATTTGTTTGGTGCCAGATCAGGCTGAATGACCCTAAAATACACAACTTGACACTATGCAGTTTATATAAAAAACAGCTAAAGTTCTTGAAAATTTGAATTCAGATTTGGGAAACAAAGTGTCAGAGAGTTAATAAGTTTTCTTCTTCTAAATCTAGTTTCTTGATGGACTTTGCTTTTGGTCTTGATAGCTGCCATGTGTTTATGGTTTTAGTGATTAAGATGCATAATCTGTGAATGATATTCAATTTGTGTCAGTCTTTTTATTTTATCCCTTTTATCAAACTAAAAATCAAACAAAACAAGCATAACAGGGTTCAGTGGCTATCTAAATAGCCTCGTGTCATGAGGCACCCCTCATACTTGCTTCATGCATTGATAATCATGTAATTATATTAATTATGTATATGAAGTATTTACCCCCAGCCTCTCCAAACACCTAGGGATAGTAGATAATTAGCCGTTATAGCTAAATTTTGCTTTTTATTTAATAAACAGAAGTACTCAAATCAATTTATGACTTATTTTAATTACAAAAAAAAAACGAGATAAAGACGATACAGCAATAAATTTAAACATCTGTACTTGTCAAGAAGCAGATAAAACCCATCCAGCTCTTTAATTTAATTTAATGAAGACCCTTATTTAAATACTGAACAAACATGTTGGCAATCTGCCCCGTTTTCTCCGTCGGGTGCATCTTGCTGTAACTGATGAACTGGCGCCGTAGTTTCCTCAGCTCTGCCATGTTGACGGTCCTGGTCAGCTCCACGTTTCATTTATGGGTTAAGGACATAAAGTTGTTCAGAGAACCAGGCAGAAAGTTTGTGTTTCTAAAGCACCTACATGAAAGCTACACAACCACACAGCAAAAATGTTACTGACGTAATGTGGAACTTAATTATGCACCCATCCCTGCAGGCAGACCAACACGGAGCTTTTAAATCAGCTCCTGCTCGGATGGACGTGTTCAAAGGTGAAAAAATAATCAAAGTGTTTGCTTCTGAGAAGGAGCGTCACAGGGAAGCCACTGGGAGCCTTGGTTGCTTTCCACCAGTCACGTCTCTCAGCATTTTATTACAGATGAGACCTTTACCTTGGCTTGCTGCTCTGCCTTCAGTTCAGGGGCGTTTATGGGGTCTTTGATGATGAGGCCTTTGCCTCCCATCTGCAAGCAAATGTGACTTCCTTCATCAGACGAGAATAATAAATGAACCCACCAATATTGTGCAATTAAACTTACCTGGAACTGTGACATCACAGCAGTCAGAAAAACAAATATCACCCTTGGTTCGAAACATAAAGGATATCTTTTCTGTAGCTCCTGGAACTGAGATAAGGTCTCCAGGAACACTTGTTTTCTGGGCGTTAAAAATAGCCTGAAAGATTTTTATTGCCTTAATTAAAAAATGCAGTGGGTTGAAAATAGATATGATAATCATATCTAACAATAATTGAATGAAGATTGAATATAAAAACAAAAACTACAATGGAACAGTAACTACAAAATTGTTGTTTTTGAAGCATTTTTTTTACTATTTAAAAATAACAGAAATTAGAAATCAAAACAAGCTCATTCAAAGATAGAGAAATGATTAATTCTGTTTGGTGCTTTATAAAGATAATTACTCTCAGGCAACATGTTGATTTTATCAGCTTGCTATGTCTGAAGTACAGGAAATGATAATCTGTCATATCTACAAGTCTGCTTGAGTCTTTAAGACTGGCTTTAAACATATTTCCTAAATTGTGAGTCAATCTCAAACTGGCAGAACGTCAGACGCATTGAAATTTATTTTTTTTACAGAAATATAAAGGAGGACGTACCATCAAAACATCCTGTGTGATTTTGTCTAACTCATACAGGAAGTTTGTTGAGGAGAGGGGTTGCTGTGAGAACAACAACAACAAAAGAAATTCCCTTTGTTAGTCTCAGAAGGATTCCACACATCACATCCAACAATATGGCTTTTGTGAATTTCCTTACGCTCTGGGTGGACTGATTGGGTGGAGGGGCTTTTCTCTTAAAAAGCGCATCAGAAACGGCTTCAAGAGGAAGAATGTCGTCTTTGAGGACAGTGAAGAGAGGACTGTCCCATCTGTTCCTGGAGTCTGGTGCTTCAAACCTCTGAACTAGTGCGTCAAAGCTGAACATAAACCCAAAATACAAAGAAAATGACACTTTAATGTAACAAATTAATCATCACTGCTATTAATTCTTTGTGTATTAACTTCTTACTCACATGTCCTGGCTGTATTGCTCTGCAGCTTCTCTGTTTTTATTCCACAATGAGCTTTCTTCACCTGATGTCAAGCAGTGCACCTTCATCAAAAGACCCCCAATATTAGTTACACCGTTTTGTCATTATAATCCACAGGTTATTTTTTCCCCACCTGCATTCTTACCAGGCAGTGTGGTGTCTGCGCATGCTTAGTCAGACAGAACAATTCGTAGCGGTAACCTGTGAGATATCTTACAGGTTACATCACAGTACTTAAAATGAGAATTCGCACAACTCGCGTAACTCTTGATATATACCTTTTATGTAATTCAATGAGTCTAAAATTACAATGTTGTCCTTATTGACCTTCCTAAAAAAGAACAAAGATAATGTGTAAAAAAGGCGGATTTTAAAGAACGTCTTGTAACATCCTGCATGTGGTGGAAGAGAGGGGAGGGTAAACCTACCTCTCTACTTCAGCTTTTAGAGATGCTCTTGTGTCCTTCTCTTTTTGGGAATCTGCAACAAAACCGCAGGTTTAACCCATAACAACTCACTATAACAAACACTAACCATCCAATTTCAATGCTCCACCAAGTTAACCAAGGGTAACATATATTCACTTTTGTGTTTTATTACATTATGTTTTTTGTTATTCTTAGTTGTCAAAGTAGCTGTACAAGAAGTCTTCAGGATTGGACATTTTTGATGTAAACCACATGGGCAATTGCCCAAGGTGGCATTAGAAAGGGGGATGCATAAGCACCATCATATAAAAACATTAATTATATGTCTTTGTTGCACCTTGAAGAAATGTTCTATTTTCTTTATGCACCTAAAATATTACTAATAAATCCATTCATGAGTCTGATTTAGGATCAAACACTGAAAATATTTTTAAATCAGCTCAATGTAAAAAAAAAAAAACATTACAGAAGCTGGAATGTGTGGAATAAAATGTTCTGATATTTGAGAAATATGATACATGACTTGGTTTGCGCTATACATATTTGAACTTTTATAGTAAAGATAAAGGATTAAGGGCTATTGGTTTTATTAGCCCAGGGGAGCCAGGTAGAAAAATTGTAACACACCTACAGTATGTCTGCATAAAAGAACCAGGTTTCAGATCACGTGTTTCGCTAATTTCCCACCAGCTGAAACGCGATTATATTTAAAAACCCGGATCAAGTATTTACATGCCACGGTATCCCGGTACTCGAATAAAACATGCCCGGGTCGCAAACAATTTAACAGAGTGGAATAAAGCCAAAGTGTGACGCTAATAACTTTTAAGACGATTTGTCAGCGGGTCGGAAAGTTCAGAGAAAGCGAACAGCACCGAACAATAGTGAATGGGAACGAAGCTAGCCGAACTTGCCTGCATAAACACTGTTTCTATCAACGCCCAGAGCTCGGTCTCCAACAATGTGAACCTGTCGGTCGGTGGTCTCTTCAAAATGCGCCTTCAGTTCTTCTGTCCTCCGTGTTTTACCACTGCACGGGTATCCGCACATTATTATTAGAGGCATAACAGCTGCTGGTTAGTTTAGTAACATGGGGAGAAGCACGTTGATGCTCAGCTCTGTCACCCGGATATGATAAACAGACATGCCGAAAGGGGGCGCCAGGACATCCAAAGCCATCCATTATTAAAAATACATTAATAAAACACGCACTACATATAACTTCTTTGCTCTTTTTATTGAAACAGAAATATACAGCATGTTAAGAAGGGCACAGGTATATTTTGAATAACAAACACAAAGACGAATGGAATGTAATAAATATCACAAGAAAAAAAAATACCTTGCTTAAATTAGTCTTTTTTTTTTTTTACTTGACAAAAATAATGGATCTCTGATCTTCATCAGTTGGTGCTCGTATTGTTACAGGTAAGAGGTTGGTTTCTTCAAGCTGGATCTCCTCTTTCTCTACATTAAAACAAACAAAAAATATATATATATACTGTGAAATAGTGTAGTAATTGTAATAATAGCAAATAAGATGAAAATAGTAGTAAGATATAACTTCATGTTAAATATTAATTATAATAAAATAGCCAAAACAACAATATAATAGTGGTAATAAAAATATCCACAAGAAATTACTGTAAAAACAGCAAAATAACACTAATAATTGTAACCCTTAGATGTGAAAAAAGTACTAAATAATCATTATAAAATAATTGTATAATTAAATTATAATTAAATGAAATAATAATTTGATCATAATCAAATTAATTTAACTATAATCAATTTCATTTTAATTTAAGAATGACACAAAATACTACAAAAGCATTACATAAAAGCAACATAAGGTGAAAAGGATAGTAATGATAAGTAGTAGCAGTAACAAAAATATTTCCAATCAAACAAGCTTACAGTAATTTAAATGATACAATGAATTAACAGTAAACAATAATATAATAAAGTTAGACTAACATTTCCAGTGTCTGTTTTCTTGTTTGTTGAGCGGTCCTCAACATCTTGGTGATCAGTGCCTGCACATCTTCCACTCTGGCCACAGGATTCACATCTCTGTCTTCAGATGGAGCGTCAATATTCTCGAAGACAGTTTCCAGTAAGGAACTATCCACACTTTTCTTGCCCATGAAATGCCCTATAATAATAATAATATTAATAATAATAAAATGCAGACTCCCAATTAAAACTGCCTCTATTGAGACAAAATTCATTTTTTTCAGCAGTTTAAAAATGTTCTTACCTGTTGCCCAAAGATTTCCTCTGGGATTCACCTTGAGCTGGGATACTTTGTTTTTCAGTTCGGTTAAATCAAGCATCACTGAGGTTGTCATCGCGACATAAGAGACAAGGATGAAAGAAGACAAAAATCCCCCTCTACAGATTGTTGTCATCCTGCTTCTCCCTTTGCTTATCTTAATATTTCTATAATTAAAAATATTTGCAGCTCTCCAAATACGAGAAGAGGCATTTATACCAAGATGGGCTGGGCTTGATTTTCTGAAAGCATGAGGTCATCCTCTAGTGGTTGGTGCTTATTGGCTGGACACTGCTCATTTAGGTGACTTGTGTGAAGTGTGACCTGTCACTTTTAAATACCAGCGTCACCCAAATACAAATGTTTAATGCTGCAAAAACAAGACGGAGCAGATGTTTCATTAAATGCACCTGTTTATTTGTAAATACTTCATGTAAACGTAACAGCAAGGCATGTAGGCCACTGCATGCTGAACAGATGTAATGGCTTAGAGGATGCTGTGAATCCAGGTTTCATTCATCACTGTATGTACACGTTTCTTTTTCCTCTATACAAGTCCGCTTTCTACACTGTATCAAAAGTACAAATGCGTTTTACTGAATGTTATAAAAAGCTAAGTTGTGAACAGTTAACCCTTCCCACCTACAAGCAGACAAACTGCTATAGTGTGATTTTGAGCACTTTAATAGAAAAGTTCACTTGCTTATCAAGTCAATATGACCGTTAAACCTAAATATTCCCAAAATAATTTATAAAATTCATTAACATGGGAGAATACAAGTTCTAAAAATATAATTGCTTACATTGCACTGAGATTAACTTCAACCTGCCAAAGCCTCGGATCATTTAACAATCACTGCCATTTATAGTGGAGGTAGGAACCGTCACGTGGACAACACAAAACAAGAAGTACTGCTGCACAAATCAGAACCTGCAGACAACAAACATCCTTCATGATCGCAGATCCGCAAGTTAGTTTTCTCCTGGCATAATTCTGCATTCGATTGCGTCCACGGGTTGGGGTTTAGAAAACAGTATCCTAGATGTAACACCATAGCTCACACTCACATCTTCTCTGGATTACCCAAATCTATGTACCCTGATTTGAAACTATCACTGACATTAACTTGTTGAAAAGATACACTTCTGGTGATATGAGGTATTTTCAATAATGCTGCAGCAAAACCTCAATACCTCATTGTCTCCTCCTCACACACGACACACAAAAGAAAAGTCAAATTTGGGATGACCAACACATATTTAACCATTAACATAAAGACATGAGCATTTTAAAACTGAGATGCACCAATCAAGCTTTTTATGCCCACTGCCAACCGGATGATACAGATTTTTATTTTTTTTTTGCTTTTAGGAATTTTAACACATAAAAAGTAAAATTCAACTTTAATAGCCTTTTGTTTATATTTGTCTATGGTCTTAAAAGTACTGTTCTTCTTTCTTTTTGTAGTTACGAGTACTACAATTAAAGTACAGCTAAATTCAAATGTTTTATGTTACAATAAATGAACAATAATCCTACTTGTTTGTGGCATTCAAAACTAAATTTTACCTTATCACATTACCATCTCTGGAATTTGTGAATATAGAGACTTGACTTTTAAACAGATATTCCTGAGCATCCTGATGAGATGGGCTTTGAAAACACATTTAAAAGTAAAGACGAGCGCTGTTTTATGTGAAAAGTAAGATTAACATATTACTAACATGCAAAGTAAATTTACTTTAGTGAATAATGACAATACTGTTCTTTATAAAAAATACAAATAAAAATATGGATTTGCTTAAATATACTGCACTCTTTTAAAATGACAAAAATGAAAAAGGCCCCAAAACTTTGTACCCCATCCATTAAAATAACTAAAGTCATATGAGCCAAACGTATGCTTCAGCATCAAATCAATGTATAAAGCATGGAGTATTTTCTAGCTTCCATGGGACAAGAATTCAAGCGGACAGATGGACAAGGCTGTCCATTACAGGTTTAACTTAAAAACAAACACACACACACACGTGCACATTCACTTGGTAAATTGTGAACGTGCATACAGGGTCAATTTAGTTACCAATTAACTTAACTTTCACGTTTTGTGGATAATGTGAAGGATGTGAACTACCCCAAGTGTGCAACCTGAACACAGATAGGCATGCAGATACACAAAAACCAAGTTACACCTCAATCTGTACTTTAGATTTCAGAAAGAAGTTATTTTGAACGTAGTCGATTCTTTGAGGACAGTGCAAGCCACTGAATGCTGATTACAGTCACTACTGAATGCAACACAACACAAAAAGAGAAAAAATAGAAGACAATGTGCAAAAGAATACTGGCACAGACCGGTAGAGCTGCTGGAAGCTCAAAACAAACACGGCCAAACCGGTGAGCAAACAGATTCAGTTACAGCCCGTTACATTTTATGCTCTTGATCCACATGGGGGTTAATTATGAGCAAATCAGCGATCCATGTAAACACACACCACCTGGGCCAATAGCAGCTGTTAGTATGTGTTGCTACGACGTGGAGTTATTTTCTGGACAGGTGCACGTCAAGCTAAAGGGGAGCCACATAGCGTAGGTTCTGCGTCAAGCTGACGTTGAAGCACAAATTTGGCTTGACACCATAAAAAAAAAGGGCAAACAAATGCAGCTTTTTCTGGGACAGATGTAACCTTCACTACTGGGGAGAAGCTGAATCTGTCTAGGAAAGAGTTTTTAATTTTAAATGAAAGTCTGAAGTGTTGGTGTAGGGAGGGTTTTCTGGCTCCTCATCCAGCGAGGGTTTAAAGTCATTCACATGAGCAGTCGCGGCTGATCCAGCCGACCGACCAACATCTCTCATCTCCTGCTCTTCTTCATCTTCCTTGGGATCTTTGACTTTGTGCACAATAAAAAGATGTCTATTAAGAGAAACCACAGATGTGAAACACAGACCACAGTGAAGGCACTGAGGAGTGTTTTCATCTGTTTTATGCTGAGGTATATGCTGATGGAACTCGGTACTGTCGTCCGTGATGAAACCGCACTTTGAACAGCGGAACTGAGTTTTAAGACGTTTAGCTGAAGGGGCGTCGAGATCACTGCGATCCGAGGTGTCAACCTGCCTGCGCCTGACTGGCGACGCTGATATTATCCCCTGAAGAAAATCATAAAACAACCGGTTAAAACTATGATCACTACAATCTGTTACATTTTAACAATGGCCTGCAGGAACTCTTTTTTTAATTTTTTTATTTTTACAAATAAAACACACTGCTGTTAAAAAGTGTTTAGCTCTTTACAAATTTCTTATTTTGGCTTTTTTTTTCATCTCACACAAAAGTTTCAAATCATAAAATTGCATTAACAGAAGAAGATAAATAAGAGTAAGTACAAAAAGCTGTTTTCAAATTGTTTTTAGAGCGATAAATAAAATAAACAATGAAGGAAATCATAACTTGAAAGTAGGCTTTGCTACTTACTCGGTTCATCTTTGTCTGGTATTAAAAAAAAAGCTTGATTATTTATCTATCTATTCATTTATACCTACCTTCCCTGAAGGGCTTTTGAACTCTTTGATGGATGTTTTGGGCATCTGCCTGAGATCAGGGTTTTTAATTCCATGCATAAGACTTATGTGGTTCTTCAACATCACACTTGTTGTGAAGGTTGTCTTTGGATCTGTGCAGTACCTATGGAATACGGTCAAAGGTGAAAATCCTACTGTAAATTCTTTAAAAGCCAAAAAAAAAAATCAGACAAGAGATTAATATAAACTTTGAGGTTGTTTAAACTCACCAACAAGAATAAATTCTTCTTTTACCATCATGTTCACTGCGAATGTGTCTCCTCAGACTGGTGGCTGTGTTGAACGACAGCTCACAGTGGCGACAAGGATATTTCTTCATTGACTGAGGTAAAAACATCAAACATAGTTCCAATGAGACGAGCTTGTAAAACTGCACCCACTTAACCACATTAAGAAACCTAAATATACCAAAAACCTGAACTTCATTGAGCACAATAACAATACTAGTACAATAAAAATCTGGTTTGTTGTACATTTATCTTTTCCTGAATGTTCTTAAGTCAGTTATTTTGTGAGTTGCCAGAGAAAGTGGATGAAATATAGCTTTTCTCCAGCTTTATGGAGGAAAGAGTAACACATCACTGAGCAAGTAGATCACATCATACTTTTTCATTTTCAATTGCCGTTGGTAAATTTGTTATTAATTCTGACAATTTTGGACATATTTTGACAGGTTGTAGTCAAACATTTACCTTTCCATGGTTGATCTTCATGTGAGAAACGTAGGATTCTCTTTCACCAAAGCACTGTAGACACTCGCCGCATGTCCACCCCCGAGGCTTAACGCGAGATTTGGCATCCTGCTCTGACTTCTTCCTTCGACTGTCTGTGTTTTTACGAGTGATGTGACTCTTCTCCTGCTGGACAGGATGAGACTCTGGGAACCAATCCAGCCCTTCTTTTTCTTTACTGTCCTTTTCTGTCTCTGCCGTCAAATTTCCTACATGCACGTTCTGTCAGATGACAAACATACAGAAGAAATCACTCATTGCAGTTAAAGACACCATACCTTATACTTTATAATGAATTAAGCTAAAAGAAAATTGTCACAAAAGGCTTGTTTGAATAGAATCAGTAGTGTAACAAGACAGAACACCTGCAATTTGTGTTTAAATTTCTCTCTATATAGTACAACTTGCAATATTTTAAAAAGTACAAAATTTTTGGAAGTTAAACCCCCCCCAATTACGTAAAGGGAAATGATTGCAAACTTCAAAACAATAATAAGCAATATGTTTGGAACTAACCTTGAAGTGCTGCATCAACAGCCGCTTTTGTGGAAACACAGAGTTACATTCTGGACACTTAAACACACATGTAACTCGCTTGTTGGCGTTTTCATGAAAATGTTGAAAAAAGTTGTGTTTTTTATTGAAAAGTGCCTTGCAGGAACACTTAAATACCAACCTGCAGAAATACAAAAGAATAAACGTGTTGACAACTCTTAAAATGAAAAGTACAACTTAGAACTGTCCGACCATTTGCAGTTTACTTACTGAGGAGTTTGCTTGCTAGATTTGTGTTTATTTTTTAAATGTACTTCACAGCCGTTAGAGGTCTTGAAGGCAACTGGACAGACTGAACACTTGTACAAGATCTCGCAGTGTTTCTCCTCAACGTGAGATTTTTGTCCTAAAAGGGTTCTGAAAACCATGTCACAGTGAAGACATCTGGAAGAAAATATATTAAGAAACACTATTATAACACCTTACTGTGAATTTTCAAAAAACTATTGTTTCTTTAGCCTACTTACTTGTACCAAGCTTTGCGAGCATAATGCAGACAGTTCTCCTTGACATGCTTCTGGATGTCAGCAGATCGACTCAGGGCGCCGCACTCAGGACAGCAGTAGGGGGACTTGTGGGCGTGGAGGCGCAGGTGAGTTCTGAAGCTGCACTTGTTTGGCAACAACATTGAGCAAACTTTACAAATCTGTTGTAATGAAAGAGAAGGACAAGGTGGGGAAAAGAGCATAAAATGTATTAAAAATGTAAACAAAGAATAGATACTTCAACTTTATGGAATAAGCTTATGATTTACTTTTTTTTCCTATTACAGGAGCTGAACATACACATAACTCCTGTCTGTGATGCAGCTTAACCACAAAATGTGTTTAAATGCCGACTATAACCACAGAATATGAACAGACTGAATAGCGCAATCAAGGTCTGCCGAAGTTTGAAAAAGATACAGTTTCAACGACTGGCTGGAGTTTTGTACAAAGCAGAGAAGTGCCATAATATTGCTTCCCAAAGGCAGCTACACACAGCTGGTCAGCTGTCTGAAAAAAAGCTATTATACTTTCCCCACACTTACAAAAAATGGAAATTTTTCAGGAAATATTGCTGGTCCTGGAAACTATTGACTAAATGGGCAATATCCTTATTAAGCTGACGTTTTTTATAATTGCTACTATTAGCAAGGGATGAGCAATATATCACTTAAGCTGCTAATTGCAGGCTGTAACCGAACAGCTGGCCCGATTAATTAAGCAGCCAAAATGAATTTGTTATACTTGAGTAACAAAATGGCAAACAAGAGCATATAATGTGCCATAAAAAAGGTTAGTTCATAGCTACTGTTAATCTAAATATTAATCTTTGTCTCAGTTTACACCAAAATAATAAAAACTGTCAGCAGCAGGAATAATTGCTTCAGTTTTAAATATAAGCACTTACATCATATTATACTGTACATTTTGTTTACATTTTTTATAACATTAAATTTTAGTATTTTTACTCAAGGCCATCACAAGGGAAGGTTTCACTCCGACTCATGCGTTTTATAGACGAATGACTCCATTGCACTAAGCAGGTTGGCACTATATTTGAACATCTAGCTCTAAAGCCTTTACAATCTAGTTCTGCCTTTGAAACTTGATCACATTACTGTTTCCTTTTTCTCTTGAGTTAATCCACACTAACAAAGATGCAAAGTACATTTTCTCATACTTTTTCACCCCATTTACTCACCAGCCCTTCCACATCTTCTGACATCTTCTGGTAATGACCTGCAAGCGCTTTGTAGTCTGGCAACTGCTTGTTGCACTCCAGACAACGGAACCTGTTGCGAATCACACTGTCTGGGTTTAAGGGCATGACGGGTTCACTGACTGGTGAGACTAATGTCGAGGGATATGGGCCCGTGTTCGCCGACTCAGAGCTCAGAGGTACAAACATCTGCTCCTCTGATATAGGTTTCAGATGGAGCTGCGTGCACTGCATCACGCTGCCGTTGCTTTTGTGCTCCCGTGCATGTGCCAACAGGGCGCACTTGTTAAAGAAAACCAGGGTCTTTGCGCAGTGCGTACATCCTACTTCGATCTGGACACTCCTCCTGTTGTAATGAAACGCCAGACTCCTCTCGACGCCAAACGAGTCCCCGCACTCGAGGCAGCAATATCCGTGAGGCGGAAGCTTGATGTTGCACTCTGGAGGGGGGCTCAGGTTAGGCACGTATACAGGCACTGGGTTGGCACTTGTCAAAAGCCTGTTTAGGGTTCCTGCAGCTGTGTTTGGGGCAGATGAACGGGGGAAAGGTGTGGCTGTTTTGACTTGATGCACCAGAGGGACAGTGCTGCAAACTGAGGAGGAAAGAATGTGTTGACTTTGTTGATGGGACGAGGGCCGGGCAGCAACTGAAGCAGCAACGCTGTGAGGGACCAAATTTAGACTTGCTAAGTGCATTGCTTTTGGAAGAAAGTTTGTGTTTGATGTGTGACCTGTCGTAGATGAAACTCTCTTTGGTTTCTGCACATCGTGTGCAACAGATCGTTGGACAGGGCGACTACTTCTGTGGAACCCTGTCCTAAAACCTCTCGAGTTTTCCTCAGACCTTCTGGGCATTTTGGGTGAAGATGTGCATGCTGGGTTATTCCTGGGACTGCAATCAACAGCTTGAGACTGACGAGGGGACACGTTGCAGAAGGAATCTTCACTGATCATACTCTGCGATGGCGAGGATTCATAAGCAGAATGAATCTCGTCTGTTTCGGAGTCTGGAAGCACACTGGTCACTGTGCGTTTGATCTGACCAGAAGTGGTTTTAATAGTCTTAATTCTGACCCTGGGTATGGCTGGGGATGAAACAGATGCGACTGCAGGGGATGTTTTACCGCTGCTGTCACTGCAGAGGCTTACAGGGCTATCAGAGGGTTTCATTAACCGTTTCACTACTTCATTAGGACTCCTGGGGCTTCTTGGTGATATGGGTGCCATGTTATTAGCTTTAACGCAATCGCTGTGCGATGCTGATGATTCTGTGGGATCGGTGTTCTCAATGGGATCCTTTTTAGTTTTTGGAGCAATTGGAGCATCATTAGATGAGGGCAATTCAGATGTCTGAAATTTGGCAGATGAATAAGAGTTGGTAACATCCTCTGTGTTTTGGGATTCTGTCTCTTTAAAGTTCTGCTCACTGCTTAAAGAGGTAAATGGGCAACATGCTCTAGTGGTTTTCTCTGTTTCACCTCTGATATTGCTATCAGAGAGATGATCGTTGCTTCTGCCATTTTCTGGTGTGCTCTCTTTAGTGTTGTTGGGAGACGCATCGAACAAAAAAATATCTGATTTTTGTTCCCTGCCTGGAACTAAAGGTTCCACCAAAACCCGAGCTTCTAGACAACAAGGCCCCTCTTGTTTTGAAACCTTTTGGTTTTTGCTATACAATGCCTCTGTCTGAGGACTGTAGGGGGGACTAAAATGGGAAAGTGATGGAGAAAATACTGCTGTTTCATCAGGTTTCTGCTGAAGGGGAATTCCTCCAGGAAGGTTTCTTGAACTCTCCCCATTCAAATCAGCCTGAAATGAATTAGAAAAACTTGTGCTGGATGGTTCTACAGGCTTAATGCAAGCCTCCTGTCCCTTGTATCCATTCTGCAACCCTGGAGCTGAATGAAGCCGGTCACTGAAACCTTCAAGTGACTCTTGTCGACTTGTATTTTTCACTATAACACTAACAAGAGGAACATCTGCTGTTGTGGCAACTGGGTTACTGAGTAAGCTGTCATCCAGACAGATTACTGAGTGTTTTAGTTGATTATCTATCTCCTCGTGACTTTCCTGGATGGCTTCTTTAGAATCCAGTCCAGTGGCATCTGGGATGTCAAAGGCTGCCAGAAGGTCATCAAAATCTGGGGTTTTCATGTCACCCATGTCTCTGCATTCTCATAAACCTATGGAAGACATCAGAAATTTGCACTAAATTACAATAGAAGACTCATTACATTTTCACAATGGTTTCAGCTTACTACACTCCAAAATTGACTTGAGTATTTACAGTTTCAAAAATATAACTTGTCTTAAAGATTAAAAACAACTCCAGTGCTAACATTAGCATTAGCTACAAAGCCAAAACGTCTAAATAAGTTATCTTTTAAATGTAAGATGCATTAGCGCAAAATACATTCCTAAAACATTCACCAATGACAGTAAGATTGGGGCAAAAATACATAGGCTGCGAGGTGAGTTGGCTAACATAGTACCTAGCTAAAACGAATCGGAGCCAGGCTAGCTAGCCAACAACAACATGCTAAAGCGAAAACATTTAAGCGAAGCAGTTAAATAATTTATTTATTTATGAAAATCACGCTTACCATTTGATACTCGTGTGCCCAACGATCTAGAATGCTGTTATATAGCAACTTAAATATAGTACAAAGTTCATACTGCTGTAGGGTATTATAGCTAAGCTATGCTAAACGCTGCTAACGTCAACTTGGTTTTCCTTTTTCCGTCTTGGGTGATTCATACCCTCATGGCTGTCTTACAGGCAAAATGAGAAACTGGCTGCCGCTGAAACACACGACAGTAGTTCTCGAATATTACGTAGGTAAGCGTAAATACATTTTAAACCTTGATACAAACAACCTTTAGGTGACTCTGAATGGATATAAGTTCTTTGTGGCCAATAGAAGCCAAAGAAGCCATGGCTACCCATATACATTTCTGACCAAAGACAGCTTTGAAATATAACACGATGATTAACTAAAGTTTGTATTTTAAACATTAAGCATGTGACTTTCCCCTGTTTTAAGGCTTTACTATACATTTCTATAACAAGGATTATTTAATCAGAAATGTATTCCTTCAGTAACAAGCAGAATACTTGGGGACAAAAGGTGGACCCTTCAGGTTGTGAATGAGTCTTTCCTTAAAACAAAGGTGTTTTAGTACCTGTGTCTTCTTTAAGAGATGGACTTGGAAATGAATAGACAGACTGGGGCTTTGTCTGCTGTATTGTTATTGTTGCTCTAGTCTGTCTTTGTGAAGAAAGAGTGGTGCCATAAAGATACGCTATTAATTATGTTTAATTTTCCAACCTCACCTACACTCAAGAAATATTGATCATGACTGAAACTAGAACTTGGAAACAAATGGCTGAAATCAGTTTCTGATGCAGTGTGGCTGGACTCTTCTTGATTTGAAACAAGCATAGGACAGAGAAAACACGTGCATACATAACCAAGAACAAAATAAATTGTTTACCACTACTTTTCTGTTTGAAGAGGAGTACTAAGAAGTGAACACTTATTTAGTCCTACCCTTTATCTAAATTAAATGAAATATATTACTTACCAACTCAATGATTATCAAAAATTTGTAATTAAAGCCAAGTTATAATATTCATGTGCATGTTCAATATTCTGTACTAAAGAGACAACATAAATTAGATTACATAGACAAGATGGTTGCAAACTTACTTATAACAAGAAAAGAAAATCTACTAATAATAGTAATAGTAATTAATGACTTTGTAAATAACAATCGGACATGTAGCATCAGAATATTACCAACCATTTATAAATTCTTCTTAATCTGTGTTATATAGCAATAAATCAAATTTAAAAAGACTCAGGAGCATCTCTAGAACAATGCCTTAGGATCCCTCAGTTTGAACTATAACAACAGGGATACCTGTCTGTTACCTTCACGAACCAAGAAGACGATCCAGGATTGATGGATAATGGTTTGATAAAGCAGAGTACCTTTGTTATACTTGAATTTAACTATGACTTGAGAAAGCTTTGGATTTTGACCAAGATACCGGTAAGACAAAACCTGCAAGACATAACTGAGGGAATTATTAACAACGTGTTCTCCTTCCCGCTAGTCACAGTGGGTAGAGCAGAAACACAACAACAAGTCTAGTTCCTTGGAATCAGACGAAACAAGATACACACTATGGGAAAAATACACTGCGTGCAAAGTCAGCCACTATTGATGACATTAGGCCTATATTACAAATAAATTAATTAATAGTAAAGTACAATCCTAATTTTGTCTTCTTTGCTTTAGTGTCTCGTCTCTTTTTGTGTCCATTGCTCAGCAGATCATTGACTTGAGTATTTACAGTTTCAAATTGTTTGTAGCTACATAATTTAGCAGGAATAATGAAGCAAATATTTAAAGTTACTGGACCTGAGTTTAATGGTTCTGTTGCTCAAACCTTCAACGGATCATTAAGCTCATGTAATAGGTTTAAGCATTTCAAAAGCTCTCTAAATATTAATCAGACACAACTAAGTAGCACTTTCTAAGCATCAACAATCATTTAATATATTCTTCCAGACAGGCATGTGTCCACATTGAGTGTTATGAACCATGGTATAGCTGCATTTTGCAACAAAACAGAACTTTATGTGGTGTAATAATGTTTTAGAACAGTTTAGAAACAATAAACAGCTACAGTACCTTGAAAAAAATACTCACACATGTTAAACTTTTTTTTTACTTCGTTTTTTTTTACTAATTAACAGCTATAAACCTTTACTGTGTTTTTATGTGATGGACCTACAAAAAGTAGCACTCAATTGTGAAGTGGAAGAAATGTTTTTGTAACTTTCATTTATTTATTTTTTGACCAAAATTGTTCTGCAAAATTTACAGAGAATAACAATCTGAAAAGTGTGATGTGAAGTTGTATTCAGATCCTTGTTGTAATAGTTTTTTAAGTTGTGTCTTTACCGGCTTTGTTCTTCTACAGGCTGACATTCTTTCCCAAAATAGCTCAAGCTCAGTCGGATTGAACACAAGATGTCAGTGAACATCCATCTTTACCTTAAAAACTCTCAGTCAGATTTTGGTCGAGGTCATTCTAACACACAAATATGCATTGATCCAAAGATTTTCTTCTGGGCCCCCCAGAGGTTCCCAAAGATTTCCTGGCCCCCCCTAGGAATTACAATAAAATCCCCCCCAAAAAAGAAAAGTAAAATCAACTGGGCACACACATCGTTCAACCAGACATAAACCTATACACATATTTTGTTTTCAAACTCCACTGAAGTTTATTTCACACATCAGGTTGCAACAAAACACACTACAAACAATCTTTACAGTGAAACACTTTTGTGTAACTGTTTTTTTTTTTCCATTCATCCATAATGCTTCCCCATGCAATGGCACTGCGCCCCCCCTAAGGTGCGCGCCCCTCACTTTGGGAACCATTGCATTGATCAACCATTACATTGTAACACTGGCTGCATGTTTAGAGTTATTGTCCTGCTGGTGGGCAAATATCTATCCCACTCTCAAGTCTATAATATGTGTTCCTTAGCATTTGTTTAGTTCCATCCATTTTCTGTTTCCCTCTCACTAAGAAAAAACATCCATAGCAAGATGCTGCCACTACCATGTTTCACATGGGGCATGATGTGCTCAAGTTAGTTTTCCATCAATAAATCAAATCTCTGAATTACTGAAGTAAAATTACCAACAGGTGGACACTATTTTATTAATAGGTGAAATAAAACAATTGTGGAATAAAGTGTAAAAGAGGCTCAATGCAAATGCATGCCACACCTTTCAGATTTTTACTTTGGGAGTACCTTCCATCCACTTCACAGATTTGTATTATTTTTGAATGACTACAAAAACTCATAAAAAAATACACTGAAGTTTATGATTGTTAACAAATGAAAAAAATCAAAGCATGCTGAAGGTTTGTTACAGACTGCTGCAATTTATTCAAGTCAGCAGACAAGTAATGTTGCTACTTCTTGTTTCAGTCATTTCATTCCAGTGTTTTCAATTTTTTACCTGTTCTTATTATGTATGGTTTTGTTATAGAGTGCAGACACACTTGAATCACAGGCAGGATACTTCCAATAATCTTCTGGCATTCCCTAAAAATAGGAGAGTAAATGTTTCTCTAAATGTTGTATTTCAGGTAATAAAACTGTAATAGATTTATTTAAGAACCTAATGGCATTTATACTCTTTTTATCACCCCCCAAAAAGTCTTTACAGTCAATAGTGTGTCATGGGTGTGTCCCTTCAAACTACTCCTTCAAAAGTTGAAAAGTTGAAAAAAATAACAACTTCCCATGATTCATCATTTGCTTTTCATCTTATCATTTATTATTTTAGTAATTTGGCCAGTTAAAAACACAGTCAGCATGATGTGCAATCATGTGTTGTTTTGTAAGCTCCATTCTGTCATTTTCGCCAAGTGACGCTGATTCTAACCTCTGACTCTCACCTCCTAAAAAAGCTGTAAAAAAGGAGAAAGGAAATCATGCCTGTTAATTAATAATAACATGCTTCCAGGGCAGAGTATATTTCCTGGAGGTGTGTTTTACAGTCCAGCATTTGACAGCTCGGTTTGGGAGGACACAGAAAGTAAGCCATTAGCTCTACTTTTCTTTGAATTAAACTATGTATTTTGAATATTTTCACCTGGCTTTTTTGGGGGTTGTATGATAACCCTAAGGACTTTGTAGGCTTTTTTTTTTTTAAAACTGCTTTATCTCGTAGAGTTCCCAGAGGCTCGGCCTAAAAAAAGCATTCTTGTTTGTTTGCAAGTTGAAGCTGCTTTTCACATTGGCTGCTGGGTAGAAGTAAACAATGATTATGTTTTTCAGTGGACGAAAACAGTGTCAAGCTTAAAAATCTAAGCCAAAACCCTGAAGATGGCATCGACAACCATGCTTTTGAAGTTTTGGTAAGTATTTATTTCATTATCAGTCAAAGAAAGTAGCACCGTATTCCTTTTGCTTTCATAAAATGCCTTTATCTTGCTAGGAGGAGAAAACTACTGACACAAACAGCATCAAAAGTCAGCCTGTAAAATCAGGAAAGAAACTAGGATCATACCTCAGGTTTGTCCGATTATGAAATTTAAGTTTTGTGTTGGAAACATAGAAACTGTTTTGTAATTAGAGAGTCCTCCTGGATGTAAATGTTTATTATGCCCAGGAAGTCTAGTTTACACCTTTAGCATGTGGCTGTCCGTATAAAAAAAATCTGAACAGCATTTCTGCACTGCTATTGCCTCATTCAACATGAAGTGTTAATTGCAGTACAGTGAACCCTCGCTATTTCGTGGTTCACCTTTCACGGATTTGCGTAGTGCATTGTGTTGTGCTTTCTGATTGGCTAAACAGTCTCTCCGCTTCTTCTCTACCTAGATCCTAGTGTATAAACAACGTTGCGGTTTAATATGTACACGTACGTAAAACAGCTTGCCAAATTTTACATAATCGATGGTGGCATGTCGGTTTATAAGAATCTTTTTGCCCAGAAGAAAAAAGAGCGACCGCTACTACCGACAACTATGTTCTTCTCTCGAAAAAACACACCTGCTTTAGAAGAAGAAAAACAAAACAAAAAAAACAAAAAAAAACGCTACAGAGCGGAGTCAGGATGCAGCGGCTCAGTCAGAAGAGCAGTGAAATACACGCGAGTCACTATTAAAATTATTATTTTACAGTACAGTAGTTATTTGTAAAAAAAAAAAAAAAAAAAAAAAAGTTTATACAGTAGGCTACTTTTTATTTGTTAAACAAATGTTTGGGCCTGTAAAAAAGTTTTGCTCTTTGGTTTCAATGTATTATGGAGTATTTCATTGTATAATAGCCTAATTATAAAAAAATAATGGTTACTACTTCGCGGATTTCCCCTTTTTGGAACGTAACCCCCGCGAAAAACGAGGGTTCACTGTACATCCAAATCACGAAAACTTCAATCACTGAAGAAAGTTTTACTGATAGAAAGCATTAAAGAAAATGTAACATGCTTGTATTTTTAGTTTGTTTTTTTGCTTAATCTTTCAGTAAGATTTCCAAGCCAATTGATGCCACAGAACATTACATCAAGGATCACTCCAAAATCTTTAAGTACATTGTGCTGGGCATACTTGGAGCAGGTAATAAACCAAGTCTATTCATTTAGCAGAGATTTATTCGGTAAGACAATGTGATAAAAGTACCATTGGTGGAAGTGGTTCTACAACAAACTAAATAATTCCAAGTCCTGCTATTGTACTATTTTAAAAATATTTAATAGTTCGGTGGTGTTTGGAATCACTTATGTGGTACTTGTAATAGAAAAAAAGTTTGAAAACTAGTGCAGTAAGGACTTATGCACATGTTTTTGTTTGGTTCAGTTATTACAAGTAACTTATTTTGTACTCTTCCCTGCAGGATATGTGGCGTACTTTATTGCCGCCTGTGTGCTGAATTTCCAGAGGGCCATTGCTCTCGTAGTCCTAACTTGTCTGGCAATTGCTGCTGTATCATACGAACTTGTGAAGAAGCACAAGGGGAAAAGCATCAGCCGGTGTTTCAAACCCGCAGTTCGATGCTTCAAATCCAACCTGAAATGGCTAAAATGGTGAATAGTTTTAACATCTTTAATTGTATGTATGTATGTAATGTATTCTGTGTTAAAGCAGCCCCCTAAACGATGGCACATGTTAAACATCTAATGCATGTTGCTCTTTTGTGTCTGGCAGGGTTTTCATCCTAGCAGTCGTGGGCCTGCTTGTGGTGTGGCTTGCTTTAGACACACGCAAACGTCCCGAGCAGCTGATCTCATTCGGAGGTGTGTGCATGTTTATCGTGCTTCTATTCCTCTTCTCGGCTCACAGGGCAATGGTGAGTTCCCTTAGGCACGCACCGGCTCTAATCAACGATGAATAGTCCTTTACAACTCTTTTAAAACATGCATGGCTTCTATCAGTCACGTTTTCTGTTTCACAGAGACCTTGGATATCACTAAGCTTGGTTGCTCTCGTGATTTAATGATTCAGCTGAAGTGCCTCCCTGTATTAAGTGAATGAACATGCCCCAATAAAGTGATAAAGATAACAGCTTTGTTTTTGTAGATCTCATGGAGGCCAGTGTTTTGGGGTCTGGGACTGCAGTTCTGTATTGGACTGTTCATTATAAGAACCCAACCAGGTCTTGTAGCCTTCGATTGGCTTGGAAAACAAGTGCAGGTATGACTTTGTTTTTGTGGATTAAATGAGTCCATTAAAGAAAATATAGAAACAATACCATTTTTTGTTGTTGTACATTCACAAATAGGCTTCAGCTTTATAAAGAACAGTATATATTATAAACAAACAACATTTTTAAATAATATGAATATCTACATTATATCAGTAATAATAAAAGTATTCATTTTTTTAGTTTTTTAATATGTCCATATGTGCGCTTCTATTTCTCTACAATTTTCCCACTGAGTGACAGAGATTATTCTATTCTCAAAACATGTTTCTCTCTACTACATGCTTTCTTTATATGATAAACAGAGTTAGTGATGTAATATTTAACTAAGTGAATCTACATACACTCTTATCTTCAGCAATTTTATTGAGCATCCAGGCCTAAGTCAGCAGAATATGAGTACACACGTGCCTCCTAATTACTTTTTAAAGTGTGCTCCAAGTATCTACAAAGTTGTAAATTAACTTCATGTGATAAAACAGAACAACTACTTGTCATCTCCCTGCATGTACTTATAAAGTTAATAACAATTTTAAATAATTTACCCCTGTTTCTTTTATTACCTTTCTTTCATTTGTGCACCATATGATCACAGATTTTCCTTGACTACACCAAAGAGGGATCATCGTTTGTTTTCGGTGACCTGATTGGCAACATTTTTGCCTTTCAAGTGAGTGTGTAGGAAAACTCAAAAATATGAGCACTTTAAGTACCAAGTGCTGAATGTACTGAACTAATTTATGACTTTCCTATCAGGCTTTACCCATCATTGTGTTCTTCAGCAGCATTATGTCTGTCCTTTACTTTCTGGGTGCAATGCAGTGGCTCATTTTAAAGGTAAAAAATGTCTCTTAAAGCATCACACATATTTCTGTAGGTCTCTGTGTGTGTGTGCTATAATGTACTGTAACTCGAAGCCATGTGTTTTTGTCCATGCAGATCTCATGGGCTATGCAGATAACGCTGGGAACCTCGCCCACTGAGACCTTAAGCGTGGCAGGAAACATATTTGTTGGGCAGGTATGCCCTTCATCATTTTGCATCACTTTAAAGGAAATATTTTTAGTTTGGCAAGCAAATCAAGAATGATATCAAGTGTAGAAAAAAGCTGAAGTTTTTAAATATGCCTAATTACTGTTTATGTTTTTGCATTAGACTGAAGCTCCGCTGCTGATTCGACCCTATTTGAAGGACATGACCAAATCAGAGATCCATGCTGTTATGACTGGTGGTTTTGCCACTATTGCAGGCAGCGTCATGGGGGCGTTCATCTCATTTGGGGTGAGATAAAGTTCTTCACATGCCAGCATATTACAGGCACAGGCAGGTATCAAATTAAAATGTTCCACCTGTTCTCATTTAAAAAAAAAAAAGAAAAACAACCCTTTAATCTGTTGCCCATAAGATATTTGGAATGTATTTTCTATACAAAAGGGCGCTAGTTCATAGTAATAAAACGTAAAATATAAAGGAAGTAGAGAGTGAATGAAAATATACAAATGTAAATTCATAAAAGGCATGTTCAGGTAATTAATTTAAACAAAATGAAGGCAGCTTGTACGCCAAAAGTCGTGGTGCACATTACACAATATTACGTCCAGGGCCCTTGACCCTGGACGGTGGCGCTGATGCTGAAACCTCTTTCACTTCATTGTAGGTTAGAGTCTTGGTTGCTGCAGTGTTGTTTGGACACACTGAGGCTGTGTCCAAGCCTGAGTTGAAAGAAAAAATCTTCAACACCAGATTCTTGATTTTCAACCTCATTGGATTTATTGGTTTTATCATCACTTCACAAAGGAAAAGAACTAGTTAAATACACCTTTAAAATTCCCAAAAATAATATTACATCGACATTCTGACAATGGTAAGAAAATATGAAGGTCATACTATGATCATTATAATCTTGATTGGTCTTTGTTGCCTTAAGCAGAGTACTCCCAACTCCCTGTGCACAAATTGGGAGTATTCTGGGCTGGCAGGGGTTGTAGTTGACCTACAACATGTCAATGATAAAAACTGACTTCAAAAGATTACAATAAACTCAGTAGGTGCAAAAAAACTCGAAAAGGTTAACATAAACTTTCATGTTTTATGAAAGATCAGAACTTTCATGAACCATAGAAAATCTTTTTGTGCTGTACAAAGTATTCTCTCCTCCCCAGAGGAGGCTTGTAAAGATAAGTTCTTCTGTGGAAATAAACTTAAAAGAGCAGAACTCTGTGTTCCTGCCTGCTAAGTTTATATTAAGACTGAACCACATTGAAGCAGTTTTGATGATGTGTTGCGCTTTCTTTCTTGCACAATGACAATAAAAGGAATTCTGATTTGTCTCTACTGTTCAAATTTGCTGCAACATACTGGGAGATGATTTAAAAGACTTCAAACTAAACTTTACATATGCAAACCTACCATCACTTTCTGAACATAACAACATGTGTCCTATAAAGAAGGTACAGGTTTTATGCAATCTATCTTTTAAAATTTTATTGAACATGAGAAAAATGCTGACAATGTGTAATATTTAGAAAACAAAGACTGGAATTTGCTGATGTCAGTATATGTGAAATATTAAAACTAATCTGCCGAAATGTTCTTAAATTTAGCAAAACGTAGCAAAACCTGGGGAAAACATGTTGAGTATATGCAAACTTAATCTTTTTCAGATTGACGCGTCTTCGTTGATATCGGCCTCTGTGATGGCTGCACCATGTGCTTTGGCTATGTCTAAGCTGTCCTATCCCGAGACAGAAGAGAGTCAGTTTAATTCAGAAAAGAACATCAAAGTGGCTGCTGGGTGAGTTTGCACTTTCAGAGCATTCTATTGTGTTGTGAAACAGTAATCATCACTGTTAGTAAATCATGCAGTCTTGAGCCACACCCAAACCCGATTATTACCAACAAGGGTTACCTCTTTAACTTTAATGATAAAGTGAACATCACTGGAAAACTAACAGAATATTCTGATTCTGAGATATCTTTGATCAGAATGAATTGTTTTTCTTATCTTTTTTTTGACTATCTAAAACATTTAGGTGTAAAAACACACAAAATAAAGGTGCAAATATTTTTTTCACAGCACTGATTTAGTTGTTTGCTTTGTGTGTAAAATTGTTTTACAATTTATTTATCTTTGTAGAGATGAACAGAACATTTTGGAGGCTGCTAGCAGCGGTGCATCTGCATCTATAGGCCTTGTTGCTAACATTGCAGCTAATCTCATAGCATTTCTTGCTATCCTGGGCTTCATAAATAGCGCGTTGAGTTGGCTTGGAGGTATGGTCGGATATCCTGAAATCACCTTTGAGGTAACAGAAGCTAAATTTGCTACTTTACAGTTAATTATTGCAATATAATTTAGTAATTTAAAAAAAAAAGGTGCAAGCAATCAGGTATAAATTTAATTATTTCTTTGTTGCTGTTTGCAGTTAATTTGCTCATATGTGTTCATGCCCATCACCTTCATGATGGGAATACCATATGATGAGAGTTTCACCGTGGCTGAGCTTATTGGTACAAAGCTCTTCCTCAATGAGTTTGTCGCTTATCAGAAGCTGTCGGATCTGAAGAGTAACAGACTCAATGGACTTGATGAAGTGATTGGAGGCAAAAGAATGTGGATATCTGTAAGTATTACAGGTGTAACTTAATAAATTATATCAGAAGTTAATTTATTTTAGTAATTTATTTCAACAAGTAAAATCCATATATTATGTAATTTTAACTTTACATATAGTGACATACTGTACTTCAAGCGTTTATTTCTGTTAATTTTGATAATTGTAATTTATAGCTAATGAGAAGCCAAAATTCTTGTAGCATTACATAAACCAATATAAAAAGCTTTTTAATGTAGATAAATTATGTTTGGGTCTAAATATTGATGTTGAAAACTACTGAATTGACTGTTGTTCAGCAGACACAATACTCTGACAGAGAATTGTTGAGAAAAAGCATTTCCTTGATTTGAATGCATTTCTAAGAACATAGGGCAAAAAACAGAAGGAAAATAATGTTCAAGCGCCAAAAAAAAACCCAACAGAAAAAAACATGATTCTCTTGTTTCAGGTTCGTTCGGAGATAATTACAACTTATGCTCTCTGTGGATTTGCCAATTTCAGCTCACTCGGCATTGTGATTGGAGGCTTGTGTGAGTATCTTTGTTTTACATTATCATGTTGTTGTTTTTTTTAAACCCATAATTGAGTCTTTGTTACAGTAATATTTTCCTTTCTTTCCTTTTCACACGTTATTCTTATAGCTGCCATATGCCCACCAAAAAGAAGAGACATCTCAGCTCTGGTGGTGAGAGCCATGATCACTGGGACTTGTACGTCTCTAGTCAACGCTTGCATTGCTGGTAAAAGTCAAAAATTTGTTTTTGTGCAATTTCAGAGTCTGTTTCAAGGCAATGTAATAGACCAGATGTAACTTTGCTTTTCAGGACTCCTCTTTGTTCCCCCACTTGACTGTGTGCAGTTGTTTAAAACGTCTCCCTTCGCTGATACTGATGAAAATATTAAAAAGTGCTGCCAAGACTTATTTGAAAGGTACACATTTCTATTTTTATTTATGTAGTTCTTTATGATAACTGTGCAATAAAAAAAGGTTGTATGATACATCAGATTTGTTCTTACATTTCTAATTTGTTTTGCAGCACCATAAACAATGGCACCATCTGGTTTGAGGAACCTTGGAATACTGTTCAAAATGTCACAATATTTTTGTCAAACTGTTGCCAGTGTTGTAACATTAATGATGTGTCAGGTTGCATGTAGACATGACCAGCACAAAGAAAAAAATCCTCATGAAGTTTGCACTTGCAGCCTTTTAAAGCTGCTAAACTTCCTATAGTAAAAAAAAAAGAAGTAAATAAATAATAATCTTTGTGAGTTCCACCTGTTGATGAAGAGGCAACTGTAATTCAAACATTATGCCAAAAAGATCAAAACTGTTAGAAGGCATTTTGTGTGGATCTGTATTAGGCAGGTTCGTATTATTTTTAGTTGAGTAGATGTTTTCTTTCAAAAGGGAAAATATACGTACATCTGTCAAGGGCATGAAAAGAAATGTGAAAAAAGTGGTAATGTTAGTTTCTTTAAAAGTGTTAAATTACAATGCAAGTAGTTTTTCTTTTTGTTGTCAAAAAGAGAAAGTTATATCAGCTTGATTTTCTGTTCATTTTTAAACACATATAAAAGTACATCTCTGGCAAAGACAAAAGAAAAATTGGTCTGACTTTTCATATTATTAAGAATAATCTTAGAATAATCTTAAAAGCATAAAAAGATCAAATAACCCCTTATTTAGTATTTTATTGTTTTGTTTGTTCAGTTAGTTTTTTATTACAGGGTTTCTGATAAGAGTCTGATTACCAAAACATGCCTAATTTCAACTAGTAATTAGCAAATGTATTTGGATTCTTTTTATTTTCTGCATGTAGCCCAGCTTCTTTCTATGCAAGTGTATATATATATATATATATATATAGTAGTAGGAATAGAAAATGTAAAGGTTTTAATATTTGACATAGGAAATATTTTTTGATCTTTTTTTTAATTAAATTTGCTGTAATTTAATTTATTTAACACAAGTGAAGCACTTATTTTGCTTCAATAATTTATTAAATCCAAACTTTGGTGAATGTAAAAAGGTTGAATTAAAGTGTGTAGCAAATTTCAATACTGCTGATAATTGCAAAGTTGAATATGAACTTCTGAAAAGATTTGTAAATAAAACTAATGCTTGGATTTGATATGATTTTATGCATTTATTTAAAAAAGAAAAAAATACATCAGCTGACATTCTGTAAGATACCTAAGAGAGCACTCAGTGCAAACAGTCAGTTTTCTACATCTTTCCCCTCAAGAATATGTCACTTTTCTTCACACAGATGTTAGATTTTGTCCTTTATATGTACACATAAAAGCAATCTTTTGCCTCATTTAAAAAATTTCCCCAATTGTTGTGCTTTCTGGCAGTATTACAGATTCATGCAGTATGAAGAAATACTTCATTAATCATTAGCACTGAACCCATTCCAGAAATTCCTGAACATTTCTGTTTTTTATGTCAATTCTACAGAAAAGGCTTTTGTTAAAAATTGGTCAGATTTCTAGCTTTCCTTTTCTACTCAATCTTATTGTTTAAGATAAAATGCAGGAAAAGGAATCAAAGGATTCTTAAAAATTATTCCTGCTATTTTGTTGCTACTTTATTATTCAGCTACAGTTCACAAGTTAAGCTAATACAGCACCTTTTTACACCTATTGGCACTACAGATAATGATTTGTAAAAATTCATAAATTCTGCTTTAATTGCAACAACATACCAGGGATTTTGTTAAAACAATTGTGCTATCACAATGAAATGTGGATTTATTTCAACACATTTCATAAATCTTTCACAGCAGTCCTCATAAATGTGGAAAATATGATTTTCTGAACATTCACTGGGATTGTTTTACATTCAAACATATTGATTTGCAGATCAATTTACAAAAACATGACCTCAAATTCTGCAAAAAGTGATGAAACATACTGACTTGTAATAAATAGACTATATATATATATATATATATACACACATATATATATATAGTAATTATAAAACCAAAAGCAAAGTGCCCAATGAAACCTTTAGTGTTTCATGCTGCTTTTCCACACCGTGTGTTGGACTTTGGTGTTTAAAGAAATTAAACAAGATGCAATGGCAGCTTTAAGTGTACTAATATTTTTTTTTTATATATAATCTACATCACAGATGTACACACTCAGTAATAATACATACACATTCAGTGGCTGCGGTCAGGTACAGTACAACTTAAACTTTTAATTTTAAATACCTCTTTGTTGATTTTTCCTTTGTATTATTTGGCAGAGTTTGCTTGGAGACACTATTCTTTCCACTCACTAAGAAGCTAAGACTCTTGGGAAGCTGAAAAATATTTACTTTAATGGTTACAATAGTTTTCTTGAAAAGATTTAGTTGTATTGCACTTTTGACTTATGAAATAAAGGAAAGGATTATCTTCAACGTTGAGATATTTAGGGGATTCCCAATTTTCTTCATAAGCAGGATTTAATAACCTTTGGTGTGCTAAGCTTTTACTCTTTAGGGTCCTTGTCTTTTTAAGCCTGGAACTAGAGATGGGTCGCATATCTCATGATTCGTCATGATGGAATCAAATGAAAGTCTTATTTCCTACCTCAGGAAAGACCTTCTGCGGGCTTTTGTTTCTCATCTGAGTTATTATTATCTGTTTCTTGAGCTTTCCTGGCTACTTTTGGGCTAACGTTGGTCTTTCTAGACATCTGTGGGCTTTGCCCTTTTTTCTGCAACTGTGGGCTGTTGGAGCCTAGCTTTCGGTTGAGCAGGGGGCTTCTGGAGCCCTTTAGCTTGGCCGGTTGTTGCAGATCTGTTTTAAGCGCTCGAAGCCCAAGAAGTCCACAGTAGTAGTTGCATTGATGATACATCACGAACTGGTCAAATACTTCCGGGGAGCCACATTCAGTTAGTCCTTGATATCTGAAACACGGGAGGCAAATCTGGTTTTGCATTTTGATTTTGAAGCAAACAATCAGAAACATCTGCATATTGAGAGGGAGATACAAACCCTTTCGACTTGGTGGCAACTTTAATATTTGTAATTTTTGTTTCAACGCCTACAAAAATAAAAGAATATCAATAAATCTCTTTGCATTAATCACAAATTACATAATTGATCACTTTTTCCTTAATAACTTATATGTGTGGCTTACCTTCCAGTTGAGTGACCAGCAAATTTCCATGTGTCCACTGATGGATCCAATGCTGGAAGGTGCAGCATTTCTGATCCAGCTCTGAAATGTTTTGTGAAAACAGCTTGCCTTTGAGATCTATGGTACAATATTTCCCAAAGTCTCCTGTAAGATCAGTCTCCACTGTGGCATATGGCACAGAGTTTGCAGGGCGGTGAATTAGATACCGAGGGATAACTCTGTAAGAACCAAGATATGTTACTAGGGTTATCAAAAGTAGCGTATTATAGTTTTATACTTCAGTTGTACAAGCAGTACTTACTCTAATGAAAAGCCGAAGTTTTCATTTACTCTCGCTTCAGCTGCAAATATTTTACAGTATTCTCGGATCATGTCTTGGACTTTACACTCCTTTAAAAAAAAAAAAGTTGTTTACCATATTTTGCTTAGATTTGTCACATTGCAATTTGAATTGCACTCACTTGCTTTGCAATGTCCAAATTTCTCTCTGCAAGGGTGCTCTCCTGTTTGGTCCCGTAAGCGATGGGATTTCGAACTTTAATGATACAGGTGCTTCCGGACTCAAAGATGGGATCAAGGCCATAGATAACCTTCACCCTGCTGGCTTTGTGAGTGCAGCCCTCCCCAATGTGGACAGTCTCGGTAAAAAGGCGACCAAAGTACTTTTCCCCCCAAGTGCCGCTGTCTGCCAGGCCTTTGGTGAACACCAGTGGGGTCATCTCGATCTCCTCTCCAACTGGAGAAAATATATAGAGGAATGCTTTATTGTCCCTTGCAAATCTATTCAGTGTTTCAACGTTTTGTCTCAACACAACAACAATGCATCAATGTATTTTACTGGGATTTTATTTAATAAACCAAAGTGTTTGATAATTATTCAGTGACTGGAAAAGGATATATTGTTTTAAAAAATCTTTTACAAATCCAAATCTGAAAAGAGTTTAGGCTATTTCTAGTCACCCCCTTCTACTTGACTACACCTAAATGAAACCCAGTAGACAATAAAATTCTGTAGTTATATTTTTAGTAAACTGAGTCCCCCCTGTATGTATTTTGATCTCAGTATAAACATCTGTGACCCTCTGTTAGAGCCACAGAAGTTTGTTGGAGGACATTAGTGAATCAACAGCCTCATGAAGACCAAGGAGGAACACAGGTGGGCTTAAAGCAGGGTTAGGTTAAAAAAAAACAATAATGTGTTTTTTTCTAGATTTAAGAAGCAATGAAAAGTACCTTCCAAGTCCTCCTTGAGTAAGAATTCAGACAGAACTGCAAAAAAAAAAGGACAAAAAATATTTTAAATTAAATTGAATTATATAATTTAATCAATTGATTGCTTTTCTTACTTTCTTCACTGAGCAAAAAGTCAGTTGTGTCGGTCCCATATTCATTACTGATTGAACACCCATATACTCCACAGTCTTGGCTTGATGCATGCACAACTGCCAGAGCTACTTGGCTTTCATCTCCTCCACTAAGAGAGAAAAACGAAATGAGAGCCTCGTTAGATTTACATTCAAATTCATCAAAAATCCACAAGGTGTCACTCTAAGTAAGGAAGTCACGTTATGTGGAAGCAGTCTGCTGACACAGCAACCAGTAGCACATATATAGACCTTATAATGCACCCATGAGATGGGAAAATATTGTGTCATATTACAGTTTATGTGTCTAGCCAGAGAATCGCCCCTCTGTGCCATGGCTGTGGGATTCACAGTCACATGAGCTGGTCAACTCTGCAGTGAAAATATGAGAATGACAGAGGACCATGGGGATGGGGGTCCAAATAATACTTATTTCCTAATTGTCTTGATTTTACAACTTGTCCAGCTTTTGGTTGTCAAAGATCGCATCATGTAAATATAATTTAGTTTATGTCTTTAATTTATTTTTAGTATGTCTAAAAATGTTTGTGGTTTGATCTTTGGTGAAACATCTGTGGGGGGGGGGGGGGGGGGGGGGGGGGGGTTACCTTCTCTTCATCTCTAGTATTTCTTCCTCATCCTTGAACCACTTAATGGTGGAGTCACTAAGCACATTGAAGAACTGACACCACAGCTTCAGGTGTCCAGAAGCATCTGGGAAGGGCTCTCCTCTGATCTTGCGGATAACTTGGGGAGCTGGTGAGAAACAGTGTACTTAAAATCAATAAACACTGTAAAAGTATGTGAAGAACTTATTGGGGATTTCCTTCCCAGGACATATTTTATTGAATGTTAAATTCTGAAAAACAAGTTGACCTAAAGTTCTTCCTAGATAGCATTACCTATTTCTTAAATCATAGGACAAAATTATGAATGAAAATTATTGATTGTTTACCTTTCAAAGGATCTGTCTTCTTTCCAGCTGGTTTTTCCTCTACCTTAGTGCTGGTTGGTTCTATGGTGGGAGTCTCTTCCACAACCTTTGGCACTTCCAATGTAGCCTTTCTGCGACTCATCAGTGGAGAGCGCCTCTCCATTGGTGGAGTCTTCTGTCCCGTGGAGGCTTGTAGCAACGCAGCTCTGCGAGCCTGGCTTGGTGACATATAGGGACTTTCCTTCTTGCCCTCTAGCACACTAAACACTGCTCCCTCCAATTCTTCTTCTCTTTTTGGGATAAAGATTTTGCGTCGTGCTCCAGAGGCCAACTCCTCAGGGGTGGCAGAACGTATAAGTGTCAGGCTGTCCCGGCGCTTAAGCCGAGGGCTGCTCTCACAGGAGAGAGATGATGTTGGCGTCGACCCCCCGCTGAAATCTTCATCTGCCTTGTCGCTTTGTCGATCTTCCACAGAGATTGCAGGGACGTTGGCTGTAGTCTCGTTGTCCAACTCTGGAGCTGCTTTGGACATAAATTTGCGTAGACTGGATGGACTTAAAGATGGGTATGTTGGGGGCTTGGAGCTTAGTCTTTCAACAGATGGTCTGTTTTTTAGAAAATCCTCAACAGAACTCTCTCTTTTGCCATCTTTTGGGGACTTTTGCTTCAGTGCTTCAGGAACAATATTGTCATCTGTTGGTTTACTAAAAGTTGGCATACTGCCACCAACTTTTAACATTGGAGTTTCACCAACCATACTTGGTGTGTTCTCTTTTAGGCTCTTATCAGAGATTTCCTTTAAGTATTTTTTTCTTTTAGGTATTTCTGGCTTCTCACTCAGGTTTTCAGTTACACCTTGCTTTGTTCCCCTTGGCGTGTCAGCTGAAGTTTCGGTTTCTGTCGTCTTGGTGGGAGCAGGCGGTTTAAGCTCAGCTCCGCTTTCATGACAAGAGACTGATATTGGTGGAACCACAAACAGAGTCTCTGTTTGAGTTTCGAAAGCCTCATTTTCTGTCCCACCTCCACTGCTGATACTCAATGTATTACTCTCAAGATCATCACTGCAGGAAACATTTATAACAGGAATTGAAGCACATTCCATGAGAGGGAGCTGTGCACTGCTTTGGTGTTCGTCCATTTCTTGAGCAACTTCCTTTAACTTTTCTGTAGGTGAGAGGTCATCAGTATGCTGCATTCCTCTCTGCGTGGGGATTGTGCCTGGGAAATCAGCCTCTCTCTGTTCTTGGATTCCTGTCTTTGACTCATGAGTTTCATCATGTTTTTGCAAATCATTTAAGCCTGGCTTGTTTTGAACCAAAATACTTAGAGGCAGAGTGCACTCTTTCAGATCAGGTTCCATTGTATTGATGGTTGGAATTATAAATTCTTCGCTCATGTTCATCTCTGGCATAGGCAGTTTAATATCTGGGATGTCTTCAGTGGTAGATATTTGGACTGATGGGATATTTACCGTGCTACAATCATGCTCTGCACTCCAAGCTAAGTCATTGCTTTTTGAATAAGAAGCTTTACTGTGTTCCTCTAGAACATAAGTGCTGTTTGCATTGTCTTCTGTTACTACAAGTGTCTTTGGTTTGCTCAACTCTTCATCATTCAGTATCGTGTCTTTTATTGACTCTAGCTGTGAACTTTCACTCCTCACTTCTCTATTATCAACTTGTAGAGACAATTGCTCTTGTGTTTTTAGGCTGTTGCACCAATTCATTTTCACATCATCCCGTGAGGCAGAACTGTATTTCTCTTTTACCTCACACATCTCCTTGAAATTTAAACTGGGTAGGGTTTTACGTTGGTGGTCTTCTGCGATTTCCTCAACCACAGTGGCTTGCTCACGTTGACTTTTTAGGTCACCCATTTCTAAACATTGTGGGACTTCAGAGGGCGGATATGCAACATTAGCTTCCTGAATTAGCGAAGAGCGTTTGGCCTCTTCTTTTAGATGATCTTTCTCTGCACTGTAAGCTACCGTGGCAGGAAGAGCAGGCAGCACCCTATTCGGTGTTTCAGATTCACACTGCTTGATTTTGTCTTCTGGAAAACAGAATGATATATTTGTAATCTCAGATTTGTTTATATTCAAGCAGGGTTGTTTGTTTGATTTCACTTCAGCTTTCTCTTCCTTAGATAGCCTGTGGGAGGAGTGATACTCTTGAATGTCAGGCATTTCTTTGTCCACATTAAGAACACTGGCCTCCTCCTTTTCTAAAGTTTCCATAAGTGCTACTCCAGGGTTATGGTTTTCTGTTAATGAGATAACACTTTGAGGTAATGTGCAGTAATCTTCTACCTTAAGAAGGGGGGGTAGAAGGGAGTATTCTTTATCTTTTTGAGATAAAGAGTCATCTCTTCCAGAATCTGGATTAGGCTTTTGAAGAACAAGCGGTCGACCTGTCCCCTGATCTTGTGGTAGCTCTTCTTCTATGGTTGAAACTATTTCTGAGTTTTTCTTTCCTTCCTGTTAGAACATGAAATAAAAAGTAATATTATTAATTCTACATCCCCTCCAGTAGTCTTTCACATAGCCTAAAAATAGTTTTGAAACAGAATTTGCTTGCTGCACTACATACAAACACCTACTATATTACATGCATGCAAGACCTGTTTTTTCTCAGTCTCTTCAAAATGTCCTAACTGCCTATAGGGCTAATAATAAATATGTATTTTTTTTATTTTTTTAAATATATTAGTGTAAATATATTAGAGGTTCTTAGGATATTACCCATATTATTTGGCTAGTTTAGACAAAACCAGTTAGTGGGTGGCAGCCAACAGGTAGCAGATTAAAAAAAAGGTCAGGTCAAATCAAAAGCAGGACAAGAAAAACATCATCAGCAATGTTTGTTTGTAAGAAAATGGAAAGATCTGCAGTTTTTGCAGTATGGATGAAAGATCTCTCAGAGACAACAAGGATAGAAAAGTTGTACTGATGTTAAAGTAAAAAAAAAAAAAAGACTTTTCTCCTCTAAATAAACAGTGTATAAGGCAGTGCATTCAAGCTTTACATTTATGAATTCTCTGAGGTTTCTCCAAAATCCAAACAACTTGCTTTAATGTATGCAGAGAGATATGTTAAGGTCTCAATGATTACATGTATGAAAAATCAATGCAAAAAAAGTCATAAGTCAGCTTTATGTTTCTAGTAAATACATAATCACTGCCTCTCTTAGGGTGGGCAGGTGCTCTTTCACACCTGCCCAAATGACTCAGGATATTTCAAGAAACAAACCGTGGTCTGCTTAAAATGAAACAATCACTGTTGACATTAAAGCACCTCCAGAATAGAGAATAATGTCTTTGAAAAATATGAAAATCCATAGAAAAAAATGTGTTTAGTGTTGCATAGCTGTCTCAGTACTCTGGGTCTTCCCCTGACTGGCTTGTGATGTCTCCCTCACCTAAGAACCTTAGAATCTTAGTGAGCAGCTCAGTTTGAACTCATCCCAAAAAGGTTTATCCCACTGGGACAAAGACCTCTGATAAACACTTTATATTGCATTGTGATCATTGTTTTTCTTCGCATAGTATGCTGCTACATTTGCTTATGTTTGCATACAGCTCCAGCAAGTAGTCAAGCTTTTTCTTCACTACTTGGATTTGTGCTCAGCATTACTTTGTACTATTTTTAAGCAATATTACATACGTGATTCAAATTGAGGAAGCTGGCCATCTAAGAAATTGGAACAGAACATTCAGCCTGCTGGTATTAGGATTACCTAAGATAAAAAAGTGCTTCTGATGAAAATGTTGACTTTCAGAGAAAGACATAGGTGTTAACCACAGATGCAGCTCTACAAGCTTGTTCAGTAAGAGACAGCACACGTGGTCCTGCAAAAGTTAAGTACTCTTCAGTTTTATGTTAGTGGTGAAAAAGCTGACAGAGCAAAGCTGGTTCCTAATCTTGGTTCATTTTCCTTTTCACTCTCAGAATAAAATAGGGATAAAACTTAAAATTAGACCAGAAAATGCTTTTCTTCAGGCTCCTGAGAGACCAATAAGATATTTACAAATGTCAAATCTTTAGTGAGTTTAGATAACATTTTTATTTGTTCAATTCCTTGTCACAAAACATCAACTACTGTAATTTGTAGTTGCATGTCATTAAATTAGTAATTAGGGTAGCAGTGTCTTGTTTTTATATTTGTATTGTGGTTTTCTTAATATAATATAATCTTCGTAAGATTTAAGACTTAATTATTGTCTTCATTAATTACTAGTTCCTAATTATTTTTAATGGCTGTTGCTTAATTTAATGTTCTTAATCCCATATATTTCATGATTCTTTATTTTTAAATAGGATTATGATAGCTTCATAGAAAGTTAATCAAGTTATTCTTCATATTAAGAAGAATAACTTCTTAATATTAAGTTATTATGACAATGAGACTGGATTTTTGAAGAAATATGAACATATTTTGAAACAGCTTACTTATGCTGTATAGATGCATAGGTGGTAAACAGACACCTTCTTTAAAACATTTCTGAGCCAAGTTGTGGGATCATAATATTTTTAAGAAGCTCATTAAAAAGAACTTACAGCATTGACCTTTGACAGTGTGACACATTTAGACCCAGACAAGTATTTCTGTTGTAAATCAACAGAAGCATTGACACTGACAGTTCCTGGCAGACTTCGTATTACAATGCCATCATATACAGCCAAGCAGACAGGCAAAACTCTTTGGTCATTTAATAAAGCTGATCAGTTATTAAACAATGATGAGAACAAAAAAATGACTTTCAAGTCAATAAAGTATTCAGTTTTATAAGATGTCAGTTTATTTTAGGACACTGACCTCATGTCACATGTAAGGTAGCTGAAACCAAACGTGTGTACATACGGAAAGGTCCAATAGCATGTCTAGAAGTCTGGATTCAGAAGTTTTTGTTTACTCCAACTACTTTTAATCATTAATCAAAGGTCCACAGCTCTAACTACAAAAAATTCAAACAAAACAAAACACAAACACCACCCCCAAAAGAACTGCAGCAGAGTTTAGAAGTCCTTGCGTGCTCAATTAAGTCAGACACAGGAATTCCCCACATTGTAGGCAAAGGTGTGCTGTTTACACAAAGTACTGTGCAGTGAAAGAATGACAAATCTGTGTAAAAACAAAAAACAAAAAATCTGCTGACAGATATTTTTTTTGCTGTCACTAGGTTGTGTAACATAACCTATGATAGACAAACATTAAATGACTTACTGGTGAAACACATGTAACACTTTAAACATCAACATACATAATCGTCTTTTAATGCTTTCGGTGTTCCTGCTTGTGGTGTTCACATGTTTCAGTTTTATACAGAAGGCATCCAGCAGCCACGTGTTTCCTCGTGACAACATGCTTGGCTCACAGTGACTATGAGGAAAACAAGAAGTGACTGCTTTCTGTGGAAAGGGAACTGGTGTCACATTCAGTACAAATTAAGTGCATTGACATTGCTGTATAAATAACTGCAACAGCCATTTGCGAAAAAAAACACTTAACTCTCTCCGATGACACAATCATAGAAGTCGTATGCTAAAAACTTTATAGACGTGCAAATAAACATATTTACTTCAGTTCCCTTTTTCACAGGAGACAGATAACCTAAGGAGCCTGAGTGAGACAAAAAGTAAATTCATAATGATGATTACATTTTTTTTTTTTACCACTCCAGGGGGTCTTTTGTGGTCTCTAGTGTCCCTTATATGAAAGTAGGCTGACAGGAAAGGGGGAAGGAGAGGGATGAAGACATGCGGCAAATATCGTCTGGTCCGGGAGTCAAATCCGCGACAGCCGCGTCGAGGACTCAAGGCCTCCAAACATGGGTCGCGCTATCCCCTACGCCACCATGGCACGCCCAATGATGATTGAATTTATGAAGAAAATGCCATTTATGAAAAAATAACTGCCACTTAAACCTAGTCACTGTTTATGCCATCCATTGCAGCAACAACTGCTAGTTATTTATATTGATACATAGGAAAAACAACCATTCCTGCAAGCTTATACCTAAATGCATATTTTTTGGACTATGATAGGAAACCACATTACCCAGAGAGAACCTTTGAGTGCACAGGAACAATATGCAAAATCTATGCACATGTTCACATGTTTCAGTTTTATACAGAAGGCATCCAGCAGCCAAGTGTTTCCTCGTGACAACATGCTTGGCTCACAGTGACTATGAGGAAAACAAGAAGTGACTGCTTTCTGTGGAATGGGAACTGGTGTCACATTCAGTACAAATTAAGTGCTTTGACACTGCTGTATAAATAACTGCAACAGCCATTTGAGAAAAAAACCACTTAACTCTCTCCGATGACACAATCATAGAAGTCGTATGCTACAAACTTTACAGATGTGCGAATAAACACATTTACTTCAGTTCCCTCACAGGACACAGATAACCTAAGGAGCCTGAGTGAGACAAAAAGTAAATTCATAATGATGATTAAATTTTTTTTTTTTTACCCTTCCAGGGGGTCTTTTGTGGGCTCTAGTGTCCCTTATATGAAAGTAGGCTGACAGGAAAGGGGGAAGGAGAGGGATGAAGACATGCGGCAAATATCGTCTGGTCCGGGAGTCAAATCTGCAACAGCCATGTCGAGGACTCAAGGCCTCCAAACATGGGTCGCGCTAACCCCTACGCCACCATGGCACGCCCAATGATGATTGAATTTATGAAGAAAATGGCATTTATGAAAAAATAATTGCCACTTAAACCTAGTCACTGTTTATGCCATCCATTGCAGCAACAACTGCTAGTTATTTATATTGATACATAGGAAAAACAACCATAACAAATATAAGCATAAAATATGCATTTTATGCTTATACCTAAATGCATATTTTTTGGACTATGATAGGAAACCAGAATACCCAGAGAGAACCTTTGAGTGCACAGGAACAATATGCAAAATCTATGCAGAGATCCTGGTCTAGTTTATGCAAGATGTAACTCAACAGACATCTTCCAAAAAGTTCCACATTTTGGGTCACCAGATTTCCACAAAAAATTCTTAAAAGATCATCATGATATTTTTTTTCTTTTAGGAATGTGAGGCAAGCCTTTGTGGCCTTTTTGGTCAGCAATGGTTTTGGTCTTGCAACTCTTCCATGGATATTATGGTTTCCTGGAGTCCCAAAGGCTTGTAACCATCTTTTTTTGAATTTCTTTTGATTGGGGCTTTTTGAGTTCTTTTAGCCTCCTTTCTTAGATTAGTAAGTTCTCTTTATGTGATTTCTAGATTCTACAGCTCTGGGTGTGGCTAGATAAACAGAACCAAGATATGTTCATTCATGATACAACAAGAGGGCAATTATTTTTTCACATAAAGCCAGACTGGTTTGCAATGCCTTTTTTCCATTAATATAAGATTCTGCATGAAGGCACATACGTTTTCACAACACTTTTAGACAGTCAGATATGGAGTATAGTCCAAGGTTTAAGCTCAGCAAGAACATGCGTGATTGTGTTTCAAGCGTAGCAAACTTTAAATATAGCAATGTTTCGTCAGAAGTGAAACAATTCTCAAATGAGCAGAGTAAGATGACTAAAGAACTGCCGACCACCACCCTCTTGGCTGCATGAGGAAAAGGTTTATTTTAGGACACCCAAAGAGGGAGGTGGTTGGGGGTCAGCGAGGAATCTGACCACAGTGACATGGCCCTCCTTTCATGCTGGAACCTGCCCCTAGACTCTCTACGACTCCTTGCCGAACCTGCCCAACCATCTGCCAAGCAAAGTAATGCAAGAGCCGTTTCAGATGTTCATGTTTCATCATAATCTCTGACGCACCAGTGTTCCAATCAGAAAGGCCGACATCGAAGATATTTCACCTGCTGTCTCGCACTGTGCAGTTTTGATGTCCAATATTCCCCACCCCCACATGCATCAACAGCAAGTTTGTGATAACTTCCCTATTCCACTCTCCACACACGCACCCCCACACACACTAACTCTCGACTCTGCTCACTCATAGATGACTCACGTTATCTGTAGTATATCAGTGACATTACACTGTATGCCATGAAGTAATTGCACTGTCTAACTTTTTCACATGTGAGAGGAAAATAGCAAACGATCATAAATGTCTATGTGCATGCTATGTTATGGTTACCTGATGTTAAGAAATTAACATGGTGTAGCTCAACTTTGTTTGATAAAACCATTTCTTAATCTGGAAATGACAGATAGCGGCCTAGAGAGACTGCCTACTTACCTCAGCTTGAACTTGAAACCCAGACAATGACTTTTTCTCCACTGGACTGCTCCTCTCTGCCTCTGTAGATTCCTCCATGGCCTCCACAGTCTCATTAGCCTCTTCTATTCTCTTTCCTGCAGATTCATTCACGATCTCAGGAATCAGTTTATGATCTTGTAGTAGACCTGTGTCTTCACAGTTAAATTGAATAGGTTCTGCTGGTGCTGCTTGTTGTTTCACAATTTCTGAGGGTTCTGATGCCTTATCTGTCTCCATTGGTACAACATCATTTTCCAGGACCTCAGAACTATGCCCTGCTTGCAGCTGAAATGATGGAGGCATACCTGGTTCAGGGAGAACTGTTGAGTGGTCAAAATGTTCATCTTCATTGTCCGTGTGCGAGATATTGTAAGAGTCCTTCTTGCTCTTACCAAAAAAGAAGTCCTTAACAGAGTGCAGCATTGAGGATATGGAGGTATGAATGTTATGCTGGTCATGATCCTTTTGACCCTTGCTGCAATGTTTGACTTCTGAACTACTGGGCTTCTGGAGTCTGCTGTGAGTTATTGTGTGTGCTGCCTCTGGTTGGTTTTCCTTTTTATTTTCTTTGTCTATCACTATTTCCTCTTGTCTCCTTTTCTCACTTATGCATTCTTGCTCATTCTGCTCTTCCAACTTCTCCTCAGTATCATTTTCCTTATTATCTCTTAAAGTAACTATGCTCGTCTCTTTCTCCTCCTGACTTTCCTCACCAGACTGGGTCTGAATAGTCTCTGCCAAAAACTGTGCCAAACTGATTCCGCCATCATATGAATTTTCACCTCCGTTCCCCATCATATGGCTTTTACTAATGTTGGTGTTGACCCCAATATCTACACCATTTGACATCTTTATTCTCTTTTTAGCCAATGTTTCTGCTGACTCTTCTTTCCCCAAAGAATTGTTTACAGAGGCGATGTCTCCTGCATCTTTGCCCTCTGCAATAAGTGCCTTTGATTGAGCTACATCCCCAGGCTGCTCTGCTGTGGCAGAGTTGTTCACCACTGGCTTCTCCTCCAGTGGTGGCACAGAGCGTTTCCTGTATGGATGCTCTGGGCTACTTTGCTGCTCTTCTTTCTTAATATTTTCTTTATTGTCCTTCTTGCCTTTCTCCTCGATGTCTCTTTTCTTCTTCTCTGCTTTCTGCTTGAGTTTAGCAAAGAATCGCTGGTGGATCTTGTACTCATTCATGGTACCGACCTCCAAAACTCCAGAGCAGGAGACGATACCTTTGCTATTGCTGGCTGAGACCTGGTAGATCGCTGCATCATCCAATGTACAGCTGAAAAAAGAAAATCCTGTTCTTATATTCTGACTTTGTCATTGCATCACTCTGAATGCAGGAATTACAACATTAATGTCACATTAGTGTTGGACTTTATCCAGTGCATTTAACCCATTCTTTTTTGGTGAAATGATGAGACAATAAACAGCTTTAATACATTTTAAAAACAGAATTTAGGTCTCCTATTGTTAATTTTTTTGAGTCTAACATTTCAAAGACATACAACTCCAGTAATATTTGGATAAATATCTGTCAGTGGGTTCTGGAGAAACCTAGCTCTTTCTAGAATCATCAACAAACTTCTGGTATGTTTCATGATTGATAAGTGGCCACTGTTCTAATTAGAAACATTAGAACACATTTAAATTATTTGGTTTTCTGTTATTGGCAGTATAATCCAAATATTTGTAATTTTGTTGAGGCAGTTCCAGACGCTTGGTGTTAGTCTACTATATTCATTACAAAGCCTCTTCTGAGCTTGTCCTGTTGGAACACCCACTTGTGTATAAGTTTCAACTCTTAAGCCAAAGGTTTGATGATGAAGATGATAAACTGTATCATGCTCCTGTCTCACTGGCAGCCCAAACAGATCCCCTGCAAGATGCCACCACGAATCTTCACAGCTGAGGCACTGTCCTTAGATTTGAAAGCTTCAAATCTAAGGACAGGAGTCAAGAGGGGCACCTTGACTCCTACAAATAATTCTTGTGACAGGGATCAAAGAGCTCAATCTTTGTCTCATCTGACTATAAGAGTTTTCCCCAAAGGTCTTGTTAATGCAGGCAACAACTAATTTCAGGGAATCACTTTTGCAGCTTCTTTATTGGTCATCATGTTAAAACGATGACCAAAGAACAGCCAATTTAAATTATATATATATATATACTGTATATATACCTGTGTGCATTATATAACACATATAAATTCATATATAACATTTTAATTTCATTCAAGCTGCCAGTTGTCTGATCATTCAACCCAGGAAAAAGAATGATTGAAACACATTATTAAAAGCCCAGGATTAAATGTGATTCATGGCAGTGATGGGTGTATGTAAACATCAGACTCACTGGCACGCTATATGATTTGGACAAATTCCTTAGACATACTTGTAAATATGAAGAGTGTGAGTTTTCCCATTTCGGTGGATTTCATATTTAGGGAGTCCACAGTAGCGATCCATTTCCATGTCATCCTTATACCATTTCAGTTCTGGGGCTGGGTAACCTATATTAAAAAAATAAAAAAATAAATAAAGTCCTCACACCACAAAGTGCTGCATTACAAATGTGAAATTGTCTACGCAGCATATTCTCTTGAAAAGCTACGTGGTAACATAATAAACTCAACATGGATCTACTTTATTATTGCCTCTATGAATAATAGAGTCAGCATGTTTCATGTCTGTTGCATCATGTTGCTGATGTGCCAAACACTTAACAGCTGCTGCAGCCAGATGGTCCCACCCAAACAATCTGCCTGCAGTTAAAAACACCCAGAACCAACCAGTCTATTGTGCTCTTAAATTCCGGAAGTATCTAATATAATGCCCAAGGAGTTAAATCCTGCCCTTTGTTTCCATATTAGTCACATCCTGTGTCTTTGTGTGTATTGATCTCTTCAACCTGAGAAGTTTCAGTTTCTCAAAAACCAACAAGAATTTCTTGTTGGTTTTTGACAAGACAAGACGAGGAAGCGGCTCTACCTGATACAACGCAGGTGAATTTCACATTGCAGTTTTCTGACACAGCTTTAGATTTCAGCGTGGTCTCAAAAGATGGCTGTATGTCCTCAGTCAGCTGAGCCATAACACTGCACAGCGTGCTCCTAGAAGGAAACACGGCCACATTAGAGTCAGTGTCCTCTCCACCTCGGTGCAGTACATTCATGGGGTGCTCTTAAGCAACATGTTAATGAAAATGTCTAGTAGAGGCGAGGTTGTAAAAAGGAAAAAGGTGACACAGAAACATGTGAGAGATCAAGCAAAACAAAGGTGTCAACTGAACTGAACACTGGGCAGTTAAAACGCGTTGGCTTCATTCTGGGGATAAACCAGTTTTTGTGGTTAACATGTTAGTTGGGATCTCGGGAGGAATGTTTTAAAATAGGGAATTACCTCGCTGGTCTGTAGTGAGAATACCTTGAATAGCTATTCAGAAGGAGGCAAATGAAGGAGCGTCAGTGAATAATTAAAATCTGGATCATCTTAACTCACCTGGCCTGTTGTAACTACGCTCCTCTTAAGGTACAAGAACCACTTTAACTCTAAGATAGTTTGCAATTTAAAACGGAAACTTTTTTTGGATCAGCCACTTTGGGTACTCAGTATGATAACATTCTTGTGCTGAACATTGTTTATTTACATTTCCACCTACATTTTTTTCTGCAGGTCTTAGTGATTGTTTAACTTGACCCGTCTGACTCAGAGACTACCATGATAGCAGCAATGCAAACAAAGACTTGGATCATAAAAGAAGTTCCCCTACCTGTTTTCAGGCCTAACATTGGACAGATAAGTATTGCGGCTCTCAGATCGGCCGTTGGAAGAGCTGCCTTCCTCTTCACTGAAGCTGCTGGTTCTCCCATTGCCAGAAAATGAGCGAGTCATTGGCCTTCTGGAAGTCATTGTCCACTAAGGCAATAAACAAAAAAAATATATAGAAAAAAATCCCAGATATATAAACCTGTGGTTAAAAAATATACGATGAAGGAGGGGAAAAAGGGGGGCTCAAAATGAACTGAGCTGTCCATGTAAAAGTTCCCTGGGAAATAAAAAGATCCTCTTCAGCTGAAGGACCTGTGGGTGAAAATAAAGTAAGTTTATAATACTAACAGAACCTTTTACTCAGAGACAAAGTTTAGACTAAATGTCCTTTGACCAAGCAAGCTCTTAGATTGAAGTGAGTTATAAATAGTATGCACTATCAAGTTGAACTGTTCGTGGCTAAGGCACAAACATAAAATCAGCTATTGACTTCCATGTCACAAAAGCAGAGCCAAAGCATTTGTCTCTATGAAAAAGGTTAGACTATCCAGCTTACCATTGAGTGGTTGTCGGTATTGCTTTGGGGCTAGAGTGTGTGAGGAAAATCTGTAACCGCCTATCATAGACATGCATGTGTTGCCAGTGGGGGCCCTATTAATAGCACGCCCACAAATAGGTGCAGGAGAACATCAGATTTTCCAGAACGAGGCTTTGGCCTAAACAAAGAAATGAAAACCAAAAGTTATAACCATATACACTTTGTCATAGAGATCACTTTTAATTGAAAGTCATCAAGAAAAAAAGTCATTGCTTTGTTTGGATCCAACTCTGCTGGCTTGAAGCAATGGATTAAATATACACTTGATCATGTCAATGCAATAAGGTTCAAAATGCAGCTGCTGCGAGTTAAAAGCTTACATCCAAAGTCTTTCTCGGGAATCACTGAAGGACAACACCTGCCATACAAGCTCGCATCAAGAGAGATTACCAGAGAAGGACTTAAAAATAATAAATCAGTCAATAACTGAATTGCTCAATAAATATATACATATGACCCTGAGAGGAGGTGTTGTTGGACACATATTTCCCATAGAGCTATTTCTAGTCCATGGCACTGTGAAGTGTTTGAATTGGTTAAATTCAGTGTAGACAAGAAAAATATAACTATTTGAAATTATTTCTGTTTTATGTTTTCGTTTTTTTTTTACTTTGGTGTGTGGACATTTTGAATTATTCATTTTGCTGCATGTCTACAGCTTGAAAAATATGGTTGTTTCAGTCAAAATGTGATATCACATTTTGACCCTGAAACAATCATATTAGATATATTTTAGTAAACATCATAAATATCACTAACATTTATGATGTTTACTAAAATATATCTAATTTAGACAGTTTTCTCCTCACAATGTAATGGGGAAAAAAAATCTAACTGGTTAAACAACATAAAGTACTAACATGAAGATCTTTTGAAAAATATGTTTTCTCCAAAACAGAGAGAAAAATTACAGATTGGTAAGTATGTATGTAGTTTGGACACCTATCTTATGCATCCAAACTGATACTCATATTTTCGAGGTTTAGAAATCTTTCTTGTGCTTTATTTTTGTTACTTTCACTGTATTACGATGTACATGAAAGTTGTGTAATAGCTTTAAAAAAATGTGAAAATTTTAAGCCTGTTTTCCATCACTTCATTTGTAAGGATGCTGGAATGATTTGATCTGGAACTTGCTGCTAAACCAAAAATTATCTCTGTTCCATTAAGTTTGACGAACCTTGGCGGAGTGTCTTTAACTATCTCCGTTAACTGTGACCTCAGTCTGCGGTTTGTGCTGCATGGAAAAGGAGACAACTCGCTCATTTACCGTAAAGCCTCAAAATGAAGCTCGCTTTGGATTTCCTTTGCATGCTTAATTTTGATGTAGGAAAGCTTGGAGTTCATATCATGTATTTCTTTCAGTATGAAGCTGAATTTTATTTCACAGCTGACGAAAATTAAAGGTTCTGACGGGCTTTTCTTCATAATTTCACGTTTTGCCTGTATTTTGAATGCTCTCATAGTACAATTACGGTAATGTATGTGCGCTTTCTCTTGTTCCGGGAAAGGGAGTTTATATATTAGAAGTTTTTTTAGGCTTAGGACAGGAAAGCACATTCTGTGAGAGATCAGAGAACTGCTCATCAGGTCCGAGGCTGACGGCAGGTATGCAGTAAAATATTACAAACCGTAGCAGAAATAACTAAAACGTTACTTAAAACGAAATGAGAAGTGAACGTTTATGGGTGATTCAGCCGGATGTGTTAGGGACTTTTTTTTGTGTTTATATACTCTTTTTTTTAACAGTGTTGTTCTTACAGTCTGATGTAAGAAGAGGAAAATGCACAAATGACTGGATCTTGCCCCATAATGATTACAGGTTTGTATTTGCCACCGCAAATACGATTCAGTACGATCCATGTGAAAACAAACACAACGGCGTGTGATTTCATATGACTGATGTTCTGTCGTGATTTGTTTCAGAAATCGTCATTGTGCGCCACCCTGTCTCGGTGTGCGTACCCGTGAATCACAAGGTGACTTTGCGAGTCCGTGCTGAGGGCAAAGGCATTCTCAGCTACCAGTGGTTCTCTGAAGATGAGAAGGAGGTGAGGGGATTTATTAAAACATTAAACTTTGGTGAACTTTTTCCGTGTTTGTTTGTCCTGAAACGGGAGATCTCGAATTGGTCATTTGCGCCACAAATGTTGAAATGGATGTTTTGGTGAAATGGAGCCGTCACTGTTCGATTCGTAGAACAATTCAATTCGTACCTTTAACAAGGCACCACAAGTCGGCAACTGATGTTTTGATTTGTAAAAGTAAATATTTTAATTTAAATCAATAGATTACGTAAGTACAACAAATATCTTGCAGCGTTCATACTCCGCCTCCTGCCATTTTCTCACCCACTCGTTGCGAATTATTTTTCAGAAATAAACAATTTTGTATGTCCATGTACCATTGAGTATCTTTAGAGTTCAGTATTTTCATGAATTATGGGAATAAATAGTCACAGCTTAATTCAATTGTACATATTTCGAGTACTTATACCCAATCTTGTATTTATTTTGCTTCTCATGCTTATTTGGATCTGTCAGCGCTTATGAAATTCGTCAAATCTGTTATAGATCCAAGTAAATTGCTTGTATATGTATTTTAAAGGAATACTTTGAATCTTACTGCCACATTCCACATCGTGCACTACTAATTTTAATGATCAATTATTACTTTTATTTACACCAATTGTCAGAAATTTGTCTCAATACTGATAAAGGTACAACCCAGTACGTATAGCGTATATATATATATATATATATATATATATATATATATATATATATATATATATATATACGTTATCATCAGAAAAGAACATACAATTGTATTGTGTGCAAGTTTTTAATTATTTTTATTTTTTTATCTCCACATTTCATCACCATCTTCTAAGTGAAATAAATGGGTACTCAACAGCTGAGTACATTGATCTGAAATGGTTTGTTTGTGGGTAACAAATAGAAGTAGTAGGAAACAAAAAAACGACTAACTGGTGTCTAGAAATTTGTGAAGGGGTGAAATGACTGAGAGTTTTGATTTCAGTTAACAACATTATAATGTGTTCACACATGCTTTTTCGTCAGGTGCCTGGTGGTACTCAAGCAGACCTGACTATAAGAGCTTCTAAAACTCAGCGATATGTCTGCCGAGTCAATGACCACTTTCATAATTACGTCTTCAGCGAATGGGTGAAGGTGAAAGTGTTGGACATTGATAAATCAGGTATTATGCTAATTTAATTTGTACAACCATATGTTCCACATAAGACAAATTCCATACCTGTATAACAATCTCTGCCCCTTTTCAGGTTTGCCAGTTGACTGGCAGGGTGAGCCTCACATCGCTATCAATCCCAAACCAGACACAGTTCAACTGGGAACAAAACTCAGCCTTCGCTGTGCTGCCTTTGGCATCCCCACTCCACACTACCAGTGGTACAGAAATGGACAGCCACTGCTGGACAAGACCAGTGATATACTGCAGGTGAGGCAAGAAAATAAAGGTTTGCTTACTATGCTACTGATAACGATTGCTCAGGTTTAAGCCCAACCCGATTGTTTAAACAGGTCGGGAAATAATTGACCATAAAATATTGACCATATTTTATGGTCAATATTTCAATAAACTCTTATTTGCATTTGTGGAAGTGTGCTTAAATAAAAGTAATTTGATTTTTTAATCTTACAGATTGATGGTGTAACAGCAGAACATGGCGGATCCTATCTGTGCTCGATATCTAACGTCCTAGAAGAGAGATGGACAGAACCTGTTGATATCAATATTGGTAAGTCTCAAACAGAACTGTAAACATATTTTCCTAATTTTTATCCTTTCCTCCTGCATAACTGTCTTTGTTTCTGAGTAAAAGAAACTGTAGGTAGACAAGATTTTTTTCATACTCCTTCTGTTCTGCTGGTTTTTTGCCATTGTGGTAGAGGTACTTTCCCATTTCTTCAGAGTAAAAAGGAAGTTGTGAGTCTCCAAATAGTGCTTAGTCCATGTCTTAGACACAAAGCAGGAAAGTGATGTGAAGTGAAACCAACATTTCTTCTGCTTATGGTTCATGCTTTGTTTAATGCAGTAATAACCACAAAGGGTTCTACTATTTCAGCTCATTTCTTTTTTCACTTATGCTAATCTTGTGTTGCTTTTCTTTCAATGTTTTAGTGCAACCTGAACAGCCTCCACTAACAGGTACAGTTTCGCTTAAGACACCATTTCTAATACACAGTCAAAAGAAAAGTATCGCTATAATTTGCTCTTTCTTCATCTCATTCTCTCTTTCAGCCACTGATAAGGTTGCCCTTCTCATTGGCAACTTGAATTACAGCTGCCACCCTGGTTTGATGGCGCCCGTCATGGACGTCCACGAGCTGGGCAACTTGCTGCAGCAGCTTGGGTTTAGGGTGGTTTCCCTGCTGGACCTCACCAGACAGGAGATGATGGCTGCCATCGACAAATTCATTCAGCTTCTTGACAGGGGAGTTTATGGTGAGTCTATTTTTGACTAAATTAGCTACGTGCTGAGCAGTGTGAATTAAGCATCTCACAGTTGTGAAATGCTGCTTTTAACTTCCCCTTCTCACGTCCTTTGCTGTTTTTCATAGATCCTGAACTATTGTCTTGTTTATAATCATGTAGGTGTATTTAAGTATGCAGATGAGAACACTTTTTATAAGTGGCTACTAGACTTGATTTAGGCAGAACTTTAGAAAAAACCATTAGTATAAAAACTATTTATTTATTAAAGATGTGTTACAGCACTTAGTATCAAAAAGTAGTTTTGAATGTTAAAAGGGAAGTAAGTGAATACTATTCTTAAACAGTGGAAAGGGAAACACTAGTATAGACGCGTAGTTAGAAATTGTGTCTATGATAAAATAGCAACAAGAAGGAAATGGTCATGGCACACTAGAATACTGTACTAGTGTGATCTGTGTCTTAAAAAAGACATCAGCTGTCCTTTTGATTCTCTTTGTGATCGTGATGTAATATTACGTTTTTTCCACCCCAGGACTTTAGAATCCCTTCGTTATGAAATTAGCAGATTTGAACTCCTATTTAATACAATTTCTTTTCACTTAACAGGGCTTTTCTACTATGCGGGTCATGGGTATGAGCATGCTGGGAGGAATTATTTGGTTGCAGTCGACGCTCCACAGCCGTACCAAACCAAAAATTGTGTCTGTGTTCAGAGGGTCATGAATCAAATGCAAGAAAGGCAGACTGCCATGAGTGTAATCCTGCTGGACACCTGTAGAAAGTGGTATGTGTACTAATCAACTTCAATTTTCATAGGAGAGAACAAAAAGATGTATCAATTAAAAAAAAATTTAATCTCACCAGAATTTTTTCAAACAATGTTCTTTAGGTACAACCAGGGTTGTATACCATCAGTCATTAAGTCACTGAGACCAAATGGGAACACAGTGTATGGTTATGCCACGTATGTATACATTTATATAGATAATATTGTTATTTAAATGTTGAAACAATAATTGGTCGACACTGAAAACCAAAGCAACATAAAAAAAAACTATTGTTTGATTCACATTAACCTTGTAAATCTTTTCAGATGCGAGGATGCTGAGGCCTACGAGGTCCAGGATGGAGGCAAGAGTACTGGCATCTTCACAAAGTACCTGAACAAGCATATTCTCCAGGAAGCCAAAGTCACGCATGTCTTAGAGCGAGTGTCTGAAGGTGAGTGTTTCAAAAGTACTACAGAAATACCTTTGGCATCAGTTCAATTTTTATTTTTTGAAACTTTTTGAAGAAGCAATTGTCAGACTAGCGCATAATAGCATCTAATACTTTATCTGCTATTCGGCTAAATTTTTTCAGTGTTATTTTGTAATGGCCCCAAGAGATTCAGTGTAAACAGCACTGAAGGGAACAGGTTGTCCTTTGATATGCTGCCTGAAGCACAGACAAGGTTTATGACCCCTAGCACTGCATTTTAATGTTGTTTACTTGGTATTTTTTTGGTGTGGTCAACTGATCACAGATGTAAGGATATCAAATTCTCCCATTGAGAAAGCATGGTTGTCTTTTTCGATGGGCTCTGAGGAAATACATTTTTGGGGTACCAGTAGCATGTGACCTCATTCTTTGGAAATTCACACTGTTGGCGAGAGAACACCAAGAAACCTGAGAGCTGCGTGGAACGAGACAGCTGCTTTGCCGTTTCGGCACCCCCCCTGCCTCCGCTCTCAAGGGGTCACTCAGAAATCGGTAGAAGCGAGACATGAGCCCTTGCTGATGGCAATCTGTGTCGAAGTGCTCGAGAACTTATTTAGACAAACTAATCTGTAGATTTGTTTTTGCGATTGGTCAGAAAACTATCTCAGTAAAATGTATCTTTTTAGGAGCCACAGACAAAGGCACATCCTCTTTTTTTTTTTTTTTTTCCCCAATTTTGCACTGGTCTTTTAAACAACTGTCAGCTTTTGAAATCTCTATATTTTCTGAATTTCAATAGAATAACTTGTAAAAATTATAATGCTGACAAATCAGTTGTTTTGAACATTATTCAATTTTTCAAATATCCCCAGTTCCTCAAAGTTGCTCATGTGAATCATATCCTCCATAACGTACTCATTCATCATTTCTCATTTGGAGAACTCATCCAGTCCCATGATCAGAAGAGAAATACATCAACTTTTCACTAAAACTTTTAAAGCATTTTATTATTTCAGAGTCTCCTGATGTTTTGAACAATGCTGCTAAAAAGTATTTGTCACGTTCCAGAATTATTTTTCCCACACCTAAATGTTTCAGATCATCAAACTAGTTTTAAAAGCAAAGTTAATTCGAGTTAAAAGCTATTTGGATTTATTAAAGAAAAATAGTTATCCTAGGAGGCAGTTATGTGAAAACCTAAACCTAATTTGAATGAGCCACCAATATTGGTAAAAACAACCATTAAGCTTTTACTCTGGAGGAATATTGGCACCTTCTTTGCAGAACTGTTTTATTTCAGGCATGTTGGTGGGTTTTTTTGGCATGGAGGCTGGTTTAAGGTCATACCGCATAATCAAAATTTGATTTAAGTTTCAAGGTAAAACACTTTGAGTAAGACAGTGAACTTTTCACTTTAGTTCTTTTGTTTTGAAAGCGTCATACTATATTATGTTATTTTTCTGAAATGCTGAGTTAGTTTTACATTAGATGTAAAACTTTTCAAAAGTCTTCATGTCTGTCTTTTCCTTCCACACAATTTTTTGTAAATAGCTTTAAGAATATTAGAATGTTGCAGGTTGTCTTTTGTTGACATTTAAATTAGTCCAACCATATACTGTACGTCAAGTGTGACAAAAAAGAAATGGGGAAGAAACATGTAAGGGAGAAAATACTTTTTACAGCACAGTAATACAAGTCGGTTTTGGCTTTGTGTCATCATTAACGTACACTTTCTCCTTGGTTCTAAATCAGATGTTGGTAAAGACCCTCTCGTAACTGGCAAACAGGCAGTGGAGATAAAACACACCATGAAAGAACCACGATCCCTCAAAGATAAAGTTCGAACTGCAGGTCACACAAGAGAACTACACCTACGAGATGTTTGCTGGAGGCAGGCAAATGGTGAGTATGGAGAAGTCCCCATCTGTGTTTTATTCTGTCTAGGTTCTTAAGAAAACTTTGCTGATGATACCAGATATAAACACACCCTGACAGATAGGTTTCCTCAAAGCTAATCTCAATTTACTGCCCCATGAATTCAAAAGAGTAAATCTACTGTTCAGTGATCTTCATAGATCCTATGCCACAGCCTGTGAAAGCCCATGAGAAATGGTTGTGGTTTAAGATATTTTCAATACCATTAAAAAAAAGGCCAGTCATAGTATTTGATTCCTCAAAATAGGGAACTTGTTCATGGTTCAATACCTATTTTTGTTTTTACTTCGATTGAGGCTATTTTTAAACATGTCAGACGTACTTAAAACGAATTTTACCCATTGTGAAATTCAGTTTTGATATCACAATCTGGGTGAGATTTTTTCTTGATCAGAAATTATTGTGTTGCTTAAGTTGGCTAACTGAAATTGCAGAAAGGCAGTGAGTAGCTCTGGAAAATAAAATCTTCATTCTTTAAATGGAAAAAAGTCTGAATAGGAAAATATATTTTTTTTGTTTATATATAAGAGAGGTTTTCATTTCTTCTTTCAGAGCTGCCACGAAAGAAGCAGCTGACATTTCTATGCGGCGTGAAAGTGGAAGTCAGCTTCTCAGCTCTGTTCTCCAATGTACTGGTTGCTTTTGCGACTATAAAAACTACACCTGATCAAACCCAGGACTGTACTGTCATGCTAAGTAGCAACCCTGTAAGTATTTACGTTATACTTAAACAATCAGATATTTTATTTCAGACTTTACTGTTATCAAAGCAGGAAATACATAGATCTGAAAGGTGATAACGGCATACAACGAGAGTAAAAAAAGGTGTGCAGTGTGCACAAATTTAGATCTTAAACACACATTACTTCCTTCATGCCTTCAATCGCAAATATTTGTCAGTATTGGATTTAAACACTGCAGCTTGTATTTACATAAATTCCACATTGGTCGTGATAGAATGTAGTTAGTTTCCACTCCCGGTTTCTATAATGACCACTAACACCCCCGCCTTCCATGTCTGAGGAAGTCCTCTCCAAATATGGGCTTCCAGCATAGTGCAACCAATGACAAAGCCTGAAATCAAAGCAGTGTCATACACTCCTCTTGTGCAATGCATGTATTTGTCTGTATGTGTAATCTCGGATTATACTGCCATCGTGTGGTTAGTTTGTTTTCTGAATTTGCCAGGGGTGATGTAGAGCAAATATTTTTATTGTAGTTACTCAACACATGTAATATTAATCAAAATTTGTATGGTTTCATTCCTTAGGCAATGGAAGACATATTTTCCAGACCGGGTCGCTCGGAGGATATGGACTCACTACTATTAAATGAAACGCTTAACCCGGACTGTACTTTAAGACTTTGCTCTCTCCAGAAGCTGAAGGTATGTAGGCACTAATATATTTTTTTAATTTTCTGTTAACATTTTGTTTATTCATTTTACAATGAGTGTGATTCCTTTGTCATTTTGATAGGAATCAGTAGTACTCAAGGTGGATCTACACTATACTAACAAGGACAGTAATCTGCGGCACACAGAAAGCCAGCAGGTGGACATTGGAAAGCCTCTGGTTGCATCCTGTAAGCTGTACAGGGAGAATCACACAAGAGACAAAAAAACAAACGGTGCTACAGCTCAAACCACGGGCAACATTTCACACAGCAAATCACAGCAGCATCAGAATCTGGCTCCTTCGCATCGACATTTCACCAGAAAGGCAGAGTGCGCTGCCAAAACTCCAACTACATGGAGCAACGAACCTGAAGAGAACGATGAGAATGAACTGCTGGATTTCCGACCATCTGAGTAAATACTGTAAAAAAGCTTTTTCATTTTCTCTCTTTCTTTTTTTTTTTTTTTTTTACAGTATTTGATAATGCATTTTCTCTGTAATGCATTATCAAATACACAATTGATGATAATAAGTAGATTGAGAAGATATATACTCTGCTTATGTTCGTTTCCATTGCAGAACAGAAATGGATAAAATACATAAACATTGTAAAGAATTTTAAAAGATGACAGTAATATTTTCGATTTTTTTCCTTGTGAAGAACACTTTTTATTTCAGTGGCAAGCTGGCTGGCCTATTGAAGACATTACTTTAATAATTTATCACATAAACAGTACTCCTTTAATCTCTGCATTGTGAAACTTTAGAAAATATTGTGATATGTAGTTTTGTTTTAACATAAGAATAAATACTGTAATTTTTCCTTACATGGTGGTTTTTCATTCATTTTGTTTTTGGACAATTAAATCACAAAAGTATGCTGAATTTAATTTCTCCCTGACGAAATCCGCACAATAACCAATGTGAAAGTCAAATATGTTAGCAAAACTTGTTTTTCATCAGGGAATTTGTACATTTTTGGATACTGAGTGGTAAGCTTATTTCATGAGGGATATCTTGAATTCATTTGACCACATTACTGTGCAGTGCCTTGAAAAAAATCTTCATACACCTTAAACTTCGTCCCTTTAATACATTTTTTATTATTTTAAATTAAAACGTTTCTCCAAACTGAAATCTGAAAAGTATTTTTAGCCATCTGCCTAAACCTCTGTTACTCAAAATAAGAACCCGTGGAATGAGTTAGTAAATACAACCCACTTGCATGCATTTTAAACTCAGCATAAATAAAGTTTATTTTAGATAGATTTTAAAGTTTATTAAGGAGAATTAGCAATATCATAAAGAAGAAGGCACGTTATAGAAACGTCGAGGATAAAGTTACGGAGAGTTTTAAGCAGGGATGGGTTTTAAAAGAATTTACCAGGCTTTGAACAAGTCATTCAAGCACGGGAAATGTATTGCACACCTGCAAACCAAAGACGTGCTTATCTACTTAATCCACGGAAACAGTAAAAAGGCTCACTGCACACGCTGGTGGAGTTGCAGATGTCCACAGATCAGATGAGAGAATCTGTTAACGATTTTGTGCGCTCAAATGCAATGGTGCATTATGCTCTAGAAGTGTTTTGCTTTAGCAGAAATACAGTTGCATTGCTCAGAGCTGATGAAAAGATGGAAGGAGCTGAATACAGAGTAATCTTGGAAAGAAACCTGTTAGAGCTTGCAAAAAACTGCAGACCGAGGCGAGGTTCACATAAGGACAATGAATATAGTAAGACAGTTATAATGGTTTACTAGTAGACCAATCCCAATGAAATAATTTGCATTTGTAGAAAAAGATTAGACAAAATGTGGAAAAGTTCCAATGAGTATAAATACTTTTTGCAGCGCACTGTGATAAAAATCAATTCGTCATAATGGCCCAAGTCATTTTTTGCCTAAAGTAATTTTGCCAACATCACCTTTTGGCAATAAAAAGGGGGTGATTTCAATGCCAAAATCACTTATTGCAAAAAAAAAAAAAAAAAAAAAAAAAAAGAATTTCATTATTTTAGGACGAATTATTTGGCATAGTAATTTGACAATATTATAAGTTAATAATATTATAAGTTATTGACCGCATTTATTCACATGAAAGAGAAATGTTTGGGCGTTTATCTGGCTACTAAATGTATCATTAGCTAGCCAAAGTTGCAAAATCTGTTAACAGCGTCAGAAGATAACCGAGTTTTACTTTCATCTAGAAGGGAGTCGAAGTAAAGCTACAATTTATTTTGAAGTTGAATAAAGCAGTTACTTACCTTCCTTATCGCGATGTGCAGCAAGTCAACATAAAACAAATTAACCTTCGAGGTGCACGCTGCTGACTGACAAGCAGAATACATTTTACAGCTCCTAAAATATTTCATGCAACACAGCAATGTTGGACTATTGTCTCTACATATACTCTAATTTGAACTCCCGCTCCCCAGCTCTGGCTATAGCTCGCCGTGATCGTATAGTGGTTAGTACTCTGCGTTGTGGCCGCAGCAACCCCGGTTCGAATCCGGGTCACGGCAAGGAGGTTTGAAAGGCTTTCGGGCATCATTTTTCAAATAAAAAATATTATTTTCTGAACATATCTCGCTATATTTTTATTATTAATGGGAACTTTTGTAGGGCAAAGTATTAGTATTTGTGTGTGTCGCCTACTTTGTCTATCCCAGATAACTTACTAAAAATGAACCGTCATTTGCATTTTGACCCCCCCCCCCAAAAAAAAAAACAATGCACACAATTTATTAAATAGCTTTTTCACCTGTGGCAGTCTCATGGTGACATTAATTAGGTACAAAATAACGACTATTGATGATGTGTGCTCCTCTACACACATCAGTCAATTTCAGGTCAATTTCAATGTACGACCTGCAGGTGGCAGACCAATCCAGTTCATTTTCATTCTATAACAGAAACATGAATTGCTGAGACACCTGAGGTCAGAGGTTTGGGGGTCAACCTTGTGAGTATTTATTGAAAACCAGAAAATCAAACTGGCTTGTTTTAAATATATTTATTTTACGTGTAACTCCTTACAAGGATGTCTTTTTAAAAATGGTTTCGATCCCACACAAAATTATTTATTTATATCTCGACCCAAAAGACTCTTGGTTCTCTTGGGTGAATGAATCTGGGTAAAAATAATACACTAGTGTAATGAGTACTGGAACAAAACCCAAAACAAAACAAAACAAAAAAAAACCCGAATTGTCCTATTTATGATTTGTAAGCCTGTATTGTGGCTATGCAGATAGCTGTGTCAGAGAAGCTGCAGAGTTGAAAAAAAATCTGTATTGGAAATAATCCTAAAACCCAGACAAAACGCCTCACTCTCCTGTTGGCTCACTTTGACGTCAGTTTGCATTGGGACCCGCCCGCCTGCCGAAGTGGCAGCGGTGAATGGTGAGAGATAATCCTTTGCTCGACCACAGGCACACACCATCCCCCGAGCTGCCTCCTGGATCTGGCTCCGGATCTGGATGCGGGCATCCTTTGGATTTTGCGCTCAACAACACGGACCCCCACTGCAAAGAAAACTTAATCGGGACAACAATGGTGGCTGAATACGCGGCTGCTGGTCGTGTAGGGGACCGGGGAGTGCGCTCGGTGTGACATTCACTTGCACGCTGGTGTGGAGTTTTTATTGTTCTGGTCCCGTAGACGCAGAGGCACAGCGGCGAATCTGTGGAGAAGATGTTGAGCCGATTCATGAGTGGCAGCCTCAGGAATCTGGAGCGGGAATACAGCTGCACTGTCAGGCTGCTGGACGATACGGAATATACGTGCACCATTCAGGTTAGTCACCTGTCGGCCGCTCCGCAGAGGACCGAATAGTGCTGCAATTGTGTGTGCTCATGCGAGTGTTTGAACAGTGGATCAGTGCCTGAATGCCACAATGCTGGCGTTAACTCCCACCAAAAACACCCCAAAAATAGTGCAGTGTGTTTACAAATCTGCAGTGGAGGGAGGCATTGACCCACAGTTGCTTTAACCATCAATGAGAATTATGTTGTTTTTACCCATTATTTACAAAATAGTTCCAAGCTCATATTGGGTGGAGAAGACACGTTATATTTTTCTAAGTCCTGAGGCAAGATTTTCAGTCTTGATCTAGATCGTATCCTTGTAGCTCTGGCTGTATGTTTTGGATCGTTGACTTCCGGTCCAAGTCTTTTGCATACTGTGAAAGGTTCCCTTGCAGGATTGCCCTGTATTTATCTCCAGCTGTGTTTCCATGAACTCTGACTGGTTTCTCTGCTGACAAAAAGCATCCCCCTCAGCATGATGCTTCCACTGCCATGTGTGATCTGAATGATGAGTAGACAGCCACACCATATTGTTTTTCAGAAGGTTAGAAAGTTTGGTTTTGGTCATGTGTGACCAGAGTCAATTATTCTTCTCTATGTTTGTACGGTGCCCTTCATAAATTTGCTTTATGGTTCCTAAAAACCAACTGCCTTAAGATGGTTGTTGGTATGTAATGAAAGCGCACAATTCCTTTGTGCTTTCATTACACACAGGAATGAAAACACACATTCCTAAAGGTATTAAAGGTATTTATTTAAATGATGTGTCTCCCATTTTACATCAGTTTATTTGCCATTGATTTTCGGTTGTCCATTCAGCTTTTCATGCAGTTTTCCATTAGTTACACACGTTAAGCAATCCCATGAAATAACTCTGAAGTTGCACATTGCTGATCTATATTTTTCCAAAATGTACCATGTGTTATTGAAGTGCAGCTGTCACATTTATTAATTAATTTTTTTAATAACATCAAGTAGAGAAACTGGATTTTCTCAGAGAAAACATGCTGCTTTGAAACTTAAAACAAGCCAGCACTCTTGCAAAATGCTTCCCTGAGCTATTTGTCTCTGACAGCCTTGCTTTGATAACTGTGCAGGTTCTGTGTTCATGCCCATTAGACAAAAAAGCAGGTGAGAGAACCTGTCACTTCAATTTCTAGTGAAAACGATTCAGTTTGTTGATCCTTTTTAGTTGTAAGAAATGGGAAAAGCCATCCTTAGAGACGCTCTGCACATCACAAATAGATCTTTGCACCTGTCAAACAATGAAACGCTGATATTAATAAGTCTTGCCACTGCAATATTGTCAACAGGTTATACTGTAATTGCTCCTCTTCTCCCCAATAAGCCACGGTGAAACCGACACGAAATTTACTGTAGTGCTGCGGGAGTGCGCCTAGGTTGTAAACAGACCTGTATTTGTGCTTAGAGAGCTGAGCAAGTGATGGAGCTGGGCCAGATGGACTGTGATACCAGCAGGTGTGCTGTTTGCAGCAGAGTCGGGTAGCTGACGTCACCGGAGTGGATGGAGGGGCAGCATGGAGCAGAATGAAACAGGAGAATGCTCCAGCTCTGCCGTGACTGTCTGGCATCCTGATTATCTTTCCGTCAAAACCCCGTCCTGTAAGGGAGCAAGATAATCCACCTGACTGGCCACATTACTTGTGTGTGTTCCACATTTAGTCGCTTCCCTCCAGGTTTTATGGCCTGCCAGGGGAAAGGAAAAAAAAAAACAAAAACGCTGGATATCAGGACACTGAGACTGGGGAATGCAAAGTAAGAGGCGAGTCATAGATTCTCAAAGCCGCACTTTATTCTCTCTCTCTCTGTGTTCCAGTCTCTTTCTGTCCTGCTTCTGTATTTGTCCTATCCCGTTTTCAGAGTGGAGTGAACTTATTTCCAGTAGACACTTGATTCCATCACTCTGACTTTCAACCAAACTTTTTTAATGGCTCCATTCTCATATTTGCCCCTAGCTTAGTTCATCATCCTACCATTGTCTTGCCTTGAATTTCCTATCTTGTAATATTTTTAGTTACTTCCTAATTCCTGTCCCTGTGTCCCCTACATGTTACAGCCATCTTCAGTAGAACTTATAAGTACAAAATTAGACTCAGCAGGACACGGGAGGTTTTTACCAGTTTGACAGAAAATGCACCCATCTTTTTAGTGCACTCTCAACCATGATGGATGAACCTTAGTTTTACTTTAATAAATTATAGAGATTTCCAGTATGCTGAGGGTAGAAAAGTGAGCACTTATAATTACGTAGGCCACTACAAGTAGATTCAACCAAGCTGCAGATTGAATGAAGAGCCCCATGCCTTCTTTGCTTTGTGAGTTCAGTCGATCTGCAAAGCAGAATCAACTGTTTAGCAGTTTCCTAATGACTGAAATATACAAAGTAACAAAGCTGAATACATATTCAACATTTTTATTATTTTTCTTCATCACACCCCCAAAGCACTCTGCATATTTAATGGGTTTTGGACTTTTCATTCAGAGTTGTTTTTTATCGGAGTACCATTAATCATTTTTCAGTTTTTTATTTTGCCACACAAAGCTACATGAGATTTGTTATTATTAGTAAATATCATCATTATGATATCACATGCGATCACTTTAAGTTTATGGACTGCTTTTTTCCCTGCTGTGCTTCTTAAACTCTTTATAAGCTTTGGTATGGATGCTATGATCTGTCAGGTGTTGGCACCAACAGCAGAGAGACTTCATTCAATAGGTTGAATATCTTATTGACATCCTAACTGTGAAATTGTGATACTTGGGGTACATTAGTAACCAATCATTGCATGCCAGATGTTGTTTTTCCACATATCCGTACATGAGAAAAAGTGGGACATTTTGTAAAACATTAAGTGCTAAAAAAAAGCCTGATCATTTTGCCTCCATTGTCAAATCTAAACACATTAGACATTCCGTTACTTTTGTGATAGCAAAAGTTGTTTAGATGTGATTTCATTTTCTCATATGCTGGGCAACGGTGGTGGAAGTCCGTCTTATAACCAATGAGTTGCGGGTTCAGACCCCAGCTCTGCCTGTCTCAGTTAATGTGTTCTTGAGCAAGACACTTCACTCTGTCCCACTCTTCTGCCTTGTCAGCCACTTTAGGCATTTGTGTGAGTTAGTCTTCATCAGTGCAGAGAGAGTGTCTGCACAGCGTATCAAGATATTAAATAATGTTATTACTCTCATTCCGAAGAGATTTGTGTAACAGTTTTGTAAAATTTTCTAACAATAGTTTCTATATGTTTTTTTTTGTTGTGTCTTTAAGTTGCAACAATTACGATCAAATATTCATAGGTGGATTTCTTGGAAAATATTACAGTATTAATTGACAGAGAGGACATAGACTGATAGATTCTTACATCTCCAGAAGACAGTAACCCCTATGTGTCCAATTATACAATTGTCTTTCTTAGATGAAAATCGTCCTAAAGAACTTAATGAGAAACATTGAAAGTAATAATCTACACAATAAATTCTACTCTGTTTTTTTTCTGGTTGTACAATAAGCAGTTATTTTCAGTAAATCTTGCTTTAGTGTGCTAGTTCTGCTTATGCCACTTATTTTACCTCAACAAAAAATGGGGAGAAGATGAAAGAATAGGGCTTTCTTGGTTAGTGCCTTGAATAAAGAAAACCTTTGAACATTATCTAGAGCTGTGCTGACATCTTGAGTGGAGCCCATTGGGGGATGGGACACTGTGTATTGAGGGGTGCTTCACTTTGAAGCAGGATGCCAGTGCCTCAGCTGTTGCTCCGGTGACTGTGCAGTTACGCTGAGAAATTGTGGGATCACTCGGTGGTCAGGACGTCTTATAAAACTACTGGCAAGCACTGGTGCCTTCCATACTGGAATGAGAGGACACAAGTGGTCATCTGTCCACATCAGCTCAGACATTCCTGAAACTGCCCCACTGTTCCCATTAAACAACTCAGTCTTACAACTTTAGATAACATAAATTCCTGGCAGAATTTTTGACACTTGGGAGTTATTATATTATCTACAGTTTCATGTGAAAATAAATTCTTTACTCTTATTCGGAACACATTGGAAACATTCAGTGCACAACATATCTCTTATCTACTTCTAGTTCTCTTTATTGGAAGAAGAATGTGAAGTATAAAATTAAAAGCAACTGAAGCTAATTTAGATGTCATAGTTTTATAGTCGGTGGATTTGTTTGATGAAACTGTTCTGTTTTACTTTGTGTTGCATTGATTTCCTTCATCTAAAAGTCTGATGATTTTCGTTTATTTTATCCCATAGATCAGTTTAAATAAAAGTACAGTTGAAAATGTTAATGGGGTAAGAAACAGAAGCAAAGGGGAAGCTGATAAAGTATATTCTAATGATATGTCTTCGACTTATCCTCTAAAAAATTACTTGTTTAGGTCATTCTGTACCCAATTGATACAACTATCTGTATGATTCTGAATCTAACCAGTTTTTAGCTTTGATCTGTTTAAAAGCAAGATAGTTACAATCAAAATCTCAAACCAGAAGGTTCAAGATAATAGTCTCCAAACATATGATGGAGTCCATCTTGCCTATGGCTTAAACTGGAAACCAAAGTTGAAGGAGAACATGCACAGAAGCTCCACGTGCTACATGTTGTTCCTCTGTTCCTTCTGGACACAAATATATCAGTGACAAAAATATCATATTTAAACTGAGCCCGTCTAACATGGCAGAATAGAAATGTTTGTTTATGTGTATTCCTCATAGTGGCCGATTCTGTCTGAATGTTTCATGAAATAGAATCTCAGGGGAATGTCACGTCTCTTTACCAGCATCTGTGCTGAACAGCTGATTGGCTAAAACCTGTGAAGCATGATTTGTGGTAATTAAGGATTACTTCAGTTTGCATCTAAATGGCAGCTCCTGTCGGAAAAATCCAGACTCCTTCATTGGGATTTGATGTGAGGGATGACTTTTGCCAGTCGCACTTTGCCGGTCATTAGTTGTTGGTGATAGGAATGCTGGACCATGGTGTTGAAAGAGCTACTAGTGCCTTTGGACGCAGTGTATAATAGAATGCTCCTGTGTTTCACTGAGGCCTCTCAAATAGTGTTGCTGTACAGCAGAGTATTTCATGGAAATTAAGCTGTGCATGACCTGCACTGGCTCATTGGGATTTATGACTGTGCTTATCTGAAGACACAATGTCAAACGACTTTTGGTGTACACTTACAGAAATGAAACACGACCTTAGAATCCACAACTCTTTATGATATTTAGATCAGACTACTAAATAAGAATGCAGACCCTGCTCAGGTCCCTCTGACCAAAGGGCCCTCTTGTATTCCCCCAGTGTGTCTTGTGTTTGTGTGAAGGGGTGAATGTGCGTGTGTGGGCAGCATGGAGGCAGTCTGTCAGCATGTCGGGATCAGTCTGCTGAGCCCTCCATTGTCCTTACTGAGATGTATTGTGTGACAAAGAGAAACAAAGTAAAGCCTGAGGTCATTATGTTGTACCTGAAAGCATGATTATTAAACACCCTGCCGGAGCAATAAATCTGTGCTCTGACCACTCTACTAATTAGAAAGGTGGAAAAGAGCAGAGGTTGATTATCCCGTTCCCCTCACACTGTAAATTTTTTCTTTCATTTTTTTTTTCTTTTTTTTTTACAAAAAGGACCAAGCCTGGAGCTATAGTACCACAAACAGATTGCACGGTTTGTTGGTAGCAGCAGCCTTGCAAATGAGTTGGCACAACTCAATGGAACTCCACATTTAGACTACTGGGGAAAACCAACTTGGAAATTTCTTAAAGTACCTTATTTAAAAAAAAAAAAAAAAAAAAGGTTAAGTTTATGACTAATAATGGGTGTTAGTAACTCCTGCCCTAATGTACAGGAGTGATATAAATGGCTCAGAGATAATCAAATACCAGACTATTATCTCTGGTATCTTTGGAAGTGTATAGCTTACATTCAAACAGAATGCTAATGGTTATATCCAAGAGATTTTAATAAGTATTTTTTGGAGTAAATAACATCCTAAGTTGAATTTTAGGTTGTGTTCAGTCAGATTATTTTGTGCACATATTTTTTGCATAAATGCTGCCCTGGAAAAGCACTTCCTTCTATGGCCAACACACAACAGCTCACACCTATCCAGGCACATACTCGCACCATGCTCACACCATCCTGCAAAGAAAAAAAACAAAAACGCAAGAATTTATTATGTTACTTATAATTAATGTCAATAACCCACAATTTGCTATTGAGATCGATAAGTTGAAATATTTAAAAAAATGAAATGCATATTTTGTATTTTTTATAATACAGAATAAAGGTTTGACAAATCTTCTACAGCCTACACTTATCCAGCTCACGTTTGACCAGTTCGAGTCATTTCAGACTGTGATATATTGAGAATCAAATGTAGTGCAGATTCCCGAATGTTATGATTCAGATCCCAGCTTAATTAGCTAGCTGCAACATAATACCTGATTTACTCGCAGTGTTTTATGATGTTTAATGAGCATTTCCCAGCAGTTGGACATGCAAAACGACAACTGAAAAATGAAAAGTCAGAGTCTGACTCACCTTTTGTTTGTTTCCTTATGTCTCCCCCCTCAAGACCATTCTGCTCCGGGTTGTGAACCATATCCCACAGCATTTTCATCGCTGTCTGTGAGTGGATGCAGTTTTGATACCCAACAGCTAAAATGTTTTCCCTTCTGAGCCTGTTTTTGCTTTGCAACATAGTTGTACTGAGGTGCTATTGAAATACAGAGTTTAAAAAGAGCAAACCTTTTCAACAACTGTATAGTTGTAAAAAAAAAATAGCTGGATAAGAAAAGTTTTCAATTGCACAAATTTACAAAAATACAAAACGTAAAAATAAAGTTTTGGAAACATTTATTTAAATGTATTTATGATATAATGAGAATCTGGGTTTGTGAGATTGGTGGGGGTCAAAAGAAACTGACAAGAGATTGAGAAAAGCAGTAAGCAATCTGGATTTTCTCATGACAAGGGTGTGATAAACGTCATAATGACGTTTTCTTGCGCTGTGCTGAACTTAAGACAGATTGTGATATGGATTTATCTAGTCTCATGCATTAAAAAAAAATCAGGACTTGTTTAAATCTATTGATGCTCATATTTGAAGTTTTAAAATGGAATAATCCATTATCTTCTTGTAAACACATATGTACTGGTGCTGCCTCAAATAGCTAGATTAATGTCCTATAAGGCATATAAACAAAGCAGAAGACTTACTTTCCCCTGCAATGTATCTTGGATCATGTTTTCTGTTCAAACTTGACTTTGAATTAACTTTGACTCTTAGCTTGAATAATGATGGAACAGGCTGTACTGCAGGTGGAGGCATGGTGGGACAAACTGGTTTGAATGGATCCATCATCAATTTATTTGCTTGGTGATTGTTCTCTGGTGGCTGAAGGATGTTTTATAAATTATAAATCTAACTTATCTAGTCTGCTCTAGACCTCTTCATAAACTGCTTTCACACATTTTTAAAAGTCTAAAAACCTATGCAGTGTTCTCACACACAGAATGCTATAGTTGTTTTACTGTGAATCACATTTGTTGCAGTTAAATCATAGTTTGCAATAAACTGGGTGAAACCGATTGTGGCACTTTATTTTACTGAGTGGTTTTTAAAGAAAGGTTTGCCATTAAGCTGAACAAATTTTACAGAACTGTTTTCACTTCTTCCTTCTAAGCTAGCCCGTCATCACCCTGCTGCTGTTTTTCATGGGCCTTGGAGCTTTCACTCATTCTCTCTCTCTTGTTTGAGAGACTCCAGCCTTTGTCTTTCTCTAAACTCCAGGCCCGTGTGCCTCCGCAGACTAATGAGGAAGCACAGGAAAAGTTTCGTAGTACACTTAAACAAAAACAGCAGTGATGTACTTTGTCTTAAGAACAGTCGGAAGTGCTGGTGAGCTGAAGTGCAGCAGATTTATTAATGCATAATGTTAACATAGTGCAGCTCTGCTCTTAATTTCTAAGTTTATACTTTTTCATGGAAACATATTTTTCTCAACCAATATGGTAGTTGTTTCTTAATCCTTGGGCATACTCTACAGTGCCACTAAAGTTCCTTTGTGATGGAAATGAACTCTAACATGGGTGTAAACCAGCCCATAGGCCAGGTGCTGAACTAACATCAGATGGGTTTTGACAGCCGTGACAGGCTTCTCATGGCCAAGCAGCTCCAGACGTTTGAAAAAGAGAGCAACCGCGGTAATGCCCTCAAGTTTAAAGTATCATAAAAGAACATTTGTTACATTATGAGAGCCTTTTTTCCTGATGTCCTCCTGCCTTGTCCTACTTTCATCCCGCTGTGATCTACTCCATGGGCCACTCCTTTTCTCTCTGCCTCAATCGTGAATGTTACACCCCCAAGGTCTAGGGGTTCAGGGGCGGTAACATAAAAATGTGTCCAGAGAAAAATAATGGAATGTAAAATTATTTATTACAAAAAAAGATGATTTCACAAACCAAAACAGAATACAACTTAACCCAATTAAAACAAAAGAGAAGGGCTAACAAATTCAAGAATGGTTAAGTGCAAATTAAATTACAAAATGTTCAAACAAGTCAGTCTAAAGTAAACTCAAAACAACCCAAATGAAAGGACAAAAGGGAGCACCAAACCTCCCAAACACAAACACAAGCTTCTAGCTTGTACAAACCAATCTAAAGCAGATTCAAACTACTTAACAGAAAAAGCAAGAACAAATAATTTAAATTGCCCAAAGGTGGGGGAACAGCTTTACAAAACCACTTCCTGCTAGCTGCCCTCCTGGAGGAATGATTTCAGGTGCCTTTTATAGGGAGCAGGTGAGGCTCATCAATGTCTGATCGGCATTACAAATCTCTGCTGGTCCAATGGGGTGGCTGCTCTCCTGCAACCTCCAAGCAGCCAATCAGGAAGGTGTGCCCTCACAGTTGTACCTGCATAACAACAAAAAAGGAGCTTGTATAGCCTCAAGAGGCCAGGGGCCATAACAGTGAAGTTCATAGCTCAGCTGCACAGTAAAAAAAGAAAACTAATTAGCACCATTTCTCTCTTCCTTTTTGCATCTTCACCTTTGTTGCTCATATTGCTTTTGTCACCTCAGGCAACTAACTGATCTGTGTTGATTTTTGCCTCTGCATCTGTGAATACACATTATTGTTTTGGTGCTGGCCAGGACCTTATATATTATTAGATTATTTGAATTGTGTTGTGCATTTTATTAAGAATTTCATCTGTATTTCATCAAGGTATGGTTCTGTATAAGTAAATATAGTTAGTTTGCAATTTAATTTCTTAATTTATTTGTCTTTAATTTAAAAGACAAGATATGACTAATTTCTAAATAATCTGATTTCAGTAAAGACTTTGTGATGGTATAGTATCCTATAAAATATGCAGTATTTCAAGTAAAGACAAAAAAAATCTGAATTCATTAATTGACAATGTACAGTGTATTTAATGCCGTTCTGCTCATTGCAGATGAATGGTGATACCATAGTTTCCTGATAACAACAGTTATCCAAAGATTCCTGAGCATGTTTTTGAGAAACTTGAGACATCTGTGTGTTGTCTGCTCAGTGTTGTTGGGCCCCTGGACAAGGCGTTTAACCTCAAGTTGCCTATTGATCGGCATATCTGCGTATAAATGTGTTTGTGAGTGCAATTGGGTGAGTGTGGCTCTAATGTTAAGCACTTTGAGTAGTCGTTATAACTAGAAAAGCGCTATATAAAATTCAGTCAATTTACTGCAACTTACTAAAGAGGATATAACAATGCATTTGTTATCAAAGCTAATAGGTTACTTGAAATGAAGACTATTAGTCAGTACATTGTAGAAATAAAGTACAGGCATTGAATGATGTACAGAAACAGATAGGACTAGGTGGGACAGGACATGCCCTCTGAAGAACTGGATGTTCAAGAGTTTCTTAAAGGAGCCGCATTCAGGAAGTCATCAACACATCACACCTCTGTTAAGCATTTCACTGAATACTAGCTCATTTGATGAGCTCAGCAGATGTGCAGTTCCACCAGGTGTGTGCTAATTGCTGCTGGTGCTAGTTTGAAGGAGCTGAATCGGAGAGTTCTGGGGAAGGGGAGCTCTGTGAAGTATGTTTTTGATGAGAGAATGGCATTATAACATATTGTAAAGCTCAAAATTGTTGATTTTACATGATACTACCCCTTGAAAGACTGCAGTTGTGCTTGGTAGGTTATTCCACCGTTGTTCAACAACATATGGAAAAAGTCTGGATGGACTCGAACATAGGCACCCCGATTCGACAATATCTTAATCATTGTCGAATTGGTATGTCTTGGCATGTGTGACAGTGATCACAATCACTGTCACACATGCACGCACACGCACACATACAAACAAACGTAAATAGGGTGGAAATAAACATCAGTTCTTAATATCGGGCCACTTTTACTTATGGGACCTGTACTGATATGTTAAACAATCACTGATACCAATGTTAATGCAGATACATAGTGCATCCCTAATCTAAAATGTCAGTATTTGGAAGAATGTTCTTTAAAGAGGCATGATCTGCAACAACCACAAAGGTTTCTGATATTGTTCCGTACCTTAAAAAAAAAAAGGAGTTCATTAGGAAACCCCCTCTGCACTCTCATCAATAAGTGTGCAGCTCTTAAGACTCAGTCACCTTCTTACTGATGAAGAGAGCCTCTTGAGCTGAACAGAGGAGCTCTGTTCACATGTCTATTTCACTCCTTCCCTTATTAGCCATCTATCACGTCTGCGATAGAGAACGTGAACGTTGTTGGTGCCTTTTAGGTATTCCATGGCAAACAGCCAAATCATCTACCGGAATTTAGGAAGACATAGAGTTTTTTGTTTTATTTTTCATTTTGGTAATCATGTGTAGTGGTGTATCATTATGTCAAAATAACATATACTGATTCTGATTTTTGTTACTTACAGTTACAGCTTGACAAAATACTTGTAGAAAGTTACGTTCATCCAAGTCTCATCTGCCACCCACTCACCACAGACATCCTCTCGAGAAACACTTTCCTCAATGGGAAGTTAGACAGGTTTCCTTATTAAAAGCATTGTATGTTAGCACTATCTCTGTGCATTATGCTAATTAATAGTTGCTCCATCTTAGCATAAAAAACAAACAAAAAAAAAGCCTGGGCATCTCCCATCACTCTACATGCGTCTGTGTTGGCAGATTACACTAACAGCTATTCATGCAAGCAATCAGTCTTCCTTCCCTTTGTGTGTGTATATGTGTGTCAGAGCAGTCATAAGAGATGCATGTCTCTGGAGGAGGAGATAGATGAACACACACAAAGTAGACAAAGAGACAGGCCGCACACAAACACACAACAAGCTGGAGACACAAAGGGAGCTGTCCACTGCAGGTTCCTGCTCCAATCAGCAAATGTGCTCTGATTAAAAGCAGTAACAATAGTGCGACATTTTTAGACTGTCTTACACTACTCTGGCTGTAGACTGTTTATTTGTTAGGATTTTTATTTCTTGAATGCATTAAGTGAGAGAAAAGCTTTCTAGTATAAATAATGTTTTATTGTTATTTAGCTCACAGACCATAAATTTCTCTAAACCATGTAAAGGACCTTATGGTTGATATCAGATTTCTTTCTTTGTTGAATGGATTTCTACTGTTGTGAAAATGTATTTTCCAAATATAATCATTTTTATTCAAGCTGTGTTATGTATTGTAGTAGTATTATCAGGATTTTAAATTTACTAAAATAAATATGCAGATTTTGGGGATTTGTTTATTAATTAAAAAAATAAAAATCTGCTAAATAAGCAACAAATCTCAAACCTTTCTTTTTTTTTTAAAAATCATGATTTTTCATGTTTTGTTTCTAAAAAATGATTTCACTTACAGAGAAGCTAATGAGTAATGAAAATGTCAAGCTTTAGAATTTTTAAACTATCCTGTTCATCAGATTTACGAACAGTGCAAATCTTATCTTACTTCTCATCCCTTGTCCAAATTACTCTTCATGTTTCAATTTGTTCCCATCAGTTCTTAATTAGCCTGGGACACAGTGGCTGTCACAGCATATGTTCCTGGTGTCCTCATCTTTCTGCTACTACAGTGCCTAAAAATCAAAGAAAACACTAATAATCACTTTTGTTCCATTAGGTTGTGTCCAGATACACTAGGCAGTAAGTCTGTTTTTGCCTCTCTTTCCTTTCTTTTCCTGTCTCCAAAAATTGTCTGCTCATTTTAGCAAATCCAGTAATGAGATTCACACATTTCCCATCTGTGTGCAGTAATATAGCTATTATGAGAAACTGGACTCAAGTCTAGTGCAAGGAGTCAAAAAAAGCTACCACTTCAAGGAAATTGGGTTTTTAGGCCAAATTCTGACTCGAGGTTCAGATTGAGCAGTTGTGTGTTTGATCCTAAGGCTTCATGTTTCTCAGGGACTGTCTTAATTTCTTTTTGAGCTCACTGTTATGTAAGCAAGGAAATCAGCATTTTTATTAACTCATATTTTCCACTAAATGAGCTCTCACAGCCCTTTGATACTACCCTAAAATAAATTTTAAAAGAAGTTGATCATGTTTTTTTTTTTTTTTTTTACTTGTATTGTTAACAACATAAATACATTAGGGATTTGTTCCTTTTATTTCTGTCCAAATGGATCATTTAATGTCTGTATTTATCTAATTGATGTCTGTCAAAGGGCAGCACAGGGGAGATGATCATTTGACAAACATATTGAAGAAGATGCTTTAATGTAGTCCTGTTTACTGGTTGTAAATGAATGTGCTGATTTGTAGCTTTTTTGTTTTTAATAGAATTAAATAAAACCCTACTTCAGGTGAAAGCAAGGTTGACTGTGTTTTAACTATGAAAATGGTAAACAGTGCATTTTCAATAAACTCTGGACTCAAATTTTGAAAACATCACAAGGTCAAAACTTTCAATATTTTTTTTTAAAAGTCCTTTTAATAAGAGTGAGTGGAGCTCTCTTTTTAGTTCTCAGTGTTTATGTTGCACATTCATAATCCATTTTATGGAAGAAGGACACATTTCATCGTGGCCAGTTAGCAAACAGAAGAAGTTGAGTTTCTGCGCTGTTTTAGAATTGCAGTTTGCCTGCGTTGTCGCTTAGAAATGGCAGCAGAGGAAGTGAACACAGTTTCCAGTGAGCTTCATATCGTAGTATGTCATGTATATCATGTCCAAACATTAGCAATAGGGTAAAATCATATCCAATCAAATCAGCAACTAATAATTTCTGAGGGTTAATAGCTGTATCAAAGCATAGAAAGAGGTGTAGGTTTTTACCAGGCTAGTATTACACCTGTGATATTGGAAGTTTTCAAAATGTTGTAGAAAAACAAACAAAAAGAAAAAATATTCTGGACAGTAAAAGCTGCTTTTAGGGGCAGCAGTGTCTTTGTTTTGGCTCAGTGCATAGACAGAAATGTACCATATGGCTGCTGAATTACACTCTGGAGGGGATTATTTCACCAGAGGCGCTCCTCTCTTTATTAATGGTGTTCATGGAGCTCGCTGCTGCCCCAAGGGGGTGGGGGGGGGGTGCTCCTGATGGTAATAAAGGACTGTTTACACTGCAGCTCAAAATGTCATTCTTACAGTTCTGCTTGAAACATCTGAGGCTTCTTTGGTTGGAGAAGCTATCTAATCAGATCTGTTCTTCAATTTATGTTGAATATTTTAAATGTGGGCCCCAAAAAAAACCCCTGACATTTTCCTATGATTTCAAAATTATTGAGATGAACAAGAATATACAGCTTTATATACACCTGAAAAAGAAACGGGATGATATCATTATGTTTATACTGATTATGTGCCAACAGGTATTTATATGGTATTGGTTCATGTAATACAGGAAAATCCAAATGCAATTAAGTTAGAATCAGCACAATCAATAGAGATACCAGGAGGTAAACCATGGGGAAAACTGATGATGATGATGTGGTCAGGGTTGTGGTGAGCTTAGCTATTTTTAGCAGCAGTCATTTCTCATTGCAGGTGCAGAGAGGGGGAATCTACAGAAGAGAGTGTCTAATAACCTCTACATGCATGAGAGATAATTAATCATAAACATATTTATGGTCATCGGTGTCTGTGAAGGCTGGTTCTATTGTAATGTTTACATCTTCGTGCATTTCTTGAGGTGTGAAGAGTCTTAACAGCTGTAGTAGTATCTTTGTCTGTGAAAAAAATACCAGTACATACATAAATTTAGTAACAACATAATTTATAACTACGTACATTTTTATTTAAGATGCTGGAGAAATTAAAAAATCACAAATTCTGATTAAATAATGGAGGCCCCTCGTATTGCTTGAAAGACTACATGTAATGTCTGTTTTAGTGAATTCTAATGCCTGCCTTCATCATTGTCACTTTTAGTTCTTGGATAAAAGAAGAAATCACAGTCCAACACTGATTAACAGTATTAGATTAAATGTTTGTTTTATTCAGGGCAATAATTTAATGCAGATTGGGTTACGTTTGTCATTGATGGTGGTTCATATACATCAGAAGATTCAGCTGATTCATCCAGCTGCTTAAAACTATTCCTCCTATTTTATTATGATAAAATAATAAAACTGACAGTAACTGTCAGTTACAGTTACAGTAACTGACTGTCAGGGTTTGGAAAATTTCAAATACTAAGATATTTTTAGACAGTCTTAGATAATCATTCTCATTTGGATAAACCCTGACAGTCAGTTACTCAGTTTCCTAACTTTCTGTGTTGAGCATAAAGTTTATTCCACCATCTTCAAAGACAAATTATCAATCTTCTGTCTGCTCAGGATTTCATTGAAAGGCCTTCTCTTCAGCTGGCATTAACTGCCCCCCTATATTTATGAGGATTGATATTTGGTGAGTGGCAGCAGAGCTTTACAGAAAACCCACAGGAATACCCTTCACGACATCCTCAGATCTTTCCTCCTGTGGGTGTGAATTGGCTGTCAATCTTAAGCAGTCATATGGTTTATTGACATTGAAGGCAGGGGATCACCATGGACCGTAGGCGGTGCAATCAATGCGTGAGTAGGCTTTGTCATGCAACATTGAGAGATAATGTTGCATGAGTAACATGCACTTTTTTCCTGTTAGTTTCCTACCTTGTAGTAGCTACCGCCTGTGATTTGTGGATTTTTGTTCCTCAATTACAAGTGTCTTGTGTGTTTGCTGGATTCTTGGTCAAATTTGATTTTTCTCAGTTTTTCCTTGTGCATTCTCAGATAAGAATCGAAAATTTCAAAGTAACTTGTTCAATCTTAAATCATTGTGTCACTTGTGCATATCAAAAAGTAGTTTCTTGTTTCTGTGTACATGTTGCAAAACTCTTTTGTATTGTAGTTGTTGTAATGCCAGTAAATTACAATAAAAATGTAATTGTGAATCTTGCCTTTGATCTCTGACCACATGACAAAGCAATTTGACTATCTTATGCATACACAATGACACAAGGTGTTCACTGACACAGGTATTTACTATTGAGAGATGAAATAAGGATTTTGAGAAAGAGACTCACGTTTACAAGTGATCAATGATGCGTTGCTTTTTGTATGAATTGTTTTGAGAAATTTGCTTACTGTTTTACAAATGTCGAGAATGATTCAAGAAATGCACCAAAGTGACTTAGAAAAATTGCAAAAACAGCATCAGTATCGTCTCACCAGGTTAAACCATACAGGATTTTATGACATTCAGGGTGGGTCAACTTTTTAAAATTATTTTGCAGTAGCTGCATCACCACATATATTGAGCTTTACTTTATAGTAGCAATCAGCTAAATAATCAATGAAAGACTACATGAATAATTCATTTGTTATACCAAGAGAAAATTTCAAATACTAAGATATTTCTAGACAGTCTTAGATAATGCTATGCTATAGGGTTACAGGTTTTCAGTGCTGATTAAGTTTAATTTATTGTAAATCCACATATTGACTAGACATTTACTTTAAAAAAAATCCTTCTGAAGTATTGAGAGAATAGATTTTTGACTTTTGAGCTTTAGCTAAGGATGTGTTGAAAATTGTGCTGTAATTACTGCCAAGATGTCAGGCCTGCTCCTTCTGTGTTAGACTCTTGTCAATAATTCACTGCCCACTCATTCACAGCTAATATTTCTGTTTTGATTTATTATTAAGATTTTTGTTTCTGAAGTAAAGTACTCAATACCGGCTTAAAGAGTAGGCTTTCCTTGTAGCCTTTTTGTTCAGTTTTTAGCCTAAGATTTGTCTAAATTTAGCCTTGCATTGACCGCCAAACACTGCAACCTGTCAAGATGCTTTGGCTGATCTGATCTTTGCCATTCCCCTGACCTGCTCCCTTTAGTCTGCTGCAGGCAGCGGCCATATGCCAGAATACTTTGAGATCAAAGTGTCTCTCTGCTCTTTTGTCAGTATCTCCAGCCCTGGTATAGAAGGCTGAGGAATGATATATAACAATCACAGGAAGTTTCTAATGGTAAGAATAAGAAAGAACCTAATTATTCAATTATGATTGTTACTTTTGTTTATAAATCAGGAAATGCCACTGCATTGTAACCTTCAGTAAAAATGCTATATTTTTATGGTATCTACACATAAATTTAATCCAAAAAAATCCCCAAATCAAATGAAATATTTTTAGTTTATATAGGTATTCTGTTTCAAAATTATGTTCTTAGTGGTTAGAGTCTCCCAGCAGTTTATGAAGCATAGTACACAGAAAACTGAACTTTCTAGAACCAAACTCAAAAGTAGTTTACTGACTGCTATGGACCAGTGGGGGTGAGTAACTGAGAATTATCTCAAATATTTAAAATTTGTCTTGTTTACTTTATCATGTAAATTGTTTTTTACATACCATTTGTTTTCTGCATGAAAGCTAAGTGGTTTAATCGTTTTGATTCAAAATTCTGCACATCCTCACATTGACTGTTAAAAGATTATTTATTGCTTCCTCCTTTCCTTAATGCATCCTTTATCTCCATCAGGGTTGCATTATCTCTCCATGGCTCTGCCAAGCCGTCTAGGCCTTAAGACTCATTTAGAACAGTAATATGGAATAAATTGTGAGAAGATATCTTCATATGTAATAGATTTTCTATTGGTAGTAGTAAACACTTTTGGACACAATGTGGGGGTAAATTCCGCATAATGTACAAAATCTTAACCCCGAAGCATCCGTCTTAATCTTATAACTTTGCAACATACAGCGCCTTGCTGAACATTACCTTTCAACAATTTTCACAATACAATCACAAATCTTTCTGTATTTTATTTGGATCTTATTTTACCATTTCAAATTTGAGCAGGTGAAGGGTAGTGATGCATTTTTAAAGTTATTTCTAAAGTATGGCATTCATTTGTATTCAAACCTGATTTAATGCTTTATAGAAACAAATTTTGTTGCAGTTTCAGCTATGTCTATGTCTAAGGTTTTCTCCTTGTCACCATAGAAAAAAATGAGACCAAATTTCAAATTTGACTATTTTTTGCACATTATGTTCAACATTATGTGGGATTATAAAGTAAAGGAGGTAGATGAATAAAAAGGATTTTCAGATTTGTAGTTTTAAACAATTGTTAAAAAACTGTGTATCATTTTGGTCTTACTTCACAATTATTCTCAACTTTGTTGTTGGTTTAGTATTAAAAATCCCAATAAAACTTGAAATCTGTCATTGCAACATGGGTATTTCTAAAAGTTCATTACCTTGCAGTCTTTTTGCAAGGTAATACACACGACACCTTGTCAATAACTACAGTTCCATGTTGCAAGTACATGAGGTATTGAATTCATGCACACTTTGTGCAGATTGAACAGGCACATTGGCTAATAATTTAATACTGGATTTATCCCACAGATCAGTGCTTGGCGTTTCTCTCTGCACTCTGTCATCTTGAGTAAGAGAAACCAATAGTAGTACTCACAATCCCATTGTCATTTGTTTTAGCACTGATGCAAAGAGATAGCACCGCCTTCCGCTGTGTCAGACTCACGGTTGGCCTCTGATCATCAGTCTGCACAGCTTTAACAACAATCCAGATACACCATAAGATTGCCACCAGCATTGATTGCCTGGAGTCAGAAATAACTCTCTGCATTGCACAGACTCTTGAGTGAATTATGGGCGCACATAAATGCTTGGAAACTTATATAATTGGGAAGCTGACAGATGGAGGAGAGTAGCTCTAAATTACTTTGTAAATCTTATCAGTGTTGCTATGTGGAGTGTGGGTGTTGAAGGTTGTTTGTCAAGGTTATTGCCTGATGAGTCACTGTGGGGAGGCAGTAAGAGGGGGCACAGCAGCTTGTCAGATGAACAATATTATACTGTTTAAGCTCAGTCACAAATATTTCAGTTCAGCAGCGCCTGAGACAGAGTGATGGAGGCCTTGGAGTATATCTTTAAGAGAATAGGGTTGTAGTAAGGCAGCCAAAACTTAATCCACAGAGAATTATACATGGGGCACAATTAAAGCTTCTTTACATAGAATTATCTTTCCCTGCCCTTATTCTCAAAGATACTTTTTCATTCAGCTAATACTTTATCTTCAACGAATGCAAGAGAAATGCAGCAAAAGTGTAGTTTTTGCTGGACTAACTGTCCTTCGTTGCTCTTGTATCTTCTCCACCTCCTTCTACATAGTCTGGCAATGTTGAGATAATAACCCACTCCAGAGATTTTTCTTTTCCACTGTGACCTTGTTCTCATATTCGGTGGTGGATTATTTCTCTCAATCAAGATATTTTATGTAACTGCTAATCCAAGAGGATTATAGAAGAATATTCTGCTTTTAGAACCGAGAAGATGCTGCCGCACTGTCTGTCATGTTGCATGTTTGGAAAAATACTGCTGGTGTGAAGAGCAGTTGGCTGAATGTTTCAAGGTTATTGCCAAGATTCAATCTGACATGGGCATGGCATCTTGGCTGTTTTGCAGGGCTGTAGCACCTGATCACCATGGCAGCCACTTCATTCTTCATTGCTTTGTCTTTATACTGCATCTTTATGCAGCCATAATTCCAGAATTGCTATTTTTGTGGCAATATTTTTTTTAATAATGTATTCATTATATTCATAGACATATTTATATTTCAGTTTGTCTTAATTTCTCCATCGTAGTGTATATCCGGTTTAGTTTTTCAATACTCAGCATACCAGTTAAGACTGGGAAACGAGAGCATGTCTCAGTCCAGTACAGCAAGCACTACAGCCTGGGGCTGAAAATCTGCTTGTTCTAGTGCAGTAATTAGTGCCTGAAGGTTGCAGGATAAGCACATTCTGCTAATCCAGCCATGGTGCTCCAGTGGGCTCACAGTTTAAAGAGTAGGACTGAATCCCAGTGGAGCAGATGGATGACGTGATGTGAGAGGGGGGTTGATGGGGCCCCCCAATCATTAAAGAGCCCGATTTCATGGTGCTAATGAGATCAGCAGTTTGTGCTCAAGGCTGGTGGTTTGCTGAAGATTCACTTCTCTCAAGGCTGAAAAGTTTGGAGGACTTTTTTATTATGCAACATGGAATTTTCAAGGACTCAGTCTTGGATGTCTAAAAAGAATCTCATCAGAATTTGTACAGACAATAGTTTAATTAGGATCAAAGGAGGAAATCCCCAAACTCGCTAGATGTAATCCATCAATTGTCTTAGGATGCATTTATGCACCATTATTTTGAATTTCCAGGGATTCAACACAATTATAAAAAGGCTCCATCCATCAGGCATGATGACATTTTTATATATAAAAGTTGTACAGTGCTGACTTAAACAGATATAAGCCATGAGAAAAAAATAAAAAATTGCATTATGGCAACTATCCAAACACACTTTATACACAAGGTACAATAAGGATTTTGTGCTTTGAGTATCAGCCGATACCGATATTTACCTGATATGATGTCAGCACAAATCATTCATCCTTTTATTACTTGTTTTGTAGTGTGGAATGTTAGAAAAGGCTTGATCAAGTGGTATTACAGTCAATGACAAAAGGTATGAGAACAACTGATTTATTATTAACAACTGGGTTTGCATGCAGGACACAAGCACTGCTGGGTCAGACTAAATGCTTTAATGGAGTCCTTCTAACAGTGTGCTTGTATGCCAATATCCAATACTTGTTTTTTGGTAGTTATTGGTTAGGTTTCCGATATCAATATCGGATCAGGACCGCTCTGTAGAAAATGTGACCTTGATAAATTACAAGTTTCTAGCTCAAATCTTCTATTGCTATGAATGAAATGTTACAAGAAACTTCTCAACGGCATCAAGTTTTCATCAGCAAATATATGAAAAAGACGAAATTTTTTTCAATTTGATACAAAACAATAAAATGCTCCACTTTGTTCTTTTTACTGAATCTTGTGGGTACATATTTTGTACAACAGGGAATCCATATTTCTTGTCGTTCAGCCTTGTTATTTTCTTAGTGGGCACCCTGAATTCCCTAAGAGCCATGAAGTCTGCTGACAACTCTGTCTGCACATTTCCTCTTGCAGTTTTCCTTTGCTGACTAAGGAAGTGCTCATCTAATAGGTGTTGAGAACTTCAACACATACCAACTCATCCATCTAGCATAACAGGAGCAGCAGAGTCTGCAAAGATGGTTGACAAGACACATTGTTTGGCCATTGGCACTTCCTGCACTCTGGGTGGTTTATTATAAGGTGATAGATGTACAGTACATTGTAGTAAATGTATTAGTTTGTAATAGGGGTGTGCATGAAGAAGTGTTGTTTAGCTTTCAAATATGCAGCCAATCAACTCATAAGCAGTAAAAATCAAAACTTTTTTATATTTACGGATTTCTTTAAAAAAAAAAAGAAGACCCACTGAAGGTGCCGCCTGCCTTTAGATGGAATAACATCATTTCTTCCAGATTGGCATGAGTGGAAGTGACAAAGACAAGGTGGGAAAGGGCTTGCAGCAAAATGTGCTGCCTCCCACAACATCCCCAAACCCACTTGTGCCAAACACATGTCACCCTGCGTGGCCAGGCCATGCCATCGTAGCTTCCCCCCGGGTAAACAAAGACCCCTTTCAGACCAGTCCTTACTGTGATCATATGGAGCAGAAGCAATCTGTTCCTCTTGGCTGCTCTCTGTGAACTGAACCAGTCTTTCTCTTGCTCAACCAGCTGGATTGGTTGTGCTTTTTGATATTTTTTTTTATGTAGACCTGTTGGTCTATAAAAGGGCACAAAGGTGGATGTCAACCAATATGTCAGCTGTCTGTGGAAATGTGTCTGTGTCTTCAGAGTGGATTCACAGACATTGCAAAAGTGTTCATGTTCTTTGAATGTTTTCACATTTTCTAACATTGTAATCACAAGGCTTACTTTGTTTAAAATGATAAACCAACACAAACTACAGAATTATCATAAATGTGGAGGAAAAAAAAATCTGAAATCATGAAGTTATATTTACTGGTATTAGATTAAAAGATATATCCATTCCATAAATTAGATTATTACTGAGAACTCCCTTTTATTGCAGGAGCCTAGTCACTAAGTCAAACACATTGTATAGATTAACTACACACAAACTGGGGTTTCCAGACTTTATTTCTGTTGATTGTGATGAAAATATAGCATCTAAAATTAGAATATTACATCAGATAAATGAAAAACTAAAATAAAAATACAGAAATATTGAATGAATGAAATGTATGTTTAATAGCAGTTTAAAGGTTATTTTCAATAAGTACTTTTAATCTGACAAATGGGTGCCTGAAAACCTATTCTAATTTATTGAATATGACTGTTTCTGCTTGTCCCTGGGGAAGAAACATGTGGAAACATGCCACTATCAAATAGCACTTATCAAATGTAGCAGTCATCCACATCCTGCAGTCTAGGCTTTTCATAAAATGGGTTGCTTTAGCAAAAAATGGGGACAGTACATGAGGGCACATCATGGATATTGAGTGACTGCCCTAAACTTACATTACTGCTGATGGCTTTGGATGCTCAAGGCTCAGAATGCTGTTTGTTTGACTGACAAGGTTCATACTCGTCTAAGTGGACCAGCACTCACCTGCACTCCTGTCAGCCCACTGGCAAGATGTCATATTTCCACCTTGTCTTTCTTCTTTCTTCTTGCAGCATCAATCCTCTGCCCTCAATCAGTGACATAGTGCGCTTGTCAAGGTGTCAAAAAGATCTTAGCCTTGGGAAAAAAAAGCCTTGAATACATCCAATATTTCATTTTGCTAATCTTATCTTGCAATTCACAATGTGAAAAGTAAATGTTGCATGTAAGATATTCTTATTGTTTTATTCTTTACTGATGTTAGGTAAACTAAGAACGTTTTGGAAGATGGATAAGGATGAGAAAATTCCGAACTGAATAAATATCTAAATTTTTCCTGGTCGCTAGCTGTAGTTGAAATCTGTGAAAGCAGTGTTTTTCTTGTAGTTCTTTGCATCAACAAGGGAATACAAAAGCCTCTCTATTTCTCCAGCATGCTGGTTGCCTACTTTTTCCATTAGCTCTGTTGAGAAAAACTAATTTTAGAGATACATTCTAATGTTCTGTTCTGAAGATGCTGCTTTTATTTATTAGAGTTTGAAAATGTTATGCCAATGAAACTACCTCATATCGAGCTTAGCCAATTGTTTTTTTTTTCTTTGTGTTAGTTGCATTTTATCTTCGTCATGAATATAATCTTTGTACGTTGCTGTGCAAATCTATTTATAAATAAACCATTGAAAACTGCAGCTTACATTCTGGCGTACATCCTGCGGGTTAACTGAGCTCCTTCAAACTGCTGTGACATTACTTTAACTGTGACAGAAGCTGAACTGAGAGGATGTTTGCTGTTTAGCCAACATGATTGTCACAGATGTGCCCCACACAGTTTCTCGTTGGGAGGTTTCCTTGTTTAGTAAAAGGAAGCTTTTTCTGCAGCACACTGATGCAAGTTTAATGAGGGCACTGGCGATACCTTTGAAGTAAAGCAACTTGTTTGGTTTATTAGTACCTGAGCTGCATACACACATATTGAGATTTTCATTTTTTCTACCTTACTATGGTAACTATGGGTTAAAACTTTCTAGGGTTGCAGCAGTTTGTTGATGTTATCACTATGTTGACTACACAATTCAAACATTTAATATTTTTGTTCAACTCAGAAATTTCGTCTTATTTTATTTATTTATTTATTTTATTTTCAAAAGTTACAACATTTTTTCTCAAAATTGCTTTTTGTGTTGTCTACTGCTTCATGTCTGCTTCTTAAATCAGTCAAGTAAAAGCCACAGTCATTGTCTGGCTCCATCTGTTCTACTATTTTAAGACAATCGTAGAAGAAAAAGCATCTGGTTACACATAAATAGGCCGGTTTATATTAGATTTTTAAAGTTTTAAAAGGCTGGAGTGTTGAAAACCCTGAAAATTTAGATGATGATCCACATGATGTTTGGACTCTCTCTAAGTTTTATTATGCTATATGGTTGAGCTTTGTTGTTTTGGCTTTGACGTGTTGTCAGTTGTCATATATTACACTTTAAAATACAATATCAGTGCCTACACAACAGTATCTGTTAAATATTTTATTTGTCCTTTTTATGCTATAACTTTCTGTTAATTATTTTATATCTAGAATTACAGTTTGTACGTTTTCAAATTAAAACATCTTATTCTATTTTCTTCACATTAAGATTTTACTTAGTTTAGTAAATGTCTAAGTATTTACATTAGTAACCTTTAACAAAAATATTGAGACATAATATAGTCTGAAAATAGTAGCGGACAACACTGATAATAATCACTGTTTATATTATGACCTTACTGTGCACAGGTCAAAAATTAAAAATGACTCCTGCTCTACTTCCTTCTACCTATCCAATCCTACGCAGCTGGGAGAATCATATGACTGCAGGCTACATGGACATTCAACCACAACTTTCCAATGATTTCATCCAGGCATGTTCCTAAATATATGCATGACACTATACAAATTTGTTTACTGCATTGAATTTCCCTACTGGGGCTATTTGGAGTTCCATCTTACTTATTTTTCCATTTGACGTCTGGCATAGTCTGATCAATACATTACGTAAGCTGTGTGGGTGAGAGCTAAAGACAAATTTAAGACTGCTACCTTGAAAACTCAGTGCTATCTTTACATTGTGCATGTTTTGCGAGAAGTTGCCCACCTTCCTTTAAGCAGAGCCCTGCCATGAGTAAGAGAGCCTTGTATAAAGTGGCGCTCATGGATACCACTGTTGCTATGAAACTGTCAAAATGTGTTTGAAGCACAGACCTGTTCTGATAGAAGTTGAAATATTCTCAATGCTCTTGCTGATATATGCCAAAATTAGGTTAAACCCTTTGCTATTAGTTTCATTATTCAAAGTCGTTTGAATAAGGAGCTGTAAAAGCACACGTTCTGCTCAGCTGTATCTTTTACTATCAGCTTATGAGAAACATTTTTACTTCTCAGGGAGACCAATGTTGAAAACAGACATTATTTACTACAAAAGAAACAATGTTCTATTCAAGCGAAAAATGTCACAGATGTAGTTGTTTCTGTGACAGCTTACCACATATTTGCTTGGAGGATCCTTCCTGTATCTGTTGACCATCAGACAAGCAACATCATCAGTCTTTTTTTTGGAGAACAAGTTAAAGTACATTAAACTGGGACTGAAAGGAAGCCAAGACTTCTCAAAGTGCTCTTTGAAATTGCTATTTCTGCTCTTTCTTTTTATGATTTTATCCTAAGAGACTTATTTTAGATTAGCTGTTCACATTGCTCTTAAAATACCACTTTTTAATTAGACATGCAGACCAATTATTCTAGGTTGTTCTCCTTCTCCCTGTGGACATCCCAAGGTACTAAACTGCAGACACTGAGACTCTTAAACTTCCCAATGTAGCTTGAAACTGGGCAAAGGGAAACCATGTGAAAATGTCTCCAAGTGGGTTTCGCTAAACAATGTGTCACTACTTATAATCTAATCTAAAATTCTTCAAGAAGACTTTTGAGAAGATATTTTCAGCACTATGTATAAAGTAAGTTGTTACAAATGGACATGCTTGTTACAACCATTTAAAAAAAACATCTAAATACACATGCTCAGCCCCTCATTAAGAGTTTGGTTTCAGATATTTCATTGTACTTTTACCCAAAACTGTCATATATCCTTCCTAAAATGTCCACTCTTGTAATGTGAAAAAGTCAGTTCTACCCATTGCACAGTAAATCCCCTTAAAATACACTAATAAAATAAATCAGCTGCATTGTGAAGGATTATGTTATTGGAGGATATCTCAGTAGACCTGTAAAAGTGACACCACAGTAAATCTCTGAAATAAGCTGTCACACCGAATACCCAACCAGCAAATCAGCAGCACTTTTCAGCTCATCCTGCTCACCGTTTGGTCGGCAAGTCATGCATTCTTGCCGACCAAAAATGCATGACAGCAGCAGCAGCAGTATAAATCCTCCATGCCTGTCATACAAAATAATACAGGCAAATAACACAAGTTTAAAGGAAGCAGATCTGTTCACTCTTTTTATTTCCTGAGGTGGTAAAAGTAAGAACTCTTTCAGACCACTGTGTTGTTCTGTAGGAGAAGTAGCTTTAGGTTGTACTGTCAATGTAATGAAAAGAGCAAAATCAGGATAATAAAGAAAATGTTTCCACCTATTCTACAACATATGATGCACATGCTGTTCTTTTACACAAAAAACATAATAAATTTATTCACTTTATGAAAATATAAAGCATCCATTAAAGCAGGTTTCTTTAGGTTTTGTTGTCTGCAGAGATCAAAAGAGTTATAATGGCCTCTTTAGTGCTTGGTGTTATGGAACACCGCGGGGCTTAGAATTATTAAAATTGTCTCTTTGTTCTAAGGTGCACTGTAAAAAAAGTCACTGTAGGATTTACAGTAACTGACTGGCGGCAGGGTTGCCAGGCAGTTACTGTAATTTTTACGGTGAAGAAACTACAGTAACTTTACAGTAACCTTGCTGTAATTTTTTTTACAGTAGCCTGTAATTCTATTACAGTATTACTGTGATTTTATTGCAGTTTTACTGTAATTTTTATTACTATCTTACTGTGATTTGATTAGTGTTACTGTAATTTCTTTAAAATAGCACAGTAATTATATAACATGGTTACTGCGATTTCATCACGTTTATCATAATAAAATGACAGTATCCCTGTAGTAGAATTACAAAAAGTTGTCATTTTACAGTACAGTATGAAGGTTATCCTGCAATAGTCAGCCCCGCCCACTCCTCACTACGTCCCAGGGCTGCCTACTGACCAGTTCTCTGTCTAACAGGTCCGGAAAATCTCTGAGACCTGGGTATTACCCTAAAAGTACTCTATAAGAGATAATCTATTTAAACTGGTGGCGAAAGTGATTCGTCTAGCTCTAACTACCTCCAATCCAGAAGTTATGACCCTTTACAGTTAAGAAACAATCAGCTGAGTAGCCCTCACAGCTGCATAATTCCAATAACCACTTCTGTTAACGGTAGCCCACTTTCTAAATCATAACTTGCACTTGGAACCGGCTAGATTATGTTTAGTGACTTAGATGTAAGTCCCAGGGTCATTATTTACTCTCACCAAAGGAAATTATGAAGCCTCCTATTTACTGGAATCATGTACATTAGTTTTACCTTAATTACAAGAACTGAACAAAGATTAAATGACTCTATTAATTCCAATGTCCACCAACCTCATTAGAATTTTATAGTATAAATTTATTAAGCAAGCTTAAGCAAGGATATGCGACATACAAATCAATAATCAATCGTATATAATTCAAAAACAGTGTAATAAAATTTACATGTACAATCATACTACCCTGTCTCCTTTCCCTAACTTTAAGTCGCACGTTATGAAATGGAATTTCAATGAGCAGATTCAACTCATACCCAGACGATGATGGATTTTTTGGCAACAGGAATTTCTAGCATCCTTGGTTGAGGTCTTTGCCTTGTGTGGAAAAATCCTCCTTAGAAAGGAAACAAAGCAGAACGGGTCCGAATCCTTTTGCAAAACCCAGTTCCTCATCCCTGAGGGGCCTTTGTCCTTCCTCCAAGTCTTGTTGCAGAGTTGAAATTGCTGGGTTGAGACGAGACCGACGGTCGAATGAAGAACCAGAGATGGGGCGATGGAACCCAGTCCTTTCTTGGCGTGGTGAAGTCCGAGCTCCCCCGTGGTTCTGAAGTGCGGTCCGTGGCTCAATCTGCTTCTGAAAGTTGTCTCTCCTTCTGCGCCGCCGGACTGGGAACAACTGGTTCCTCTTCTCAGCCCCTTTTTATGCATCTCTCCACCATGTGTGTGTATGGGGAGGTTTGGTCTACGTGACTTGCTTCACATCTGCTGTTTTCTCATGAAAAAGTCCCCACATTGCCCAACCTGTTTCTGCTGACCGTAGTGGAAAGTCCCGTACTTCCCCTTTCTCCGTTGCCTCAGCCAAACTCAACACACCACCCATCCTGTGCGCTTTGGCCATCTGTTCAGAACTGCTTGCGACATTTCCTGTTTCAGGACTGTACTGCATTCCTCTCTTTTCCTATAACTCACTATTATTTATTATAACTCCTTAAACACATTCAACCTGTTGTTAAACCTGTTCGAATTAATTTCAAATTGATTACAACTTCACATTCATTGACAATAAATCACATCTTTCTCTTATTATTAATCATTAAACATAATTATCACATTGTTAAATCATTACAGATCATTAATCAGAGATTTTTTGTAGACAGTTATTGAGCGATTACTTACACTCATATTATTCAGACATATTCAACTTAATTAACTTTTAATCAAACTACAAGATTACTTTATTTCTTCCAAGCCATTATGCACCTTTTTCTGCGTGTGCCTGGAAAGATCTCATACCCTTATGCCAGTTTTCTTGACAAGTAGTTCATGAAACTGCAAACTTTGCTAGCTTTTAAAAGTTTAAATGTGAACTTGCAACTTCATTTACCAATCTCTCAAAAAATGTTTTTTTTTTCTAATTTAAAAAATATATATATATATATTTTTTTCAAAATCGCTTTATTTTAATGTCAATTTAAATCTGAGTTCTGAGTTGGTCTCAGTCCTGAACTTCTCCAGAAATCGTCAAAGGGTTGCTAGAATATAAAGAAAGAAAAACATGTTTTAATACATGAGATAAACAGAACATTAAACTGCATTTATGTCAGTTAAAGACAGACAGGATGAAAAGGAAAGATTTAGTGGACAGACACTCTCTCTGACCTTCCTAATTACAGAGGCTTTGATGTCAAAATAGATGGTTCGATTGAGCTGCGTTATATATTAACGCATTAAAATGTTCAGGTTAATCGCGTGCGCTAATGCGTTACCATTGACAGCCCAATGTACGAGAGAAAAAACAAAACAAAACAAAAAAAACAGCTGAGGCATCCTACCCTCAAACAACTTCCGCAAAAAGACCAGAATACAGCCATCTGCATATTCTAGGTGAACTGAACTAAAATGCACTTCTGTTGCACATAATGCTAACTGAGAAATAACTGAAGTTAGCTTTAGCAAACAAGCGAGAGTAGCTCAATATAACTACATAAAATATATTTTCGTACACAAACAAAAAACTGCAATACAACTGCACGTGATCCAGCGGTCCAATCACGTCCCATATACTTCCCATACGCATTTCAGGTCACAGTAAAGAGCTTTCAAAACCCAGCCACCTTACTGTATTTTCATGCTGTAGTTTTTACAGCCATTTGTTACAGTGTAGGTCAACCAAGAATGTGTGACCAATAAGATAGTGTCTCCCATTATAGTGGTGCCTGATATTACTTGGCTTTAATTAGAGCATAAGATATTCAAAGGTGCTTTCATCTCAGTAAAATCTCGTATAACTGGAATACTGAAAATGTTGGTCTCTCTTTTAGCCCATGTGATTTAGCTCAGACGACGCTCATGTTAAGTTGTCAGGTTCTGACATGTAAAAGAAACGTGATGAGTAAGAGATCATTTCTTTTTGAAAATTACACTATTAATGTGATATATTGTATGTCCTATATAACGCAATTTAGAAACAAACGTAAAAAAAGAGAAAAGACAGAAGAGCCTGAATTCCCATCAAATAGTTATTGTTTTCTGCTTTTTACATCCTTTTCATCTGTTCTTTGAAAATGGGTTAAGGTCTGATATCATCAAAAATAGTTTGAGACCACAAAAGGCAGTACTGTACTTCACTAAAACAATAGCATACCCACAGTGAAAGGTTTTAGGGGTAGGGTCATGATTTGTTGTTAACATTTTTACATGAATCTTTGGATTTTTGTGAATGTGAATTAAATTATAAAAGGTAAAAGTATCAGTAAGTTTTAACACAAAACCTACAAGTATCTGCTAGAATGGTAAAAAATAGATTAATGTTTTGTCATGGTTTTATGTATTATATCACTAACTTGACATTGTAACAACAGTAATTCCAATTTTTAAAAACAATCTTAAATGTTTTTGAAAGCCAGAAAGACATAGGCTTTTTTTTTTAAAGTACTTTAAGTTTTATTTTTAAACTTAAGAAAATCCTGAGAGATTTAAATCATTTTGCAGCATTCCACAAAACAGGAAATAATTCAATGTTAAAAACCTTCAGAGTTCAGTGATGTCTGTGTTATGTCTCCCAATGAAGTGATTCACTATTTTTTTTTTTTTTTGAAGAGGTTTGACCCATTCTTGGCTAAATGTAGCCACACAAAAAGTCCTGGGATATACAAATAAGTGCGTTTATGTGGATAATTTATTGAGAACATTGCATCTCCCTTGGGCATCCATTAGAGCTTTGGCACATAAGGGGAATGGTGGGCTGTTCACGCTTGTGTGCACACACAACCCTTTCTCCAGAGCCAAAACGGCCTTTTCCATTTTCATGGCTGGATTCCCCAGCAGACACTGATATTTCCTGGGGCTTCGGGAACAATCAAAGAGGGTGAACTGGTTTCAGGGGGGGCACTTTGCTCAGCATAAGGTGTTTAAAACAACTCTAGGCTCTTAGTATGCATAAAAAAATGTTGAGCATGCTCAACATTTTTTTTTTCACAAAATCTGTCATTCATTGAGTTTTCCTTTCACATTAAATTTCATAAAATTTCTTAAGAAAGACTTGAACAAAACTTGGAACAACAGAGAGAGAGCTGATAATCCTGTTGCATGAACCCATACACTTCTTGTTAATTATTATAACTATAAGGTAAAACACACCTGATACTTTACAAAAAAAGCCCATGCCACCATCCTTCACTGAACCGTCTCCTATGCTGTAACCTTTACATGAATTTCATTATATTCCATATATGTATATTAATGATTACACCAAAGTTTATTTCATCATGTCATCAGTAATAGCCATGAGAAGGCAAAAGGGACCTTTCCATTTAATGATATCCCTCCTCACTTGAGATTGAATCATCTTTCTTGATAGATTATCATAGGGAGCCAGGGAGATATGCCTTTTCAGTGATAATGAAAAAGGAGCAAAAATTCAGAGGGGATATAAGAAGACTGACAGAAATACTTCTCTGTCTGGCAAAAGTCCCACTTTTTGTTACTTTCTTGGCCACTGTCACTCCTCTTCTAATAGTTGTAAGCGGTATTAAGGGAAACATAAAGTTTTAATGAGTGGCTTTGTTTGTGTTATTGGAGAATCAAAGTAGCAAAAATAGCAAAGTGTTTTGTTTAATTTGACACAGGAGATTAAAACACGATGTCTTAGGGGAAGATTAAACTGCTTTCATCAGAAGAGACAAAAAAAAAACACCTTTGGGTTTCTGAGAGAAGGTTACATTACTAGCACAGTACAACTAAAGTTCATATTAAAATGTAGCTCATGGGGCTAAAAAATAATCCTGATGGTTCCTTGTGCACATTTTATAGAAACAAAGAGTTGAGGACACTACCTGGAAGGCTGCCCTTGCTTTGTGTTACTGAGGAATAGTTTTCATGAACAAAAACTGCTGAATTGCTTAAAAGTAAAGGGGCAGAGGGATGAAACAGCAAGGAGTGGTTTAGCCTTGAAGAAATTATACAGATAACACCTTGCAAAAGTTGATGGACCATGTGAAGTAGTGTCTTAATGACGATATGCAATGTTAGTTTTCACCATACGTGTTGCATGTTGGCGAAAAGTTCAAATTTGTCCCCATCTGAACATCTTCTTGTTTGTTCTGTCCCCAACACAGTTTGTAGCAAACTCCAGCCCTGACTTCTTAAGGCTTTATTTCAACAACATTGTCAAAGATTTATTTGTGGACTATCTGACTAGTAGCTGTCCTGATAGATTTCCCCATATGAGGTGTGGATCTCTGCAGCTCCTCCAGAGTTACCATGCACCTTTTTAATGTTTCTCTGATTCAAGTCTTCCTTGCACTGCCTCTGATTTTACAGCCATGTGCTGATCTGTTTGCAGTTGCGAAAGACTATCTCCATTTGCATTATGAGATGTTGAAAACTTGGTATTATGTTGTAACTTTACTCTGCATCAAACAGCTCCTTGGTCTTTATGATGTTCTCTTACTGAAGTTTCACATTGGTGACTTATGAAAACCATATATAATTTTCCTTCGAACACATCCACCATATAATAGCCTAATAAAAACATTGACATTTGTGATTATGATTTGAGAGCGCGTGAAAATGGTGATGGGGTGTGAATACTTCGCAAGGCATGGTTAGAAATCATGAGCAATTTTATTTCTTTTAGCAGAAACTCCTCAGAGTTGAAGACGCTTTAAAAAATGTTTAGCTAAGTGTTCTGATGTTCTTAAATGAAATTTATAAAGGTGAAACAGTAAAACCTTATATACACAGAATCTTCTCTGGGTAACCCATAAAGCAGTGCTTCTGGCTGAGTTGCTGCTTAACAACTTAATTCCTGTATGTGTGAACAAATCTTTGCCAGCATCTCCAGTGTGCATGTCTGCTACGATGCGTCACGGCTGTGAGCTAAAACTAGATGGAGTTATGCGGTATGCTCTAAGAATCTGCAGCACGATATCAGTGCGTGAGAAAAAATGTTAGGTCTCAGGGGCTGAAAATTATAAATTATACATGACACTAAATTACAGACTGAATTAGCCATGCTGAGTCAATTTTACAAAGGCTTTCTCTATACTGGGGGAGAATAAGGCAGCACATCAGAGCTCAAACTGCGCAGAAAGCCCAGAAAGAAAAACATATCAAGCATTGTTTTTATGCTAATCCTTGGAATGACACCCATTGTGCTGCTTATTTTGTTGTAGGGATATTTGTCACACTTTTTAGTTAAAGCTGTACAGTTGGCGAACAACTACAACATCACTTGAATATAAAAAATAATTAGCTGACAAAAAGGAATCCAGCAACTGAATAATGTGGTTTTTGGACTTATTTTAAAATTTTACACACGGCAGTGTAATCTGAGCGGACCTTAGATTACCCACAACGAGCTGAGAGATGTGACAGAAAGGCTATTAGGGTGAAACTGGCAGAGAAATCCATCAGTGGTGGGCTGGATGACTCAGAATTCCTCATTGAGAAACATTTATTTCTGCCTGCTTGCAGGAAGAATCAGTTAGGCACAGATGTCACAAACACCGCTGCAATAAATCTGCATCTATACAGACACTTTTCATTGGCCATGGTACATCTGTTTGGAATCTAGAAACCTTGTAAAGCTGCTAAAAATATTTTGCAGTGACTGGTTCTGAGTAATTGTCAATATTGTTATTGAATCTTTTTGATTTTGACATTTTGTGGACAGACTCTAGTATTTTTGCAGAATTTGCAGGAATCCACGTTCAGCTACAATGTTATTTAAGGACCCCTTATATAATAAAAGTCACCTGGACGTTTTACATTCAAGAGATCCTTAAAGTTTCCCCCAGGAGTCCCTGTGATGTAAAACAAATCATGAAGCACAGCAGGTTTGTTATTCTTGATCAGGTGCTCATGTGGCCATTGTTGGAGTTTTTGGTGTTGGACAGAGATCAGCAAGGACCCTGACCTTCATACAGTCCCATGCCCAACAAATTGTGATGCACTGTTAATTCTGAAACTTTCTTTCAGAAACAAAAATCATTTCTTGACCAAACTTGACCTACAATAACTAATTTCCTATATCTGACCACTTGCACCAGCCTTCACTCCCTACGAGCATCAATCACCCTTGGCGTCTCATGACACTGTTGCAGCTTTTACCACTGCTCTCCCTTGTACCATTTTAATATATGCTAACCACTTCACATGTGAAACACCCACAAGAGGCACAGTTCTGAAGATGCTCTGACCTAATTTTCTCAACTTCACATTTTGGTTCTTGTCAAACTAAGTCAAGGCCTGATGCCCAGTTGTCCTTCTTCTGGCACACAGACTAGGAGGAAACCAGGTTTATGTGCTTCCTAATAGACTGCACTCACTAACTCACTATGATGAAGAAATAAAGATGATTCACCACACCTGTCAGTATTCATAATGATATCCTTGATTAGTGTAATTTTATCCTTGTCAAATACTGTTGTGTCCAGCATACGTTTGTGGATCTTCTCAGCGGTTCTGACATCTTAATGGACACGCTTAATGCCAAACACTTGAGGAGCAGGAGTTTAACAAACATGGAACAACATTAAATGATACCAATGAGAGCTAAACCAGGTAAGCTAGGCAGGACATTATGAATTACATCAGCATGGAGACTAACAGCAGGAGAAAAACTGTATTATATTCACAAGCACATTAGTAAACATGTATGTAAATAATTTTAATTGAAAATCAAAAAGAGAGCATAAACATTAAAAGATTATTAAAATACATAATTAAAAGCACTAAAAACAGGTTATGTTATGTGAATAGTAACAAACAAATACTTAAAAAGATCTTCACATTTAAATATTTACATCTTTCACTACTTTGTACTAAGTTCAGACTGTGATAAAACCACAACCAAGTTTGGAAAAAGTGATCTCTCAAGTTTAACATTTGGTCTTTGGGACTCTGGATTTTAGTTTCTAAACCTAAGGGTTTGAGTTGTAGTAATTGACTTCAACGAGTTAGTAGTATAAGACGAAACTTGACAATTTAGAACCCTGAAAGCTACAGTCAGGATTTTTAAAATCCATTTCAAAAACAGAAAAACAAAAATAATGTGACTTAATATTGGGAATCATGAGAAATATTACATAAGAAAAGTAGATAAGGAGTGAGGAGAAACCTTGTTAAAATAAAGTGCAAATAAAAATTCAAAGAAAATGTTGGTACCTACAATGTGAAAGCCAATTGTTAAAAAAAAAACATTTGGCAGTGGTTTATTACTTAAACACAACACTGTAACTTATATGTAGAAACAGTAACAATACATTTATTAAGCATGTTGACATAATTGGGTGTCTGATTTAGAAATAAATCACTGTTGACAGTGAACTTTCTTGACACTCTAAAGGTCTTTTTACCATTCTTCTGCTGTTTATAACACATTGTTCAGTGTACCAAGTATATTAAATTGCTCTTAAGTAAGGATATTTTTGTTTGCTCAATTATTTATTTGTCATAAGAGCGCTTCTTGTCAGTAAAATGTTAGTAAAATGCAATTGTGGTTTGAGCAGCTGAGACGAATATGTGGGTTGTGACCATCTGCCAAAGCCAACTTTTGATAGAGACAGTATGATGTCTCAGTCATACTGTGTGGATCTGCATCTCCCTCACTGAAAAACAAGGTTTGTCAATTACTGGAGACAATCTGATTCTGCAACAAACAGAAAACCAATATCTTCACTGCCTAGGAGCAAATTGTATTCTCTAAGATGACAGCACTGGCCCCCACAGACTTCCTCCAGAGTTTAGGAGTGGACAGGGTGAAGAGCCTTCTCTGAAGTCCTGACCTCCATGCCATTGAACACTTGTGAGATCAACTTGAGTGTGCTATTTATGCCAGAGTGACCCAAGAACCACACAAACTGACTTGTGACAGTTGCTGGTTGAGGGAAGGGGATGGTATTCCACAGCAGTATGTGACCAAGTTACCAATGAGCATAAGGAAGAGGGGAAATGAATTCATGAGCCCCTTGTTTGTTAAATGAATAAACTATTAAACTTCAAATATTTCTGGACAAGAGTCGATAGTAGAATAAGCTGTTTGCTATCGACAGGGAGGAGCAACCCACAAATGCATTTTTATTTGAAACAAAGAGATAACAAACAGACTGTCCAATGATATAAGATTTATTACTATGAAATATTGCTACATTTTATTTGAAGATATATAACATGATCCACCGAATCATATGAATTATGTAGATTATGGCCTTGTCTTTACCTCTAAAGTGAATGTTCATAACTTCAATACCAGCTTTAAATCCAAGTGCTTGTTTGTCCTGGATTTTAAAAAAAAGTAAATGGCCTGTACTTATCTAATGCTTCCCAAAGCACTTCACACTATGTACTGTTAAATTATTTGTTGAATAACTTTGAAAGTACTTATGCAAATCTTCTCTCTTTCCAGATTGTAGATAAGAATTTGTTCTTAATAACTTACCTGGTCAAATGAAGTTTAAATTAAAAACAGACTCATCCCTGTTGTAGTTTAATGTCTGATGTTTTTACTTGTTGGATCTAACTATGTTTGTATTCTTTTTCAGTTTCTGTAAAGAAAAAAAAATCTGCTCTTCCATTCTTGCTTGTCTATTTAGACTTCAGTGTTGTCTATATTGCATTATGCTGCATAAGTCCTGGAGGTTTCCCACGATCGGGCGACTTTGGTTGTGCTGCAAGGTTTAATGATTTAAGATACTCAGAGTAAAATATTTGGATTCGTCTTGAGATGTTCTGTCACTATCTATTAAATGTTTAATGTGTCCCTCTTCTCCTCAGGGCTGCACATTATGGGCTAATAACTCTCTTTAACAGCTGCTGTTGAGTTAATATGACAGCAAAATTCAACCATATGCTGATCAATTGGTTCCACAGTTGGTAAATCCTTTTGTTGTGTTTTTTTTTATTTCTGTATTTTCTCAATAATTGTGTCAGTATTAGTTCATATTGAATATCAGCAGCTTTATTTTGCACAGGTGTTTCTAAAGTGATGCTCGCCTAGAGACGAGACATGAAAGCTCTTAAAATCTTCTCCCTTAACCTTTAAGAAATCTCTTGAAGAGTTTTTGCAGACAAGCTCTTTAGAGAGAATAGATTTAGCGCCAATATTGAGGACAGAGTGCTGGAACACCAAGCTGAGAGAATAAATTGAAGAAACAATTTTTGTGCCAAATGAGTCACTAAACTAGATTGTCTGGAATGAAAAACGTATCCAGAACATTTCAGTGAATGAATAGTGAATAGTCCCAATTCTGGTATTGTTGTTGATTCCTTTTAACAGCTATTTTTATACAGCAACTTCTGAAAAATCAGAGGTCCAAATAGGAAGAGCCATCTATTGTAAATTTGCTGCTGGTGGGGGAGCTCAACAAGATGTTAACCATAGATAGTCTGCTTCATACCTCAGGAACATTTCTATTGGTTTTAATGCAAATGGCAATCCTAAAAAATTTAAATAAGCATCGATAAAAAATATACATAATTTTGACAACACTACTGGAAATAAAAACATTAATTCGGGTATCAAAAGTGACTTTATAACACTTTATTCCTAAATCAATCAATCCATCCATCCATCCATCCATCCATCCATCCATCCATCCATCCATCCATCCATCCATCCATCCATCCATCCATCCATCCATCCATCCATCCATCCATCCATCCCCCTCTATCTATCTATCTATCTATCTATCTATCTATCTATCTATCTATCTATCTATCTATCTATCTATCTATCTATCTATCTATCTATCTATCTATCTATCTATCTATCTATCTATCTATCTATCTATCTATCTATCTATCTATCTATCTATCTATCTATCTATCTATCTATCTATCTATCTATCTATCTATCTATCTATCTATCTATCTATCTATCTATCTATCTATCTATCTATCTATCTATCTATCTATCTATCTATCTATCTATCTATCTATCTATCTATCTATCTATCTATCTATCTATCTAATCTATTATTTGGATTTAGAGTAGTGGCTTACATGTACCAAAGATGCTTTCTTTTGTATGATTTGTTGTTTCTTGTCTCTCACCCAATGATAGCTCGAGATAGGAAGCATCCCATGGATTTGTTGTTCTAAATGGTCAAATTAGTGTTAGCTACAGTGATAATCGTTAACAACAGCCCTGCCCTTCACACTGTTGCGTCACTGCAAGAAAGATCTATTGTTCCAATCCTGGCCTGGCCTTTTCTGGGTTCTCTGGTTTCCTCCTGCAGATAAAAAAAATATTGCAAGGTTTATTGGAGGTTCTAAGATGCCCTTTTCCTGGGCTGTTCCCCATCTCTTTGGCCCCTGACTCTTGGAGATAACACCAACCTGCCAATTACCTATGTTGGAATAAATCACCATTTTCAAGTAGTGGCAGATTTACCCAGTTTTACTGTTATTCTTTTCAAGAGTTTGAACCACCATTTTAGACATAAATATGTAAAAATATTTGATTGGCATTGTAGTTTAAGTGGGCTCCATGTAAACTGCAGGTGGTTGCGTGTTCAGTTTTTGTTTGAGCTGGAGCTGAAGTGCCGTTGAGATTTAAACCTTAGCTGCTCAATCAGGACCTGAATCACTCTGACATATTAAACAAGGCAATCACTCAATCTACTGGGACAACAGAAAGGAATCTGCTCATGAAACCAAAGAAATCCCCTCAGGACCTAAAATACCTTTAGCCCTATATACACGCACACAGGCCCAGTCAAAGGCATCATGTTTCTGCTCCTCTCACTATAAAGTGATACAATCTTTTATTAATGGTCTGGGCTGCTGTGTCGACATAGAGACCATTTTAATGATTAATCTCAAAGGAAAGTGCCCATTGTAAGCTTTGAAATGTTCCAGAACCGCTGAGCATTTTTCCCACGTAGATAGATGTCAGAAAGAGTTTTTGAGTTTGAGAGTTCAACTCAGTGTGCAACCTTATTCATTCATTAGAGAGGACACTGAAAAATTCATCACAATATATAAACTGAAGTATAGACAACTTGGTTATGTCTGAATATAACCAATCAAGGAAGAGTTTTCTATTGTCTCCTTGCATGTCCAGCCAAGGGCAAGTGGGTGTTATGCATGGTTTCAGCACTGCTGAGGAATGACCTACGCACTGCACAGCATGGTGCCATAATACTACTCACTATTGTTTTCAATATTCAAAGTTAAGTGCTCAGTTTATGAAACAGAACAACTCTTTGCAAGCTGGATCCATGCATGGGTAACCACAAAAAATCTACAAAAGATATTATAAGACAAACTATAAAATAATACTTAGAGAAAGCAAGATAATCTGAGTGTAAATGTAAACAAACATATAAAGTCATATCCTTCTTCAGATAAAAAGATAAAGTATTAACATACGATTATTATGTACGATTTTCTGATTTTTATATACATCAGACACTTTTGGTCAAGAGTAAAAAAGTTTGACTCCTCAAGTGACAATATTTTTAAGGTGAAAATCACGTATTAACAGCAGATCAGCATGTGTCAAACCTGACTAACTTGATCTTTTTAAAACATTGGATGTTGCTCTAAAGCCAAAATACTGTTTTCTTAAAACTGCTGAACCTCCTGATGCTATGTGACTACTATCCAGATGAGGAAGTGTTCATTAGAATTAATTAGAAATATCAGGACATCCTTTCTCTACTGCAATCACTTTAACATGGTAATTAGAGAGAATGCTGGAGAGCAATGCAGCTGGTCTGTTGAGGATCCACCGGGAGCCAGAAAAGAGGAGGGGCAGAAGCAGGGAGGCTGATAGGAGTGATGCTGAAAATTAAACAAAGCCTGATCTTTCTTTGTAACAAAAGAGCAGATGCCTTTCCTGACTCTGTATGTCCTCTGCTGCAGAACGTTCTGAAAATGTGTAGGTTTTTTTCTTTGTATTTACTTTGTAATTACTTGTCTAGGAATCTGTATTTTTAAACCAATTAACACCATGATTTTAAATGCCAAATAAACAATTTAAAAGAAAGAATATATTGACAAAAAATACCAGGCAGATGTCATTAGAGGTCCCTGTCTAATTTTTCTGCCCTGCACCATAATTACCATCAGCTTTCAGCAGATGGTTCTTTTTTTTAAATGCAGCCAGTGTAACATTGAAAACTGTGGCCTGTGAAAATGCAAAGCTATTTGCTCTCCTTGTAGTCTACAAAAATATAGATAAATATGTGTTGACCTTCACTTAAACGCAAGCATGATATGTAATTTAAATGTAAGCAAATTGTGTCAGACTAAAGCGCTGCTTGTTGCTCAGTAGAGGTATTTTAAGAACTGGTCTGACTTTGTATTTCATTTCAGAAACAGAAGGACACGTTTGTACACATTTATCGCCTTGAATTTGTGAATTTGCCCTTCTGTCTTTGTGAAAAGATTTTTGTTCATGTCATTGCGTAGACATGACACTGATTCATCCCTTTAGTTTTGGAACCTTTTCTACCTGAGGAGTTTACATAACAGTTGCAAATTACTCAACAAAGAACTTAAATGCATCCTGTGTCCAAAGAAAAACCTTAAAAATCCTTCAGAAAGTCTGAACAAGACTAATTTAGAATATACATGTATAAAAAATAACGCAGCCTCGTTCCTTTGAAGCAGAACATGCTGATATAGAAATCATTTAGCAAAACAAGCAAGCTCTAAGAAACATATCTAGGTGCAAATTTAAGACAGGCACATCTTATTTCTAAGCTGCTGACCATTTTCTTTTAGTAGTTTAGAGATCATGGTCCTGTAAAAGTAATTGAGATTTAGGTGCTTAACACCTTGAGTTGTTAGTTTCATGTACTGGAATTAAAATAATTCATTTCTTTTCTTCCAGGAAGAAAGCTACTCCTCAGTTATTTAAGTCTGGTCAGTTAGCAGGCATGTCAGCTTTGTTAGGGACATTACATTGGACTAATAGTCTTAAAGTGACAGCAGTGCGCACCCATGAAGCTCCTCGATCGCTCTGCAAAAAGGTCAGCTACCTCCGGCCGCTGCACTCCAGTCAGCATTTGGTCATATATAGTCAGGCTGATTAAACAACATGCCTGGTATTGACAGCCCTTTGTCCTAATGAAGTGCCTGTTATCTGCAGCATGAGTTACAGCAGGGAGGAAAGCGCTGCCTGGGGCATTTCAGTCACCATCAGTTTCATCTAACACAGAGTGAGAGTAGGAGCAGAGAGATAGATAGAGAGATAGATAGATAGATAGAGAGAGAGAGAGAGAGAGAGAGGGACGGACGGACGGACGGACGGACGGACGGACGGACGGACAGACAGACAGACAGACAGACAGACAGATAGATGTTGCTTATTTTTAGGAATCTAAACTGTAATAGAATCCTTATACAACATCATATTCCACTAAATGTAATATTGTACAAAGAAATTCATGTCTTTAAAAGAAATTCAAAAAATTTAGTTAAAAATAAGAATAAAAAAGGTTTGTGATTAGCTTAGTTTCCATCCAGCTCAGTGCAGTGATGACCTTGTTGTGGCTGACACTCCTGAAGCAAACTGACACTTGTCAAAAGAAACAGTTCATCGTTTTCTACTAAATAATTATTTAAGAGGTGTTAACTGCATTGAAAACGGTTTATCTTATACTGTCTGCAACCGTATTTGAACTGCACTACTACGAATAGTTGACTGGATCCAGTTCAAGATTCTCAAGTGTTCCTCCTCTAGCTGTTGTGCCCCTTAGAAGATTCAGAATTCAACATAGTAACAAAACTCCCTAGCGGGGCACTTTTAATCCGTCCTCCGTCTTCTCGCTTCTCTTTGAGCTGTGTGACAGGATTTATTTCAGACACAGATGGTTCTGGCTGTGGATTATTACCACAGATATCTGAAAAAAGACAAGCTATACAGTTTCATGTATTAAATCTCTCCCCAGCCTTATCTGTTTTTGAATCTTCCAGAACATTCATGCACAGATGGTGGCCTAAGTGTAGTTTTTCCTGTCCTCTTTTACAGCGGGATGCAAAAGGACAGTATCTGTTTGACCTCCTCTGCCACCATCTAAACCTACTGGAGAAAGACTATTTTGGCATCAGATATGTGGATCCAGACAAGCAGCGGGTGAGCATCTGTGTTTGACTGAACTCTGGCTTTGGATATTTGATCTTTGGAGGCATTTTATTCTTAGATTCATTTTATTCTTAATAAGATACAATATTTTTACTACAGAAGGTCATCCACGGGATGGCTTTTCATTGCTCTCATTTGCAATAAATATTCAACAACTTGCCTTAAAAGAAGATACTGAGAAAAAACTGAGTTTGTCTTTGAATTAAAAATGTACATTTCCACTGTAAAAGTACAAGCAGAGATGCTCAAATGTGTTTCTTTTTGTTTAGTCGAATTAATAATGCAAATAGATGGAATTTATTCATAGAAATGATTATGTTTAGACTGAAATGCTTGTGTGCTTCTACTTGGAGGCATAGATGTTTTGCTTTATGGATGAAACCATTTAGAAATTCTGACATCAGGTGACCCACGATAATGCTACATCTCCAACACGTCTGCTCAGAGCTATTATATTAGCTGCTGTGAGTAGGCGGATTTTGTTGATGAGAATGCACCACAGGAAAAATATGTTACAGAATCAGGGTTCCATTTACAGGACGTGGGTCCGACAAGGTTGCAAAGAGAATGTATTTGTCTCCATGGAAGAGTTGATCTCCCAGAGAAATGTGTCTTCCACTGATATGTAACAGTATTGCATCTTCACATCTTCTAAAGATCTGCTTGAAACTTACAGATCATCTATATTCCAAACAGCTTTATGTCACTGCACTTCACAGTCAGCTCTGTTATATCATCACTTGTTGTCTGAATGGGTTTCTCCAGAAAACTGTCAGTAGTAACAACCGAGCATTCAGGCAGTTGAGATTGGAAGTGTCTGCTTAATGACACAATGTGAGAATTTTCTACTGCTGAGGTAATTTTTGCTTAGACATTTTGCCATTTTCCCTTGTCGCTCTTTTTCATTCCTGATGCAGCACTGGTTGGAGTTCACCAAATCAATTTCAAAGCAAATGAAATGTAAGTACCTTCTGTTTAAGTTTACTTCACTTCTCTTTAAGTATGTAAACCAACACGGATCCTTCCTAAATTTGAGGCAACAAAGCTTTTTGCTTCAGTTCATATTATATTAAGTGCAAGAAAGTTTGTTTCACTAAAGAACAGCAGACAGAGAAATATGAAACACTAGACATTAGTTGGAGGATTTTCACATTATTGTTTAAACCCCTCAACCCTCACCCCTGGAAAATACAATGGAAAAACAGCGCGCTGCATGTAAAGGGTTTAAGGATGCCACCATCATGTGTTCTTAAAGATATGGACTTTTATATGTAAACATGTTCAAAATTCACATCTTATGAGCACATTTGACAAAAGATATTAACTTCTTTTCTGTGTACAAAAGCTAAATCTTCTTGCTCATTTCCCCTTACAGTGCTGTCTAAGCTTTTCTCTTTGCCTCCTGCAGCTCAGCCTCCGTTCACCATGTGTCTGAGAGTAAAGTTCTACCCTCCTGATCCTGTTGCTCTCAAGGAGGAAATCACTCGGTATGACATGTGGTGGCATTCAGCTAAAAGGAGTTAATAAATGCTTCTTACCCTAATTTTTCTTCTACAGAGGTAATTTGCATCTGTTTCAGTCGATGATAAGCAAAGACCTTTTTACAGAAAGATTATTTTTATGTTTAATTTCAGAGCAGATGTTTGTATGAAATCTTTGGACTGGCCGAACGTGGTTCTTTTTGAAACATTACTTGTAAACATTTCATAATTAAAATGACCGAGCACTGGGTTTGAAAACATTATGCTAAATATTGCAGTTTTTAGGAGGAGCAGCGAGAAACATAAAAGCCTCTCCTAGTAGCTCTCCAGAACAATGGAAAGCACATTAAAAGCAACATAAGGCAGGATTTTTCTGTGTAAATGAACACATTTCCTCAACTTGGTAATTTTTTCTGAATATATGTCACAGTTCCTAATACCCACATTAGGTTACAGAAATAAAAAAGGCAGATTTCCTCCAGATGATGCAAAGCACAGCCAGCTGGTGAATGTGTCTTGTGTCCACATGTTTTCATTACCCGACTGAAGAGAGAGGAGTCCACTCTGTTTGAGGCATAATGAGAGTCAGTGTGCACCGCATGTAGAGTGTATATAATGAATAGAGTGGATAGAGGAGATAAGGGGCAAGGAGGGCTGATTGAAAGTGTGAAGCAAAAAGAAGAGTGGGAGGGAAGGAGGACAGCATGATACATGATTATGACAGTGGAGAGGTCACTGCGCAGAGGGTGGGAGAGCAAAAAATCATCATGATTTGGTTAGACTGTTCTGTGTGCTGCATAGCAAAACACAAAAATAAAACACACAAATAAGCAGCTTTTCCAGGATGTGTATTTTCCCCCAGAGATTTAATCCAATGAAGGAAGTTGGAAAAGTTTTCTGATGTTTAGGAGTTATTATTTAGAGCCTTACAAAGAGACTAAAACACTACGAGCTATTCCAAAGGTTGTCATTTTACAGTGACAAATTTCTACTTATTTTACATGGTAAATTAACACAATGTTGTCATCAATTCAAAAAGGAAACGATGAAAGATTTGTAACATTTTAAACACTTTTTAATGTGAAAGTGTGGCATATATTTTGGCTACTAAGTCAAAATTTCGCTTGGGGTCACAGTCCAACGAGAAGGTCGACACTATCAAGTATTTAGCGACTCCTGTCATAACTGATGAGGATCTCCACTAGTCTAATTCCACTTTAAACTTCTCTCTGAGCTGCTGCGATGTTTCTTGGTTTTCATATTTGTCCGCTAATATTCTCTGACAAATCTTCACAGTGCAGCTGGATTTTCTTGGAGATTAAACTGTATGTATTAGGTGACTTCTGAAGGCATTTGGTAAGATTTTATCCAGGGCTATCAAAGTAAAGGGGACTAAAAATAGCACAAAAAAAAGTATGGTAAACATTTCGTCAGTAATATGACAAAATGGGAAAATACTCATATGGTATGAATGCTCTGCAAGGCACAGAAATAGTAGGATAAGTAAACAAATGGAGGCAGAGTAAATATGTCCTGTCGTATGATCTAATATTCATTTTGTATTCAACAAAAATATCCACTTTTAAATAGATGTCATCAGCTTTTGTGGAGGTAACAGAGTGAAGAAATTAGGTCTGCCTGACTGTTTTATTGCCTAAAAGCAGATGTTCAGTAATTCCACTGCAGTGTCTCCAAAATACAAAGAATAATGATAGCAGGAAATAATAGTCAGCACCACTTCTCATTATCATAATCTCTGCTACAAATGTTGCCTCATTAACGTTCATGGTTGAGGAGCCAAACGGTTGGATCAGTTTGAAACTAGTCTTGGAGGCTACAAAAACAAGCATGAGGAGCAGCTCTTTCCTGTAGGGTGTTTCTACTCTTACAAAAAATAAAAAAGAGCTGAAAATCAAACATAATTATTAAACCCACATTTAGGGAAGGTGATCTCGATAAAGTGATTTGAAATTAATTGAGTTTGTTGTACCGCTACTTCTACTCTAGTTTTCAAAATTTCTGCGTTGAATGCTTCTTTGACATATATGTTTGTCCTTTGTAGATATTTGGTCTTCCTGCAGCTAAAGAGAGACCTCTATCACGGTCGTCTCCTGTGCAAAACCTCAGACGCTGCCATGCTGGCTGCCCACATCCTTCAAGGTAAGTAAAAGAGACAGAAATGAGTGCTGCTCACTGATTTCTATATTCTACAGATTAGTTTAGCTAGAAGGCTAATTTCCGGTGGCTTTTCTAGATATGTGAAAAAGGCCCATTAAAGTACCTGCAGATGGTTTTATGTAAGATATGTAATCATCATTTCACACCTAATTTTCAGTTTGTTTGTACTGGCTTGCTCTCTAGTATTTGTGTAAATTATAATTGTTCTCAGCTGGTGCAATATTTAATCTGGGATCTTGTCAGACGTGCACAGCTACAGAAACAAATGTCCAAGAGATGATGCTGAAGTCTGGCACAGCAAGCTTCACAGAAAGCACCGCGTTCATGGGAGGGCAGGCTCCTGTTTGGTGGAAGATGTGCTGATAAATTAAAGATGGCCTGCCTAGTCAGCTTCTCCTTGTAAAGAGAAATCAGCATCACGGTCAGCTTAGAGTGGGCAATGTGGCATGAAGGACCTCAGCTAATCCCGGCCAGGATTGGGGAATGAGCTAACTTCCTTTTATCTTTTTTCTGATGCCGCCTCTAGCTGAGATTGGTGATTACGACCCTGGGAAGCATCCTGAAGGTTACAGCTCCAAATTCCAGTTCTTTCCCAAGCACTCGGAGAAACTGGAGCGCCGGATCGCAGAAATACACAAAACTGAGCTGATGTAAGAGATGACAGATAAATGTCTAATTCAGATTTTACTTTTAAAAAATCACTAAACATCTCCTTATATTTCTGTAATTGCCTATATTATGAAGCACTACTTGGTAAATATCAGTTGTCTAAACAGATGGAAAAGATAAGTAAGATCTTCTCATTTTTATTCATTTTGCATAGGTGAAATTATAAATGGCTATTGTTGGAAATAGGCATTAGCATCAGTACAAAACCTAAATTATAAAGTAGAACCATCAAAGACAAACAATATTTTTTGTTACTCAGGCTACAGATGTTTTTTACATGTCATTCATACACAATTACACGTATTCACAAAACGATATATTGCTTGCATTTTTTTTTTTTTTTGGATAAATTAGGTTAAATGTAGGCTGCTGCATAGATAAGTATTAAAATATTTAATGACAGACACAACAGGATTCTAATTGTATCAATCGAGTCAGATGTTTAGGGATGAATGCTGCATAGCATAACACACTGCTGCCCACTTGTGGCAAAGCCTTTCCTCTGCAGCTGTTTTTGTGGCTCATTATGGACTGACATCTGGGCTGTTGCTTTTTCTCAGCGGACAGACCCCTGAAACATCAGAGCGAAATTTCCTGCTGAAAGCCCAGATGCTGGAGACATATGGTGTTGATCCGCATCCATGTAAGGTGAGAAGCAGTTTTTTAACTACCATGTTACTAATTACTAGACATTTCTAAGGCATTTCAGTCCAAGCTGTCATGTTAAACTATTGCCACAGAAAGGGCAGAAGTTTCTCAAACACACATTTTTGCCACAATGGCCTACATATTAGTCATTGTCTATATAAGATGTTACAAAATGAAAAGAAGAATCTCTTTGCAGTTGTATAATCTCACTCCTAATTTTTGAATTTTTTTTATTTTAAACATGAGTACATTTGTTCAGTAGGAAAAAATATTATACTAAGGAATGGTTGATCACAGTGTCTAATAAATTCTTAATACTAATGTAGTCTTAAGAACCACTAAATGCTGTCTACTTGCCACCGGTTGTCTGGGAATCGTACAGGAGAAAAGCTTTTTCCATCCTACCATCACTGTTGCAACAAAACATAATTTTATTTTATGGCCTTTTACCTACCTTTGTGTCTCAAAATTTTGTCCATATCTCTATGTCTTCTGTTTTGTTTTTTGTTGCATCTAAATCTGATTGTATATCTTAAAATATTTTAGGATGTGTCGGGGAACCCCGCTTTTCTCGCCTTCACGCCATTTGGCTTTGTGGTTCTTCAGGGAAACAAGAGAGTTCACTTTCTTAAATGGTGAGAGCAAACATGAAGACTCTTAGATAGATATGATGTGCTAACACTCACGCCTTCATATAAAGTGCAGATAAGTAAGTAACTTGAGGATAAGTGGCTTGGCCAGGACCACATCAACATGCAACAGGAGGAAGCTGGAAACTAACACGCAACTTTCTGATTGAAAGACCATTAGTCTACCCACTAAAACCATTTATGTGTATTAGAAAATATTCAGGGCCAATCACAGAACCTTGTTATACACCAGAAGCAAATTTGATTAGTTTAAAGGCAATTTATTTATTTGGACATGTTTATCTATTTTCTATAAAGTGACTTTATCCATTTCCTCTTATGACAAAACTCCAAAGCTTTCTCATCATGGTCTGTGGCATCTTGTGTGGACGTCAGACAGCACAGACTTAAAAAAAGAGGCAGGCCTTTACTTTATGTAGTCTGACACACCTGTTCTTTGTTATTTATAACATGATGTGTACTACAGCTGGTTGTACAGCCACTGTCAACAGCCTGTTCATCTGCCTGTGCCTGTGCCTCGAGACAGCGGCTAACAGATGGCTAATTACAGAAGCTAGATGTGTTGAACATCTTAGCAGAAAAGTGGCTCATACCAACAGCATTTACTGGCGAAAGATATAATAGGTCATTTAAAAACACCTACAACAGAGTAATTTTGTTTTCTTTAACTGGTATGATTGTTGCCATCAATAATCATACCAAGGTGGCCTTGGTATGGCCACCTTGGTATGATGGTGGTATGGCAAATGTAACATGCACTTTTGTGTATTTTTAATAGCTTACTTTTTTGGCCTTCAGTTGTTCTCCAGCTTCCCTCATCCTCTATTCTCTCTTTCCCTTCCTCTGGGGAATATTATCACTAATTTGTTTTGTCAGCTTAACATGGAGCGCCTTGGCTGTTTATGTGATCTCAAAGTGCCTGCATGAATATTTAAAGAGGTTGTGGCTCTCTGTTTCTGCTCGGCTGTACGTGTACCCGTGATTGCGCTTGCTCTCCCGGACAGGAACGAGGTGTCCAAGCTCAAATTTGAGGCCAAGACTTTCCACATATATGCAAATCAGAAGGAGGTGAGCAAGTGAATTTATTTAATGTGTCTTGCTTGGAGTGTGGCTTTTTGTCACAACTGGCTAATCTTTCCCGCAAATCTCCATATCTCTGTTGTGCAGGACAGAAAGATCATTTTAACATACTTTGCGCCCACGCCAGAGGCATGCAAGCACCTTTGGAAGTGTGGTGTGGAGAATCAGGCGTTTTACAAGTGAGTTTGCAGCTTTCATATCTTATTAGGCTGTTTTTTTCGCCCTCTCTCCATCCCTGAACAGTGTCAGACAGGATACCATCACATCATGATGGTGTCCTTAAAACCCCTTCCCTTCAGCTTGTTTATCAACTGGAGAAGTGAGATGTGAGGTCATGCTGATTTTTAGACTCCAAACACTTCAGTGCTTTTCTTGATAGATGCTTCCAATGTCTTATCCATGAGTTACAGGTCAGGATCTCCATGATCTACAGCTGATAGAAGTTGATTAACAAAAGGCAATTAGTCTGGGGTGCTGGGAAGAATGCTAGCACCATGGTTAGAGGCTATAGTTTTCAACATAGCTGTCCTGAGTTTGATTGGGACATTTTCTTCTGTCTCCCCTTTATTTACTGTACAATAAAGGTCATTAGAACCTAAAAACTGAGTCTGTCCTCAGTGGTTAAAAGAGGTGCAGTAAAGACAGCTCTTCTACTGAAGCATGTGAAGGGGTTTTTAGGTCTGACTCTTTTTCTTTTGTTTTCCACTTTTCAGACTTTTAAGCACATATAGCCCAAAATGCTGCCATTTTCAGATAAAGCACAGGTGTCAAACTCCAGTCCTCAAGGGCCGGTGTCCTGCAGTTTTTAGATGTGCCACAGGTACAAAATACTGGAATGAAATGGCTTAATTACTTCCTTCTTGTGTAGATCAGTTCTCCAGAGTCATGCAAATGACCTAATTATGCTATTCAGGTGTGGTGCAGCAGAGGCACATCTAAAAGTTGCAGGACACCCCTGACCTATAGAATATGCTTAGCTAACCTGTGAGTGTCACTAAAAACCCTGTGTATATTATCTATATTGTGCAATGCAAATAGATATTAGTTATCCTGTTTTCTGTTCCTAGTACTGTTTTTTTATTTTTGTTTTTTACGCATTTCCTCATAGTTTGCTACTGGCAAGCAAATCATGGAGAAAATAGTAGTTTGTTTAATGATTCTTTTTTTCTGTCCTTTCTGTAAATTTAACTGACTTGTTTCTTTTTTTTTCCTTTCGTTGGTCAGACTTGAGAAGTCCAGTCAGGTTCGCACCGTCTCCAGCAGCAACCTGTTCTTCAAGGGCAGCCGTTTCCGCTACAGGTAAGACTACCCAGCAACGCAGCCTGAGTGATAACAGGGAGGGAGGACATTGAAACTAAAAAACACAGTTGGAGGTGGATATAATTATTTCCAGAGGATGTGACCTCCCGACCTTTTGTGCTGCTTCTTCCCAAAGGATGGTTGTGACACCTAAAAGGAGAGGGGAGGTAGAGGTGGAAATGAAGGGCAACTGATTACACTTTGAAACTGCTAACATGTATATAGCAGCATGTATGCTCTTGTACTATACTTACTTATTACTGCAGTGATAACTTTTATGTACTCTGTCTATGTTTTAATGTATTTAAAACTTCCAATGTGTACTGTTTCTTTATCTTAAAACAGTGGAAGAGTAGCGAAAGAGGTAATGGAGCAAAGTGCCAGAATCAAACGTGAACCTCCAGAAATACACAGGTAGGGTAAAAATTACCTCACATACTTAGTTGTTGTTGTAGATATCTCTACAGCACTGCCTCCTACTGATTACATTCTGCTTACTTCTTTTATATTGAAACCTGTATTATGTTTTTTTTAAATAACAGGTCTGGCCTTGTGCCCAGTAGGAGTTGTCCATCCATCACCCATGGGCCTCGCCTCAGCAGTGTTCCCCGTACACGTCGGAGAGCTGTGCACATATCTATCATGGAGGGTAAGAAAATAGTTACTGGGAGATAAAACCCATGTGTTTCTCAATAGCAAGCCAATCATACATTCCTAACATTTGAACATTTTCTATTTTGTCAAGTTGTAACCCAGAATTTCAAAACTTTTTCTGAGATTTAATATCAGAAACATAACACAGAGAGTTGTATAAATGTGAAGTGAGATGAAAATGAAACATTTATGAATTTTTATGAGTTTATGAAATAAAATTGTTCATATGTCTTTAACGTGCTTTACCTTGAAGTCCTAAAATAGAATCCACGTCATTAGATATCATTTACTACATGATTAGAGTCTAAATGGTATGTGTAGAGGAAAGCTAACTCTGCACACAATCCTTGTAGTGATGTCACATGGTGGTGTCGGCATCATGCTGTGGGGGTGTGTTTCTTTAGCAGGATCAGAGCAGCGATGGTATCTGTTGAAAATTTTGAAAACCAGGTATCATTTTCCTTCCATCACACTTACTCGTTTTGGTGTTTTTGATCTATCACCTAAAATCCTAATGGAGCACCTTGAATTATGAGTTTGTACTGTGACAACTTGCAGAAATAGTTCAAGCCCAATGAATGCTTTTGCAAGACACAATCCTTTATTTTATGTATCCGCAATGTCTCTGACTCTGAACTCAAACAGAATTAGAGATCCTCTTGGCCTGTTTTTAGAGAATTCCTCCCCTCTCTTGAGCTAAACATCTCAAACTCTCACGTTCTTCCTGAAACTGGAGCCGTTTGAGTTCATGTCAAAACAGGCTACTGCAGGCGTGAGCATCGCTCAGTCACTTTGACACAGTTCAGCAGAGCCTTTAAGTTATGTGGGTACGCTTGTGTTTCTGTTCTGTCAACATACTGCCATCTGAAGTTACTTGCAGTCTTCTGCTCCAGAACCGATTGGTAAAGCAGTGACACATGGTCATACTCTTAACTTTATGCTCTGTGTACAATAATATGGATGGAAGACAGAAGTAGGTGTGTCGTATATATTAAGCAGAGCAGTAAGACTTTCCCACCATCGGTGTGTGCTGACTAGATGTCTTAGGGAGGTATAAATACCTCAGCTGAAAATAACCAGGGTCTTCTGCTCCATGTATGTCACTGGCCTGGGTGGGGCCAAGCTGGGAGGCTAATGCTGCTGATCATAGCAGTGCCCGCAGAAAGCCACTGTTTCCCCCTCTGTCAGAAGCAATAAAGACATTAACCCGAAGCCTGGACTTTGGGCAGGGACCATAAAGACAGAACAGGCTTCTGCATGCTGCAGCCATGGTGAAGTGTCTGATCCGCATCACCACTCGGGTGAACGTTCACCTGCGTATGATCAACCACTGCTACCGGGATGTAAAGGTCCGCGTGCTGAGCTTGGGGCCTCGTATGCTGGGCAAGGCCCTCGGCGTCCTGCCCCTCTACCCTTCCCTGATGGGGCAGCAGGAGCCCAGTAGACTCAGTCCTCGTCTGGGTACTCCACTGCCCTGTTCTCACGCCAGTGGTCCTGCAGGTAAAGTGGGCTCAAATGAAGCTTTTTTTGTTTTGTTTTGTTTTCTTGTCAGTTTTTTGCATATTTATTGTGGTAAAGAGACACACTTCATGCAGTTCCCCTTGTTTCTTGGTTATTTGGTTTCAGCTGTTGTTTTAAAGGAAAACTTTTGTTGACTATTGTTAATGTCAGCAGATGTTTGGATTTTAGATGTAATCCTTTCTGCTATTCTAAGAGTCTAAAACAATATTTCTATGACCTGTTTTCTCATGAAATGCTTAAATTTAATCCCCCTCATTTTACAGTAACGGTGTAATGTTGCTGCTCTGACCCTTGTGAGAATGTGATACCATCAGCAAAGTACTCTGCCATGGCTCATATTTACTGTAGAGCGTCTTTCCTTTACTGTACTTTTATCATTTGCAGCAGAGTGGACAATTTATAATCTGACTTTTTAAACCCTGCTAGTAAATATTTGTTGTTTGATTTAGGGGACTTGGCTATAGCCAAGCTCAGCAACAGGGGGACACAAAAAACTTTCAAAATCAGATTGTCCTAAATTATGTGTTCCAGCAAAAGAACAAGAACTAATTCATCATATTTAAGCACATTTTTCTTTACATCATTCTGGCTTATTCTGGATATTAAAAATGTCATGATTAAAAATATTTCTTATGTTTTATATTTGTGCATTTTGAAATGTGTAACACATTGTCAACAGAGTTGAAGTTTATTCAAATAATGTAGTTCCCCTCTTTTATGATGGTAATTTGTAACTTGTACAGTTCATATTGGCTAATGAAACTTCATAGTGAATTTCTAATTATTGAAGTATTCTTGTGATTCCAGGAATTATTTGAGGCTGTGTATTAAATTGTTTAAGCATTTCAGCAAACTTTAACATAGATTAATGAGAAAGCTCAAAATTCAAGGCAAGGCAGCGTTGTACCTTACATCTTACCTTATGGATGCTGTTGCTGAAACATATCTGTTTAGTATTTCTTGCCCGAGGTTGAATTCTTTTGTTATTCTAGTTGGAAAGTCCCTGAAATACAAACTGTATTCATTGATGTTTTGACTCTAAGAAAAGCATTATCGGACACAGGGTGTGACTGTCTCCGCTCTATGGCAGACCTCCAGTGAGCCAAAAGGACATGAAAATCTCAATCTTCAGAAATACATTGCAGCTTGTCCATGAACGGCACACCCATTACTGTTGAAACCAGGCATTAAAAGACACTCAAAACCTTTTGATTTTTACTGTCAGGCATTAAATAAAACTAAACCTTCCTTCTTGGGTTTGACTAGGTTTACCAATCAAACTCAAATTCCCATTTGCCAAATGGCAGAATAAAGAGCAAGATATGTTTTTTATTAGTTTCTTCAAATTCAAACGCTAACACTACCATTAAAATGCCTGATAGGTTCTGTGTCCTTGGTCATGGGAACATTATGTTGTGGGGGTGATTTGCCAGCATTTGCAATGTAATTCATTTTTATTTTTTTTGATAAACTAACACCAAATAGTATTGTATTATTAGTATTGTACCATAAATACTAATATTTATGGTACAAATAAATACATTTGTACCACATTCCACCTCTTGGCTTTGGTTGTTGCCCTGCTAGGTGACAAATATTCACTGCAGTCTAAAGTCTCTTGCAGCCTCTATAAACTTTTCTTCAAGTATTAAGAGTGCATTTAGTGCCATTCATTCACCCATCAAAACTGACGAGCTTCCATGTTCCTGCTGAAATAAAGCAGGATGATGCTGCTAACTCCATGTAGCAATGGTGTATTCAGGTGATGTTAAATCTTGTTTTTCTTGGTGTTGTACAACCAGGCCAAAAATGTTGAAGTCATTTGACAAGAGCACCTTTTTCCATGTGTTTGATACTTCTCCTATAATTTTTAGTAAACTACAATTTGGATTTTATAACTTTTAACTGTTTTTTTAGGGAGGTTTGGGGGTTGTTTTTGCCGGTATTCTATAAAAGCCAAATTTGTGCACTGCTAATAATTCTCCTAATAACAGATTCTCCCACTGAAGCTTTGGGTCTCTGTGGCTCCCCAAAAGTTACCACAGGCCTCTTGGATGCTTCTCTTATTACTGCTCCTCTTGCCCTGTCTATTGCTGGATGATGGTTTGGATGGTGAGATGTTTGAGATGAGAAGTTAGAAATAGTATTTTATAAGCTGACCCTGCTTAACCTTGGTGTACCACATTTTGACACTATATTTGGCACTTTAAACTGGCTCAGCATGTGACTAAATTGTTAAATGGATTACATATTTGTTTACAACCATATTATCTAGACAACAGAGGAAATTCTTGGACTTGGTTGATTGATTGAGGAATGTGCTAACATTTCACATAGACATTTTAGTCTTTCAAGCCAACCTTTCCAACCTAATATTGCAGTTTTTTTTTCACTTTTTGTCCTTTTACCTATTCCCCCAGGTCTGGAGTCTTTGCGTGACAGTGCCCACTCTACACCGGTGCGTTCGGTGTCCCATGGAGAGTCTTTCCTACCCCGGTCCCGCAGCCACGCTACAGATGCCAGTGAGGGGATGGCAGTCATCTCGGACGAGGCCTACAGTCCCTCAGATAGCGTCCTTCCCACCCCGGTGGCTGAACACAGCACAGACATGGCCGTCTCACGCCAAATAAATGGTGCACCCTGCAGCATCGAGGAGGAAAAGGAGTCAGAGGCGGGCACCCCGATGCGCGGGGAAGAGGGTGATTTCGGGGTGGATGGTAGAGCTGCACATGAAGGAGCAGGGGAGGACTCAGCCCTGAGCGAGGTGGAACAGGTGAATAAGTTTGTCTTAAGCGTCCTCCGTTTGCTCCTCGTCACCATTGGACTCCTTTTTGTCTTGCTCCTCCTCCTTATCATCCTCACCGAGTCAGACCTTGACATCGCATTTTTAAGCGACATCCGTCAAACCCCCGAGTTTGAACAGTTCCATTATGAATACTTTTGTCCCCTCAGGCGGTGGTTCGCCTGCAAGCTCCGCTGGGTGGGCGGGTTGCTCATTAACAACTGAGGGTGCGGTTGTAGCATCACAAAGACAGTTCAGGTTTGTGAGAAGAGTTTGTTAGGAGTCTGGAGTGTTGTTGAAGGACAACTTCATCCGAACCAAGAACCCAGCTTCTCATCTTCCTCCTGCAGAAAACAAAACAACTTGGACCTCTCCTTCTAACACTAAGCCAGGATCTTTCTCCCATCACCTCAACTCTTTAGTTGCACACCCCTCCCTCCTACTACCATGTTTGTTTTTTTGCTTAGCAAAGCCTGAAGACATTTTTTTGCGTTTTTTAAGTCATTTCAGGAACTTTATTTTTACAAAAAACACAAAAGAAAAAAAAATTATGAAAATAAGTAACTGAGGAACCTAAAATTTATGTTTCTGTGGAATGGAATATGTTGATTTTTTTTTTTTCTTGGCACGGATTAGCATTGCAGATGGTTATTTATTTCTGAGAAGCATACAGTGGGCTGTGAAAGGCTAAATACCCCAGTTGCAAGTTTCTATGTTTTAAAAAAAGTTGGATCATGACAAATAATTTCAAGACTTTTTCCATCTTTAATGTGACATATTTAATTTTTCCTCAACAAATAAATAAACAAATCTGTTAGAAAAAGATAAAGTTGTTCGCCCAACCATTAAACTAATAGTTTGTTGAAGTAGCTTTTGTCGCAGTTTCAATACTCAGTCTGTGGTACACCAAAATGCAGACATTTCTCAGAAATTATTGAAAGCTGTGATGGTAATTATTCTGGGAGGCTGCCAAGAGGCTGACATCAGAACTGAACAGGCTGCAGAAAATCTGCAAAGTACTAGCTGTGCTCAACAGTGCAGTATATTTTTTATATCTCTAGATTTGTAACTAAGGTGACAAAGGAAGACATTTTCCCCAAACAAAAATCACTGCACAGTTTTAAAAGGACATCATTCACACAGCAAAACGTGTTAGCGGCAGCATCATAATCTGGGGTTACTTCTCTTCACAGAAAGAAAGCGGTTCCAAACACATTCAGGTATAAGAAAAAATAACATTTCAGCATCCCAGCACGCATCCAAATCAACACATGAATGGCTTCACTAAAGAAAAAGTAAAGTTTTGATTTATACAGCAGCTCTCAAAGTCGTTTGGTTCCCCTGCAGAGGGTTATGAACAGGATTTGTCTTCAGAATGGGAGAGTAATCCAATATTACCAAGTCATGATGTGGTATGATGATGAGACTGGATGGTGAAACTGAATCAAAAGATGCTTCTGTAAGGTATTAGTTTCAGTTTATACACACTTCTGCAATCAAGTACGGCGCATTATTTGTTTCTAGATTTTCCCCCTAACAGATTTATGTTTTCTGTTAAATTATACAGAGCAATATCTCATATTGTAACATGGTCTATCAAAAAAAATCTGCCTTTTTATCAGGGGTGCTTAGATATTTGAGAGCCACTGTATGTAATGAAGAGAAGAAGGGGAGGTAATGAATGTCAATCCAGGAAGTTGATTCATCTTCAAGAGATGCAAGTGAGTTAAGAGTCTGGAAAGGCCAACTGCTGCGATGGAGTCAAGGTCTTTTGATGTCTATTCATTATTATAATAAGATAAAGAGCTGGTTAACCTCTTTATAAAAGACCGAGAGGAATAGCTTGAAAAGGGAGAAAAGAGATGTTAAAATGGAAAACAGACAGGGTGATTACCAAATGCCTTTTTTGAAAACATATTTATGACTGTTTAGATTTTTGGGGGCAATTGCTTAAGTCTTATTGAACATCCATATACAGTGCTATACAAGATCAGCTGATGGATATGAAAGTAGTTTTTCAATTATTTTCTAAGAATCCAGTGAACTAAAGCTGTAGTGTCATGTGGCCCGATACTGTCTGATACAATTAGAGAAATCCTCACGATGAGCAAAGATTCACTGGCACTAGTAGATACTGTTCTAGCTAGATGTGCAATGCTGATGTGATTTTTATTAAGTACTTTGAATGTGCTCATTTATTTGCTTTTATTTAATTGTTCTGTTTTCATCAAATTGAAATTCAATGAATTTCAGTTACTTTTTTTATGAAGAGCTTGATCTATTTTGGTTTCAGCCTTGCCCTTCAGTTTCTGTATTATACTATATTATTACAACTGCTAGAATAAGAGCAATGATGTACATTTTTGTACAAAATAGTTTGTTTCCTATTATATATCGACAGCTTTTTTTCCATGTATATTTTACCAGAACTGAAATGTTATTTTGTTATTGAAGATTAAATTATACCTTTTTAAGCACCGCGTTTCAAGTGAGATCAGATGCGTTGGAGACGTGGAAGGGATTGGGGGAAAAAAATGTTGAACGGGACTTTTTATCAAGATTCACTCACCAGTTATCACATCTCCCTTCACTATCAATAGTCAGTCTAAAGTCTGCAGTGTACGTGTAGTTATTACAGATTAACTTCAGATATGATTTATTGGTGCCGATCATTGAAAAATACGATTTTATCTGTTGTACCTTTACCTGAAGTTATTTTACGTGAAAGAAGAGATACAGCACCCTCATTACTTCCTGTTACTTTTTTTTTGGTAAAGATGTGTAAAAAGTCTTAAAATGGATTAAACTTTCATGATAGTAACACAAGTTCACACTTAATTTTTTTAAGGTACAAGTTTTAATGTGTCTGAATTTATTCAGTGGGGCCAAAAATACAGCTTTTTAAAAAATCCCCGCTGTATAACCTTTTACCATTCGGACAGCTATTAGCCTTCATTTCACAATGTTTGAGCATACAGTACATAGAGAGGGACTTCTCATCCAGACTCTTAGGTTTCTTTTATGCACTTTTCTCAACTCGCCCCTTAGGTTTTATATAATATTTATGACTAAAATGGTCAAAGAAAAAAGTTGATTTGATGTTTTCTGAACCACTTCTGTTTTTCTTTGGTATGTTTTGGATCATGTTTCTGATGAAAGGCCCCAAAATGACCTATTTCCAGTTGTCCATTAGAAACCATCATATTTTTATGTAAAAGGCTCCTGGCATTTCAAAGAGTTGACACAAACTATCTTGAAGATTAAACAGACCCACAGCATCACATATCCTCTATCACAGTTAACACTGAGTATCTGATCCTATAGATCTATTTTTCTTTCAAATGAAATATTATGAGAGTACATGGCACTATAAACTCTTTAAAATACTTAGAAAATAGAACGAACCAGAGATTCACAGTTCCTCCATATGACTTAACAACAGTAATGAGATACTTCCACATACTCTTCCTCTGTTTCACATTTTAGACTTGGTTACTCAATGATGTTCTCTACTGCAGTTCTCCAACATCTTACCACTCTTCTAATTGTGTCCAGTGGTTAAAGGAAACAGGCCTATTTGTCATATTTACACACTAGATGAATAAATAGTCTTGGATTACCAATTCAAATAAATTATGCAGTAAAATGCTCAGATTATCTTTCAGTGATTCTTGAGAAGTGGGACAAAATGGGTTTAAATTCCCCCCCCCCCAAAAAATGTAATTATTCCTCAAGCTTATGTATACAAATATGACAAATAATGTTTTGGAAATGTAAAGATGCTTAAGGTGCAGGCTCCCAGTTGCAACATTTTTTTGAAATTTTTTTTTTTTTTCTCCCCTCCAGGGGGTCTTTTGTGGGCTCTAGTGTCCCTCATATGAAAGTAGGCTGACAGGAAAGGGGAAAAGAGAGGGGGGAAGACATGCGGCAAAGATCGCTGGGTCCGGGAATCGAACCACAGCACGTCCCCGAAAATTACATCTTTAATGGACCTGACCTAGAACTTTGTCATCACCAAAAATAAATCTAAAATATTTTTTTAATTACCCCATTAGTGATATTTTTACTCAGTTTTACAGACAATGCCTCTCAAGAAACAAAAGAAATATTATTTAAAACAAAAAACAACATAAAGTCCATCTGACAGAGTTGACAGTGCATGACGGAGTTGACACAGAACTGAAAGTGGTGACAAACTAGTGAGTAAAATACTTGATATATGTGAAATAAATCCCCTTTAACTGAACTGCACATTTAAGTGAGATTTGTCAACACCATCACTGAAAGTGTTACAAACTCTGATGGAATTGACATCTGACAGCGTTGACAAAATGCCAAACTACCTCAATTTATATGATGTTATTCTGAAGTATTGTAGCTCATCAGGTCCATAAAATCTTTACAGTACACCAAAATTAACCATTTATTTCACAAAACTTCATCAAAATTTTGTAAATTGTCAGTTATGGTGTTGACATATGGTTGTGAAGAACAATTTAGGAATAAAACAGAAGAAAAAAACTAAAGAATAACATAAGCTAACCAGAGGTGCCTAGCCCTCTTAGCAAAGGAAGAGAAAGGAAGACGTCATGGGGTCCTCAGAAGTTCTGATGCCCACCAATAATGCCTGATTTTTTTTACATTCTTTTTATGTCTGACGGTGTTGACAAAAACTTGGGACAAATTTCAATTGAGTTGGAAAATATATAAAAATTATTTTTAATTCAATTTATTGATACTTTAATAATTATCTATTTGAATACTTATACTTAATTGTCATAATATATTATCTTAGTATTCCTTTATTTGTTTTAAACTATTATAATGTACTGAGTTCTTCTTCAGGACAAGGGATTTTACAGACACCATCCACCTACTACAATGTTTAAAATAAAAAAATATTCAGCAAACACCAGGAAAATATACATTGTTGTGCTCACATGGCCCAGGTTAGTTTAGTCAGATATTTGAAAAAAATATATTTTGTGTATACTTTATTCAATGTTTTTGCTTTATCCATAGGACCTGTTTTGTCCTTCTTTTCAAGAATCACTGCTTTGTTTCAAAGGATTGAATGCCAATAAGTGTATTTTCTCTGACATTACAAATGAAATCATATTAAAGACAATTTTTTTTGTATTTTACTGTGAGATTATGGTAGGACAATAAAAAAGGGATTTATTTTAAGGTCTCTTACACATCTTTACCACGGTTGCCAATATATGGAGAGGGTGCACAGCTGTAAGCCTGATTCACTGCATCAACAGACCAATAAATAGAAAACAGTTGATTGACTATTGATCTAATTTACTTACAGTATATTTCTGTGACAATACATTAGATAAACTGGAATTGACATGATTTGTTTATTGATGTATTGAATTGCCAGTTACTTTCACAAATATTGCCAAGTTTGTCTGCTGCAGTTTAAGCATTTTATTTTGTTGGTTAAGTAAACATAAACAGATTAGAGATTCTTTGTATTTAAATCAAACTGTTGACTCTCCTGCATGTCAGCTTCAGGGAGCAATGGCCATAATGGCTGCTGGATGGTGGCTAAATTCTGGCCTTTTTTTGTAACTGTGTGTGAGAACAGAAACAATTCAAGTTGATAGTGGTAGATGGAGAAGTTGAAGCAGATTAGCCAGAGACCGAAGGGAAAATAGTACAAATGGATGATCTGAAACAGCTTGGCAATAGAAAGCACTTTTTTATTATCTGTGTGTAATGGCTGGACAGGGTTCTCTTTTTTTAACCTTCCTGCAGCTGCTCCTCTGAAGGCCTGGAGGTGCTACTTTTCTGTCTGCTCTGGTGTAATACGAGCCCATCAGTCCTGATGGGGGAGTAGCAAGTTCTCTGGGATTGTGGCTGGATCCTCTCCCGTAGCTCAGTATATTTCTCAGTCAGTGGTAATCACTGTTGCAGCCAACATTTTATATCAAATCAACAGAGCTACACTAGAAGGCAACCTGTCCTCCACTTCAACTGGGAACTTTTTTTATTATCTCAGTATAATTGCGAAGTACAGATAAAGCACACATTTCAGGACATTAGAAGACGTAGGTTGTTTTTTTTGTATTTGTACATTTATACATTATATTTATTACACCTTTATGGAATTCCAGAAATGCCACCATTAAATAAATACATATTTTATTAAATGTCACTCTATTTCAAATTCAAAACAAATACATAATCTATAACATCAATAGGTGTTTAAATTTGCCACTTATTTTTTTAATTATTAATAAAAGCACATTTAACTTCAGAATTATTTAGATGTTCTGTTAACTTTACTCAGTCAAAGATCAGAATAGACTCTGCTGTCATTTTTAATTGGTCAGAACTGGATTTGCTGTGCAAATGAACCAATCTGGTTCAGAAAATTGAGTTAATAATTAATTATAATTTTAGAATAGGACATATTTGAATTTACTAATTTATTTTTTATATTTATCATTGTTCGATATATAAATATTTATTAGATAAACTTTTATTTATTACCTCGTGGCACTTTTGGAATTCCATGCTTTTTCACCCAGCCATATTGCTATTAAACATTTCTTTGAAGTATGTGCAGGTGTTTGTTGACATCAGCATTATGTAGCTTTAGTGGTCTCCAAACATGCAACATCCACTATTTAAGGCAGCATTATTCTAGGAGCAATAAACTAGTTGTAGGAGCAAACGTGAGATGCACAGAAATAAAAAGTTGAATAATGTTTCATATTTCACTCATGTCTCTTTCTTGAAATAAGCACATACAAAACTGCTGCTGGAATTACTCTGACAGTAACCTACAAAGTTACAGCTGTATTGAGGAAGATAACATTTTCTAACACTTCCTGAGTTGATGTTTGTTCTGCTGTCTATTTCTGTTTTATTGACTATTGTTCCTTGTGCCTGCATCTTATAGTAACCAAAGTGGCTGAAATGAAAGAACAGAGTTGCTTCCAGCAACAGATCTCAGCATCTTTCTCTATTTTTATGGTGAAAAGATAAGGACAACATTGTCCAAGAATGCTTAACATAATTTTGGGGGACAGTCAGATCCCATCTTGGTTTGGTGTTCAACATTTATGTCCTATTTCATGTTAACGTGTAATTTTTTTCATTTGCTTTTATTCTCTTTAACAGGAGATGAGTGTAGGTTTGGTCAGATGTGCAACTATGATCAATATATTTTGTTGTCTGTGATTTATAAAGAAAATAAGGTCATCAGTACTTGAAGCAGTGTTTTAACTTTTTTTTTTTTTTGCACTGAAAGATTAAGTACTCATTTCACTTTACATGCCGAAAGCTGAGGTTTTCAGTTGATTTTTTCCCCTTACACCATCTCAGGCACATAAGAGGTTCCACTGATTTTCTTTTTATACTGTATTCAGAATAAATCAACTTAATTGTTAACCTAATTTTCATATTTAATCCTGGCAAGTCTTGTTGCACAACACAAATAATAAAACTTGCCATGACTTTAAATCCAGCTCTGCTTTCTGCCTCTCTGTTACTCCCAGTAGAAATCCAACACACTACGGCGCATACATGTCAGAATATGTGCATTAACGTGTCTGGTGGTGTGATTTGTAGTTTGCCTCATTTTTTTTCCCCTTCAATAGGAAATTGTTGTTTAAATTATGTTAAATATTTAAAACATGTAAATCTTCAAAAAATTCATGTGCCAAATCCAGTTCTTGTTTCGTCTAATCCATTCCAAACCGATGTTTGTACTGTAGGCAAGCTTCTGTACAAGTCAGTATAAAATATTGTTTCTCCCCAATAGTCCCTGTATCTGGTGCCATTAAAGGAAACTATTCAAACTTGAAATAAAGAAAAACAAAAAAAATGTGTCTGTCATTGTGATTTATGTGTTCAGAATCCTCTTTCCAACAAGGAGAATACAACTATATATTTATAGAAAATCTGTTTATTACAAAAAATTCAAGATCGAGTCATTGAGCTCGAAAAATTAAAAATATCAATTTACAACAGTCACAACACAGAAAACATTTCACTAGCAGTACAGAATTACAATGTACAGTTCTTACATTAACCAGCTGTGTTACAAAACTTTAAACTCACTGAATATTTGAGAAATTGAGAACAAAACCCCACTTAGCTTATGTGAGAGTAGGTTGGCTTTAAAAATGGCCGCTGGTTGCTTTGAGGCGTTGGGGCAGACAGGAATCCTATTTTTTTGCCTGCTGCAGAAGTCGTAGACCCCCGACCCAAACTCTGGGAGCCACCCCTGGAGCCAGAGGACGATTTATTGTAGCTATAGCCACGACTAAAATACACAGCGACAAAGAAAAGAGAAAAAACAGACATCAGAAAAGGAAACTTTATTGCCCTCCCCCAAACAGATTGCAACTACTTTTAGCTTTTTTGTCACATGTGAAGTGTTTCAGATCATCAAATAATAATCAAACAGAGATAAGCAGAGGGGATGATGGTGGTGATGGCGGTAGGAGTTCATCCTGCAATTGGTAGATTGCCGGTTCGATTCACTCCGCCATTGTCATTGCCTGGTGGTCATCATTTCAGACTGTGAATACCTTTATCCAAACCAACCAAATTTGAAGGTAGATGGACTACTACTTTCCATATTTAATTGGGTTATCTTGATAAATATAAAAAATATAAATATTAAATTTGTCTGATGATCTGAAATTTTTAAAATGAAGGAAAAAAAAACACAGAAGAAACCTGGGAGGTGGTGATTACTTTTTCACAGAGCCGATGGTAATGAAACTATGACTCTACATACCCTTTAGAGGAATAGCCTTGGTTGCCGTATGCTTTCATCTTCTTAGAATACTTGAAGAATGGAGCTTTTTTCCTCTTTTGTCCCTGAGCAGGCTGGTTGCTGAAATAAGTTGAGGACTCCGTATCGTCATCTTCTGTGCGTCTTGTGTCTATCCAGCCATTTCCAGCACTTTCAGTCTGCTCATCCACTACAGAGAAAAAAATAATAATAATCACAACAGTGTATACCACACACATGCATGTAAAAAAAATCTTGTAATACTGAAGATGCATATCCTCCTACCAGGTAGCTGCCATTCAGAGTATTTCTGAAGAACCTTAATGACTTCAGCTCCATACTTCTCCAGTTTGTCCTCCGTCACTCCATCAATTTGTAAAAGAGCCTCCGGATCGGAAGAAAGTTTCTCTGGACGTGGGAAAGAAGAAAGTTATTAAATTCACTTCAAATCAATTTATCTGATACACAGTCTGAGAAATTACCAGATATCTTCTTCAAGGTAGCAGTGGAGAAGATGTTGTAATAGTGAAGGCCAAACGCTTTGCCCAGCTGCTTGCACAGATCTATCAGCTCCTTCAGACAATTCTGAACCATTTCCTCTCTCTTGGAGATGCTCTTCACAGCAGCTCTCTGCTTCCTGATGCTGGACGCGCTCTCTGTCTCATAGAACTCCACCTAAATGAGACCAATATGGAAGACTGTTGATTTATTCCTCAATAAATAAGACAACAAAACAAAAAAGTCACACTTTGTCCTAAATCTGCAAAGTCCATTTGGGCACCGAAATGTAGCAATTACCTAAGATGAGTTAATACTGAAATCTGAAACGATGTAATTAGTATAACCAACTTAAAATGGATGTATTTTTAACATATAACAAAATAAAACATGCCTCTTCAAAACAGAAAGGCACTATCACACAGTATTTGAATGAGCGTGTAGTGCAACTAACAGTGCAGAATGATTGTTTACTGTTGTAAACAGAAATCTGGCAATTTCCATGAAAAAGACTTTTTGAAATTGTATTTTTGGTCACCTGTTGGCAACGCAAAAAAGGATTGACTGAGCACTCATACAAGAGAGTTAGCTATGTATCTCAGATTATGTGTTTTAATTATTTATGACACAATAGTAATATTGGCTTCCTGGAAGGAACAACCCAAGGCTCAGGGATGAAGACAACACAGCTTCATCAGGAACGGTCAGCTACGTCAGACTGTTCCAGCTTTGCAGCAACAAATCCTTTTGCTGCAGTTTTTATTTTGTCATACCCTTATCAGTACAAAACATCAGCTGGCATCCTTAGATTATTTTGTTACATAAGTCAATAACTGTTTTCTCCTCATGTTCCTCCTGTAAGTTTACTCAAAATAATTATCTGCAGCAGCAAATACTTAACAATATCTCACCACACTATCCAAGTGAAGGTTTTTTTTTTCCTGGACAGTCTCTTTCAAATTGTTATGCTATTAGTTTAAAAAAATCAAGCCTCTCCTTAAAAAAATTTCCTAATCAGCTCTGTTGTGTAACTTGACAGGTGACCAGTTACCTCCATGTGACCAGACAGTATGTTCATTGCTTTGGGTCCAGCAGAAATGTAAGATACCGCTTGGCCATTGTTGGTGATGTAGAGATCTTCGACCAGAACATTATCTAAAACCAGTTTCTTGAAGAGACGGTCTGCATTGTGGCGAGAGTAAGCAGCTCCCATCCCAAACATTCCTGTCTGTATTTTGGCAGATTTAGCCCCTGGAGAAGATATGTTTCAAAACATGAGGTGTATAGTAAATATTGGACTTTTTTTAGTACTAGTTTTATAGAAGGGAATAAAAGCGTTTACCTATGAATATGTCCACGAGCATGTTTAGTGTCAGTCGGTTTTGCTGGGGTGTCTTTCCAAACCTTGCTCCAACTTTCTCACAGTTCTCCTCAACAAACCTCACAATCTTCTTCACATCATCAGTCACCTTCCTCAGTTTATATTCCTGCATAAAAAAAAAGAACAACATTCAATCATTTGGGTCAAGGATGGGTCAGGTTTTCAAACCAATCTCAACAGGAAAAAAAAAGGTTCTTACATTGGGTTTGGCGCAGTTATCACAGCTGACGTCCGGATGGTCTTTACAGAAGTTTCTGTTGAACTTCAGTTCTCCAAAGTAGGCGAGAAGTTGAATCCTTCTGCACTCCATCACGTTCTCACAGAAGTGCACCATGCTGTGGAGGTTGTTGTAATGAGTCGTCTTGGAGTGTTTGTTGCCTTCTTGGTCCACTGTGATGACAAAAGAACAACCAGAAACTACTAAAAGGGAGAACATTACAAATCTCCCTCAAAACTAAGAGATATTTAAAACAACAGTTTCAGTACTATTTGGAACCATGAATTGACGATATTTATTTTGCAACAAGTTGGCATGGATGGTTAATCAAACCATAAGTAGAAATAACAGTATCAAATTTGGATCTATTACAACCAATATTCCCAATACTAATAAGGAACCTAGTTCCATATTACAAGTATCATATTATATAATATAGATTTCTTTTTGGCTTAAGTTTTGGAGTGCTCATTTTGTGGAATACCGTCCCCTGTTTGGCATTTAGGTGCTTGTACAGTAACACAAGTATAATAATCTATTAAATTGTTATTTGTCAGCCTATCTGCAACTGGTTTCTTTACGGACATGCAGAACATATAGCGTGTCAATTATAGTTTTTTAAAAATATTGGGAATTTTTAAAGTGAGATTCTGAGATGTTGTCATCTCTTATTTGTAGTAGAAATACGTCATGTCGCCACAGGCTTGGAGCACATGACAGAAAATAATTCAGAAACCGTCAAATGTTTTAGTGAAGTTCTGAGACTGATTATTTAAAACTCTGTTCTAATCTTGATTCTGGTAACCAGTTCATGCCTCATAATTAATATAGTTTTATTTTTATTATTTTTTGTTACATACTGCTAATGATCCTTTTGATGCGGTGGACATCAGTATAGGAATAAAAGAGAATGCAGTGGGAGATCTCTCCATCTCTGCCGGCTCTTCCGGACTCCTGGTAGTAACCCTCCATTGATTTAGGCAGACTGGCGTGGATCACGTAGCGCACATCAGGTTTGTCTATACCCATACCAAAGGCTATTGTGGCACAAATGACCTGGAGGACAAAAGAACAAACAAACCTAATCAATAGGAAACCTCTGCATCCATCAGCAGGTGAGTTAGCAGTTCCCAAATCTTTTAACATTTAACTGGGAATCTTCATGAGTTGTGATCTAACCTGGCAACCGTCCTGATTGATCCATTTGCTCTGCACATATTCTCTGTTGCCATCGCTCAGTCCGGCATGATACGACAATGCCTGTATCCCTGCTCTCTTCAGACTCTCTGCCAAGGCATCGCAGTCATTACGAGACAGGCAGTATACAATGCCAGAGTCTCCTGCCAGAATGAAAAAAAGGAAACAAAACATGAAAAGTGCTGTTATATATTTCAGCAAAACTGGAGTAATGATAGTACAAAGTAATAGAAACATTACTTCTATACTGACAAAAAATCCTGTCTTTACAGCCAGACAACTTTTTTCCTCCTCAGTAGACTGCTATTGCTGCCCTCAAGTCTTCACATACAGTTGAATTTTTAACCTTGCAGTAACAACAGCGTTCCAAAAATAGCGCCAGGATCGGAAAATGACTGAATTATTTACGTGGGTAGTGCTTCTTGATCCAGCTGATGCAGTCCTCGTCAACCTTTTTGGGTTTCTTGGGCAAAACGGCGTACTTGAGGTTTGTTCTGTTGAAACTCATGGTAAATCTGAAAAACAAACAGAAAGAATGCAGTCACTCCTGGCTATCTGAGGTCGGCGTTCAGAATTGCCGCCATAAATAAGTGATGCGGTCTGAAAGATACACATACACTTGTGGTTTACTCATGTTTAGCTGGTTGAGGATGTCTTTCTGCACACGGGGGGTGGCGGTAGCGGTCAGGGCCATCATTGGTATGTTGGGAAACTTCTGACGCAGTTCATGCAACTTCTTGTAGTCTGGACGGAAATCATGACCCCACTGAAAAACATAGGGATAATTTTACGGTTCATTAAGGTTGATTAAAAAATGTAAGCATAGTTGTCTGTACACACACAAGTGCAACAACATACCTGACTGACACAATGTGCCTCATCAATGACAAAGCGGGCTAGAAGGCCTCGCTCATAGAGGTTCTGCAGAGCAGAGATCAACCTGTTGCTTGCACTCACCTTAAAGGAAAAAGAAAACCACCAAACTTATATATAAATAAAATGTTAGATTTTACAAACACAAATCACTAAAACTCACCTTTTCAGGTGTGGCATACAGCAGTTTAATGATTGGGTCTTTGCGGGAGAGCTGCATATAAATCCTTCCTGCCTCACTGTCACTTTTATCACCAGACAGACTTGTTGCTGGAATCTGAAATTTAGGTAGAAGTTAATTTCTTTATATTTTATTGCGTGTGGTGAAGTAAACTAAATATTACAACAACTTATCTAATCTTATATTCAATGCAAAAAAAAAGAATGACTAAGCAAAGAATGAATGAGGAAAAAATGAGGAAAAAAAAAATAAAAATCACAAAAATGTAACTTTATCGTTTGGTTAACATTCCTTCCAGCTGAGCAATGAGTTTAATCACCTTATGCCAACAGCTTCCATACACAACATTCAACTGGTGCCTGACAAACATACTCACATCTAGAGTGGTGAGTTTCTGGATCTGGTCAACAATAAGCGACTTAAGTGGAGAAACAACAACAGTCACTCCAGATGAGAGACAGGCAGGCAGCTGGTAGCACAAACTTTTACCCCCTCCTATAAAAAGCACACCAAGGTGAGAAAAGAGGTTATTTTTCACATAGATTTGTTAGATTAATTGAAAACAATTGGGACAGGATGCTAAAAATGCAGCAGATTGTTATTGTTGACATCCAGATTTTTGGAATAAATGCCAGAGACAACATTCTTTCAAAAATGGTAACCAAAAGAATTTGCCACTATATGAACTAAATTAAAACACTAACAAGGCAAACAACAGTTCACCTTACTAGAAATGGGTTACATTTTAAGGGTGAGGCTTGTTAAATATAACAGAAGTTTGCTTAAACCAACCTGTTGGCATCAAAACAAATGCATCTTCTCTCAGCAAAGTGGCATTAATTGCTTCCAGCTGATTAAATCTGAACTGATGGAGTCCAAAACGTTTATGAAAAATCTTCATCATCTCCTGCGAATGAGGGAAGTCAAAGCCTCGGAAGCGATCGTGAGCCGGGTTTTTGAAGTTGGGCTCTAAAAAATGCGAGAAAGAAAAATAATCTGTAAAACTGAATCAATGTTAAATAAGAACATATGCAGTGTCCTGTAAAAAATAAAGATTATATAATATTGGATTAGTGCAACATGACATATTACAGTTTCTTGAGAGGTTGATAAAAATACTTCTCCAGTGTAATTTACTGCCATCTAGTGACCAAATGTAAAACTACTGCCTCTAATATTTTTGGGAAAGAAAGAAAATTGTTTTTCCAAGTGAAAATATTCACATATTTCATTTGAAATACTGGTTGCATTTTGCCTTGCCTGGTGAATAAATCTTCTGAGGTTTTGGAGCAGAAACAGGAGTCGCTGGTTTCTTGTCCCATGGCGGCTTGTTTGGTCCTCCTTTTGTCACAGCAGCACATGTAGTGTTTGGGTTTTCACTCAACGTAGACGAAGTTGGAGGTTCATCAAAGTAATCAGGGATGTCAGAATCATTAAAGTCATCTATATCAAAATCGTCAACATCAAAGTCGTCTGCTTCAAAGTCTGTGGTAATTGCATGTGTTGGGGTTTTGGATTTGAGTTGCTCATCTTCCAATTTCTTGGCAGAGAAGAAAGGATCAGTATCATTAACATCAGAGCTTGTTTTCTCTGAGAGACTAAAATGTGGTTTTGTGAAACTTTGGGCTGATGGAGAGTCACAAATACTGCTTTCCGTCTTATTCCCGGGCTTTAAACTGGCACTGTCCAAGTAATCAGAGTCATAGTCCACAGAGATTACTGACAATCTTTGGGAATTCAGAGGTTTCTTAGTGTCCAAAAAGAGGGAACTGCTGGGAGACGTCAGACTAGATGCACTACAACTGGAAAAAGTTTCTTTGTAGCTGGTGTCAGAAATCACTGTGCTGTCCGGCTGCGGCATGCGCAAAGAATCAACCCCACAAGCAAGAATCCTTTTCCTGTAAGAAAAAAGGGAATGACTGCAGTCACACTTAGATTCAACCAAATAAGACATTAGCACATCTTCTGCTGAGTATAAGTGAACAAACCTATAAGCCCTCTTTAGCAAAAGTTCATTCCCACAGGTCAAAGCTATCAGTTCATGTTCGGGGATGGAATCAACCAGAGTACAGATGGACTCCATAATGCTGAAGAGTTGTTCCTCTGCAGGAATGAAAGAGATAAAACTGAGTACAAAAACTTTAAAAAGAAACAGAAAAGGCAAACAGAAAAGCAAGTAAATCAAACTCACTTGTTTTGTCACTGGAGAGGTTATTAGAAGGTTCAAGCAGAGTTGCAGCAGGGATGTTTGATTGGAAAAGTTTGTCTCTGCTCTGTACAATGCCTGAGTGAGTTCTTCTATAAAAAAAAAAGAAAAAAAACATTTTGCTGAATTTTATGAGACCTCAGGTCTGTTCCACATGCAGATGAATGGATTCAATAAGAGGGTTTAAGAAAGTCAACAATTGAATCTTGATTACCGTAAATGTATCTACTCTAAGAATATTCTCTAAAACAATAATTATTAAAGTAGATTTAAATTACTATTTTCTGTTTTCCCCCAAAACGTGTATTCAAAACTAAGAAGCATTTAAAAACTGAAGCAATTTACAAGATTTTTTTCAGTGTTCAGTAGAACAGAAGAAAAACTTTTTGTATAAATACACGTCTTTGTTGTCAAAATTACCTACCTTATCATATTAAAATTAACTCTATTCTCAATCCCATGTATGTGAGGGTGGATGAACACATAGATCAGTAGATCAATAAATGGATTCACAAACACAATGGTAAAAATATATGAAAGGATGGTCAAATGGACAGATGAACATATGGGTAGACAAGAAAATGAAATAAAGAATGGACAGAAATATTTTTCTTTACTTATCCAACCTTGGAAATCTTCCATTCAAATTTTATAGCAGGAACTCTATTTCAATAGCTGTGTGACATGATATTTGCCCACCTTGTCTCTGCTGAAGAAGGCCTATAAAAAGTCTCATCAGGAGGAGGTGAATCAGGAATATAATCCACATCTTCCTTGGGTTCAGAGTTGTCATTTAGCTTGATCACTTTAGGATCAATCCATTTTGCCTTTTCATCTGAGAAGCACAAAAAGTATCTCACTGTGACCCGTTGTATTTTAGTTTTTATTAGGACTATGTCGGCTGTCCATATTCAAACGTTATAAACCAGAACGCCATTTACCTGTTTTATCTTTTAAAGGTTCAGACATGGTGCTGATCTCCTCATCGCTATCACTCAACACAGATGTCACATGTGGAGGAGGACAGCGCCTTCTGGTCCTTTTAACAGGAGTATCTTCCACTTCATCGTCTGGAAGCCCATCAACTAAACTAGGTTCTAATGAGACTGCTGTTTTACCAACACCGGGTTCCGGTTCTTCTTTCTCCATACAAGATTGTTCTCTGTTCTTCTTGCTTAACTCCGATTTTAAATGACCGTGGCTTTGTTTTCCAGTAAACTCTGGAAATTCTTCATCTGAGGATGACACTGTCTTGGTGACCCGTACTGATTTCTCTGAGCAGAGGGAGTCGTTTTTTGTTTTGGTAGGTGTTTCAAAGTCTTGAAAATCATCCCAGTCGTCAAAAGGTAAATCAGATAAATCTAATCCTGTGGAGCTGTTTCCTTTCCCACCACAGGAGGACGGGTTGTCGGGTTTAGCAGGAGCAGCAATCACCTTACCGCCAGTATCTGCTGGGGGTGCCTGACATGCTGAAGTGGAGTTACCTGCTAGGCTGAAATTGGACTTGGAATTTGTACTTGGAGAGAAGAAGTTGTTGATTTTGGATTTCTGAGTCCTTTCAAGCTTGTTTGAAAATGTTAAAGAAGATTTAGTCAATAAACTGTTCCCCTGCACATTCACGTTCCTGTTTGCCAAAATGTTTGGACTGTTTACCTTTGTTGGGTACTCCACTTTAGTTGTACCCGATGAAGATTGTTTTTTGAACGAGAAAGCCCTGAAAGTGCAAACATATAATAAATTCAAAAAGGAGATACAGATACAGGGGGAATATCGTGTGTCATTTTTTTTAAATCAAGCTTTAAGAACTGAAAACTATATGAAGACAATTATCTTCTTCGTTTTAGGTATGTTTTTCATGCAGCTTTTCTTTGTGTTAAATTCTTTACATTTCTATCTTCAGACCTACTGATAGTTGATATGCTTTAAGGGTTTATTTTGTCACTTTTATGGGACTGCTGATTTTTAAATTCAGCACGGCATTTTTGAAGCACGTGTACATATAATTTGTAATTGCTTTGGTAGAAGCTGCAGATTTAGCTCTCCAGAAATTGGTAATAACTTGACTGTTATTATCTTTATCTCAACTTTAACATTTTAATTTAAAGTGGGAAAACCTAGTTCTAAATACCCCCTTGCTACAGTTTAAAACGGATAAGCATGCATTTTCCGATAAAATAAAGTGAAATGACTGCTATGATACAAGCTAGCACTGTTGATAGCTCACACGTTAGCTTTTTTTTTTCTTTTCGCTTTTTGCTGTTAAGGAACAGCACTTACCCCGTTTTAGGTTTAGCCAGAGACAGCTTGCTGTGAGCAGCGTTGTTGTGCCTCGCCAGCTGTTCCTTCAAATTATTTTGAGGCAGACTGGACATTGTTGTTGTGAAGCTGAGGTAACCTATGCTAGCTGAGGGGCTACAAGACTTCTGGTCAAGAAACTGCACTCAGTTTCCAAAACATTGCTCGCGACACCGGACGGGAGCACGTGCGTTTAGTTCTTCCAACCGCTGGTTTGCAAATCTTAAAGTGCATTAAAGTGGCGCAAAAGTTTGAGCTTCTCTTGGACCAGGAACTCAGCAAAACACTGGATTTTGCGCCGAATCAATAAAACAAATTCTCATTGGCTGAAGATAAGCGCGAAAGAGCATTCTGGGAAATGTAGTCTGTAGGTGTGTAATATATCGCTGTAATATATGAGGGCCAATTTTAACAATTAAAATGACTTTCAGTAATTTGGAAATCACACATTTCAAGAATTAAAAGCCAAGTCTGGGTGATCTCCATTGATGGTTGAAATGTAAAAATCTTTCACCAGGCTTATATAAAAGGATGATTTAAATGAGCTTCTCATTTAGAAAATCAATTCAGTTTATTTAGTGCCAATTCACAGCAGCTCATCTCAAGCCACTTTTCAGAAAAAAAGATACAATTCATTTCAATTCAATCACATAAATTCCAATTAATCCTAGTTATTAGCAGTGCATTAAACTTTATTATTCAAATCAGATTAGAAAGTTTTCTATCAAAGGGCATCTAGCAGGTAGCATCGAGTGATTGTCTTGCAACATTCCTCCTGGATGAGCATGTAGCGACAGCAGACCATCACTTACGTTTTGCAGTTGACTCTACAGCAATCCACAAAAGCAATTTTCAAATTATATATATTTTTTACCCAGGGAAATCGCTACCCAAGCCAATTTGGCACTATATAAAAAAGTACTTTCCGTCTGAACTGCATGACAAGGTTGTACCAAACTGCTATCAACTGTTATGGTAAAAGCCTACCCAGTCTAAAATCTTGATGATTTAATTGGTATCTTGACATAAATTAGTTAATTTTTTTCATAATCTGACATTATTTATCTCACCAGGGTAGTGGATTCAGTTAAACTAAAATTTAACATCTTTATGGCTATTGGAGGTACACTGATTTATCTTATTTTCTTTCTTTGCAGAAAGGCATTATTACATGTTTAACTGAAATGTCTTAAAATTATGCACCAACATCTAAACTGGCAATTCTTGAAAAACTAATTTCCTGTCATATCTGGGAAAGCTCTTGGCACCTGCAATAAACTGGTTAAAGAAACACACACACAAGTTAAAAATATTTTATTTTTGAGTTTGATGTATGAAACAATAAACAACAATGTGATCATCTCAGGTATCACAATTGCACATAAATCTAAATATGATTCAATCCATCACATAGTAATGGCTTAGTAGAGATTAAAACTCTTCAATCAAAAACAGAAAATAGCATTTTATTGCTATGGTTAAAAAATTGCTCACTGTGCCTTCATTTTGTGAGACATGTAATTTTGTAAGACATGATCATGTAATAAGGTCACACCACCGGAAAAGATGAGCAGCCAGCGAGTCCACACATATTCTTTCCCCTTTCAATAAGGAAGTACCTGTGAGGGCAAAAAGTTGTTATTTTTGTAGGCCTGCACTGATATTTTTGGACTGTGTAACTGAAAAAAGAGGTTTACCCGTCTATGCCCCAATAAGGTCCCCATGAGTTCTTCACTATCCAGTAGGGGGTACCGTTCTCTTGTCCATACCCAACAGCTAGCACAGCATGATTCACCTTATCTGTTGTATTGTGGCATGTAGTGCTGGAAACAGTAACAGACCAAAAGTGACATGTGACTTTTTTACTCATGACTGATTGTATAGGAAATGAGGAATTGAAACTATAATAATAACTTCTGTTTACATAAAAGTCCTATGTTTTAGTACTAAGAACTTAAAGTCAAATAGAAAATTCTCAACATTGAAATGTAAACCTAAACAGCAGATGTATGAATTTAGCTTTGCATTTTACTCATTTGTGAGAAAATTTAAGACACAAATTTTGATCTACTCTAATTACAGAAAATATCAATATATATAGCTTAATCACAAAGATATATGTTTTTCATGTTAAGTTTTAACAACTTCCATGTCGACATTTGCTCTCACCTGGTGTACACACCCTGGTGGTAATGCATGAAGTCACTGGTTACCTCAAAGGCGAAACTAACAGGATTCAGAGTACCGACAGCATCAACCATTCCCATCTCGTCGTACTGAGAAACAACAGTAAACCTTTTTATCTTCCTTCACTTTCAGAAAGATTTTTTTTTTAAATCATGCCGATGGTCACTTACCGCTGTTATGTTCCTCACTTCCTTCACAAAAGCAGCAGCCATGGATGGCTTATAATAACATACACCCTCCTTAAATAATCCAAGAGAAAACATTACATCATATCATTATAGGGGCCTTTAACATTCAGCATTTAGAATGGCTGAAAAATTACCACAGATGTGTATGGGTAATCCTTCTCTGTCATCAGCCCCTTGTTGTACATGATGTACTCAAATGCTTGACTGGGAAGACCGCTAGGGGACAAATACAGGTCTCGATTATAGAGAGATGACTGATGCAAGGAACGCATTAAAAGTGGATGGTAACATGCTAGCACATACCCTTTACATCCATGGTTGTTGAAATCCTGGGCGCAGTCTACCAGCTGCTGTTCTGACTGAATCATATCAGAATCAGTATTAGATCACTACAGTCATTTCTGGGAACAAGAATATAAGTTTTGGCAACAGAGTAAAAGTATGTCACCAGAGGCAGGAGCTTCCCAGTGGAGATTGCAGTAACGGACTCCAAACAGCCAGTTGTGGAAAAAGTCCAGCAACTTCCACATGGCCCCTGAAATGTAATAATTAATAACAAACCAAAAAAAGAAGAAAAAGCTCACTGATGTCACATACATAGCTCATATTTATGGGCTATATATTTACAAATCTGGTCTAAATAAAGAAGAATGAAAGCCATTTTTTGTGGGTGTTGTTTTGGATGTGTTGTTATTTTGTATATTGTATGGGTATTGAGATGAAGGGTGTGAAATTCAGAGTGCTACTGCATCAGGTAGGAACTGTCAGAGAGCTGTATTAGAAGTAACATCACTTTCTTATTTTTATTTCCCATTCTTAATAACTGTCTCATTATCTTGGGCTGGAAGTTTAATTAGCTCATCATATTAGCTGAATTAATTTGACTTCAGGTCAGACTGGAATCACTCCAAGCTGATATCAGTGAGTAGTAATCAATTCCCTAACAATGGTGATAACATGGAGCTACATATCTCATCTCAGAGGTGTGACTTTGTTTACTGGAACATCATTCGCTTAAAGCAGCTTATCTTCCAGTACCATTTAAGTTCGAGGCTGATCTACAATTGTGCAATAAATGTATAATAAATGCACTTCAAAAATAATTTGTTTAAAAAAAACACAAGAAATAACAAAGAAAACAAAATTGCGCAAGAATTAGAAATTACTACTATAGTTAATAAACATAAAGGAAAGTAAAGGTATGAGTCTCCCCTGTTAAGTTTAAAGTTTCATGTTACGTTAAAATGCTATGTGACACTAAATATCCAAATATCAGGGTATTTTGACAGTAATGGGAGCTGTGGGTTGTTCATGTGTTCAAGAAAAGCTCAGTTTTTACATGTTAGTGTCTCCTTTGCAGATATCAAAACTTTGTGCAAGTACAAAGTGCGCTATTTCTATATAAATGGAGAAAAAACCTATTTAAAAAAAATGCTATATTGTGAGCGAATGAATTTAACTTCACCTGATTCTTTACTGGTGTTATATAATCCCCCTTCTTTCTCCAGTCAATGGAGTCTGGATGTGGTCCATTACTGCTGAAGTAGTTCCCCTTAGTGGCAGAGCAGTTCTGAAAATTGCAATAGGCCAACAGGTTAATGTGGTGACAAAGAAAATCCAACACACAAGTTCTTTGTGAACAAAGTTTGGTGCCAATGACATTACCTGTGGCTCAGACAAGAGGAAAGACTTTCGGAACTCTTTGAATGTCATGTCCGAAAATTGGTTGAGTCCCACTTTATAGAGAGATTAGAAAAACATAGTTTAGAAGGGTGTCAAATAATAGAATTAATGACATTAATGGAAAAAAAAAAAAACTAATCCTACTTGTGAACGAGTGATTCCCTTCATTATGTTTGTCAATCCTCCTCTTGTTCTCTGTGAATATTTGCAGTCTTTGGTAGTACTCCTCGAAGTCGTATGCTTTGTTGTACTGTACATGCGAAGTTTCCTGTCAGTGCTGCACTGATTTTTCACCTCAGGTAACTTCCGTGTAACATTGCACATAGAAAACTTTCAGCAGGAAGAAAAAAAAATGTAAACAGACCCACCTGTGCCATCCATGATTTGAAACGAAACTCGTCTGAAAAGTAATACAGAGCATTAAAATGCGTCGGGTGCAGAAAATAAACAGTAAAAAGTAACTTGACACCAAGGCGGTATACTGAAAGTGAAACTCTGAAAAAGCGAACAATAAAAGCCACTGAAGCAATAATGTCTTACCTCGTTTAGTCAAGTAAAACGCTGAAGTTAAGGACACGAAGCTAAGTAGAAGCCAAACGCTCGTCATGTTCACTTGTTAGCGCTCCAGCCGGAGGTGAAGGTGGAGAGAAAACAGATGAAGGAGTCACGAGGTGAACGCTGCCCTTCAAGTAACATGAAACATTCAGCAGTTTGTGACGTCAGTTTGTTGTCGGAATAAGGCACCAATAAAAAAAACGCAGCTCCTCCTGCCAATCAGTAACCATGGAGTAGACGAGAGGAGAGGGAGAAGCTCAGCTAACTGACACAGGTATAATGTTCAATCTGCTGCTGAACCATAGCTCAACTAGGGAAGTTGTAATAGCATTGCTATGCTTTAACATAACTTTGTAAATATGAAATGAACAAAGTAGTAAAAGAACACCAAAGTCCAGTCTTTCCTGGTTTCAAGTTGGCCAATTAGGAAAACTGACCAAATCCCCATTTAGTTTTATTCCTCCTACATTTTATTTTCAATTTGCAAGCCTAAATACCGAGAACAAAACCTTTAATAACGTGGTTTCTTTTCATTTTACAGACTACATGCAATTTATTACAGTTATTGATGTAAACCTTTGATCCTGAAAATATTAATACCCCTGGCAAATTTAGGTTTGAAGTATCTTTTACTTCTACCAACATTTTTCGTCTGACTCAAAGTAATTTTGACATTTTGGAGTGGCCCAGCCAGTCACAATATAAACCTAACGGAGAACCTGTGAAAGGAGCTAATGATTAGGGCAATTTAAAGGAGGTTGTTCTGTTCACAAATGTGTTGTGCTCAATAGCAAATATAAACAAATATAAAAAAATAAATGATTCAATGGAAACATGCAAACAGGGTCAATGAAAAACACTTACATACTTTTTCAAAATTGATACTCTTTTTACATTACTTTGTTGTCTTTAGAGATATGCCTATCTCATTGTGTCTTAGAAAAAGAAATTCTTGGTTGAATTGAAACAATATTAAATAGAAATTACTTAATGTTATGCTTCATTGTAACAGAAAGATACAAGGTAGTATCTGGTTTTTCAAGTAGTTTTTACATCGATGATTGAAGTTTATATATTTTGTGTAATTTTTATGGAGTCCGATTCACCTAATTTAGAATCTCAAAGTCTTTCATAAAAAGCGACTCTGCTTTTTAATTTTAAACCGATATTCAACAAAGAAAATGTGTCCTAGTTTTTTTGCTGGACACTCCATATATATTAGCCTTATTACAAAATTGTTTGTGCAGAACTATTAGATCTACAAAAACACTTGAGACAACATAACCCTGAGATAAAATGGATTTATTAACAAGAGGTAATTGGGAAACATATTTTTGCTTATTTGTTGTTATGTTCATCTTCATAATTTTCTTTTTTCATATATATATATATATATATATATATATTTTTTTTTTTTTACAAAACTGGGAATATTTCTTAAGCTGTGGAAACGAAAGGATTGAAAGATAATTTTCATACCACTGGGTATTGCTAACAGCAAAAATGTTTATTTGTTTAAATACCTTATAAGATTATGTGCATGTATAAGTGTATACATTATCATTAAATAGTTCAATTCTGTCTGTGAAGGTGTTGCATGCCTACTACATGAGCCATAAAAGTGTACTGTACATACATAGTAAAAATACATACAGATATTCACAGAATAAGCACTACGTTACTATATTCCTGCTAACAGAAATGATTATAAACAGGATTACAGTATAAATGCAAAACACTTTGAAGTTGTGTCTCTACCTCTAAGTCATGGTTTCAAGACCACACTGTTGTAGCATTTTACGTAGAGCTTGTTTTTGAGAGGGATACACTATTCCACATTGAGAAATATGCCAGCTCGCATGTACAAAATGTACAGCATGTTTCAGTGAAGTGAATTAACAACAAAGTACAAAATACTTCCCCAGGTTCATATAAAGAGCAGGTTCACTCTCTTGTATACTACTACAAAAATAGTGTTTGAATGCTGCAGGCAGAGGTCATTCACATACATTTTATCATAGTTTTTAACAGCAATGCATATAACAGAGTGATATACAGTCACGTTCCACAATCACTGGAACAGCAAGAAGGACAGATTGTCTTTTTAATTACAGAAGAGTAACAACCTTTTACTCTACAGAAGTAAAACCCAAACTTGAAGGTATAACACATAGAACCTTATGTGGTCTTTTAGTGAGTCTTTTAAGAAAAGAAGTTTGAACAAACTGTATAGTTTTGTCAAACCTTTAAGCAACAGAAATCTTTTTTTTTTTAATTTTACCTTAAATCATTCCAATGCATAAGAAAATAAATTTTCTTAATCACTGCAATTTGTCATCCAGCTTTCAGCTGAATTTCTTAATTAAACCAAGATGTTTAAAGAGATTCTGGAGCCCTCATGTAAGAGGGGTAGAACACTTTCCTGGCAAAATTCATACACTTAGTCAATTTCAAGTTAATAAAAACATGTATCTCAGAGCTGAGGTTTGCAAATCCTGGACTGATGACCATTGCAAGCCTTTACAACATTTACCAGACAATAAAACAATTGTGGGATTAAAATCAAAGACAGAAAGAAACTCCATAATCTAACAGATGTTTAATAGTTAAAAAGCATTTATCATGTTTTATAGCCAGAAAATTTACATTTCCATTGGTTTTAAAGGTGTAAAAGTAATTTTTAAAACAACTTTCTGAAAGGTAAAACAAACCCCCTGAGCATAAAAGAAAAACTTACTTCCCTATTCTATTATGACATGCACCTTGAGATATAGCACTCTCAGAGGGTGTAAACAGGTAAATGAGAGGCAGGGGGGAAAAACTTTCTAAGATTTGGCAAATTTGGATTAGTTCAATGGAAGTAGGCACAGTCAGGGAGGATGGATTTTTCCTCAGTCACCAAATATATTCTCTCCATTTGAAACTTGTGTTTTCAGATATAAATCACTAGAAATTCAGATTTAAGAGAAGGAACAATCCAAAACTACGACTAAGGACACAATAATTTATACCTTGGCAATAACAAAAACTTTTAACAGGTAATAAACAGTCTCTTACTTTTAGGTGTCCTCTGTTGGTAGAAAATAATATGTTGAAAACCTCAAAAAAAATTGACAGCTATTTCACTGTAGTTTAGTTAAAGCCTATGTGGAGCAATGTGGAACCTTTGCAATCACTGCATGCTAATATAAACTAGGCTAGTTGCACAGTTTTTTTTGTTTTGTTTTTTTTAGAAACGCATGCCTGTGCACATCAAAATAATATTGTTGATTAGAAGCAGATAAGAAATTGCTATCTGAAAGCTGCCAGAATTTGGGTGTTTCAAATTACATGATTTTGTCTCAATTCACCAATTTTTATTCACTAATACAGTGAATTAAATACATTGTGCTCAGCATAGAGCACCATTATTCCCCCCAGGTTCATGTCTCTGGGCTACTCCCTGTCAGACCACATCTTTTTTTATTTTCCTCCTCAGTTATTAATCTGTCTATAGATGTTTCCCGGGCAAACTCATACTTGAGCTCGAAACTTAGCTATCACATTTTGTTTTGGAAAGCTAATGTGTAATGCACTGAGTGTATGAATTTGGCATTCCAATTTGCCATTATTCCAAGGCAGTTTTTGATCGTGGGCAAATATCACTTTTCTGCTAGTCTTCCTTTCAAAGTTTTTACAAAATTTCTAACTTTCTGTTATGGAAATTAACAAGTAAGTTTCAACTACAAGCCTAAACACAATTGAAAAGTTGTAAAAATAGATGATATATGCCCTTTAATAAAGTCTGCATAATATCTTCTTAAATGTGACGATCTAAAATTGTAGCTGTTTTTGTTTGCATATATTTATTACAAATTAGAAAGAAAAAAACCCCTGTTGTCAGATTTCTCAGTATACCTTTGTCTAACTGACATGTAAGCAATGTTTACATATTCTAACCAGATTTCCAATTCTGGAGGAATATTGTTATTTTATGGTTTAGAACCAGCTTAGAAGTGTCTCTATGCTCAAAACATCCCCAGAGCAAAACCTTATTTTGTGAAATTTGCTAAGAATGACTTTATCATTGATAATACTGTATCTAAAGGAGACCATACATGCTGTGTGATTTCAGCAACCTACTTTTGAATGCCAAATAGGTATTAGGATTAGGATTACTCTAGAAGAAGAAACAAAAATACACAATTCTGTGTACCTTAGAAGTGAGCAGGATGACACGAGCATTTTCAAAATATAACAAATATAAACAAAGCTCCATCTAAATTGCGATCCTGGTTGGTCGGATTAGGTTGATTCACAATAAAAGTCAGTGAAATTGATATAAAACAATTGGGAACCACCAGAGATTAGACTAATGGACATGAATGAAGACACAAATATCTTCCTTTTTTGGTTTGGGAAGCACAGAGACAGAAATGCTTTGGATATCTTGCTGTCATTTCCACTGATCATCGTTCCCTCTTTTAAAATACAATTAGCCTATTTCCTCTGGGTTCTGTTACCTGATTTTTTTTTTTTTTTTTGCAATTCATTTATACAATGCTACATTGGTTGCAGAGAACTTCGATGATCAATAAAACCCAAGCCTGCTGAACAAAGGCCAGCAGCATTAGTGCTCAGAAAGTGCAAATTCGACACAGTATTATATGATGCAAAATAATGTCATTGGTCACTAAGAAACACGGTTGCATGCAACTACAGTGACCTCTATTATTATTATTATTATTATTATTATTATTATTATTATTATTATTATTATTATTATTATTATTATTATTAATAAAATACTCAAACAATTTAAAACAAAGGTCCCTACGGGAGGTGTCAACATGACAACAAAAAATATACACCAAAATGATTTGTGTCATCAAACAACTTTAAACATCTACTGTACAGAAGAACAAATATCTTTACCATGTACAGCTATACAAATGCAAATGTAGATGTTAACTTATATGTAATATTAACAAAGGAAACAAAGTGTGAAGGTCCACTTTCCCCATCAGTTGGGCACTTTAGGCTCAATTCTGAGTGAGGCTTCATACATGCTTTCCTCATCAAGGACAAAGCTCTTGTCCAGTAGGTACTGGGCTACCTGGAACAGACCAAGAAACAGCAAAGGTTTAGGACTGCAACAGGTTAGGTAATATATTTAGGTTCAAAAACAAAAGATCTCTGGCAACCAAATATTTTCTTTGAACAATTACAGAGATATGCATCATTAACACTGCAAAAACTTTTTTTTCCACACTAAATCTAAAAAATACATCAAGATATGCTTGTATCAAAGATCCTAAAAAATAAAAATCAATATGGAGTAAATTCAGTTCATCTTGAGCTTGATAATTACTAGTGTTTAACAAAGAGCTCTTAAAACCATACCATGGTCCATTGCAAAATTTTAACAACAAAATACTTTCTAACACATGCATTTTGGTGCTTTTGTTACCGGACATTTATCGGTTTGAGCATGATTTTTAAAGGCCTATTCCGCTGGTCAAGAGGTGACTACTTCAAAACATTCAGTTATTAAAAGAGGTAGATATTTTTCCGTAGTTACCTTAAATTAGCTTCAATGTATGAATAGATCTTACCAACCAGAATATGTGGCCTTGTCTTATATTCCTCTGGGTTTATTTTGATTATTGCAAAGCCATGGACCTATACCTTTAAAATATCTGCTGCTTTGAAAATACATGCACCTAGCACTCACCATTTAGCCTGGTCCAATGTATTTAGTACTATTACTGTAAATTACAGTGAAAGGCATTTTTTATCCTTGGTGGAAAGGGTAAAAAAAAATCTAAACTACTTCGTCATAATTTGGCAAACTACTAAAGCTAATTCATGCTTGGAACTTGCATATCTAGGCACTTTTCATAACTATGCAACCTCAGAAACTGTCCCCATGTGTTGCAGATTGACACTAAGGTCCCTGGGAACCTGGATAGACTCTCAGTTCCTCTCCACAGTGCTCCGCCTATCAGGCACAAAAGCTCCAAAATAGATGGATTCAGGGCACCTTTAGGTCTCCTTGATTTATAAAAAACTAATTTCATGGATGAAAAGCAACAGTCTCTTATTTACCTTTGGTTGCAGGTCAACCTTATATGCTGTTTGCTGAAACTGCCTGATTTCTCTGATGATGTGAGATATCTATAAAAAGAAAACATGTAAGATGCTACTTTCTGCATGTAGAGAATAAAATTTGCATCTAATGCAACAGAGCCCCAAACATCTCACCATCCTCATCTTTGAGAAGTTGACCAAATTGTCTTCAGTGTAGTTCGGCGTTCCTTCTTCAATGAAAGCCAAATCAGTGAGGTACATCCCCAGATATGGTACACAGGGAGGATCACAGCTAGTGAAAAGAAAACGTATTATCAGCATCCACCTTCTCTACTCGACCCTTTATTCTCTTACTTCAATAGGAGGTGTCTGGACATAACTTACTTCTTCAGAGCTTCTCTCAGGTTTTTGAACCTTCCCTCTGATGAAACCAGCTTTTGGAGCTTGTCAATAAGTGCTTTTGTCTATGAAAAAGAGTGAATAGGAAATGTATTTTATTGACAGAGGTTCAAGGAAAAGTTGCAACAACATCTGCGGAAACTCATACCTGTTTGGAGACTTTTAGCCAGGTCTTCTTGAGGCGAAAAACAGAGCTCCGGTTTAGAGATGAGGTGATTTCAAGCACAGCATTGTAGTTATGCAAACAACGGCAGATGTCAGCCACAGCCACCCATTTCTCTATGACAGCCACTCGAGTGACCAAGTCATCACACCGCAGGATCTCTGTTGCGATCAGGTTGCTTGTCTTCAGAAGAAAGAGAAAGAAAAAATAAGTTTTAGAGTAAATAAAATTAGCTTAAGTGTGTTTATAAAACTTACATCATTGAAATGCTTGGTGGTTCTCATGATGTATGGTGTCTTCTCATTTTTATCATTCTTCATCCAGCCTTGACCGAAGAATTCCCTGAAATACAAAGAACTCAACTTACAGGAGAAACTTGAAAGATGAACCTCGCTTAAATAACTAACAGACTATGTGGTGCATAGGTTACATATGTGTTCAGCTTTACTGTTGCACTTACTCATATGGGATGACTTTAAACACCAGGTGGTCAAGCAGAGTTAGCTGCTCTGCAATTTCCAAGGCAGAGTGGCTCTCAAACGGCTCGGCCTTCCCCCCTCCTACCTAAGTGAGGTAAACAAATGTGAGCATCAGTTAAAATGCAAAACATAAAATAAACCCTGAAAAATATATTTTATTGAAATGTTATTCAAGTGCTTTGTACAGCCACTTTTTACTGCAATCATGGCAACAAGTCTTTTGGGGTGTCTCCACATACTAAAGCCTACTTTGCATCAATTAGCCACTTGATGGCACAGTAAAGCAAATTAATTTCATTGGAGTTTTGGCCCATAAGAGAATTAAAATAGATGAAAAGCTTAAATGTGTCTGAAAGCTTTATCTCACCATCACTAGGGTTTACAGCTGATTTAGGCATAATAAGCTGTTGATTACATTAAAAATAAATCTTTTAACATGTTGAGTAAAGAATAAGCATTCATCTTGTTTGACCAAGCAATGTGTATATACATTTAGACAAATCATGTCCACTTGGCAATTCACAGATGTCTGCAGGGCTTGGAAAGTACAAGGTTTCAAATACAAAGTTTGAAAAAGCTCTATACTGTACAGCCACAGTGGGTTACGGTTTAGGTAATTGATGAAATGCTGTAAAAAGGCTCCAAAATTACAGGTTTCTAATATAAACAATTTGTGAATGCCAAAAGCAATTGACTTCACTCACCAATTGTGTCACATCCTCCATTGTGATCTGGTTGTCACTGTGGTCTTCCTGAGTTAAAGTCCTGACAGAGAAAAAGAAATCAGCTCCAACATTAATTGGGTTTCAACAAAACCATGAACTTTGTTTTTGTCAATTTGTTCAGGTGTGGGATGAAAGAAGACTTTGCTAAGTATTATAAATGAGTATACCAAACCACATAAACAATATATCTCGGAACACTTATCAGAAAACATAAATATATATCGATATATTTTTTGTTAAAAATAAAATCACATAATTAAAATAATAATAGTAATAATTATATATATTTTTTCTGTTTTATTTTTAAAATTATGTGTTTTGGTTGTTTGCTCACCTCATGACCACTGTGTTGCGTTCACAGCATAGGAGTGCTAATGATTATGATATTTGTAATATCTTTTCATTTACTTGCCCATAAATAATCAAATAAAGGATTTATTGTAATTTTTACTTAAGAAATAAACAGATTTAATTGTTAATTAATGAATTAAACCCATTTTAATCCCACAATGTAGCAGCAGTCAGTGATACCTGATGATATTGGCTGCTGCTTTCCTCTCCTGGGTCAGCAGCTCAGGGTCATGCATCACTTCCTCCAGAAAGGCAATGACCTTTGTCTTCAGCTCATTGTTACTCTCAAAGTCCTGAAAAGACATAGAGAACATACGTCCGGATAACTTTACAAAGATCAGTTATTTGGGTCATGATTAAAAAAAAGAGATAGAAAATCGGCATCTAAATGTCTCTGAACAGAGCATTTACCGGAAAGTGTTTGGACACCCAATGCCTCAGTACATTCAGGACTCTGTTGGTTGCTGCTCGTCTGATCACAAACTCCTTGTCACCGTTTCTCTGATCTGTTGGAAACCCTAATGTTCACAAAAAATAAAAATAATAAAAGTTAAAACATCAGGAAAACATCAACAAACCACACAATTATCAATCACTTTAATTCTTTACACTTAATGACAGTTATTATCAGGATGTAAGTGAACTTTGGTTTATATTGTATACAATGAAGTGAGCTAGCAGTGGGTATATGTAGACCAAGCTGCTGTTCAGAGCTTCTTGCTGATCTGGGGCCCCAGGAGTGCTTGAGCAGAACAGTTTGATAAATGCTGTAGTTCAAATTAGCCCTATATTTATGTTAGCAAAGTCATTATTTAACCACTCTGACGCCAGAATTATATTGCTCATATGTGAGCAGGGACCTGGGGATACCTTTCAGACACAAAGTGTTTGTAAAAAGGCCTTGACAAGTATCAAAACAACATCAGTTTTTAAAAAAATATTATTATTATTTTCATTTTAGCAACTTTCCTAAGCCCCCCTGTTCATGCATGTGGTGTATTGTTTTGCTGATGCAATCTGCAAATGGAGTGAAACTTTATAGCTCAAACTTTATAGCTCAAATCACTACTTGTGATTTGACAGGAATGCACTTTGTTCAAAATATATAAAAAGTCATGACACATTCCACTTTTTTCCAAGTATTGTTTTAAAACAATAATTCCTAAACATGTTGGATAGGTGGTGCTCCTTGAGCAGATTTGTATTTATGTTAGAAAGGGAAAATGTGACATTGTTTCAGCCAGCTTATTGGAAAGCAAAGTAGTACTGCTTATCTCTTTTCTATATGCCACAGATGAAAACTCTGGTGATTACAGCATTTTCTTCACATTTTTAAAAACAGTGGTATGTCTTAATTAAGGAAGTTGGCCAATGCCTACTCAAGTAACACATATTTTAGCAACTCAGTAATAGTGAACTAGTAAAAATAGATATCCGGTTTTGGTGAAGTAAAACTTCCCCCAATATTTGCAAAACAAACTACCGGTATATAATATTTTGTTTAAAAAAAAAAAAACCCTGACATGCAGATAAATTTTCTCAAAATAAACATAATGTTGTAAGAGCTAGTTCTACCAAATTGATGTGTATCCTCAATAATGAATGTGTGCTTTGTTTTTCAAGTTGAGACTCTCATTCTGCATAAAACTTTGAGCTTTATTTACATATTATTGCAATTATTGCAGTCACACATTTAAAATCACCTATAAAGTTCAACGTTCGCCAACAAAAAGTCATATCAATTGAATCGGTTTCCAACTAGAAAAACTTTATACCACAAATATTTTCTAAATATTAAAATGCTTATGCCAAGTTGTTGCAAAAGACATTTTGTCACTTTCAAGACTCTATTAGTTTTGTCTGTGAGGACCTGGATCTCCAGTGAATAGCTTCTAGCTTCCATGGGGCGACCCCTTCACACTTACAGCTGAGATATTGTATAAACTTAAGAGTTTAAGATTTGTATTTTTATTTCACCGTCATCTTCATTTTAGCTGTGCAAATAAGAGAAACTGATCTATCAATGAGTAAGGAGCAGCAACAGAAAAATAATGACTTGAACAAGAAAAAAGTCTGGAAAGAGCCTTTTAAGTCAGTTTTACAGTATGTTGATTAATTGTAAAGATTGGAGAACTTTTAATTTGACGTGATTGTGAAACAAAATACTGGAGAGTGCATTCAAACTTAATTTTTTATAGATAGCTCACTGGTTAAAAAGCAGGAATGGAAGAGATGTTAGAGGTGGACAAATGGGCCTAAATGTCCCTGTTCTACCAAATATTTTATAGTCCCATTAAGTCTTACCCTGACCTGACAAGACCGCATACCTGTGCTGGCAAGGGACATCCGCCGATATTTTTCCTTTGTAGGCGTTCCCTCATTGGCTCCAGCTGTGGCAATGGCAAAGGCCGAGGCAGCAGACAAAGCGCTACGATTGTTGTCGAGCTCTCGACATGAGGACATGACCATGCCATTGTTGTAGGAAAACAGAGAAAACTCTACAGACAAAAAAAAAAAATAAATTAACAGGTTCCTGTAGTCAAAATAAATCATTTTCAAACAAGAACTGTTATGTAACTGCATCTTACTAAAAATAACCGAATGTATTCAGACTGCAGAATAACCTGGTGTTGCTTGCACACACCTCCACTAGGGAGCACTAGAGACCGACATAACAGTTTCCCTCTAGACTTTTCTCTTCAAGAGGCTTTGATATTTAAGATGGTTGCTGCTAAATATAGCCAGTAAATATCAGCATAACAGCGAAATCAACAGACTCTCAGCTCTCTGCCCTGTTCGAATCACCAGCTCATACACAGATACAAATCTGCAACCCTGCTCAACAGTTTCACTAAATGTACATGTCGTTGTCCAAGACTTGCTGCTAAAAATCTACCATGCATTTTTTTGGCAATAGATTTATAAGGCGAAAATAATCTTGGTGGCAGCAAAACACTCATCACTGGGGGCGGCAGGGAAAGCACGCTCTTGATGTAGTTGCTATGACACAAGTTTTTCTTAACACCTACTGTAGCCAAGATCTGGTTTTCCCCACATGCTCATGAACCACGAACACATTATGATGTGCAGCGGCTTTATCCCCATTTTCTTCAGATAACATGCAGGTCAAGAATTTTTTTTATCTTTGAAAGTAATTATTGTAGCACTGTAAGTAACTAAAACTGAAAAAAAAATAGTTTAAGGGATAAATTTTGAGTGTTAGGGGAGTGTGCAGTCCAGAAGATTATCTATCATGTTCATGATGTGAGATTATGTCACACTTCTTGTTTTGGACGCAATGTACCTGAGGAGTTTTTGCATTTGATGTTTTTTGGTGTGGTTGGAGACTTGGTGGGAGATGCTTCTGGATCCCCATCATCGCTCTGGTTTTGATCGTTGTCGCTTTCCTCTCGCACAGAAAGATCTGAATAAAGATCAAGGTTTTGATCACATTATAATGTCAATATAAAATCAAAAGAAGCATTTTTCTAGGATTGCCTGCAGCTGACCAACCTTGTTTGCACACTGATGTGTCTTCCACCTTGTCTTTCTTGTCCTCTCCCTCATCAGGGATCTTGCTTGTGATCGGGCTGGACACGTACAGCTTGTTGATGTCCAAGGTAGTCTTACTGAATGGTGACATGGTGGAATACATGCTTGCATAGCCATTGGAGGAGCAGCTGAGGGCAGCCAGGTCAAGAGCTTTGCCCCCAGTGATGATGGGGATGTTGAGAGAGAGCTTGCGTCGGCGGTTGGGGGATGAGTTTTTGGCAATAGCAAGAGGAGGAGGGGAGGAAAACTTCCTGCTTGCTCTGGGAGAGCTCGGAGCCTCTCCATAAAGAAGCTTATTGTTCTGACTGCTGGCAAAGAATAACTCCAGGGACCTGCAATGTGGTTAGCATAAAGAAATATGTTTGTATGATATAGTAGAATTTTATTTAGGTAATAGGCTAACTGAACAAAGAACACTTATGGTACTGGTCAGAAGTTTGCACAAACTTGTATGACATTGGGATATTAGAGTTCCTGTCTTGGCTGAATTGGTAACGTAATAAAAGGATCAAGTCTCACGTGCAGTCAATCATTAACTGTGGCAAATGATAAGCAACTCATTTGTATAAATTATCTCATTGATTTAAAAAATCTGAAGGAGTAATTCGTGTTCTTCCTTATTGACCTTTAATTACATATGTTACAGAAAAGAATGAGAGAAATATACATCTATCCATCCACTGTCTATATCTGCTTATCTATGTAAGTGGGGCAGCTGGTGCCTATCTCCATCGGTCATCAGACTAGAAGCAGGGTGCACCCTGGGCAGGCTGCCAGTTCCTCACATTGCCAAAGATGAACAGGAAAAATTACCATGCCTTCACGCACATATACCTAAGGGCAATTTATAAAAACCAATTAACATAACAGTCATCTCTTTGGACTATGGGAGGAAGCAAACTCCATGCAGAAAGAACCCACACCAGGATTCAAACCCAGGACCAAAAACACTTACGGGCATAATTTGAAGTTCTAAATACATGAGCTGATTTTAAAGGACACATTGCAGGTTCACCAAAACAAACCAAATGAATCTGGCTGGAACTTCAAAGATTGGATTCACCATACGTTAAGGTGAATAAAAGTAACTCAACACAGTTTTAACCAAGTTATGGCAGATTTTAAAAAATTGGAACTGCACTTGGTTCTGCCATTTGTGTCTCTCCAAGACTGTGTTCCCATGACTGTCATTCAACTCTCTTCTTATGAAATTCCCAGTGCCAGTCAATGGAATACAGGATTATGGTAACTGAGTCTAATTTGATGAAGAAAAATATATTTAATATATAATTCTGATCCAGTGTGGATAAGAGACAAGCGACACTTGATTTAAATGTACGGTAATCATTAAATTCCTATTTTTTAAAAAGGTGTGAATTTGTTTGCTGTATTATCATTCCACCCACAAAAAGCAACAGTTCAAATGAATCACAAAAAAATCACAAATTAATATTAGATCCATTCCATGGATGAATGCACATAAACTTCTATCCAGAACTTTATACTTTTCTTGTAAAACAAGCAAATCCAGCAATCAAAACTGTTTTTGCGACCAAGTCTCAACATTTTAGAGCAGGATACAGACTGCAGCATTTCAGTAAACCTCTCCCACTCCCTGCCACCCTCCTGCCGACCTCACGGGTTCCCATAAATAGCACAGCGAGTGATAGTGCGCATGGCCACTGCTGACACAAGCAGCCAAGTGTAGGTGTCTCACAGTGACATTACAAGCACCATGGGAAAGCATACTGCAGGGCGTGGACATGGGGAGTTCTGTCTGATCTGAACCCCACAGCTGGGTCCTCACTCTAGGCATGCAGTGATGGGAGTTAGCCCACAATGCAACACTTCCGTCTATATTTCACGCTACAGATATTCTCAAAAAAATGAAGAGAGGGAAACAAGCGAAGGGTGGGGTCCTGCAGCATAAAGCATGGTTGCCATAGCGCGACAGATCAGAGTTTGGACACTCCCAGCCAAAAAGAACTAACTGGACCCAATTACTGACCCAAAGCACACATACAACCTACACAAGTTCATGCAGACAAATTGAAACATAGTGGAACATTGCCCTTATTTGATGCTTTTCTGTTTTCTCACTACTTGCTGAAACAAATATCTGCTGAAAAGTATTTGGCCTCCAACTGATTTCTTCTGCTTCTTCTTTTTGGTATTTCTTACATGTTTCAGATTGTTGGATATATTTTCTGATAACATGCAGTCATTCTTTTAAATGATTGTAGAGGAAATTTGGTCTGTTCTTTGTATGATTGTTTTAATTAATCTGCAATTGAAAGTAATCAAACCTGTTATGATTTCAGGTTTAAAATCATAACAGAGCTTCCCAACTTTTGCTAAATTGCTCCAAAACCACAGTTGTGTTACTGCTTTTAACTGTTCAGGTGGACTTGCTGCAGTACCCGTGTCTGCATTGGCTAAGTTCCCAAACTGATAGCAGGACATCAGGTTTGCTGCTAGAGAGCAGAATTCATAGTACCATCGATTATGGCAAATCTTCAAGGTCACGTTTAGCATCAAATCAGCCTCAAGGCTACAAGAGAATTTTGCAGTCCTTTAGATGTTGTTCTTGTTCTTTTGTGAGTCGTCAATGCACTCTTGGGGTAATTTTGGTCCACTGGCCACTCCGAAGAACGTTAATTGCTTTTTCATGTTTTGCCCATGTTTGCATAATGGCTTTTGATGAGGTATGCAAGATTCTCAAAAAACTAACAAATGCTTTTGTAGTTGTTTCTAGACCAACAAATGTTAATGACTTTCTTTAGCATCTGTTCTTCAATTTTTGGGCCACAATGTGTCGCTTTTTGCCTATTTCATGTTGTTAGACTGATTCTATTTAAATGGCTTAATGATTTTGTAATGCTAGCAGTGTTTAAGCAGTGGCTGGAGAAACTGAATTCAGCTTTCCAAAAAAAATGTAGTCAAAGTTTACGATTTATCACGGACAAGGAAGACAAATTTCCAAATATCTCAAACACTTGATGGCATCTACTGACAACAGCAGCAAGACCAATTATGTTCAGGAAGAAAATATGTTTTCACATAGGGCAGGGTTAATTTAGATGGATGTTTTTGCTTAGTTAATGAAATCATTAGCAAACTGCATTTAGTATTTTGTGAGGTTATCTTTGGGATCAGAATTTGTTTGATTATTTGAACATTCAAGCGTGATTAAAATGTCAAAACCTTTAAGTGGAGAACACACTTCACAAGCATCAGCCTTCTATTCAAAGAGAGAGATGCTGATATGCCGGACTCTTAGAGTTTTATATGTTTTCTGATTAAAAGTGTCATCAATGGCAATAAAACATTCAAATATGTTCAAATATGCCTCATGACTCACCGAGCAGGGATGGCACTGATGGGCTTCTTGTAGATAGTAATGAGTTTATCCAGTACCACATCAGCTGTGGTGAACACGCGGTAGGAGTGCAGGAAAGTGTTCAGAAAGTCAATCGAAAGGAAACGGAGATCGGTCAGTCTTTCCAGCAAACGTTCGACGCTGGCATAGCGAATCTGCAGCACTTTGCAGGAGTTCATCATCTTGCTGAAGCGGATATCCACATCATCACAGTACAAACTCGAATCGGATCTATTTGCAAAAGAACGGCCCACAAAAATCAGAAAAGAAAGGGCTCAGAGCAGGCAAGATACACAGTATTGAATGCAAATAAAATACATCTCACTTTATCATCTGTGGCACTGTGACTTTAGAGTTGTCTTCAAAAGCGTTCATCATCAGCCCATTGCAGCGGATATTGTCTATGCACTGCAGGAAAGGGGCAGTGAAGTAAACAGAAGAGACAGAGGAAACGTTAGTGAGTTCTGTAATATGAAGGCTTTCAGCTGACACGCTCAGCTTCGTGTCTCACTGCTGGGGATTGTTATGTGTGTTGACGTGCCTGGCTGATGTCACTGGTCCACGCAGACTTCTCCTGCCTGGAGGAGGCCACCAGGATGATCGTGAATGACTGACTGTCCTTTGGCTCCACAACAATCTTAAAATCCAGGTGCTCCATGTCCTGGCCACTCTTATCGGATTTAGCTTTGAGGGGAGCAAAAAGACAAGATGTCATTCTTTATAGCTCTAATCAAATAGGCAGTCATGGCACAAAAAATATATATTTCAAGTAACTGTAGCCAAATCAGTTTAAAATACAAAGCTTGTGATGTAAAGGACAGAGAAATTGCTCTAGTATACCTAATAAGATGTCTTTAATTATTTTATTCTCTTATAGATGAGAAATCGGCTAACCAGAACTAACAGTTTTCTAGCCCTGACCAGTGACCAACTGGTCAGTAATTGCACCATTCACCAATAACAACACTGCTTTATGAGGAAGCTGTTACAGACTAAACAAGACTCAGTGTTACCTAAGTTTACAATCCCTTGGGTGTTCCAAATAAAGTCAGAGGAAGCACAAACTAGCAAGAAGCTAAATCAAAGAAACTGTTTTTAATGAATGTCTGCATTTCATTAAGGTTGCAAAACTTTGTGAGAGAGCAAGACTTTCTGCAGACAACAGGAAGGCTAAATGGAATACAGCAACCTGTATGTGTTATGGAAAATAGTGAATTAAAAGATGTTAGGAGGTTTTTTTAAGACTGCAAAATGAATGTAAGGACCTGCATTCTTTCTGGAATAAATACTGTTTTGGTAATGTTAGCCACTCTATGTGAGCCTCCACTACTACAAAATGTTACAGAGTTAAAATGTCAATTCCAAGTTCTTTTGTCATTTTGTTCTTGAATATTAGTAAAATCCTATTTTACAGTGACTGTGGTGTGCCATTACCTCTGCTCCTAATATAAATAATGATTACTTATCAAATGCCCTAAAATATATAATGTTGTTCTTTTATTGCTTTACATTATAGCTCCTGAAAGAAAATATTTTGGTTGTTCTGCTGAACTGATTAAAATTTTGACTCTTCCAATGATAGAATATATAACGTTACTACATTATTATGCACTGTGGCAATCAGACATTACACAAAATCTCAAACACACTGCATATAATGCGTATTGCTGCAAGCTGGAACATGAATTAAACTCTTACACTCGTCATCTGTCCCCTCAGGCTCCTCCATCAGAGTGCAGTCTATAAGCGAGACCACTCCGTTCTAAAAATAGCATGTAAAAAAATAGATTTAGTGTTTCACACCAGCCTTTTTTCACTCAACAGAATGCATCTTTGTGTGACAGCAACCAACCCTGCTAGAATACTAATAATTTTAGAATGTACATTTCTCAGAGTTTGTAAAAAACATCACAGATTAATCATATCGTAATGCAGATTAATGTTTGTATGCACACCATGTATAGATTGAGCAACGAGAATGAATAACATAAGTCAGATCTTAAAACCTTCAGAGTTGAGTTATGTGGAGTAATAATGTCGGCGTTGTATAACTTCTTGAACACAAATGTACAGCGGATCTAAAAGTCTGCATGCCCCTGTTAAAATGGCAGGTTTTGATGAAGCAATAAATGGAGACCGAAGTAATTTATTTAAAAATATTCACCATCTGTCATCTGTTCTGTGCAATTCAGCTAAAAATCCAACAAGTGTGTTAGGAGGAGAAATAAAGAGATAAAGGTGCAACAGTCCGGATTAATTAGTGTGAACAGCCTTAAATTAATACTCTGTGAAAATACCTAGAAGCTTTGGCTTTCAGAGTTGTTTGGCCGGAGTCTGTCATCATGCCACGTCTTGACATGACATTAACTGTTCTCTTTTGTCCAAAGCTTGCTTCAGCTAACACCACAGATTTGTTCTGTCAGCTTTAGTTCTTGACTCTGACTAGGCATTTCCAAAACTATATGTTTGCTTCCACTGAAAACGTTCCATTGTTGATATTATTAAAGTTTGATATAGAGTGAAGTTAAATGTCTGAGAGGATTCATGATGAAGTGTGATTTCAACTCCCCACCTCACCAACTGCGTTGCAGATTTCCCTTGTCTTCACAATGAATGAATGGGTTAGATTTTACGTGAGGGGCCGCACATTCTCCTGTCAAGGATGATAACGTTTGGATGGAAAGTGAAATATGCCAGTTTCAGGCCCTGTTTTGTGCATCATACTTGGGCATGATGGTAATTCATTTGAATATCCTTGTACACTACTTTCCATACAGTACTACTTTCCAGTTGATTTACATTTTTTTCAAACTTATCTGACAAAACCTTATCTGACAAAACTGCTGCAATCTTCTTTATGCAGGCCTTGGAAAACTCTGTGGATTGAATCGTTGATGCCTGAGTTCAGTGTTTAATTTTAGCTGCTTTAAGTGGGAATAAATGCTATTTTCATTCTTCATCATAAATTACATCTTAATTACATCTTGTAGAGCAATGTGAAATATTTTTCCTTCCCTTTATTGTTGTTTTTAGATGACATAAAGATATATGAATAATACATAAAATTCCCTAATACTAAATATCCATATGACCAAATACGCTCAGAAAACACAGACTGCCTTGAACTTATCCTCATTTTTTCCACATGATTGCATTGGTGCATTCATTCTTGATATGTGTGCTGTTGATTATGGTTCTTTTTTTATCTTGAACATTCACCGTACCACTAGACATGTTAAAAATGAGGAAAATATACAGTTCTAGCCAGCTCTGCAGCTTAGGCTCACCTTAGTGAGATGAAGCTTGCCTCCTGAACCCCTGGTGCAGATGATCAAATGCTTGGAGAAGAGAAAGCACTGCCTCTCCCCCTCCTTCTTTAGAGAGAGAGAACCCAGTCGCCCACGGGTGATCTTGCCCTTCTCGCTCATTGGCACCTGGATTAAAGACCCTGCAGTCCACAAATAGAAAAGGAGATAAATATTAACAGTAGAAACCAGGTATTGGCATGCAGTACCTAAAAAGACAAAAAAACATTGTTTCCCCTCATCATCTGCCATGAAGTAAGACTAAGCTTGTTCTGTTTCATATCAGTTAGGATTAACAACCTGATTTGTATTTTAAGAATCCAAAAAATGATGAGGTCATTTTATATTGTTTACTTCAAATTCAAAACTTTACATCTTTGAATGTATTCTTACGCAACACCTTGGCACCTTGTGTGACATAATGGAAACACAAAAATTAAAAGATATATGTCAAGACATCAGGAAGAAAATTGTGGACGTCCGCAAGTCTGGTACACCCTTGGTTAAAATTTCTACATGCCTTGAGGTGTTCATATGTTCATCTAAGCAAACTATTACGGTACATACTGGGGTGTGTAATGGCTCACCGGTAAGATGAGTCATTTTGCAGAAAGTTATGACTTCAATTCTGTCTTCCTAACCTGCCATATGTCAATGTGCCCTGGGGAAAGTCACTTAGCTGCAATTTACTTAATACTTTGCATAGCAGTGAATGAATGTGTGCACAGAGTGGCTTGTTGAAAGTGGCTATGGTGTAAAAATGCATCAAAAGTGGTTGGCATGACTGAAAAAAGCTACATATATTAACTTCATGTAAGTATAAACAGCATGGGAATATCCAGCCATCATGACTTTTAGATAGGAGACGGGTTCTATGTACTAGAGATGATTGCGTTTTTTTGTTGTTTTTTTTTTTGGCATTTTGGCACAACTCTTGTAAAGATGCTGAAGGAAGCCAGTAAGAGAGTATCACTATCTACACTGAATTATTTCTTGCACAGTGTGCCTCAGAACAGTCTACCTGGACTGAAAAGTCAGTCAGAGAAGAAGACATTACCAAGAAGCCGTTAACATCTGATTAATGCACCAAGGAACAACACCTTAACTTGTAGAGATATGCCCTGTGGTCTGATGGAACAAAGAGCAAAGTGTTTTGCCACAATGGCCATTGTTACATTTCAAAGAAAAAGAGGGAAGGTTGCAAGATGGAAATCACCTTCACAGCTGTGAAGTAAGGTAATGGCAGTAGTTTTGTGGGTCTTATTGTGATGGATAAGAAATTCAGATCACAAAATATATGGCATCATGAGGAAATAAATTATTGTGTACATATTGAGGCAAAACATCACAATATCAGACAGAAAGTTAAATCTTCTGCCCCGATATGTTTTCCAAATAGAGAATGAGCCTACTGTCATACTGTCAAATTAATTACAAAGTGACTTAAAGACAACAAATGTATCTTTTTGGAGTGGCTTTCACAAAGTCCTAATCTCAGCCCCATATAATGTTTGTAGGCAGAACTGAAAAGGTGTGTGAGATCAATGAGACCTACAAACCTGACTCCGTCATCAGTCATCCTTAAAGAAGAATAGGTCAAAGCACTGGCAAACTATTGTGAGAAGCTTGTGGAACAAACACAATACTTTAAAGGTTAGCTACTAAGATAATGTTTGAAAAGTTTTAAATCTGAAGACAGGTAAAACAACATTTTACATTTCTTTATTATTATTATTCCTAAAAGATCTAAAATAGGAAACATTTTGTGTGATTAAATGCCAGACAGAAATAATAAAAAAAAAGCTCAGATATCAAAATATCTAATTTTGAATGTATAAACATAAAAGCAAGGATTGGTTAAGAGTACAGAAATAGAGAGAAACAAACATGTAGTACATTAGATAATAGGGATTGAATCAGCTTCCACCGCTTTTCCCCTCTCCTCACCCACAAAGGCCTGTTGGGGACATGTGACATTTACAGTTCCTGATTCATCATCACTGTGCCTCAGAACAGTCTAATTACATTAGGAAATTACAGGCTCTCCCTGTGAATAATGCTCACACTTCCCAAAGAGCATCAAGCAATTCCCTTTGCTCCCCGTGAGATCAGGCTGTCGGTCTGGTAATGTGAAAGGACAAGAATTCCCCTCATGTTGTGATAGCGGTGGAGGATACCTTGTCTCACAAACGTCTGGCTGGTGTCAAGGAGGACTTCGCAGCCCTCTATGATCATGCGTTCTATAGCCAGGTTCTTCCTGATGTTTTCCGTCTCGCTCACCTCATCATGCATTATTCTACAATAGAGGAAATTTCATCATTCACATTTAGAAGGACCTAACTTTGAAGATAAGCAAATATTTGATGATCATTCTGAGTTTTGGTTATGTAAATACCTCGAAAGCTCCTCCAGCTTAGATTTGGCGTAGTCCAAGCTGTTCCTTTCTATGTGTTCGTGGGGAGTGTGGGCCAGAAGCTCATGGAGTGTAAGAATGTATCTTGGAATCTGGAGAGACACAACAGTAAATAAAGCAGGTACTGTGACAACAGCATAGTTGAAAATGGACATTCTATATATGGAAAAACTGTCTGACTTAAAATTAATTTAATTTAAATTTTCTTAAATTATCTTTCTATGGACCTATTTCTGTCTTTAATAAAGCTGCTGATTATGATAATATCCTTACAAACTGCGAGGAGAGCTTGGCTCCCTTGGGTTAAAGCAAACCCGAGCTTTAACCCGACAGCAAAACATGGTTGTTTTTGTGATATTCAAAAAGATTATTAATGGCAAAAACAAACTAACCTGGAACATTGGGTAAGTGAGGAAAGTCTCCAGAGTTCGTTCCTCACAATCAGGCTTGGCCTCATACTGCTTCAGCAGCTTATCAAAATCCCGGTTTTGCTTACAGTGAGCCAGGATCTGCAAGCTGTACTGGTGGTTTCTAACAAATTCTTGGTAGATGTTCAGCATGGGTAGCAAGATGTCGAAAAGGTCAGCTGTGGAAAAGTGCCAATTCAAAGAAAGTATACGTTTTCAAGGGACTCTGAGGTTATTTTAATCTTGTATGATGAGAGTAAAAAGTAAAGGATTCTTACCCAGTACTAATGTTGGCCAGCTAGCTATTCTGGCCTTCAAACCCTGGTAAAAAATCTGATGCAGGAACATAATAGTTTCACTAAAATAAGAAAAGAAAAAAAACAAACATAATTTAATTAGTAAAAATAACATTTAAAACCTATAAATCTCAAGACAAATCGGGAGTAGGAATACAAAATTCTCCTGTTTGATTTAGATTTTCATCTTAATTTATCTTCAAAATAGAAGCTGAAGAACAAAATCAAATATTCATGGAAAAACAAAAATGCCAGAGAGAATAATGTAGAGTACATTCTTCATAGTAAAATCAATGCTTATGGTTTGCCAACAAGAAATTGTGTTTTATGCAGTTTGTTATTGATAGTCATTCCGTCTCTTGCTCTTGCTAAAGAAAATGAATTACAACTGACATGTATGTAACACGGAAGATTTTGTTTTGCATGCCACTGAAAAGACAACAGGAAGAATTTTTTTTGTCATTTTGCGAAAATTTGAAACATTTAAAGCTAACTAGTTTCATAATATCAACCCCGTATATAATGTCCTACAAATCTGAGGATGTGTAATGGATTTGTCCACCACATATTGTGTAAGGTTAAGCATCCAAGGAAAAGAAGAAAGTTGGAAACTACAGTACCCCTCAAGATTTCTGTGAGGAAGAATGAACCAACCTGTTGAGGAAAATGCTGCTGACATCATCATGTGTAATCGGCGGCTTCTTAGAGCTGGCGGCCATGCGCAGTGGCCTCAAGAAGTTGTTCACCAGGATGTGAAGCTGCTGGACGTACTCGGCCTCTGAGTCCAGCATGCTGAACACCACCTGGTTCCTCTTCCTCATGCTCTCTGCATGAGGTGAGCGGATGTAATCCTGGATGATGGTCTTCCACTTTCTCCTGCAGATCCAGCCTCTCAGAAAGCTCTGAACCTGCAGGAGGCAGAGTAGTGTGTTGACATCTAAAACAGAAATGCATAAATGAAATGAAGCTAAAAGTTTAAATTCTATGCAATTACCTTTTTGATCTTTTTGATTTCTGAGTCGTCTTCTGTCGGGGCGGCTGCTGGGCTGGCATGGATCTTCTCATTGTCTTTGAGCAGTCCAGAAATCTGTGAGAAAAGCAGCCAAAATAAAGACTAATTGTTCACACTTTAGTTGGTATCGTTCTCACACTTACTGTAGCAGCAAGTAAACAAAGTGACTAAGTCATCTGGACACATCATAGGAGTGAAAATTGGCGTGACTAAATTAGTGTACTGTTCACTTCGCTTGTAACTATGCCTAGTGTCAGTTCTAAACATCTATCAGTAAAATCCAGAGTATTTAATGACATTTGATTCAGTCAAACTATGATGTATTAATAAAAGCTAATTGGGATGTTGGAAAAATATAAATCCAATGAGAACCTACTCTGAGCTATTCAAATCTGTGGGAAATGGATTCTTTCGTTTTGTTGCCACAGAAACTGTTAGCTGTCACTACATTTCATAGAGAGTTCATGCATATTCCAGAAACGGTTTGATTTAAAGCCTCATGTTTGCACATTAAAGTAAAATGACTGCTTGATCATTTGCTGCTCTGTGAACCTGATATTCAAGTTCACAGAAGGTTTTTTGCTTGTTCGTATCGTTTGTTTGGGAGGAGATGCAAAATAGAGCACTGGCTCGTCTCACCAAATTAGTCACTCTCCGACTTATTTTATGGCTCTTTAAAAACCTTCACATTGAAAAAAAAAATTATCTGATTGATTGCAAATCTGGTCTACTTGTCTGCAAAATATTGACAAAATGACAAAAGTAACTTTCTCTGACCTTACACAGTAACATCTTTAAATATCACACCTTCCATCCCAAAATACACAATTAAAAAAAATTATTTCATTATTTTCAAGCTAACCATATAGTGACCATGATACCATACTGAAACTGAAGAGATAATATAAATGCATAGACAAATTCAGTTAGGAAAAATACTTGCACAGGTTTTACCAATATTTTTCATTTATTGGCAGCCGTGATGATCTGCAATCCCTGCATTAACATATGTTACATTCCAGTGTATCCTGTGAGTATAAAAACGACAACAAAAATCAGTAAATGTTACCTCTGACTTTAGCCTTTCAATCTCTATTTCGCCATCTTCTATCTGTTGACGAAGTTGCTTAGCAACTGTTTTCTCTGTCTCGACAATCTGAAGCAGATGAAGATACTTCTGCATGAGAGACTCATGCTCTGTGGCCAAGTTTCTGTAACTGCATCATATGAAAGTACACAGAAAACACACTTAGTTCTGTGCTGAATCTTGAGTAACATGTTTTATGATAATGAACACAGCTTCATGTCATGTTAAACTAACCAAGTCATACTTCTGTGACAGCCTGAGAACCTGAATAGATGTCTTACCTAACCCAGTGTCTAATTGCCTTTGTGTGCACCTTTACCTGGCGTGTGATATTGCAGCCACCCATTCATCGCAGTCTTTTACATCTTCTGTACGCAACTCAAGAGCCTTTTGGTTTTCATGGGTGAAGTTGACAGTAAAGTAGTACTGAAACAAAGAAGAGGAAACAAATAATGAGTGGTGGGATATAAAAAACAGCAACTTCTTTGATCTCTGATATAAAGTTCCAACAAGGTTTATTTCTTTGGTTTGCACCTACAGTAGTATAAAGAGGCCCCTTGCAGATTATTTTATTTTTCATGCTACAAAATCTGCTCTGTTGGAACTGAGTTGATGTAACAGAGTGGAAATGCAAGTTGATTCCAGACATGTTTCAGCCTCATCTGACTCAGTAAGGCACTTTTTTATCAAGTTGTCTCTGCCGATTGTGGTATTAAAAATCAATTAATCAAATTTGACAAGTCTTCATTTGACAGATTTTCTTGTTTTGAAATCTGCTTTTATCTTTCCCAAACTTTGTCTTAGGTTTAAGTCAAATATATTTGACTTCGAACTGTGTGCAAATATACTGCATTTAATATAATCTTCATCTGCTATACACAGTTGCTCGACTGAGGCCTCTCCACTACTTTGTGTGTTTGTTCTGCTGCCTTGTTGCTGCAGACATCAAGCGGGTGATTTAAACCACACAGAGCCTGGGGAAGCCACGTCTTCTTCGCCCACCAGTGCAGCTGATGGAGCACACTGAGGAAAGCCTCCCCCAATTCAGATCCTGGGATGTCTCATGGTTCCCTGGAGGAAATGCTATAAGACACAGAGGCTGGAGCCACAGCTGAGTACAGAACAGTGCAGAACCTGTTTCCTAGCAACTCTGGTCAGTCAGAACAGTTGTTCACAGCTGTTGTTTTATTATTCTGTCTGTTGTACTGAATCTGACTGAAGAAATAAAGAGAAGTCTTTCTTTGTTTTCAGCTATGGAACATACAGAATATTTTACTTGCTTGAAAATTATTTTCTGTGATGCCCTTATGTTTTAAATTGATTTGGTGGTATTCTGTATTAAAACAAACTCTTCTCAGGTTTAAAACAACATGCCTTACCTTCAGACATACAAGAGAATACCTGGTGAAGAAGGACACAACTGAAGGAATCCACCATGCATACAACAGTGCTGTGATTATTTCTCCTTCAACTGATTTATTTAGTCTCTTTAATGTCCCACTAAAATTTTAACTTCAGACAAAGGCAATCTGAGTAAATACCAAAACCAGGTGGGTTTAAACGGCCTCTACCTCAATGTCAGGTGCCTGGATATTTATTGCTGTCAGTGTACTGGGTCTGTTCACGTGGAAATCCACCTCCAGCTCCTTGATCTTCTCAATGTTGTCAGGAGATGGTTGTGCTGGAACTAGTTCACAAAGTCCTGAGTTCACTGTCTGCACTCTGACTTGTCCTCACCTGAAGAGGCTGACTATGGCAGAATCAGAGAACTTCTGCATATGGTAACCTGGGGAGTTAATGGAGAAGTCTGCAGCATAGACTTCTGTAGTGTAGAGGTTGAAGAGGGACAGTGTCAGCACAGCTCCTTACAGCCCTGCGTCATCACATACTACGAATGGACAATGATGTAATCCATTATCCAATGGGACATGTGGCAGTCCACTTCTTATAGTTCCAGCTTGTCCCTATGAAGTCCAGAATGAATGGTGTTAAAAGTATTGGTGTAGGACAAAGTCGGTCCTCGAGGGCTGGCATCCTGCATGTTTTAGTTCTCTCCCTGGTTTAACGCACCTGGATCAAATGATGGCTCGTTAGAAGGCCTAAGAAGAACATTGACATGCTGAACAGTATGTCAATGTTTTCTCCCTGGTGTTACTACCACCAGGGAGAGAACTAAAACATGCAGGATGCCGGCCCTCAAGAACCGACTTTGGGCACCACTGATGTAGGAGGTAGATGATGACGTCATCCACCCCAATACCAGGCTGGTGGACAAACTGCAGCTTATTCGATGAAGACCTCACCAGGTGGACCAACCTATCAAAGGTCTTCATCAGATGCAGAGTGAGTGCTACCATCCTGCAGGTGCTGATGTCTTTAAAATGTGTGGTATTTGGCACTGGTACAGCCCATGAGGCCTTCATGTTAAACATGTATCCCATGATGGTAAACACTTTATCTGGACTGCATCTCAGGAGCTTGGAGCTGATACCATCAGAAACTGCAACCTCTCACACCTTGATGCTATGACTTTATACAGGACGCTCATGTTCAAAAACTGTAGCTGAATTAAAACAAGAGTGGGCCACAGCGATATAAAAGACTCACTGCTATTTATCACAAACCCTTGAAGGCAGTTGTTGCTGCCAATAATGGATCAACTTGTTATTTAGATTTACACGGACATAGTTTTTCCGCACAGGGCCAGGTTGCTTTGGATAGATTCTTTTTGGCTAAATAGTCATCATTTGAAAACCACTTTATCTTTGTCTGCTTTTAATTATTTGGCAAAAGTAAAAGAGAAGAAATGTGTAATAGTAGCCAAATTTCAAATTTAAAATCTGACAGATTTTAAATTCAACTTAGGTCTGGACTTTGACTAGGATGATCTAAACCATTCCATTGCAGCTGTGGCTCCACTAACATTCTGGACCTCACCATCAGTCTTAATTCATTTGTAGCATCTAACAGATGTTCCTCAAGCATCACCCTGCATTGAGCTCCATTCACCTTCACATCAACTGCGGCCATGCTCTCCTCTTCCTGCTAATAAAAAGTACCTCCAGATCATGATGCTGCTGCTACCATTATTCACTGTTGGACGGTGTGTTCAGGGCAGTGTTAGTTGTTTGCTACACATAATGTTTTACATAGAGTTGCATTGTGATCTCATATAAGATAATCTTCGGCTATATGGCACGTATAGGAACAACAAAAATAATTTCTTATTGCTTTCTTTTAATAATGAGTTCCTACATTCACATTTCCATAAAGGTTTATTTGTGGTATGCACAGCTTATAGATGTAATGCTGACATGAGCAGATGAACAGAAATGTCTTGAAAAGTTTGCATTTCGGTCTACTTTCATTGGAAAATTTAGATTTTCAAAGCTCTATATGTTTTATAACCTAACTCTACTTTAAACGTATCTGTTCTTTGGTCTTGACAGTACTATTTGTTGAGTAATGTTATGCAGAAACATCTGATGTCTTCACAGAACCGATTTATTAATACTTAGGTTAAATTGTACACACGACAGCACCACAGCTTTAGTAACTAATTAGGTGACGTCTGAAGGATTTTGTTTTTGGGTTCTCTGAATATAACATGCTGAATACAAATGTGCACCACCTTTCATCAGAGTTAGACATGGAAAAGACTTTAAAAACTATGTATCCGATTTATAGTGATTTGCAATGATGCACCACTTTCTGTTGGTCTGTTACAAAAAAAAAACAAAGAAACAACTAATTGAATATAAGGTTTGTTATTCAGGGAACTGCTAAAGTTCAATGGGGTTGGATACTATTGCAAGTTAACCTATACTGTGTGGGCTTGACCAGAAGTGTTTGTATCAAACGCAAATGTAGTCAAAATTAATACATCCCTGAAATCCTTGATGATCACAAAAGATATTAAGTGCTTAGTGGTTTTAAATTTACGTAGTTATTTATGCACTACAAATTTTTCAATAAAAATACCTCAAATCACCAAAGACGTGTCAACAGACAGGCAGATTATGTATGTATATATTTGAAAATAAATCAAAGGTTTCAAGTGGTGTACAACTCTCCTCTAACAAAGCGTTACTTCACCCTAAAACTAGCCATTGTCTCTCCTTTGAACTGCCTTAGTCAGATCAAATGAGACCAATTGTTGGTCTCAACCTGCAGCTAATCATTATTTGTGCCGTGTTGCTCCACATTTGGAATAACCGTATCATCAATATGAAACAAACTGATAAAAAGAAGCAGACATGTTACAGGTTTCCCTCATGATCTTTAAATTTATTCAACAAAACCTTGTTTTGTTCCCTTTGCCGTTCTCAAACTCTGCTCTGTTTTCTAACACCACAATCATTTATTCTATATCAGAATATATTTAAGAGATGAGTATGTTTACAATCATTCTGCATACATGCCATTTCATTTCAATGATAGTCTTCCCCTTACTTGCAACTGTTGCCCCTAAAGTGTTTTTGTGAAAACTGTTGGTACATATAACCCATGCCCATTGCAGTATACAGCCAGCTTTGCGTGTTTCTGGCAAAAGTGAGGCTGCAACCAGGCGAGAACAAGCTGCATTTTTCTATAATTGGACTCTGACCCCTCGAAGGTACCGCAAGGAACAAATTTAACTCTGATGGCGCTTGCATTAATAAAAGAGATGCGATGCACTGATTCCCCCTGTCTACCTCTCTCTCCCTGTGTCTGTTATCGAGCCTCTTCCAACTGCATCATTCTTTAGGATGCAAATAAGGGTTGCCATGGAAACCCTGGGCTCAAGCGTTATCATTTTCACACTAACTCCATTTGAGAACACATAATATAGAGATTGTGCGGCAGGATCTTTAGTTTCAGTAGTTGTACATTGCTTAAATTTCCAATTAGATGTTTCTATTCAATTTGTTTCATTAATGTTTGCAAAAAATCAGCTTTGTAAATCTGTTATCTTTGTGCATCTCTCCACGTTTTGCCAAAAGCATTGAAATGATGTAAACATTTTGCATTTGGATTTGTTTCTGCAGGACGCAGACATGTGTGCAGCAGGTTTCAGAAGAAATGGGTTTCAGATAGGTGCTTTGGTTGCCTTTCAAGCAACTCTCAGAGCGTGTGCTGCGTTCTGCTTTGTCAGCAGAGGGGCAGCTGTTCGCAGTGAGAGTCTGGCCTCAGTTTGGATAGCAGACCTATCTACAGAGCGGGGAGAAGCTCTCTGAGGAGCATCATGTTCAGTTCCTCTGTTCACAATAACAGCATTGAGACCCATCAAAATGTTGTGCAGGCAGTGGAAATGAAGTGGAGTGAAGCTTAATTTACAGTGGTTTATTGTACAAATTTTGATACTTGTAGTTTGGTAAGAACATTTCAGACATACTCCTGACTGTGACTGACCTGTAGGTTGTGTATTACTATCATTAGAACTCTCCACACTCAATCATTTGATCCAGGTAATCCAGATTAGAGGGAGCTGAACGGCAACTATATGATTTCGCCACAAGGTGGAAACCTTGAAACCGTAACTTTTTTCTAAAATTCTCATTATTTGTGCTTGTTTTATTTATAAGCCATTAGATAGGTTCCAACTTATCCACCCTTAAACGTGGATTACACGACGGCTGAAAACCATTTATGTGTTTAATGTGTTCAAATGCCTTTTCCCCCCTCGCCAGTTCCATAAATATATTTACATTTTACGCACGAGTGAAAAGTGCCAACTGCTTAGAAAAGCAAGAGAGGAAAAAAGAAAGCAGGTTTTGGTGCGAAACAAAAGACGCTGCATTGCTCGCCACCAGGACTCCTGTAACACCATTAGGTGCTATTTTTTTATTCTTACCTCATCATTAAAGCCGTGCATGAATTACATAACGTGCAACAAAGCAATCTGAAACCTGACGTTTTTCTACTGCATTGGATTTGAGATCCTCTTGCGGATTCCTATGAGAAAAATACGTGCATATTGCAAGAAAATGGACATTTTTAGCGCAAAGAAGCAAATTTTACATTCCGTGCTGCACCTTCTCTATTTTTTGCACATAGGGAGAGGATCGTATGCATGTGCATGTGTGCGCGCATGTTGTGTGTACCTGTATGTGTGTGCGTGTCCCTGCCTGTGTGCGCTCTCTCTCTCTCTCTCTCTCGCTGTCTCTCCTTACCTGCTTTTCCAAGCACTCCTTGGCTGACAGAGAAGGTTTTGGTGAAGGCGCCCTGTCGCATAAGCACCCCTCCAACAAGTATAATCCCGACGGCCGAGAGCTAGATTCGTTCTCAAAATAAAATAACATGTTCTGCAACAAAGCGAACCACTTTGTGTGCCATTTCGTGTTGTCCGAGCTCTTTTTGCTTAAGCACCCTCGTCTTGTACCATCCTTCTTCGCCAAAAGCCCCAGATAGGTGACATGACCATCGTTGAGTCGTACTCCCTTTTGCATTTTGATGGGGGACGCTTCAGCCTGCACACGGCAGGTCGGTCGTTACATCCTTCTGAAGTGAAAAATAAAAACCAAAGAGAAGATGATGACTTTCTCAATGCGGACCTCCAGCAGCGGGCTCGTCCACTCCGTCCGACGCATTCACCGCGTTGGCATTTAATTAAAAACTATAGTTGCAGAACCGCAAGCAGTAGTCAGTCCAACATGCTAAAATCGTTTGTCATACTCACAGTGCGTTGAACGTCCTCATTATCCGTGCGAAATAGGGGGGGGTGAAAAAGAGCAGAATAGAGCCTTTAAAAACTGCCGCAGACGCAGGATGAGAGAAAAGGGGGCTTGAGGTCCGTTTCTCACGTGAAATCTCCAGAAACCAGTAAGCTCGGTGCTGAGCTCGGCAGTCACATGACGCATGCTTGGGAAAGCAAATTTCAGGACCTTGGAGAGGGTCGTCCGTCTGGTGGGCTGTTGAATCTGAAACATTTAAGTTAGACATTGTTATAACGTAAAGTTGTACTGCTTCTCTGACACCGGGATTTATGAAAGTAATTGTAAAATTCTTTACATAAACAATTATGCAACTTTAGTGACAAAATAAACTTGTTACTGATGTTATCATTTTCCATTATTTTCTAAGTGTGTTTATACACTCAGAAATGAAAGTGCTTCACGCACCTGAGCTTAGAAAATGCTGTCACCCTTTTCTCACCCCCAACATATGTTGATATAATCACTAATTTCTAATTTCATAAGTTCCACTGGTTTTATCTAAGCTGAAGCCGCTTGTTATATAACCAATTTTTACCCCCATGATAGTGCAAAATCAAAAGGAGCTCATGGTTCTCCTCCCTGCCTCTATGGAGTATAAGAATTACTATTGTATAGTAATACTTTACAGCTTTATGCCCTTTACATGAACAGGCTTGGGCAATATAAACAAGATGTTTACAATGCTGTGGTGGCTGTTGAGTAGTAAGATTAACCCAGTCGTGTCCAGAGTCTGCATGCTTTACATATTTACCTGTTTTAACACACCTGAATGAAATGAACGAGTCTTTAAAGTTTCTCCTGGAGTTAATTCAGCCATCTGAATCAGATGTGCGCTCGAAGACTTACATTAGAGACTCAAAGTGGACAGCCAAATGGAAATCCATAAGGAACTCACACACACGGTCTAAACAAGCAGTTGCACTGAATAGTATTTAAGGTTATTACAAAATACACATGGATGCCACACTTTTCAGATTTTATTTGGACCTCGTAAATTTGCACCACTTTATGCTGTTCTATCCTACAATATAAAAAATATTGAAGTTTGAGGTTGTTGCATACAGGAAAGGTTAATAACAGTAAAGTGGGATGCTTATGCTTTGCACTGCATAGGAGCATGAAACTGCAACTGGGCAAAAGTAAACAAAAAGAGCAATGGTACACATTGGATGGATTAAAAAGAAAAACATCAGATCTGTTACTTTTTAATTCTCCTCCATTGAAGAGGATTATCATGGGCTCTAGTTCATCTTGCAGCAGTGAATCTGCTGCCTTAATGGGAGCTACACAATCAGTCTGTTTGAATGCAATTACATATGTTTTTATGGCTATCTCAATGAAACATTTACTAGAGCTCAGGAAAAAGATCAAGCAAACAGTCGGCACATTTAACTGGATTCTTGTAAAATACATTCAATAAAGTTTCATCCCTTAAGGGGCAATTTGAAAAAAAAAAAAAATCTTTTTATGGGATTTTGTAGCATTTTCTAACCAAATGCTGTCAAGAGTGAAACTAACCTCTTGTGCAATCATAAAAAAATAAAAAAGTAAAACAAAAAATAAAAGAATAAAAAAATAGTAAAACAAAAACATATTATTATATATGTATTTTATATTTATTAGTCCAACCTTCTGACATGCCTAATTGTTTTTTCATTGCACTTACTGTGTGTTTAACAGGCAATATTGGAAACTTTTTGTCGGATCATTGTATACCTTTGGAAACATTATTGTAAAAGCACCACATTTTCAGCATAATCTAAATGATTTATAATTGGCATCCTAGAACAACCTTTCCTCAGTGGATGGTGTTAACAAGTAAACAGAAGACATTTTTTCTGAGTATTTCTAATCAAATAAGGCTAGACAGATAAAAGTGATAATCAAGAATCTTCTCTTTTGTTGTTGTTTTCATATGCAATTACTGTTTATGCCATCAAATACATATCCTGTAAAACTACTGTAGCAATGTTTTAGTTTAATGAAGACACAGCAGTGGTAAAGCACTGGTGTGTTAGCACAATGAAAATTAGTAATGGTGATTAATTTGAAACTTTAGCCCACCTTCATATTTTTATTGTCCTGCAGTGCTATGATATAAAGCAGAAAATACAGAATTGTGTAGCTCAGGAGCTGCACAATAAAATGTTTTCTCTGTTTATAAAAGCTTAAATTTGAAGGTAAATCTACTCCTGCCACGTTTATATCTTGTAGAGGGGGGGGGGGATTAACAAAGTTTATTTAAACTTTTATGACTGATAGTTTGACCTCCTTCCAGGTTATACAACATTTCTACAAAAAACTTTTAATTTTCTTTGCTTAAATATTTAAAAGAGTGACAGAGTGAAGTGAAATTCTGACTGAAATTTATGATAGGGAGACGACAGTTGGCTCATAAACTGATCCAGTGTTCAAAGTAAATAATCCTTTTTCACATTTAGGAATAAATTTGCATAGATGTCAGAACCTGGTAACAGTAAATGTATTGTTTTTGAATGTAGTAGAAGCTGACCGGCAACAAGACTGTGCTGTTGGACTAAATAGCAGGGTGAGTGACCACCCTGCTATGTGGTCACTCAGACCAGTGAATTTGTTTCCTAGTAATGATGCACCTGAAAATGAGATTTGTTGCTTATATGAATTTGTGTGGATTTTGATGTGATTCTACTTTGTTTTGCTCCAGATAGTTTTATCAAGCAGATATTTCACAGCTCTGAAGGGAAGTCTTACAGAGGAGGGTATATATAGAGGAAGGAGCTTTTCAAATGTTTTCAAAACAATTGCTGAGAATATGTTTAAGTTGTGGTTTTGTGAAATTAGGTAAATGGAGCCAGACATTTAAAATAGAGTAAAATAAAATCACCTCATCTGACTCTCCTAGGTAAAACTAATTTTAACCGCAGTGAAGACATGCCGCACTTTCGAAAAGGAAACACTAAGGTCTATTTAGAATCCCTCTCTTTTCTGGCTGTGGGAGGAAGCAGGAGGACTTAGAAAAAAAAAACATGCAGATATGAGAGAGAACATGCAAACTCAAAGCAAAATGTATGACGTCAAAGTTTGAACCTTGCCATTTTTTCTCTGATGCAACAGTGTGCTACACTGTTTTACATTTGATCTATAAATGTAAAGCTCCCACCATAAAAGAGTTGGATAGTGTCCCAAATATCATTAAACCAAATTACCTGAGCAGAAGCCTATTCAAAAGAAGGGCAAACACTGAAAACTGAACAAGACATGCAGAGTACATTGATGTAATATGCAATCAGACAAAAGTAATCCCATCCCTTAAACTTTTAAAATTTTGTCACATTGCAATCATTAACTTCAATACATTTTGGAGGGTTTTTATTATGCGTTGTGTCCTTTTGAGTTCTGTCTTCCTGAGGGAATACTTTATAGAACCACCTTTCAGCCTTTTGAATTAGTTTCCAACCAGTTTTGCAACTTCAGAAACTACAAAAGAGAATTAGGGCCACTGACAAAAAAGAATTCTGACTTTAATCTCAGAATTCTGTTTTGACTTTGATCTCAGAATTCTAAGAACAAAGACAGAATTCTTTTTTTCCAGTGGCCATAATCCTCTTTCATATGAAGCTGTATTTGTGTATCACTATTATTTGAAAAAAAAGTGAATGTGGAGTCATCTCTGAATTTTCAGATGGCAATTTTAACAGTAATTTGTGATATTTCCAACAATTGGGTTGTTCTACAACCTAACTCTGGTTTAGACATTCTCCCTGATCTGTCTGCTTTGTTACTTAGTCTATGTAACTGATTTTCCTTAAAAACCTCTAAGTACATGACATAATAGATGTATTTATGGTGAGATTTAATTTCAAACATGTGGACTCTGGTGTGTAATGTTGTGAAACTAGGCTAAAGATAAATGAATGACACACTTAACAGTTTTCCATCAGTACAAAAAGTTTTTTAAAAAAAGAATCAATTCATCATTTTACTTTTGTTTCACAATCGTCCCTATTTTGTGTTGGCAAACATATGAAAATTGGAGGATATGTCTATAAATAAATGTCACTACAGATTACTCTGCATATCACTAAAGCCGCATACTAAACCACAGGTCAGGATTGGGTTGCTTTCCAGGCCCAGATAAATGAACGGAAGTGTTGTTTATTTTCTTATGACACGTACAGTATATCACACATACAGCAACCAGAAATGGATGGTGATTGAGTTTGAAATGATGATTTTTGTCACAGTTCATAGTGCCACCAGAGCCTGATCTTGTGTCCTCTTCCTTCCCCAAGCCACCAATGTAAAGGCTCCAGTCCTAATTATATGATCCATCGGGCTTCTAATTTGCCATACTCTCCTCAAATGACATTTACTAATTACTTCTTCCTTTCTTTTAGGAACGGTTTTCTGGATTCCCCCTTCCTCCCCCACCCGCCAACCCCCATCCTGTCACGCTCATGTCATGTAGGGACAAGCAAGATGGCTGTTATCTGCTCTGGCAGTCACATCCTATTTGACTGAAAGCTACTGAGCAAACACACAAATGTCTATGGTCCTTTTAAAGCATGATGTTGTGTGAAAGAATCTGGATAAATTGTTTCCCCTTACAGCAAGAAATTTTACAAAGTGAAGAGGGAGATGTTGGAGAAATTCTGTAAGGTAGACACAGAAAGTTGTCGCCTTAAACAGGCCATATCACTTGGAAATGCTAAAATGCATAATAAAAAGAAAAGAAAATGTCTGTTTGATTGGCTGTTTTTATTTCTTGTAACAATGTTTCTTGATATTAAAGCTTTCATTATTTGAAAGCCTGTTTATTGCCCTTAAAATGGTGCAAGAATTGTCACAAAGATAGGTGTTGGGAACATTATTATCTAAGTTCATTTAAATTATGAGTTTATCTAAAAGATTATGTTTTCATATTATTATTCTTTTGTGTTTTTACTAGGCTCCTTTTCTTTCTGTGGTACATTATTAACTGTTCTTTGGATGTTTGTTTGGAGGTTAGAAACATTTACACACTCTTCCTGTTTTATCAGAGATATAGGAAACAATGCAATGTCAATAGTCACGGTCAGATTTAAAGATAAGAGTGTGTATTTAAATGCTGTGTAATCAATTAGGTCACGTTGCAGCTGTTTAGAGCTACAATGTTCATTTGATTAGGTCATACTCTGTTTCAATAAAAGGTAGTTGAGGACTGAGAGCCAGCGAAATTGATCCCAGACAGTGTTTGACTGCGGTTCTCCATGTCTGGCTTCTCTTCCCTCTTCTGCAGAAGAGTAACGTGTTTTTGGTCGATTCCTTGCAAGTTGGGAGCCAAAATAGACCCAACAATAGGTTTTGAGAGTTGAACACCTATCTGAAACCCATTTCTCCTGAAACCTGCTGTTTTGTTTCACTGTGAAAAACGTGCTTCGTTCTTTCTATCAAAGCCAAACAGCTTCTATTGAGATGAGATTCTGCAAATAGCGGCAATCTCCTATCTCTTAGAGCCTAAACTCTGTCTTCCCCTAAAATTGCAAAGCTTTTGAGAAACTAGCTCCAGAATTTGGTAGGGAAGATGAAATGGTCTGCCTTCAGTCCTCACCTCAGCCTCACTGAACATTTCTGTGGTCAGCTTTGGTGTGCGTTCATGTAAGACTAGGGGTTTTTTGTCGTTGCTTTTTTCCCCAAACCACCTTAGTTTTGGTATGTAGTGTCATTCAGAGAAAATTTGTTGGAGCTTGACAACTCATCATCCTCACATTATGAGAATTTGTAAAGGCATCTGCATGGATAAGAAGTTTGCATTGTCTAAAGCCCAACAGAGTTTTGGAGGGACCTTGAAAAGGGAGCTCTTCCAAGTGAAAGGTAAAGTTTTTGTGCATAAGAGTGGTGATAAGAGTGTGTGATTATTTTTAAGAAATGCTGTGTAAGTCATTAACAGACTCTTGTTCATTATCCATAAAACAAACACATACATCTGCATGTCTGCATTACTCTAAGGAAGATTACATAAGAAATCAGCTTTATTATGTCACTTTGCAGCTTTTTCATGTTAGAGTCAAAATGAGCAAAAACAGCATCAAGGTTGAAGACGAACATTATTGTTGAAAAAAGAATGCAATGTTGATTATCTGAAAGACATTTTAATAAAGCCCTTTAATGATTCAATGCCCCATAGGCTGATTTAATTGAAATTGTTATTAGGTGAGGGTTCTTGTATACCCTGAGGTGGCATAAAAATGGCACTTGAACTAATCTCAGCGTACTTCTACAACATTTTGGCTCCTTAGATCACAAACGGAACAGTGAGTTCATAGGCACTGATTACAGGACATTAAAAGTGTGAAGACCCTCCGTGTTTTATCGATTGTTGTGTATAAACACATCAGAAAAATTATCTGTTTCTGCCTACTGTCTTTATGCTCCACTGACCTAGCTGGATACTGCTTGGCATGTTTTTTCGAGACTGTGACCAGAATAGAGGCTGCAACGTCTCCCTGACGTTCTCCAATCTGGCACGCAGGCTTTGCTCCCACGGCTGCTCCCTCTCAACTCTGACTGACTCTCCTATGTCAAGGCTGGTTAGCCTGAATGCCACTCACAGCTCATGGACGGGAGAGAGGGAGATACTGGACACACAGCAGACAGTGGGGGTCGCAGCACACAGCATGCTGATGTTTTTCAGGAAACAGGCTAAATTTCCGTGTTTTTTAACAGTTTCATAGTCAAAACTGAAGCCATATTTCGGGTGCTGACTATCACATAATTTGCATGTCTTGTTCAATTTCATAGAGACACGTTGAGGCGACTGGGTCCCAGTCACATGGAGGAAGTCTGGACTTGTGCACATGTCATTGCATGAGCACTTTATAACCCGCTAGAAGGAAATGTTGGTTCTTATCTTTATAGGTGAGATAAGAACCTCACCTGTAAAGGTGAGGTTCTGTATAAATTAACTGTATAAATTAAAACACAATCATTTTATTCATCCATCCAACATGGAGAAATTACTGCAGCAAACAGCCTACATGTCAGTCTCAGTCTGTCATTTCTGAACTTATACCACCTTTTACTGCACACACACAGTTCTATTTTCTGCAAGCATGGATGAAACACTGTGTGCTGTTCAAGTACTCTATTTCAGGAGCAGAACATGAATTATAGAGATAGTGGCAAACAATGAGTATGGCAATCCCTTTCTGCTGACCTAAGTGTGCAGCCAGACAGAGAGAGGACAGGGCGCAGAGGGTCTGAGAAGAGTGACCATGAACTGCTCTTGGAGTGTTGGTGGGCTCTGTGGTAGCAGGATCCTGGCTCCTGGCCAATGGACATGGTGCCGTGATTTGTGTGTGTCGCTGCCCACAGGGTCGCCACCTGGCTGCCACCTCCCCAAATCTCCCTGGGTTACATAAAGTGCGTTCACAGCAGGTCTGTAATTGAATTCCACACATGTAGCAGTCAGCTTCTTTGAGTTTTCTTTTTTTTTTTTTTTTTTTGCAAGGTGTGTGGACAGTAAACAATGACATTTCTTGCATTGTCATCAATCCCATTAATTCACTGGGATGTAATCCCAGTGAGGTCTATTAGTGAATGTCAGTGAACAAACAGCACCACAAAGAGTCAAAATTCACACCAGACAGATACAGGACAAAGTTGTAGAAAATGAAACAGCAAGATTAATTAAGTGACAAAAAATACTGAAGACATTGAATTTCCTTCAGAAACATTTGCAGTGTTAGTTAGCACTGCAAAATTGCTAACAAACAACAACCAGTCAAGACACTCAAGTCCTCAAGGGTTGCTGTCCTGCCACATTTAGACATTTAACACAGCTAAGTCAAATGAATCAATTATTTCCTCAACATTAAATTTCTGCAGAGTTTGGTGTGTTGAAGCAGAGATGCATCTAAACGTCAAAAGACACCAACTCTATAGATCACAGCATACTCACATGTTAAAATGGCATTGTCAAAGGCCAGCTCTAAATTGCATTGACAATTTGTGGCAAGACTTGAAAATTGCCATGCAGAAACTCTTCATCCGAAACAATTTTCAGTTTCTGTATGTGCTAAGCTGCACCTATAGGGGAAGGGAAGGGTGGGTAAATAAACCATTAACTGCATGAGACTCGACCCAACTGCATGTTAAAATGTCTGACATCGATATTTGTGGGTCTAAAAACTAAATAAGTAAGTAAATAAATAAGTAAGTGATAATTTTATTATTTATTTAAATCCAAAATTGGAACTTTGCGCATGAAATGTTAGAGCAGCAAATGCCATACAATTCTAAACAGGCAACAAACGCTCTTCTAAAAGTAGGCCAATTACCAGTCTATGAAGAAAGACATTAATGCAACGTGGCAGATTCCAAGAAGTGAAGGCAGGGTGTCTTCCTTCAGCTAATATGAACGCGGAGGGGACATGTAAACAAGTGCTTCCATTACATAATCAGTCCCTTCTTCTAAGAAGCACCCTCTCCATCTTTCCTTATACCTTCTTTTATCTCCGTAGACATACGGACAAAATATTTCTTCACAATATTTTGGGTTTAGGCATTACATCTTTGGACAATAATTTGCCCGGGTTTTGGGTGCCGTGGAGCTGGAAGGATTTATGTTCTTTCAGTTATTATGATGCACAACTGTGGCAACAAAGTATGATTTTACAACTAGGAGCAGTTAATAAGCATCTCAAAAGTAAAATAAATAAATAAATAAATACCTGAACTGTGACCCCAAATCTCAAAGGAGCTTAACAGGAGGATTCATGGATGCAGAGCATTAACAAACAGCAGAGAGAGTTAAGGGCAAAGTTCAAACCATCGCTTGCTCTCATCGTAATGGGCAAGGATCATTTCCCCATCTATCTGCCCGACTTTCTAACCATGTGGTTTAAAGAGGAGTGGCAAAAGCAAATGAAATGGATTAGAAGTGCTTGCCAACAACTGATAATATCAATTAGGACATATTCCCTGAATATCACCTGGAATTGAGCTGTTAGCATGTCGTGACAGTCACGAGACTGTCATATGGTCAGTCAGAAGCCTCTTCAAATTTGTTGCAGTACTGACAGCTATTGGAGATCCTTCCTGCCCTCAGCATCACCAGCCTCAATGGCTCATTGAAGATACTTGGATAATATGAGTTCTTTTTTATATAGTTATGTTTGATTATTGTGTAATATCTTCCAACTACTTAATGAAGCAATAGTAACGAATTATAAAAAATAACATAGTAAACAAAACATCAGTTTCAGAGACACAGCTAAATAGTTGTTAAATTTATTAGAAAGTAAAACAAATGAACTTATTATTTCTAGCCCTTTTACTAATTGTCTTCTTTTTATGTATTTAGATATAAATTGACCACAAAAAAAATCACGCCTGCTTGTAAATTAGCAACATTTTCAGAGTGACATGCTCTGGGAGTATATTTCACCAGTGTAAATATTATAAATTTGCACCAGAAGCTGCTAGAAAGGAAATGGCAAACACATTATACAGCATAATGCTCTTACTCTTAGATGGAAAGATGTGTAATAAAGGAAACAGCTTGGTAAAAAAAAAAAAAAAGGCCAGCAGATAAAGATTACTAGCACAGCAACAGATCCTATGCAGGGTTCATTGCCAATAGTCTCCTCAACTTAGCACTCAATCACAGCTAAATTAAATCTAAGGATGACAGATGCCACTAATATGTGATGGGTGAGTTAGGTCAAATTAAGATCCATAAGCTGACCTTTACTGCTTCCTTTCACAGAGCCTATCATCAGGCCTATCAATAGGGAACTAATGAGTCTTAATGGTGTGCTCCTGGCACCGCGCCATCGCTTACACTGCAGCATCATGCTCACCAGAGCTCAGGAAAGGTTACACGACTGTTGACAAGGGCTCTCAATGAAAACACTATTATCTCAGCTGTTGCAGAGCATCAACAGGCTCTTGAACACAATTGATCCACGACGCACAAACCTGTTCTCAAGCCTCTTCACTCTATCAGTTCTTTTCTTTTCTGGGTAACAATACAAGAAGACTGAATAGATGAATACAATTCTTTTGTTACTGTCATCATGTTCTATGCCATTACCACCAAAATGCATTTTAATGCAACAAAACCAATATCTTAAGACCTCAACTAGAGTCCAATACATGCTTTTCTGATAGAAAATGATCAGGGAACCTTTCCCTATTTAAGACGCTGTAATTGTTGAAGAGGAATTCTGCTTGTGTGCTCTCATTGCAGTTGGGAGCTATCTTTAGCTGTTATCTTCCCCTCAAAATGCAGTTGTGAACAAATTTGGACACTTGGGGGAGCTTTTATCTGTCCTTGTGCAAATGTGCAAGCTCACACAGGATTGCACACAGTGATTGAGCCATGAACCATGAAAATGTCAGCTCCTGTTAATAACAATGCATTGGATCAAGCATGCTGGATCCAGCGTCTGCACTTTACACTGCATACATGCTGTATTGGTGGACGGTCAGCAACTCAAGTCTATTTATGACACACAGCCAGTGCATGTTTCTCCTTCGATTGTGGCCTTTGGAGTGAAACTGCAGCACAGAGATTAATAAGCCTCTCGCAGTCTGCCTGGGTTAGACTCAAAGCCACAAGGAAGCTGAACAGTTGCTGCCTGCAGAGCATAACAACAGCTCAGAATCTGATGGCAATGGACAAGTCAGTGTAAGGGTGGGGAAAAAGAATCAGTTTTTTTTCTTTATACATTTACTGCAACATGGCATTGAAAAACTGCAAAAAAAAACAAGATTTCATGAAGGAGGGTTCATTATATGTTACTGGAAACTCTGAAATTGAAATGATTTTTCTGTCACACATTTATCCATCATTGCATTAGTTGATTATAATGTAACAAACATTAGGGCCCAAATAATCTGAATGACAAGAAAAAACAAGGTTAATTTTAGAGGTTTCATTTTTTTTATGATCCAAGTCAGAATTCGAATTCAAATTCTACGGAAGAGGATTACGGCCACCAACAAAAAAGAAGAATTCTGAGTGTAAAGTCAGAATTCTGACTTTCTGACTTTAATCTCAGAATTATGACTTTAAACTCAGAATTATGACTTTATTCTCAGAATTCTGACTTTAAACTCAGAATTCTGACTTTAATCTCAGAATTATGACTTTAATCTCAGAATTCTGACTTTAATCTCAGAATTATGACTTTAATCTCAGAATTCTGATTTTATTCTCAGAATTCTGACTTTAAACTCAGAATTCTGACTTTATTCTCAGAATTATGACTTTAAACTCAGAATTCTGACTTTAATCTCAGAATTATGACTTTAATCTCAGAATTCTGATTTTATTCTCAGAATTCTGACTTTAAACTCAAAATTCTGACTTTAAACTCAGAATTCTTTTCTTTTTTTTCGGTGGCCCTAATCCTCTTCCGTAAAATTCAGATTTCAATGTCAAGATTTCACTCTGTCATCATGTAATGTAGTACATGATGACAATAACAAAATAATTCCCAGTCCTTTTCATTCCACTTTTGAAGTAGTCCTACTTAAAAAAAAATACATATTTTTGTTTTTCCCCTCTACCATTATGTTTAGCAAAGGAATTAGTCCTCTAATAAATGATCTTCCACCTGTGTTTTGTGGAAGGTAATGTTCTAAAATGAACAAAAAGCAACAAATACATGTTTAATAAGAATATTAAGATGTTACAATCTGTTTTTCATATAACATATATGGACATATAGTAGATGTCAATTTCATAAGAAGATCATGTCAAAAACAGTGACTGACTCAGTAATAAGATACAAGCTGCTAGTGTTGAGTGAAAAAGAAAACTGTTGAAATTTTAGCATAAGCAGACATAATGCTAATGCTTTCAGTTGGCAACGTAATGTATTTGGCAACATTTAAGAATCTATTTTTAACAATATTTTCAGCATAAGCCATATTGTGAAAAAACAAAATCTTTCTCAAAGTAGACAATTTGAAGTATATTAGAAAAAAAAGAAACACATAAATAAAACAAAAATAGATTTTTCAGCTTTTCATATAATCACTGAAATATTTGTTGACTACTATACATTTATGTTGTTGATTTGTAAATAAACACAAAAATATTAGACTTTATAGTTACCTGAATGAGTTTGGTGTTAATTAAAAATACAATCTGCCAGAGCTCCACCTTATAACTTAAACTGTTATATAATAAACAACTGTCATTCCACATAACATATGAGCACTTTAAAGCATCTATAATTGATCCACTAAGAATATAAAAGCTGCTGATGATGATGATCCAAGGCCCTCAGAGGAGTGTTGTGTCATTTGAAAATTACCTTGCATGTCCACCTGTGTTGAATTTGTTACCTGTCAGTTTCTTTCCTTTATCTCTCATAAATATTTATGCTGGGACCTGCATTTGTTTCCCTCAAGAAGTGCAGCCTCATCATGTGCAAATAATGAGCCTTGCGGGCAAGCAGTCCCCAATCTGATGATTTTTGACCTGATGTTGCCATCTAGCGGTCAAATGAGGGAATACTCAAACAACAAGCAGTATGTGTAAAGGTCTAAATTTCAGTGAAAAAAAATTCACGTTATTTAAACAATAGAAAAAATTGTCAATATTGATACACATATGCAGGTTTAGAATTGTATTTATTTTTTTTGTTTATACCAAGTCTTCACTTTAAAGTCAGATAAGAAAAAACCATGGTATTATCCAAGCTTCTTAACATATCAAAGTCCCTGATAACATTAGTTATAACGAAAAAACAAACAAACAAACAAACAAATAAACAAACAAAAAAAACAACAAAATCTTTAAGGAAAGGGACAAAGGCAGAAAGATCAACAATGAGCAGATTAATTGTAACTCTGATCAATCAATCAATTTATATACACAGCACATTTCAGCAACCAGGCAGTTCAAAGTGCTTTACATCACAAAAATACAAAGTCAAATACAAAGTTTAATTTGTGTATCAAATGTGAAGTCAATCTTAAAACAAACATATTTTCAGGTGAAAGTGAAATTTTTCTTTTCCTTTGACAGACAGCCATTACCTGCTTTGACATTTATCTGATTAAATTTTAAACAGTGTATGTAGGTATTTTTCAAGCAGGTTTGTTTATGCTAATATTTTTGTTGTTGACTGTAATGTAAGCCATTTTATGGAAGCTATTTTCCGGGTTAGTTAGAATAGAATGGAAATAACCCTTCTTATAATGTACATGTGTATGTGCATAGCTGTGTAGTGCAGAAAAACAGATGTACAATTAGAGCAGAAATATTTCAAATATAAAAACACTCAAAACACCTTTGTGGATCCATGATGCAGCAGTCTGTTACTGGAGGATCTCTCCAGTTTTATGCATTGGGTTAGTGACATTGTCCAACAGTGATGTTATTTTAGCAACAGTTCTTCTGTCTCTGCCCGCCTGTACTAGGTTGAGGGCGAATCCTAGCACAGACCTGGCCTTCCTGGTGAGCTCATCTAAATGCTTCATGTCAGCTGTAGACAAACTGTTGTTCCAATATGCTACACCATGGAAGATGGTGCACTCCTGCACTCCAAAATAACCATGAAAGTATTACAACTTATGTTCAGTTAAATTTTACTTCTATTTTACTTTTTAAAATTTCAGCATCTCTCAATCTTGGAAGAGAAATAATTACTCTTGGTGTCTTTAGCATTTGATCGAGTGCATCAAATAGTGCTTACGTCATGTGGAGACTATGAGAGAGATCAAGGGGACTTTCATGCTTTGAGTATCATGGAAAGTCATCGCATGCTGATGCATATTATGGACTACATCTACTTTTGAAACGCTTATAGTAATTGAAAACAGAGGGAAGTGAGGGAAAGTCAGTAATTCATATTGGTGGTAATGTAAAATATATAGAAATAATTAAATTGCTTCCAATTAAATAATTTAATAATTTAAAAATCTAGAAACTTTTACAACTAAGAAATTACAGGGAGAACTTTAATATTTCACCCCTACACATTTTTAAATTAAATCTCTTTGAAGGATTGAGGAGACAAATAAAAATCAGGACCATTTCTTCACATTGATATAGGATGAAGTCTGAAACAACAAAGGATATTCTGGTGAATTAGGATAAAAAATCAAAACCTACTCCACAAACTCACAACTTTGGCACACTGCTTTATTTATACATATTTTTTCTCTGTTTAGTTCCAAAAAAGAGAAAAAATTACCAACAGTGTGTTTTGAAATAATAATTTTTCTTGTTTTAAAGAATATATTTGGATCAGTTTATACCCAAACTAGCAGATTTTGTTTTACTATACATCTTTCCAAAACACTTGTAAAAAACATTTAAGAGTATATTGCCAAATAAAATGTTTCTTCATTAAAAAGTGCAAATTGTTCATGTTGATAGAATAAATACCAATTATGCATTTTGTACATTTTGAATTAAAATATCTCACATCCAAGGGGAGCCTGAGCAAGATCTGATTTTCACAATACATGCCTCTCTGTTGCTGACCTGGAATGCATTACCTAATACAGACATTAACCCTCATCTCGCTCTGCCTTCTTAAATGCATACCATTTCTTGTAAAAAAGCCATTTTGTTGTCATGGACACAGACAGAAAAAGAGGAGGAAAAAAAGGAAAACATCATCTGTGTCCATAGCAACTGAGTCAAGTTTAGTGCTGCCAAAAATGGTTTAGGCAAAAGTCTACTGAGTGATGTTAGATAATGTGTGTGCATGTGTTATATGGCGTCATATGGTTCACACAAGCAGCACACATATACACAAACACCTGCACACTTAAAGAATTGGAACAGCAGGAGATTTTGATCCAATCAAAAGATTGAATGTAAAACCTGCAATTTAATGTTGCTTGTATAAGGTGAGTAAATAGAACAACATAATTAACTAAATGTTGTGATGGTGATGATGCAAACATTAGCATGCTTTGTCTGCTTTTAGTGCTCAGTAAGAGAAAATAGGCCTCTTTCCCTGCAAACAGAGCAAAGCATCCTCAGGAAGCATCTAATCCCCTTTAGAAATCTTAGTCAACTACTATAAATAGAAAACATCACTTAGTGCCCTCTGCTGGAGATTAATTTGAGCCACAGGTTTGAGCTGTGCTCTGTACTAGAGAATATAGGAATGCCATGACTCTCCTCAGACAGGTCTGTGCTGGATTATGTGAGAAACCGATTATATTGTCAGTGCATCACTGAGCAGTCAGTCATTCTGTCTCCGTCCTCTCAGAGTTGCATTGTCTCTTCAGAACAATCTTAATTAACTAATAATGTATTTTTAGAAAAATGCCTGCATATTCTTGTTTTCAAATGAAACAGAAATCCCAGTCAACTTCAGTAAACACGGGACAGTGTGTTAAAATGCTCTGTCCAACTGAAGCTACTTCATTAATAAAAAGAAATGGAGAAAAATAGAAATGAAAAAAGGCAATAAACACTGAATCACTAAATATAAGCAAAAGTGGGCTCAAGCTGTTGCAGCTGTATAATAATACATACCTTAAGCTAGTTTTATTAAACTTGATAAAAACAATTAATTAATAAAAAAAAAGATTTTTCTTGTGCTCTTGGGCATTTATCTGAAATCTAGCATTTTCCACTGAAATTTGAAAGTCTGTCATACTTCAAATGCAAACCCTTAAATTAAAACAGGTGGGAAACAGAGAGGAAAGCCTTTGTTCCACTTCTCACAAAAAATACAACAACATTGTTAAACTGCAAACTCATCTTCCTCTACAAGGAAGTGTGTTTCTGTGTTTAAATAGGAGAGGGGATGTTGCTTTAGAATGGCTCAGTTTTCAGTGTGACAGTGAGAGAAAACAGAAAAGGTAAACCAGACAAGTGTGAGTGCACTGGAGACAGAAAGACAAAGAGAAAGAAAGCTAATTCATGTCTGAATGTGTGTTTGTTTGGGTAGCCAACTGTGCCCTTGCCTGCACTCTGTTGTGTGTCTGTTTTATGATGGTGCTGCTGATGGTGGGAATGCAGCGCAGCTAATCCCAGAGGAAGGCAGAGCACTGCAGAGGAGATACTTGGCAGATCTCCCCTCATCCGTGTGACTGCTGTTGGCGGCTGGTGTGGAGAAGAAATCCGGAACTGGATCAGAAAGCGAGTCGGCCGTGTTTAATTTGGACGGGGCTTTTCCCACTGAGGGCGGGCGGGCAGAGATAAACCATCAGCAAAGCACACAGAGGTGTCTGCTGTCCTTCCTCAGCCAACTGCACACCCACAGGAGCAGCTATAGATAACAATCAGGGTCAAAGTATGTCACATATTTGTTCACTCACCCTTACTGATCCTGATGTAAAATATTTGGCTCAAATGTAAGATGAAAATGCAACTGTACAGAGTTTCAAGTGGCATTAAGGATTTTTTCCAACAGTGTCATCATATTTAGAATCTTCTTAAAGAGATCCAGTGAGCTGCTGTAGATATGTAGGTGACATTACATTACAAAACTTAGCACTTTAATATCCAGAATCACCAAGTCATGTATGACTTAAAACCTGCAGATACAGTCACACAAAAGTATTTCATCCTATATTTTACATATTTGGACATAAGGATGTTACTTTTCACATCCTTAAAAATTCTAGCAGCATAACTAAAGAAAGTGTCTAAAATGCATTCTGGCTGGTTTGTGCTACTGTTGACGTAAACATGCACGCCTGAGCAACCAGACAGAGATGGCACTGGACTAATTTCCATTTTAGGACTGGCCAAAAACCAAGAAGTGAAAAATCCTGAGTTCAACCTTCTGAGTTGCTGTGGGTGGACATGAAACAAGCAAAAAAAATATTTATGCATTTCAAAGTTGAAGATGAGTAGTGCGGCCAACTTTCCTCTGAACCACCTCAGTGTGGTTGATAACTGCAAATTAAATTGTTTAAACCAAAAGGGTAACACTTGTTGTTGATGGTAGGGTGTCCTAGCTTTTCCTCTGCTAGCAATATTTATTTAAATGCAATTAAAGATCTTTCTTTTCAAAAGTTAAAAAGGAATAAGATTAGACATGAATATGTGATCATTTGTAATGAAAAATGAAAATATAATGAGCTATCCTAACTCGTTTTAAAATAATTGTATGTTAAGTACTTAACAAAAATGCCTAACACACCTGAATTTCTATTTAAAAAGAGTAGGAGTTTATTTATGTAAGGAAATGTCATAAGTTTTCATTCTGAACTTTAATTTACAAACCTTTTTTCTCTGACAGCCAATTATCAATTGGATCTTAATTTGCTGCTGTTTAATTAAGAAGAGTTTCTCGTGTGATTAAAATTTAAAATTTAGATTCTTTAGAACACAAACCAGACAGAACAATAATTTGGGAATGAAAATAAAAACAAGTTACTTGCTTTGAGCTTTGACAGAGGAAGGACAGCACCATGGACAAGGTGGAGTCAGGGGCCCATAAAACCACGGGATGTGTCCTGAAAGTCAGTTCTTCTTTTGGACGCAGATGAACGCTAAATGTATTCACATCTGGACGCTGGCCACTGCTGGACCGCAGTTTAATCCTGATCACTAAAATAAGGACATAATTTTTCCGTAATTTGTAAGTCTTATCTATAATTAGCTCTGTTAAACACTTTCTTATTTCTGATTTTGTGAAAAAGATCATTTACTGTTTCATTATTACACCAATAGCTGTTCAGATTCTAATGTTGTCAAGCACATCTCCTTATCACTTTTCCAGTCCAGCTATCTATCAGACATTTGTTGGACGGAGAACTGATAAGGGTATGTGTCTGGCACTTTCCGTCACAATATGCTGGATACAACATTCTCCCACTGGTGAAAAAAAAAACTTTCTGGATCATCAGAATGAGAGTTATTCACAATAAAAATAAAAAATAAAAAAAAACAATAATCCTAATCGTCAGGGTAATTTTGCTGTGAGCAACAAAACAATTTTGTAGATTAACGTTCATGTGTGTAACTTCCTTTATCCTTTACCAGCCTTTTTTTTCTATGCTTTAGCTGTTCAAAATATTATAGGCTGCATTTCAGACTTTATGAATGTAATTTTTGCATTAAGTTTTTAGTTTGCGGTGGCATTTTGTCACACAATCCAGTTCATCTTACTGGAAAGGTCAGTGTTAAGGCTCTTTCTAAAATGTCTTTTGTGCCCCATCTGTGCAATTTGGTCCATATTAAGGTACTTGTCGTAAGTTGAGTTTATAAAGCATGTTTTCTGGCTAACTTGTATCAACTGCCGGTGTTACTGGATGTCTACAGTCTTCACGCAGTCAGTGCATGAAAATTAGAAAGTTTCATAAAAGTGGAAATAAAGTGGATCTGCATCAAATTTCTTGTAACTGATTCTACAAGTTCTTTCGTTTGTACTTGATGTACTGTCAATAAACAGAAACTATATTGATGTACTTTTTAATAAAGTGTTAATTCATACATGTACATTGTGCCACACAAATTACTGATTAAAAATGTTATCATGCTATATATAAAATCTTGTTTTCCATATAATTTAAAACAGGGTGGGGGAGAAGAGAAACTGTAATGCTACTCATTTTATGTATACATTCTGAACATTTTTGGAAATTGTGATGCTTTTAATATACACCTGTGATAAAACTGTGTTTGCGACACAAAAACCTATGTGAATTGTGACAGTGTTTTATGATCAACACTATTTCAGTGTTTCCCAGAGGTGCAAAGCGTTAGGGGAGATGGAGGTGGTTAGATGAAAATTGTCTACATATTCAACACACCATTAGTAGAAGCAGAAGATGAAAAAACTGTTTCACAAATTTAACACAAAAATATCAAACAAATTTTTACATTATTGTGCTTTAAAGTATTAAATTGCTATTATTAAATTGCTATGGATTAATTAGATTATAGTCTTGTTCAGATAAACAGTAGCATAGAGAGAGCAAGAGGATACAGTTAAAAGTGCTGAGAGTCAATCTGTTTGAAATAATTAACCTGTGTCACATATTCATGACAATTGTTTAACAGT